>NC_082677.1:72369962-72992692 GCF_025265405.1 Mesoplodon densirostris | reverse complement strand
ATGGACCCCCCAAAAAAGGGCTCCCAGCACCATGTATTCCTAATGCCTTATTTCCTCCATCCTTAAATGAAAATCACACATGAGCACACACATGTAAACACACTGCCTAGCAGAGCAAAGCAAAATGTAAGATTGGGGCCATCTCTCAACAAGCCTTAGGAATACTGAAAATTTAGAAAATAGATTAAACTATAATTTAGTTCAAAGTTGAATAAAATAATTAAAATCATTTCAACTGGTTGTAATAATTATCTTCTCCATTTATCCTGAGTAGCTTCTGGTGTCTTAATAGATGACATACACGTGTTAATAACTCCCTTTTAAGGAGTGAAAAACCAAAATATTTTAAATGATATATCAAAAAGCAGTTAAATTAATTAGACCTTCTAACTTCATTCCTATTAAAACTCCCCAAACAATAATGTCTCAAAATTAAAAGGCATTAGGAAAAGCAAATTATAACACATTTGTAAAATGGAATATTATACAGCCACTGAAAATTATTTTATAAAGTAATAATGAGTGGGAAAAAATGATATATAATCAATAAAAGCAGGATAGAGGGCTTCCCTGGTGGCGCAGTGTTTGAGAGTCCGCCTGCCAATGCAGGGGACTTGGGTTCATGCCCCAGTCCGGGAGGATCCCACATGCCGCGGAGCGGCTGGGCCCGTGAGCCATGGCCGCTGGGCCTGTGCATCCGGAGCCTGTGCTCCACAACAGGAGAGGCCACAACAGTGAGAGGCCCGCGTACCGCAAAAAAAAAAAAAAAAGTAGTGAACTCCACCCCCCATTCCCCACCCAAGAGCACACACTGCATTGATCATGGGAGCTGCACACATTCTGTGATGAGCTCCTGGTGACCTATGTGCCCATGTCTCCTGCTGTGGATCAGAACTGGCTGGTGCCTGACTCTAGACTCTGTGTAGACCATGAGGGATGCTTCTGGATTGGCTTCTGGTGCCCCCAGTCTTTTTGTGATTATAGTTATCAATACAATCTGATTTAGTAAGAAAAGCCAAGACTATTAAAGTCTTGGTAATATGTGCTCACACACACACGCACAATAAAAAGGTGTGAAGATTTCATAGACTGAAGAATTTTGCTTTACTTTTGCAGAGACCTAGATTAAATTCATCATTTTAGCCCGCCTGCTTCACATACGCCCCTATTCTCACAACTGCATTATCCACCTCGTCTCAAACAGATGTTTTGATTTCAGTATTTTCCTCACTACATTTACTACTTTTCTCCCTTGGGGACCATGGTTCCCTCTGTCAGGGGGCTTCACTCTCTCATCTTAAGTTCTCTTTTGCCAAAATTATCTTTCTAATTAGAGATGAACAGATGGACAGAAAGTATAAGAAAGATGATTCAAAATAAGAGATATTTAAATCAACTTCAAAAACTGGTAACTGACCCCAGTAATTTTGTATCAGAACAGTCTCCCTTCCTTCTTCCCACATTTATGATCCCTACATATAGAGGGAGTGAATAGAAGATCCGTGACTTCAAACACTTTCTACCCCAGGCTGGATTTCAGACCAGATTTTCCCTTTAGGATTCCAGCTTATGAAACATCTAGCTCTGTCAGCACTTTAAAAAGAAATCATAGAGGGTAATGTTCCAGCCTTTGAGTCGCCTGGAGAAAATATTTGGGAGTGTATGCATAGCTCCATGGAGAACCATTCTGATGTGGATAAAGAGGAAATAAATTCTCCTTTCACCAAAACCTCTGAAAGGCTTTCCTCTGCTTAGTGATAACAAATCAGGGCTCTATATCCAGATCAGATAACCAGAGGTATAATTTCTTCAAAATCAGATTAATCCTACTGAATGGAGCTTATTATGTAGCATAATGATAAAGAAAACAGCCAAACTGATGGAAAATATTTCTAATAATGACAAAGAACTGATCATCTCTGTTACAATCATATAATTATCATGTATCAAGGAAACAGAAGCAGGTTTGGGGGAATGTTGAAAGAATCGAATAATAGTGTCAATAACAACAAATAACTCGGAAGTTACATAAGTTGGGTTGAAAGCCACATGCGCAAACTGGACTATTTGCTTAAGTTTTAAATGAAATTGGGGGCTGTTCCAGTTCCTGTCAGGCTGACAAACCAGTGGGAGGAGCTGGCCCCCCAGTACTTCACTCTGGAGAGCCAGAGAAATGAGAAGTTAATGGATGTAAGAAACTGATGTTAAAGCCATTTGACAGCCTGGGGAGAGAAAAGGTGGCGTTTCCTGTGGAATGTGGGAAAGTGATGGCCCAGACCAGTAGTTGCCAGGAGTACATATGAGGATAGTTTGAGGGAGGGCGTTTTCTTTGCAATATTTTCTTTTTTAGTCATAATCCAGGGCAGATTATGGCTGCCCATCAAGTTAAAAGCATCTGGAAGGAAAGAGCAGATCACCTACCACAGAATAAGCATCAGGTAGACATCAGACTTCTCATCAGCAACACAAGATGCTGGGAGACAATGGGGTCATTATTTCCAGTGTTGATAATCACTTTGAAACATGAATTTTCCCACTTAGTTATATTCTCAATCAAATACATCTGCAGAAGTTTCAGTAGACTTCTCGTAATAGAAACGGCTCAGAAATAAGAAAAACAAATGTAGGTTCTCTGAAATCTATATATATTCACAGATGAGTAAATAACTGTTGTTTTTGCTGTTTTGGAAAAAGGCAGAAACTGACATCATGGGAAAGGGTGAGCTTGCTTGGGGAGAAACTGAAGAAAAAATCTGGCTTGTGTTGCTCTGTCTGGTTTCTAATTGTGTTTGGTTCTCTTTTGTTTTGTTTAGGGATGAAGATGTAGATACTAAGAAGCTTAAAAATTAATGAAGAAAATATAAAAAATTAGGGGCCTATTTGTTTTTAATTTTTAAATTTTTAAAAATTGGAACACTCACCATAGGCATAAAAATAAAATGTATGATTTTTAAATCAAAAGAAGGAAATATTAATCTATTTTTTTAAAAAACAGAAAAGGAGAAAAGTTAAAATATGTGGTTCATAAAACACATAAAATAATGGCACAATACATCTGACTATGGATTATGCTGAATGATCAAGACCTTGTCAGACTTGTGATCTTCAGATGAAACAGTTGAGCGAATTGCTGTCTACAAGAGACACCATTTAAACCAGAAGATCCAGGAAGTTTGAAAATTAAGGCATTGAGAACGATACTCCAGACAAATGTAAGCCAAAGAAAGCCAAGTTAGTGATTTTAATATCACACAAAATAAAAATTCAAGCTGAAAATTCTGTAACTGACATTATATAATAAAATAACAGTAGATTTTAGAATTTTATTTTTATAAACATTTACTGACCTAACAATATTGCCTCACAGTATATAAGGGACCAACCGACAAAACCACAAGAAGAGTGAGAGAATTTTAAAAATTAGCTAGTAATGGGGAAATGACAGTATATTAAACTTCATTGGGAGACTTGCATTATTTATAAGCCCAGTAAAAATCCAAATATTTGACAACATAACGTATTGGTGAGACCATGGGGAAATACATACTTTCACCACTGGTAGTGGGAATGCAAAGTTATTCAACACTCAGGGAGAGGAGTCTGGCTCTATATCGAAAAGTTCCATATGAATTAACTCTGACCCAGCAGTCTTACTTCTTTAGATCTATCTCAAAGATACACGGACAAAAATACAAAATGAAATTTACTCAGGGTAGTTTTTCACCATTTGTTTCCAATAGCAAAAGATTAAGAACAACCCAAATGACCATCAACAGGAGACTGGCTGACAATCTTTGATACCATCCACAAGCTGGGGTACACACAGCTAACTAAAGAGACTAAAGAGAAACTCTGTATCATGATCTCTAGGCTACATTGTTTTTTAAAAAAGAAGCAAAGTAGACACAGTGGTTACTTAAAATCTTGGGTAAATAAGGGGAAGGGAATTTTTTTTTCAAAAGAAACAATATAAGGATAAATAATAAATCCTTCTCCATAGGAGAAGGAGAAAAGCACATTTTCTGAGCAAATAAAATAAAGTAGGTAAGTTAGAAACCTTGTAATATTAAATTTGAATTGGAAATATCAGGACAATTTTATGATGTGTTTTGCTTTAAAAACGATATGTATTTTGCAGGCTAGAAGCAATGAGCTTAGAGACACTTATGGCACCTAACCTGGGGTCTCTAAAAATAATTCCCATTAAAGCCTGGGCACATAGAGATATAGCTGATGCCAGATCTGAGGTAGAAAGTTCATAAATAACTCTTTCTGGCATAAACTTCTTGTTATGCCAGCAAGTAAGGAAGTTATCAAAGACTAACAGAATCCTATTAAAAGGACACAGGGACACTAAAGGTGCACCCATTGGCCTAACGGCTGCGGGGCTAGCATGAAAAAGAATAATCACACACAATAAATGGAAACACTTCAAGCACATGAAAGCTCACGGGTTCTTAATATTAAAATATACACATTGGTCTCCACTGGAGGTTCCTAAGATACCAGCCCATGACTGTGAAAATTGATAAAGGCAAGAAAATTAAACATTCATCCTGAATGTCTTTTACCAAACCTATTTCAGGGTAAGAAAATGGTTGCTGAGGGATATTTCTTCTTTACGGAAGAACTCTGGCTAATACATGTGAAGGAATAAAAGAATTATAAAATCACGATTTTGCCATTTCTAATGAAATAATAAATGTAGACAACAATGACCCAAGACCTCTGACTTTATTTATTAAAATAAGAAATCAATAACAAAAGAAGAATTAACCAAAATTCCAGATGTTCAGAAACTAAATAGGTGGTTACTAAATGAATTTTGAGTTAAAGAGTAAATTGCATGGGAAATTTTGGGATATTTAAGCTGGGCAATAAAATGCCACAGGCCAAAGTGTGTGCAACACAGCTCAAACAGCATGTAGCTTATGATGAATTATTTGGCAAACAAGAAAGCTGGGGAATAAATAGCTAAGCATTCAATTTAAGAAGCTGAAAAAAAGAGCAAGAGAATAAACTCAAAGAAACAAGATGAAAAGAAATAGTGTAGGTATGAGGATAAATCAATGAAATAGAGAATTACAACAAAACCAAGACTGATACTGTTCCATGAGTTAAGGAACATGAATCACTCAACTTTCTGCCCTTGAAGTCTAAATAAAAAAACAAATGCATACGCCAAATTGACAAAATATGTAAAGAAATAGCGTTAGACCTGGAGACGACCTTTAGATGTAACATAGCCCGGCAGTACCCTTCCAGTTCTTGTTTTTAACTGTTTCCAGCTCCTTTCAAATAGAGGCAGACCTCAGAGATATTGCAGGTTCGGTTCCAGACCATTGCAATAAAGCAAATATTGCAATAAAGCAAATATTGCAATAAAGCTAGTCACATGAAGCTTTTGGTTTCCCAGTGCATATAAAAGTGATGTTTACATTATCCTGTAGTCTATTAAGTGGGCATGATGTCTAAAATAACAATGTGAATACCTTAATTAAAATATACTTTATCTCTAAAAAATACTAACCATCATCTGGGACTTCAGCAAGTTGTAACCTTTTTTGCTGGTGTAGTGTTGGAAATATTGCAAGAATTACCAAAATGTGATACAGAGCCACAAAGTGAGCAAACGCCATTGGAAAAATGGCTCCAGTCGACTTGCTCAGGGCAGGGTTGCCTCAAACCTTCAGCTTGTCGAAAATTCAGTATCCACAAGCACAATAAAATGCATCGCAATAAAACACGGTATGCCTGTATATTGAATGCTTGAGTTAGATGAACTGAAAAGTCTTTAGAAACAACCCCACAAGGTCACCCTCACTTCAGATATCAGCTGCAGGTTCGGGGGCCACCTGCACTGCAGACCAGCTGACAACACATTGGAGGGTCTCCACACCCACTCACAGAAGTCACTGAAGGCTCTTACACTCACGGTCATGCTTATTACAAGCAAAAGATACAAATGAGATCCAGTAGAAGAAAGAGACACCTAAGGTGGAATCAGGAAGCATCACCATCCCCGCATCCAGGTGGACGATGGGCACAGAGCAACACCACCCAGGGAAGCTCACCCAGAGTTTTGGTGTCCAGGGATTCTGCAAGGGCTCCATCCAAACCTGCCTGAATGTCTGACCTGTATTCCCCAGCCCCTCCTTTTTTCTCTGGCTACTCCAAAGATTGAAATTAACTTGAGTATTCCCCCAAATCCCCCATCATAAGTCATATTGTTAGACTGTCCAGTGGCTAAAATCCCAGGCAAATAAAGATACTCTTAGGAGAGCACCTCCTGGTAGCCAAGGGCAAAGGCCAGACTTCTCTTCAGGTACTCTTTAGTTCATTTAGAACTCTTCAGTTCATTCTTCACTACACACTGAACACAAATTTGGGGGAGTCAGACAGAGAATCCATGTTTTCTAAAAGCTTCCTTTCTAAAAGCCAGATTTGGAAACCACTGATGTAGCTTAAAATTATAGTGTAAAAAACAAGAAATTAAATGCTTTGTTGTGTTAATGATCACACAGATAGTAAGAGGGGAGCCAGGTCTAGAGTTTGGGAAACACGGCTGAGCTGTAGAGGGCAGGGTACCTTCTCACCAGCCCTCACGCATCGTCAACTGATTTAACCTGCCTTGCCCGCATCCGTACAAACCTATTCTCGTATCGTCGCAATTAACAAACTATGAATTCATGAAAAGGCACTGTGGAGTTCTTCATGGCCTTGTAAGTCAGAAAGTGGTAAAGGAGGTTTCAAGGTATGCTTGAGGAGAAGACTCAGGAATAATTCAATCAGTACAATTTGTATATTACACCAGCAAACTCAACCCTGCCCTTACCGATCCTTCTGTGTCAAATTTCATTTCCCCAAAGTCAAACATGAGCAAATGTGGCACAGCTATTGCCATTTTGATAAAACAAAGTGGAAGAAGATTCCTGCGATCCAATTACTTTTTAAATAATTTATCATTCATTCAACTTCACCTGTGTTTTACATGGACGGGAAAATCTCATATACTATCTGCATTGCAGAGAGATTATCGTCTCGACTAAACATTAACTACTTATTCTTCCTTTTTGCAGTTGTGCCCCATAGTAGTACTCAGTGTCATCGAAGTATAAGAATCAGACTAGGGAGCTTCCCTGGTGGCGCAGTGGTTGAGAGTCTACCTGCCGATGCAGGGGACATGGGTTCGTGCCACGGTCCGGGAAGATCCCACATGCTGCGGAGCGGCTGGGCCTGTGAGCCATAGCCGCTGAGCCTGTGCGTCTGGAGCCTGTGCTCCGCAACAAGAGAGGCCACGGCAGTGAGAGGCCCGCGTACCGCAAAAAAAAAAAAAAAAAAAAAAAAAAGAATCAGACTAGAATCCATTTCTTATTCTTGCTTTTTCATATTACTAAGCCTTGTTGCATAAATGTTATTTTTTCCCTTCAACAATTGAAGTCAATCGCTCTACCCACCATTAATTAGCAATTGATAAAATTTCTGTGATTTCTGATGTGCAGTTAATGATATGGATATAATTTATGTCAAAATAATTGTTACAAAAAAAGTAGGTAAACAAAATTTAAATTATACTCAACTGATAAATTGCTGCTGAGCAGGGACCCCATTCTGGGGGTTCAGATTGTGTAAATCTGTGTCAAAGACCAAGAATCTGCATTTTAAATAAGCATCCTGGTGATACTGTAGCAAAAGGACCTAGGATCACTCTGTGAGAAATATTTTAAAATCCAGATGTGAACATATATATCACCTGTGGATATTTCCTCCTGGGCAAATAAATATTCCTTATCCCTCTAGGCTACTAAAAGGAGAAGTAAATTTAAATAATAAACTATAAATAGATGTTAAAAATATTTAAATATTCCTATTTGCTAAGCTTAGGGGTGCCTTTGTTCCTTTTTTAAAAAATAAATTTACTTCCTACATACACTTGGGGAAAAGAAATCATTCTTCCCAAATAACATTTGTCAGAAATAAGAATTCTATCCTTCCCCAATCTAGCTCAGATTTAGATGTTTGAACAAAAAGAACATAACTAAGAATAAGATGTGAAGGAAGAAAAATATTTCCATAACAATGTGTGTAGAGACTAACCCTACCCAGGCAGGCATGGCAGAAAAATGCTGTATTTAAGGATACAAAAACACTTTCTGTTTCAAGTCTCAATTTTAAGATACTTGTAGGTTTTCACATTTTTTTCTTCAAGGATAAAATTTCCAAGATTATGCCTATGAATGTTGGGGTGATCTATGATTACCAGGAAATGGTTCTTTATCCGTTTCTTAATAGATAATGGGTGATGGGTATGGAATATGTATTCACAAACTGAAAGGAAAAAGGAGTTGAAATGTCAGATTTGAAACTTTTAAATTCAGCGTATAAGTCAGTCTCAACATTTATGATACATTTGAAAAAAGTTTTAATGAAACAAATATGATAAATTGAAAGAATATTAATGAATTGTGATTCAGTCAACTGAGCTGAGTTTTCCCATTGATGGCCAATCGCAGTTATTAAGAGCTTCTATCCTAACTCCCTTGGGACGGTTTAATTTCTTGGTTCTCCTGCAAAGAATGTGCATTGTTATAGAGTATTGTCCCATCCAGTTCCTCTAGGGAACCAACCCTCCCCAAGCAGAGTGTTTATACAAGAGGAGCGTCTAGCCACATGAAAATATATTTGAAGACCTAGCTTGTTGACCCCTCTCTCAGCTTCCCTACCATGCTTGCTGCCTGCTTACCACCTCTCCTCAGCCTTTCTCCTTCAGCTCCATGTGGATCAATCTTCTCTGGCCCCCACCCTTCCCTTTCCCTCTCGGCTCTGTTCTACTTCCGCCCCCTGAAGTCTGCATATTCAGAAGAAATCTCGCGATAACATCCATCTTGGCTGTGCCAGGGCTCTGGATGCCTTACTCATCAGCGTTGGTTCCAAGATTAGGACCCCTGAGGAGACACTGTAACTGTGCTTCTCAGCCTTTCAACTAATGCATGTGTAAAGGCAGAGAAGCAGAGATGCACAACCTCAGGAGTGCAGGATATGCCCCAACCAGCCAATCTCCCATTTAGGTGGTATAGGTTGACTGTTTAACTGGTATCTGTGTAAATGTGGTAACATTTTGCAGTGGAAAACCTGGAGGCTATGAGGCGGCCTTGAACCCAATCCAATGCAGTGGAAACAGTCCCTTACATAGATTTCTCAGTAGCATTTGGGTAGAGGACAGGGACCTTGCAGAGAACCGTGTAAAGAGCAGTTTGGATAAAGACAACCAAGGAGCCCTAAGTCATTCTCTGGGACCCTCAGAGTCCTAAGGGAAGGGGAGATTGACTTCTTCACCTCCCCCGGGGCCCCAGATTTTCATTTTGCATTGAGACCCCACAAATAACGTAGCTGGTCTCGTTCAGAGTGGAATGACATCTTCTTATATTCACTCTCTACTTCCAAAAAAAGAGGAGGTGGATCATAAGAGTGATCTAGGCTTGAGGACTGGTGTGGAATGGGCGAAGGAGAGCCTGGGGATCTGGGGGACCCAAACCAAAGGTGATGGGGGGAAGTGCACCACAGCAGAGAGGGAGGCTGGGAGACAAGAGGTCAGAAGACAAGAAAGCTTCCCAAATGCATCCGGATTTGAAATCAGCTTTTGGGAAATAATAGTAGTATGTTCTGTTTTCAGATGTGTAAGTTGTCATCTCTATTACTGATTAGGGGCTCAAATTCTTAAAGCACCATCGGTAGGTAAACAGGTAAAGATGCTATCCACTTTTCACCAACGACTTATTGGGAATAACTGTTTACATACTTAAAGAAGACCTAAGAAATGTGTGGATGTATGGTTTCCACTTCCTCAGACACAAACCCACTGTCCTTTCCCCTGATTTTTCTATTTGCTTTTTTTTCCTCTAATAAATAAACATATAAAACGTCTATTACTGGAAAAGCTAAAGGCAAAATCAGAAAATGCCAAAATGAGACTTCTCATTTCAGGGTTGAGAACCAACACACGTATATTTTATTGTTACAAGCATGTGTGCGTGTGTCTGTGTGTGTGTGTGTGAAAGAGAGAGACACAGAGACAGTCACTGCCTCATACTGGGCCCAATTCCCTGAAGCTGGGCAGAGAACACATTTGAAAGCATCATGTGGCATTGCCTGAGGTGGAAAAGAGGACAGCCAAGTCATGAAGCAGTTCAAATAGACGGTGTAGACGATCCAAGGGAAACCGTTTTCCTTCCCCTGCTGTCTCTCTGGCCACAAGGAACCTGGCGCTCTTTCCCAAGAAACTAGAATAAGAAAAGTAAGTCAGAGAGAAAATGATCTTCCCTTGGGTCCTAATTTTTGGAATTTTTTTGTCCTTAGGGACATAATTGCTCAACAATTTATTGGGCATTTATTTGGACAACTACCAAGTATGCCCAATTTTGTGAGAAAATAAAATCAGCCCTATAAAACTAGAAGGCAGGAGAGAACTCTTTTACGATGTTTCTTGGATAGAAACTGACATCCTTTACTAAACCATTTTGCTTTACTGGTTTCAGCTATTGATAGGAGCCTGGGATTTGTGAGATTTGTGAAGACAGCATCCATTCAGCAGGGATCAAATGTAAGCTTGATTCCAGGACACGGGGCAATACTCGAAAATGGAGCTGACTCATATTACAACAAGGCTGCCACGTGACTTTTGTATACTTGCTCTGTGCTGTGCAACATCATTGCTGAATTATTTGATTTCCTCATCAATAATAAAAAGTGTACTGCAGGCTTATTATGTGCCAACCCCCTTAAATAGATCATCAATTTAATTCTTATGCCAACCCTGTGTGGTAAGTGCTAGTATGAGATGCGTTTCATGCAAGGTTGGTGGGGCGGGAGGAGCGGGGGTGGGGGGAGTGAACTGAGACAGCAGAGTGGAAGAGTCAAGGTTTAAACCCAAGTTTGGGAGCTTCCCTGGTGGCGCAGTGGTTAGGAATCTGCCTTCCAATGCAGGGGACACGGATTCGAGCCCTGGTCCGGGAAGATCCCACGTGCCACGGAACAACTAAGCCCGTGCACCACAACTACTGAGCCTGCACTCTAGAGCCCGCGAACCACAACTACTGAGCCCCACAACTACTGAGCCTGTGCTCTAGAACCCGCGAGCCACAACTACTGAGCCCATGAGCCACAACTACTGAAGCCCGCGTGCCTAGAGCCCGTGCTCCACAGCAAGAGAAGCCACAGCAATCAGAAGCCTGTGCACCGCAACAAAGAGCAGCCCCTGCTCACTGCAACTAGAGAAAGCCCACACGCAGCAACAAAGACCCAACGCAGCCAAAAATAAATAAATAAATGTATATTAAAAAAAAAAAGTTAAGCAGCCTAAATCCAAGTTTGTCTTCAAAGTGCATACTCTTAACCAGGTTTATGATATAACCTAGGATTATATTAAGAATGTTGAAGAATGTTGCAAGGCTTTAAAGAGACAATGGGGGGGGAGGGGAATATGTCCCAATAACTATTAAGCTGTATTCTGAAATCTTTCTATAGTATTAAAAAAATAAATAAATAAACAAAAAGCTCAGTTTTTTGTTTCTTAACATAAACTCCCTTTTCGCCTTCATTCAACTATTGTTTTGCTACAAAGTGTATTACAACAAAGTGCTTTGACCATTTCTTCCTCCCCTGGGGCCCAGATACTAAATATTTATTAATGGGAAAAAAATACCTTAATCTGGACATTTAAATGATGGGTAAAAATTATATTACACTTAAAAAATGGAATGAATGTCATGGAAATTATTTTAGAAACGAAAACAAACTTTTTATTTAAAATGGATTTTTTTAAATTGAAGTAGAGTTAATTTACAATGTTGTGCTAGTTTCTGATGTACAGCAAAGTGATTCAGTTATATATATCCTTTTTCAGATTCTCTTCCATTATAGGTTATTACAAGATATTGAATAGAGTTCCTTATGCTATACACTAAGACCTTATTGTGTATTTTTTTTTTTTTTTTTTTTTTTTTTTGCTGTATGTGGGCCTCTCACTGTTGTGGCCTCTCCTGTTGTGGAGCACAGGCTCCGGACGCACAGGCTCAGTGGCCATGGCTCACGGGCCCAGCCACTCTGCGGCACGTGGGATCTTCCCAGACAGGGGCACGAACCCGTGTCCCCTGCATCGGCAGGCGGACTCTCAACCACTGCGCCACTAGGGAAGCCCCAGACCTTTTTGTGTATTTTATATATAGTAGTGTGTATCTGCTAATCCCCAAACTCGATTTGTTTTTAATGGAAGTAACACCTACAATGTCTTTAATAATAAAACAAACAAACAAAAAGCAGATACTTCAGAGCTTACAAAGAAAAGCAATAGTTCCTTGATCTGTCCTGCCCCTAGCAGCCCTGCTCCCCAGAGCCATGGACCACTTTTATACACTTTGTGTCTTTAATATTTTTGCTAGTTATCTTCATATCTCTAAATAATATGACCACATTGCTGCCTTGAATCATCACTTTTACACATTATCAATTGACTTCCACCTGGTGAGGGAAGGCTGTCATAAGTCAGATCCAAGCCAAGCCCGGCCCTGCAGCCCGTCGACTGCAAACTGGTTGAAAATAAAAGCCAATTTTGAAACCAGAGGGAAGGGCATGTCTTCAGTAACCAACTGTTACTTGTATTGCCTTAAAAACTAAAAATGTGACCTTTGGCCTCTCCAAATAATGGAGTCCATCTTACAGTCCTTCAGGGATGGTAGAGGCACAGATAACCAACGGATCCTCATAGAAATCCTTTTTCTTTCTGCTTTGTTTTCACTCGTCCCCTTTTGCTTGGCTGACTGGATAATCCCGGACTCTTTAAATTCCAGGGTGTTGTGTGTGCTGGCTAAGAAACCCAACACCAATGAAAAGGCTTCAGGAAGTCATCTTAAGGAATAAGTATGTTTTGTAAACAGACAACTGGCATTGGATTGAATACATGGACTCATAAGCCACCCTTGCCTGTGCTTGCTGTGGTCTTCAGGATTTGAGCCAAGGTTTTAGCTTAAATTTCAATGTAGCCAACATTAGGATATGCTACCAACACCACTGTTCTCACATCCCATTAATTTCTTCATTTACAAAGTCATAAACTTCTTAAAATGAAAGGCATAGCCTTTTTTCGACATGAACCTACTCAAGAATAATCCTAGCTATCTTTAATAAGAGAGGAAATAAAAACATCATGGTTTGGAAACAGAAATAGACAAAGAGAAGTGTGGATGGAGGAGAACTAAAATAGCTGGGTTTGCCGAGTAGTTCCCGGTATTTATTCTTGGAAACTTTGGGATTATTTCTATGATCTTAAAATATTCTCAACAGTCTCAAGATATAGCAAAGCCTAAATAGTTTTGATTTGAAAAACAACATAATTAGATTTCTTTTTCCTGGCATATTTTATAATACATCTTATGCAGGAAGCAGAAGAACGAAAATATGAAATGACCTGCCTGCACACATTCAAGCAGATGTGGATTCTGTAACCCAGGTTTAGTGAGACATATATGTTATATATGATAACAATCCCCCAATTTTTTAAAAATGAAAATAAACCTTTGGGTCTCTTACCATTCACATTACGTTTCATATTATGAGAATCTAGAGCTTCTGCCATTTCAGACAAGTCAGGGCATGAGAATCTTGAAGGAGGCTTGGCTTCCGTTCTCCTTCATTCCCCCAACACTGACTGCAATAAAATTGACACTGTCTATTCCAAATGCAATGCAAAAATGTCACTGTCACAGCATCAGGAAAATCAGCCTTTAAAAAAAATTTCCTGAATGCTGATTCATTTATACATTTTCACAGCGAAGAAGAGACATTAACAAGCATCAGTCCTGTCCAGTTGTGACAGTGTGTGTACAAATCTGTGATAGAAAAGCCCATGATGGGGGCTTCCCTGGTGGCGTAGTGGTTAAGAATCCGCCTACCAACGCAGGGGACTCGGGTTCAAGCCCTCGTCTGGGAAGATCCCACATGCCGCGGAGCAACTAAGCCCTTGCACCGCAACTACTGAGCCTGTGCTCTAGAGCCTATGAGCCACAACTACTGGGCCTGCATGCCACAACTACTGAGCCCATACCTAGAGCCCATGCTCCGAAACAAGAGAAGCCACTGTAATGAGAAGCCTGCGCACCACAATGAAGAGTAACCCTGGCTCACCGCAACTAGAGAAAGCCCACGTGCAGCAATGAAGACCCAACGCAGCCAAAAATAAATAAATAAATAAATGAAACTTTTTTAAAAAAGTGTTTTTAAAAAAAAGAAAAAGATGAGCCCATGATGGAGAAAAGGAATTCAAAAATAAGAAGGAAAAGGGACCACAGTTCAGGCAATGAAGACTTCATTAAGTGGAAAATAGAATAATTTTCAATTAACTAATTGAATTTGGTAGACAATCTGTTTTTCTCAAGCAGAACAAAGTCTTCAACCATAACTTGGACATGTTTATATTTTTCCTTCCGTGATTTTTCAGAACATGTCAGAGCATGGAGGAAATGGTATATCATCCTCATAATGTGCCCTGAGTTGATTTCTACACATGTGACAACAAATTCATTGATAGAAAAGTTTCTGTCTATATTATCAATAGTGCAGTTCTCACTAGTACCATTTCATGAGCCCAATTCTAAACGTAAACTGAGGTTGGTTTAAGGCTGAGTTTGCTTACCTGGGATACATCTTTTTCTGTTTTTTTTTTTTTTTTTAAATACTCATTCAGTGGGAGGAATAAAAGAAAAATCAAGAGGAAATATCAACACAGGTTTCAACCTTGTGGACACCTGTCACAGATGATAGCTAAACAGACTTAAAGGACTAGGTCCTCTTAGGATAGGGGCTGAAACACCAAGGAGCTTCTCAGAAGTCCTGAAGGCTGGTCCTCAGGAATCACCATCTCAGGAATCACTATTTTCTAAATAGCCTCCTTCAGAAGGGGGTTGGGAAGCTCTCCGATTTAAATGATAGACCAAAAATACCCCCCAAAACAAAAAAGGTTTTTCTTCCTTTATTTCTTCCCACCACAGCCTGAGCACAGGGCAAATCCTTATCAGTTAGGGTGGTGCTTATTTTTAGAAGTACTGTATGCTCCCTGGGTATGAACACGAGGCATTTATCTTCGCAGTTAACAAATGCCATCAAGTTAACAATTTCCCACTCATGCCACTAAATCACCAACAACTAAAAATAGAAAACATATTATCAGATGTGGGCTGTGATTTAGAAAGTGTTTACCTAGAAGCATCTGATATAGAAAAGAAAGTTGAGTTTCTTTTCTTTTCTTTTTTTTTTTTTTTTTTTTTTTTTTGCGGTACGCGGGCCTTTCACTGTTGTAGCCTCTCCCGGAGCACAGGCTCCGGACGCGCAGGCTCAGCGGCCATGGCTCAGGGGCCCAGCCGCTCCGCGGCATGTGGGATCCTCCCAGACTGGGGCACGAACCCGTGTCCCCTGCATCGGCAGGCGGACTCTCAACCACTGCGCCACCAGGGAAGCCCCAAAGTTGGATTTCTTATGAAAGACTTTGCTTAATATCTGTTTTGTGCCCCTGAGGGCTACTTGACCTTGAAAAAGTCACGTCAGCATTCAGAAGCCTGGTGTCTCTTCTTCATAGTGAGAATAATAACATCTCTCCCACCCAGTCGCTCTAAACATTCTGTGAGTTTAAACAAATAAATTAAAGACTTGGCAGGGAGGGCTCTTTTAAAATATCATGGAAACCTTACATCAAATTTTGAGAGTCTCACTTTCATTTACACTGTTTCTACACACTAAAAACGGTTTAAATGATTCCACAAGAGAAACAAAACAGAATGGGATTCAGTCGACTTACCACATTCAATTTCCCACAAACTAAATAACTATTTCACTGGATGCATAACTTCCTAACTAGTTATTTTGACATTGTTTAGACACAATCACAAAGAACCCAAAGTACAGCAAATGTTTTACCTTTAAACTTCAGAAACATCCTCTGACAGTATTTTTTGTTATTTTCAACGTATTCTTGAATGCTCCCTTCTGAGAAAAAGACTGACTTTTGGAAAGAATTTACATGGATTCCATTCCCACCGTAGAGTACATATTTTAGCAAGTGGTTAAGTTCTGTTCCAAATGATTGTATTGTTGCTACAGGCACCGTGACACAGACTAGAGAATTGAGACAACTCGAGAGATAATTCAATATTAAAAGTAATTAGTCTTCCCTCCACTATTGCAGTGTCTCAAATGATATTTTTCTCTTAATTATGTAATTACTTGCTTTGGTTCTTCATTTCACTCTGAAACACTGTGAAACACCACAGCCTCAGAAAGTAAGATACTGGCATTTTCCATCCACCAAAAACTGGGGAGGTAGATAAAATAAAAACTGTGATGAAATAAATGCATTGCCAAGACTCTCAGTTATATTATACTTTTGCATGTAAACAAATATCCACGTGTAGGCGATTAATACATCAGTGGTGACAGTGACAACTTCTCTGAGACAGTGGAGTGGGTGGCAGTGCTTTATGCTGCCAACCACCTAATAAGTACCTTTATTTAGATATTTAAATGGTGCTTTGTCTGCCTGAGGAGGTTTAAGAGGCCCCATAATCATGGATAGGATAATTCCATCAGTGTAACACGTGCAGCTTACAGTGGCCTGTGGGTGGTCTCATGTACTTCCAAGATTTTGAATTTCTCCTATAAGGCAATGTCCCTAGACCAGATCACTATTCTGAGCTCTGACCAATAAACCTAACTCACTGAAGGACCTTGTTCTTTGGATATCGGCAGGTACCTTGTACCACATTTCCAAACTTCTAGTATAGTAGCGCATCAGTATCAGCAGGGGAGCGGTTCCAGGACCCTCTCCTTCCACGGATACCAAAATTTGTGGATGCTCATGTTCTTTATATAAAGTGGTGTGGTATTTGCATGTAACCTACACACATCCTCCTGTGTACTCTAAGTCATCTCTAGATTACTTATAATACCTAATACAGTGTAAATGCTATGTAAACAGTTGCTGGAGCATGACAAATTCAAGTTTTGCTTTTGGGAATTTTCTGGGATTTTTTAATAAATATTTTTGAATCATGGTGGTTGAATTCACGGATATGGAACCCGCTGATATGGAGGACTGACTGTATGATGAAGTTATTAAAAGCATGGACTCCAGAGCCAGACTGCCTGTGTTCTAATCCTGGCTCTTCTGCTTTACAAGCTGTGTGACCTTGGTCAAAGTACCCATCCTCTTTGTGTGCCTTAGTTTCTTCACCTGTAAAATGGGGGAAATAATAGCTGTCAGAGAGTTTTTTAAAAATTAAGTCAGTTAATCTCTGGAAAGGACCTAGAATACTATCTGACACATAGTAAAAACTCAACAGATGTCCTATTCTCTTGTGATTCTTCTCCTCCTTCTTCTCTTTCAATGAATAGCACCAGGATTTGCCCAGTGATTTAAGCATAAACCTGAATTCAACTCTTGGACCAACCACTTAGCAGCTCGGTGACCCTGGGCAAGTGACATAATCTCTTAGAGAGCCTCAATTTTCTCATCTGGGAAACAGGCATTACAGAGACTTCTAATATGGATTCAGTGAAAACCCATGTAGAATGCATCATGCAGGGCCTGGCAGGTCGCGAACACTCAATAAAGATAGGCAATTGTTATGGTTTGTCTTGGACTCTTTCTCTTCCTTAGCTCCCATTTCTAATTACTTACCAAGCCCTGTTGCTCTTAACCCTTACACAACTCTAAATACCTGTCCTCCTTTGTCCGCTCTCTCTCACCTTGTGTCAAATTTCATCTCCTAACTGCTCCTTTTATCCCTGGCTCTGGCTTTCAGATCCATCTTCAGTTCTCCCCTAATTCAGGCATAACTAGGTCATACCCCTGCCCCATCCTCCAGGGCTGCCTCTCACCCATATACCGTGAGCACAGCTCAGGGGAGACTCCACACTCGGCACTCTGCCGCATGCTTACCTGTCCACCTGGTGGTCCAGCTCCCCTATGTGGACACTCATCCCAGCCTTTCCAAACAATCTTGTGGACCCCTGGGTGCTGACACACACACCCGTTCCCCAGCACAGCAGTGGCACAGGGGCATGAAACAGCAAGATAAGATACAAAGGGCAAATCACGCACAGCATTCTTTTCAGATGTTCGCACTCTAGGGAATGACCACTATTTACAAAACAGAAACAGACTCACAGACTTAGAGAATGAACTTATGGTTATCGGGGGGAAGGGGGAGGGGGAGGAATAGTTAGGGAGTTTGGGACTGACACGTACACACGGCTATATTTAAAAGGATAACCAACAAGGACCTACTGTAGAGCACAGGGAACTCTGCTC
This sequence comes from Mesoplodon densirostris, assembly GCF_025265405.1. Taxonomy (NCBI): domain Eukaryota; kingdom Metazoa; phylum Chordata; class Mammalia; order Artiodactyla; family Ziphiidae; genus Mesoplodon; species Mesoplodon densirostris. The sequence goes on along the minus strand of NC_082677.1, from coordinate 72,974,337 downwards.
AGTGTTCTATAACAACCTAATTGGGAAAAGAATTTGAAAAAGAATAGATACATGTATATGCATAATCAAATCACTTTGTTGTACACCAGAAACTAACACAACATTGTTAATCAACTGTACTCCAATATAAAATAAAAAGTTTAAGAACTTGTTTTTGACCTAGCAACACTTTTGTTTGATACGACCTAAGGTTAGAGAAGAGAATAAAATTTTCCACGAATTTTCAGGTTGACACATGAGAATTCAGATTCTTCGGAGCTTGCCAAGTGTTGCTGTGGGCGAGGCCTGGGATGCTTGGGGACGCCATCCACTCCTCACTGCCTCTGAGGTTGTTTCAGGGAAAAACCCCCATTCCCTAAGGATGTCTCATATCCTGGTCTTTGAGCAATTTGACAGACAGACAGACAGACAGACCAAGTCCACACCCTCCCCATGGACCAGCTGAGTGAGTGATTCCTCTGTGTACATGCAAAACACTCACTTTGTGTCCCTGTCTTTCAGTGAAGGTGTCTACCTGGTCATCCCGTTTACCGGCCTCTCCTCTATAGTCTAAGGGCACAGGCTGTGTCCCATTCGTTTCTGTATTGTCACAGCCCAGCCTTGTTCCTGACACGTAGCAAAATATATTAACATTAGGCAAAGGTGATACGTCTGCAAAATGAATCGTGTTTCACACGAAAAACTATCTGTATATCTAAGTTGTTTTCTCAAATCTGTTTCAGATTCTATATGATACACCTTGATCTGTAACAGAGACCACAGGATATGGTCATCTATGCTGTATGTGCTGTAAGCCCATGCTCGCTAAGGTCACTTTGTGACAAATCAGTAGATGGCTAAGAAATACATCTAAAAATGTTTGAAGTAAAGGTTTTAAACAGCGGTGAGTAAATACCTCACTCTTCCAGGATTTAAGGACCTAAGAGCATAGTCGTCCCTTTGAAAATATTTTGAGATAACTTCAAATTATTTATTTTCCAAAAGATTAAAGTCACTCCGTCCACTTATACTCCTGAGACTTGTTGTATTCTTTGTTACCCGGAACTGCACCCTTTGAAGGCAACAGGCCAAAAAATATCTTTTTTAATTTGTTTTTTGTGGTTTTATTTTGGAGGAGTTTGGGGGAGGGAGGTTTGTTTTCTTTCTTTTTTTTTACCCTTTGTCAACATTTGACTTACAATAGCTGCAACAGTGGCCAAGCTGATAAGAAGGGGAAACCTTGTAAAAGTACAAACCTTGAGCAAGAAAGGAAATTACCAAATAGGGAATTTTCATTCTCCTAAAATTAAAAACAGCCTGAAATTAAAGCAGCATGACTGGAAGCCTCCTCTGGTTTTCGATTGGTCTTTAAGGCAGTAAAGTGGCGACCCTGTAAACAGAAGAGAGCAATAACCCCTTTTCCCCCATTCCTCCACCGAAAGGAGCAACTTAGTCCCCAGAATGCCTTAAACTAGAGGTAGGTTCAAGGACTGTTCTCTCAGATCCAAATTGTTCTCCCACAGTTCTCTGATTCTTCTAAGAGTGTTGCCAAAAAAGTCAGGCTTAAAATTGCAGTGCTTGAAAAAAAGTGCAGACTAAGCTTTGATAAGGAATTTTGGCATCTCTTGAATGGAAGGTCTACAGACTGGCTTGTTCTTATTTGGAGCTGGTGGGGTGAGGACAGAGAGCACAGAGGGAGGTGGAAGGGAGGGCCAGGAGGATGTGGAAGCTTGGACCAATTAGCTTTGTCCTTCTGGGACTCCTGGTTTGAGGGCTGGGGAGGAAAGGATTCCAGAGGCATCAGCCCAAGGTCACTTTCCTTTGGGCAAGGAAAGTAGAGATACCCACAGTATCTGGATGGCCCATCATGGTTCTCCTTATTCAAAGACCCTTTGCTCCTTTTGACCTTCCATTCCCTTCTGAGATTAGCTATGTAACGATAAAATCAAAACGCAAGGAGATGCAGGGAATTTCTGCAAAGATCAATTGACCTGAGTAATTCAGAAGATGTGCATATCAGATTTCACCTTCTTTTCCACTTTCTCACTTCCTTCAAAGGCAAATGATGATGAAGTCATTGCCAAAGACATCAACTGAGCTGCGATGGTAATATTGTCTCATTGCTCCTCAGACTGTCCAAACTTTTCATAAAAAGATGCGTGTTTGATTTCAGTTACTGCAGTTGCTTGACGCTGATTCAGTGTAGGAATAAACTGTATCACAACAGAAGAAGGAAATGGAGGACAGATCCAACTCAACATAATCACAGTTCTGGATTTCTTACGTCTCTGTTCAAGTAGATAAGACAGAGAACTTGTCTTAGTCAACTCAAGCTGCTGTAAGTTTGGGGGGACTTACACAACAGACATTTATTTCTCATAGTTCTGGAGCCTGGAAGTCCAAAATCAAGGTGCTGGCAGATATGGTCCTTGGGGAGGGCCCACTTCCTGTCTGCAGATTGCTGTCTTCTTTCTGTGTGCCCATGAGATGGAGAGAGAGAGCTCCGGTGTCTCTTCCTCTTCTTATAAGGACACTAATTGAGTGTCCTTACAATTGAGGCTTCATCCTCAATTGAGGCTTCACCCTAATTGAGGCTTCACCCTCATGACTTTATCTAAACCTAATTTCCCCAAATCCCCCCCTCCAAATACCAGCACACTGGGAATCAAGGCTTCAGCATATGAATGGGGGGGGGACACATTCAGTCCATAACCAAAATCATAATCAATTTACTGAGACCCCTTTTAAATTACTATTAGTGAAAATACGGTTAAGTGGATCCATGTCCATGAAGAGAAGACTTCAAGAGGGCTATTTTGGTAAATGAGACTCCTAACTCTGTTTCCTGCCAAACCCTAAAGACAAGCTTGTGGCTTGTTCAATAGGAGTTTGTTGGGTTTTTTTTTTTTTTTTTGAGAGTTCCTTAAAAGTAGACTTAATTATATCTTTGTAGATCATTCCCCCGCACAACAGATAAGATTGTCTGGAAGCTAGAATTCCTTATGTTCCACCTCATCAATAATCACAAACTGCAACCCTGTAAGAAGAAAATAGCTGTATTTTGTCAGGCAAATAAACTGGCCAGGCATATGTATGCCTCCAATGACTAGGCTGTACTCTCTAAATCATGGCGATAAAGGAAGTTTTATCTTCTATACTTTTTTATGTAGAACATTGTACTACTTTTATGTACTACACTGTTTGCCAGAAAAATATCTGGATAGTACAGGAACAATTCAAAATGCTATAGCCAGCACTGGGAACTATGCTCAATATTTTGTAATAACTTATAAGAATCTGAAAAAAGAATATATATATATATATATATATATATATATATATATATATAAACATGCATATATATAACAGAATATATACATAACTGAATCACTTTGCTCTACACCCGAAACTAACACAACATTGTAAAAGCATTTTCAACGGAAAAAATGCAATCAGGTAAAAAAATGCTATAGCCTTTTCCTTTCTGTTTCCTTTCTGACGGCCATTCTCTAAAGCTCTTTGGCAAAAGTCTAACTCTTCAACTACCTGCATAAAACTCGAACTACCTGCAGAAAAATTGAAGGGTGGCATATTAGCAGAGCAGCTATGTCAAAGCTTGCTGATTAGGGGAAAAGTCCGCTTTGGAGGATCCTGTTGTGACTCCATGTTGCTCCCCACTGAGTTACTGAGTGACAAGATAAGACAGGGCAGGAAGCAAGAGCTTTTAGAAGGATTTCGCCAGGCCCTAGGAGGGACTTAAGACCCCTAAAACTAGCAAGACAACGTTAAGTTCTATTTGGGGTAATGGGGTAAACATCCAATTAAAGGATTTCTCTCCAGAAGTAAGGGGGCCTTCCAGAGCATTTTTCCAAGTCCCAATGTACAACCAACACAGCGCCAGTATCAAGAAGAGGTCCCAGGAGAAGGCAGACAGTGCTTGCAAAAGCTAAACAAGCACCAGTCCCGAAGTCCTGACCGTAAAGGTTGAATGTAGAGCAAGAAGGTCCTTACATCTATCGAGGTACTTTTTGTTTTAAGCATTTACCTTTATACAGTAAAAACATCACTCTGTTAAGAAATTGATTCTGCACAAATAGTACAAATTAGTAAAGATTTTTTTAAAATTTTAGGTAACATTAGATGAATCAGCCAATAAATATTGTAAACTCTCCATGACTGGTGAGTTAGCCTAACTGAAAGTAAAGGGTTATTTTAATAGATACAACTAATGTGGAAGCTATTGCAATTACCAACATAGTGCTCAAAATAAATAAATAAATACCCAAAAAAACACCTTCTAGACGGTATGCCTTGTGAATAAAATCTTAGTATATTAAATGACAAAATCACCAGTAACAAGTAGAGCAAAACAAGCATAAATGTTGAATAGTTACATTTATATAAGAATTTAAGGTACTCACAATCCGGTATTTATACAAGAGAATAATAAAGATAATAAAGAAAGCACGTTTCTATAATGAAATTATCTTTTGAACATATTATTTAGAAGATTTAAACATAAAGTCATATTTTAAATATACTTTTTAGGTGATCTATAATTACACAGGAGAACAAAGCATTGCAGCAAACTACCATCCTGTCCTAGAAACAAAATGTCTGTTGCATCCTTGTTTAGGATATGAAATAATTAATACCTATGACCTCAATTTTGCAAAGTATTTTGCCAGTAGGGGAGTGTTTTGTGAAACACTGCAAGTAGCTATGTATTATTGAAATTGAGTAAGAAGTAGCTTGCCTAAGGCCACTCATAATAACAGTTCCAGAAAGAAAAATCCAGGCGTGCTAGACTATTAATTTTCTAACTTTATCTGGATAATATTTATAATAAATTAAATATATATTATTTTGTGCTTCAGTTAAAATTATCTATAGTCAAACCTTTGCAATCAAATGTGAACTACTCTCCAACCATAAAAATATGGAATATGGGTTGATTAGGGAAAAAAGGCATGAGACCAAAAAAAAAAAAAATTATGATACCTGCAATATTTTTCAAAGGCTATAATTTTAGATGCCATCCTAGTGGGGAAGATAAAGACGAGATCATGAATGGTTTTGAAGTAGAACAATTATGAGTCGATGTTGATTAAGATCAAGATGACTTTAAATTTGTATGACTCTTATAATCACGTTTTACAAATTTAAATTGATAAAATTGACTGTCTTCCTCCCTCACCTTCTAAGCCTGCCTTCTCTATCTCATTTGTGATACCTCTGTCTACTCCAGCAATAAACCTAGGCTCATCCTTGACTTCTCCCCTTCAATCTCCATACTTACCTCCGAAATATTTGTCAAATTCATCCTCTCCTTTACATCCCCATCAACACTACCCTTGTTCAGGCTCTCATCCTGTTAATCACTGCATTAGCCTTCTCACTTCACCTCTGCCTCCAATGTTGCCCTACTTAATTCCATCTTCTTCAAAACCACAGTCCACTGAATCCAGTGAGGGGAGCTGGTTGTGTGGTCATGAAATGGGGCAGTTGCCATAGGCAGGGGCTGGAGGGTGGGAGAAATGGGTGAACTCTTTTTGGTTTTTGTTGTTTTGGCTTAAATAAAGGTGGGGGGGAGCAGAGTAGTTGGAAGTGCCCACTGTATCCCCACACAGTACTGATGAGCAATCTCTCTAAAACTTTAAATGCCTTCCAATCACCTGTAGGCTAAGATCCCAACTCCTTGACATCCTGTTTGAGACTTTCCATGACCTGTCCCTGGAGACCTTCCCTTTGTCCCATCTGGAAGCTGACTTGTGTGCATTATTTCAGTGGATTCCTTGTTTCCAGTTGGGTTCTGCCAATGGGGAGCACAGGCAGCTTGGAGGAAGGGAAGAGAGTGACATCGGAGTGTCCCTCACCCACTCCATCCCCTCCCATTTACAAGGGAAGAAACTGAGTGTTAGGGAGAGGAAGTCGCTCACCCAAGGTCATAAAATGGTGAGGGGCAGAGCTTAGAGCTGCATTTTTCTAACCCCAAAGGCACCATTCCATGTCGGGGTTTCCCATCTGAGCATCTACAACCTGCATAAACACTTTCATGCAAATTACAAGGGTTATGTAGATCCACGTTTTGACCACTGCCCTAAAGAAGCATAAAAAAACTGAAGATTTAGCTCTGCCAAGATGTAATCCAAATTGGTTATACGAGAGTTGTATTTAAGAACAGAAAATATTACATTATAAACTATCAGAGAAATCATTTGAAGTGCTTCTGGAGGGAGCCAGGAGATCACCGCCTGTGCATGTTTGGATCTGCCTGCGTAGGTCCATCACCAGCTCTCCGCAGCTACCTGTTCATTACTGGCTGCCTCCTCTTAGATGAAAAATGCAATGAGTATCTCTCTTTGGACTTAAGTTTGTCTAACACTTTGTGTGTGTGTGTGTGTGTGTGTGTGTGTGTGTGTGTGTGTGTGTGTGTTTGGAAACTTCACACGGGAGATCTTTGCTACCCAACTGCAGATAGAGAGTCACAGTTTTACAGAAACGTCTTCTGTATAAAAGAATCTAAGCTCTTGCAGCAGGGCCTCCCTGTTTCTGCATCGCCTTTGATGACATGGCCTGAGGGCAGTGTGCCCGCAGGGCGTAGTGCTCCAGGCATCTGCTTGGACAATTTAATTTACTAAGACAAAGGCTACCTAAGGAACGCTAATTCCCTTTGCCTGCACGAGGCTAAAGGGTTTTGTGTTACTGCCGCTGGGAGGGGGCAAAACAAAACCCAGAAGCTCTGCCAGACCCTCGAGGTATGGGAGGCGGGCGTTTTAAGTGAACGGGGAGGGAAACAGGACAGGACCCTCCCTGGTCACACACACCAGGTCTTGGCTGCCCCAGCCTTCAAAGAAAGCAGCGGCAGCTCTGTGACTCCGGGGCCTCCTTCCTGCTGGATGCCCTGCCTTTTGTTTCTAATTTAAGCTTTCTTCTTTTCACTTTTGTCTCCCTTATTCTTTGTGTCTCCTTTTCATCTTTTCCCTCCTCCCTTCTTCTTTTCTTCACGTTTTTCACTTTGTTTTCAAACATAAATAATGTATTGTGAAATCAAGTTTAAAGGATGATAAAAGAAAAAATTTTAACTTAAAAGAAATAAGACTTTTATGGTTCCAATTCTTAAACCATAGAAATATATCCATTTTGCATCTTTAGTGGTCACTGGATCTGTAAAATCTCAATATAATTGTCTTCTACTTTTTTCACTCAACATTCTTTTGTGAATGCCTTTCCCTTTCCCATAAGGTTATTATAGCGATGTCATAATTAGGTGATATTCTATTCTGTCAGCATGCCTCTTATTTTTTTCTTGCCTCCTTCTTTTCTGTATACACAAGAATCTCTGCTTTAACCATCTTGACTACAGCTGGGCGTTACATTTGTCACAGCAGCAGGTGGTGGAAAAGTCTAGTGTAACGTTCACATGGCTGTGTTTTATAGCTGATTTTAACCAACCTTGAATTCACCTATTTCTATTCACAAGCTTTTGGGGGCACTTTTAAGGAGCATCAGTACCAGCAAACATAAAGCCAGTACTATCTCCACCTTAAACACTATTTGAGAGCCTGCAGGTTGCTATTTCTCATCCACAAAACATTTCCAGGCAGAGGCAGATAAGGGTTATGGTTCATTATACCTTGTCTGATATATAAAACTTGGGTTGTGTATGTGTTATGTCAGTTATTTTAAAAGTCTTTGTCATTTCTCAAACTTTCACTCCACTTGCAGAACTCTCCTGACATAATTTGACTCAAGATTTTTCTTGATTTGCAGAATGCTTCTGTTTCTAATTCTCAAGTCATTTTCTTAGTGAAGTGCAACTGTATATTTATTTGTACAACTTACCTAGAAACAGAAGGCTGAAGAAGAATAAACTGAGCCTTGTGATAAGCCTTCTATCTCCTCTTTTCAAAGTGGACCAATATTTCCTGTGTTTCCAAGTGCCACACCACACTATCTAATAATACTCTCAAGTTTCAGCTGATACTATGAACAAACTCAAGACACAAGCTGTTCCATTCTTATGGCCATGAAATATAAGCCAACAAAATGAGCAGTGACATTGTAGTTAAGCCCTGCAATCTCCAGTCCATGAAGGCAGGTTTCTAGAGGGTATACAAGTGGCTAACTCATGCACTAAGTTTAGAATTGATTTCTTTTTTTTTTCATTTCCCAATACTATCTCTGCAATAACTACATTAAATTATTTCCTATGCTCTCTACCCCCAAGTGAAAAACAGATACAATAATATAAGCTACCACAGATACAGGTTACACTGAAAAACTTTCACATTTCCCCACTTAACTGCTCTGAAATGAAAGGATTATTGGGAAATAAATAGGTGAGCACACTTGATGTTTCAAGGTAAAGTCATCACTTTCATGTAAAGATAAAATGAACACACGTAAAATTTTTATTTAACTCATTAATAAAAGAGGGAATGAGTAAGACATTAAAATCAGTTCAAAAAAGATTTTAAAGATTAGACATAGGTGTAGGCAATCAGGACTGCTGAAACGAATTTACAAATTAATGCAGCACTGATAAATATCCAACAGGGAAATTAAATGCAATGTTTTGGATCATCTTTTCTGTAAGGAAGAAGTCAGTTGTATAGACTGAACCAAATTTATTTGCTTTGCTGTAGACAAGGATCACTTGCATTCATACCAGTTTTCTATAACTTAACTTCTACCCCTAAAGAGTTATAAAACAGCCTAGTCAACAGAAAGGCAATTAAAGGTTAAACTTCTATAAAATCAGTCCCCAGAGAGTTGGCTAGACCTACACTGTTCAGTACCATTGCCACTAGACACCCGTGGCTATGTAAAATTAAACTAATTAAAATGACAAAAAATGTAAGCAGTAGCCACATTTCAAGTGCTCAATAGCCACAGGTGGCTAGTGGCTACCATACTGCCCAGGGCAGATGCAGAACATCTGCATGAGCATAGAAAGTTCTACCCAGCAGTGCTGCACAATGACCGGAACTCAACTGAAAGGATACCCAGTAACCCCTCTGTCCATTTTCAACTCTTTGACAATTTTTCCTAACAAAGCAAAATAAGCAACAGCAATAATGATATGAAGCAGGGGGTGGGGGTGGGGGTGGGGGGGTGGGGTAATGGCTAGTATTTATCAAGTATCAAACATATGCCAGGCATTGGATAAGACCATTTACATATATTATCTAATTGAGTTTTTACAATTTACATGTATTATCTAAACCAGTCCTTAAAGTAGCTTAACCCCATGTATTAGTTGAGAAAACAGAGATTCAAAAAGGATTAAATCATTTGAGTCTTCATAATTTACATACATTATCTAACGAGGCCTCAGAATAACTCAACCGCACTTGTTAGTGGATGAATCAGACACTCAAAGAAATCAGAATAATTTGCTTGAAACTCTACAGCTATTAAGGGGTTGGGCCAGGATTCCATCTCACATCTGTGTAACTCTTAAGTCTTGCTTGTTTCACTAGACCAGATTGCTCAGACTACAGTCAACTACAGTTGGCGCTTGCCAAGGGCACTTGCCATCCACCTCCATAAGGATTAAATCACGTGCTGCTGCAGCTGCTAACCTTCAACACCCCCTGAAAGGAGCTCAGGGTGGAGAGCAGAAATGAGACCCTCTGTGCTCTCGGAAAAACTGGCAGAACAGGCCTTCAGATAGTTAGATATTTTCAGGAGCTGCTTTTATGGGCCCAATTCTTGTATCTCCTCGTATCTAGAAAAGCACTAAAGTCCTTCACGGTGACGTCTACTCCTCGTGACTAGCAATAACTTTCATGAGACTAGCAGAAAAATATATGCTTGATTGCATGTACTCCCCCTTCACCAAAATCACTTATATACTGAGCTCCCCCCCTCTGCCTCTTTGGAGCAATTTCTCAGAGCCATCTGACATGCTGTCTCCCAGGCTATAGCCCTCATTTTGCCCCAAATAAAACTTAACTCGCAACTCTCATGTTGTGCATTTCTTTTAAGTTGGCACTATGTGTCTTAAAAGAGAAGTTAGGATGATAGATGCAGGTCAACATAAGGTGCAGATAAAAAGTATGACTAATGAAAGATACACCCAAGAAATCTGACAATCTGACCTACCCAGGTTGACTTAGGCCACTGTGTCTCAGGAGAAAAAAACATGGTGGCCTGGCTGCTGAAGAAAGAGGTGAGAAGTGTCTGTCCCATCCTTCTACTTGTCCAAGGATGTCACTTAGCTAATGCCAGGCACAGTGTGTTCAAATGTCATAGCACTAACATCACAGTATGTGCATCAGTAAGTGTTCTCTCCCCAGTTAGACCTTGGATTACTTGGGGGAGAATCAGAGAAGAAACACATTGGCTTTATCTTGTCACCTGGTAAGTAGCTCGTCAATAGTGTTTGTTAATAATACGATCTACTCTAACCATTCCTATACCCCTGCCCCCCAATATCAAACCACCTCTTCCCAAATCACCCCACACCAATTTTTAAGAAGCACAGGTGCCTGGACAACTTGCTAGGTACACAGTCCTTGCTTTTGCTACTGTTTTACTTTTGCAGCTGTTAGGTAATATGGTAACTTCAAACGATGGATGTGCATCAAATAGATGCCCACCCGCTCCACCACTTACTGTGAGACTTTGAGGAAATTGTTCAAAGTTTTTAGGTAGGACTCATATTTTTCTGCAAAGTATGGACAATAATCAAATCGGTATCACAGAGTGGATTGAATAATTTAATGAGATAATATATGTAAAAAGCTTAGAACCATATCTGGCATTTAGACCCCTAAAATATCATCTGTTCATGTTGTTATTATTCTGAGTCAAATAAATACTGAATCTTGCTATAATGTCATAATTCTCAATATTTGTGTCAAATGTCACTTCACTTTGAGAGATTTAGAGAAGAGAAAGTGAAATGCAGGTTTGTGTACCTTAACACATTTTCTCATATAAATGGACCATGTCCCATCTAAAACTATAAAACTTTCCAATCCTTGTCACCACACGCAGTGACAAAAACAAGACCAATGTTTATGAGATTCCAGAAGCAGTGTGATTAAATGAGAATTCCAGAGTAATTTTCTGGCTTAATGACACCTGACTTTTTGAGCATTTCAGTTTATTTTTTAACTTCTCTTCTAATGGGGGTACAGTATGCATGTATGCTTTCTCTGCTTCAACCAGAATGGAAATGCCTTATTATTTTTTCCTAGATGTCCGGGTGCTGATGCTGAGATTGAAGTGAAGGGGGGAAAAGGCATGTGGATGGAGTGAGAAGGCAATCGGATGCGTGACTGAGCTTAGAAACTACTGCAGGCGTTGGGCAGAGCCGTGGAAGTGATGGGGAGGGATTGATTCTTGGAAATTTGATCGAAGAGAGAGGCTGACTCAGAAGGTAATTACAGTAACATACGTGCATCACTCGAATCCTCCTGTGTGCACGCACTCACACACACACTCATGCAGTCGGGCTGAGAATTTCCAGGGTCCTTTCTAAAATGAACTAATCTCCTCAAGCAGGTCAGCTGAAGCAGACCCCCAACCCTTGAAACCTGAGCCAGCCTAGTGGCAGAGCCCAGGGGTGAAATCCTAGCCTGCTAATCAGCTACAGGATCTTACCCTTCGCAAATTCTGTGTTTGCTAAACACCTAGTGCCTGTATACACAGCACGGAAAGCGAATGCCTCTCGTTTTCAACCTTCCGGGGCTAATGTTCTTCATCAGTCAGAGCTGCCATCATGGATCCGACATCCCCCCTTTTCAATCCACAGGAGTTTCCTTTTTCGTGATGGGAGCAAATTGAAATCTGTGTGCTAGTGATTTGCAAAATGTACCCTGCTACAGAGAGAGCTTTCTGATTAGCCTTGTCCTGTTATAATCATTGGTTTTCCAGGGGTCGTTCAGAAAATGTTCTCAACGCAACCTAATTCCCACGTGCACGATGAAATACAGGAGGGTTTTGCAGATAGATATTTAATATACAAATAGTCAAGAGAAGCTGTTCAACTGCATTTTATTTTGAGGATCCAGCTAGTTTAATACGTGAGGAGTGTTGCCAAGAAACACTGTAGGATTCTTTCTCTCTCCCGAAATGCCTAAGATAATTGTCTTGTAAAGGTAAGAAGGTACTTGAAACCAGATCCGCCGGCATTCCAAGCCCTTCAGGTAGTCTGAGAGGTCTGTGCTAATGAAATCCTCCTTTGTCATTTACTTTTCTTCGCCGGTGATTTACGCAAATGCTCAGATTTTTCACTACCTAGAAACAGACATACGGATGAAGGAACCCCTTCCTCCGAATGAAAACATTTCAGCCCTCTTAACCCGGGAAGTCTCCAAAAGGATATTTGTTTGGATGATTATAAACTACTTTGATATCCTACTACACTGAGCTTTGGAAAATAAATAACTATATGATTTGTGACTCTAGCAGAACCGAACCTTCAGAGTATTCACATTTCCACTCGAACAAAGAAGCAAAGTGTCATCCGGTATTTCAAAAATCATTATATGAACCTAATACTACTCAGTGGATTTAAAAATTAAAAATCCTCAGTGTCTCTTCCAAATTTGTCTCCAGCGTAAGCAGAGACGTCTCACATGTAAAAAAAGAAAGAAAAAGAAGGGAAGAGAGGAAGAGAGGAAGGAAGGAAGGAAGAAGGGAAGAAAAAAAGAACAGAAAAGGCTCATGCAGCTGTGTTATTCATTTACTTGAAATATTAACAGGAGAGAGCCCTGGAATGATTTCTGCTCACAGAAAAGGTTTAGCACCTGGAGATCTCTCTCACTGTTGAAAGTTCCTGACGCCAGTTTGGTGGAAAACATGCTGGAACCCCTTTCAACAAAGAGGAAGCAGACCAGGGGAGAACCAACCCCAGATATACTGGAAAACCAGCAAAGAAGCAACAAAAATTATAATGACTTCCGGCTTACTCTCAGCGATGCAAGAAATATGTTTTCTAATTTGATAAAGTGTCAGAAGCAGATGTAATATCATTTAAAGATCAAGTTGTTTTATACCATTTCAAGTAATGATTTAAATATATATGAACGGCGGGAAAATAATTTTACTCCTGCTTTTTCATTTTAATAGGTTGCTCCAGGTAAGCCCAGGGAAAGGTTTACTTGACTCTCATACTCAAATTTCGTTCATTTAACAATTTGAAAAATACCCCCAAGACTTCTGTAGTTATCTAAATTCATAATAGCTTTGTACAAAATTTCAACTGTCGACTGAAAAAAATGCACAACGTGATAGTTGTGAGTTGAGTTTTATTTGCGGCAAAATGAGGACTATAGCCTGGGAGACAGCATTTCAGATGGCTCTGAGAAACTGCTCCAAAGAGGTAGGGGGAAAGGTCAGTATAAATGAGATTCTGATGAAGGTGGAGTATATGCAATCAAGCACATATTTTTTTGCCAAAGGTTTCTGCTAGTCTCGTGAAGGTTTCTGCAAATCACGAGGAGCAGATGTCACCATGAAGGATTTTAGTGCTTTTCTAGATATGAGGAGATGCAAGAATGGGGCTCATAAAATCTTCTCCTGAAAATATCTAACTATCTCTAGGCCTGTTCTGCCAGTTTTTCCCAGAGCACAGAGTGTCTCATTCTTGATCTCCACCCCTGAACTCCTTTCAGGCTGTGTTGAAGGTCAGCAACTGCAGTGGCCACTGACCTAATCCTTGTAGAGGCAGATGGGAAGTGACAATTTTTAGTTAGTGCAACTTAATCACTGAAGATTTAAAGGATAGCACAGAAGTTGTATTACATTTAATTTTATTAAAAATAGTTATATTTTTGGGCTTCCCTGGTGGCGCAGTGGTTGAGAATCTGCCTGCTAATGCAGGGGACACGGGTTCGAGCCCTGGTCTGGGAAGATCCCACATGCCGCGGAGGAACTAGGCCCGTGAGCCACAACTACTGAGCCTGTGCGTCTGGGGCCTGCGCTCCTCAACAAGAGAGGCCGCGACAGTGAGAGGCCCGCGCACCGCGATGAAGAGTGGCCCCCGCTTGCCACAACTAGAGAAAGCCCTCGCACAGAAACGAAGACCCAACACAGCCAATAATTAATTAATTAATTATTTTTTTTAAGTTATATTTTTGTTTGAAAAGCATTCTGAGTGCCTATCTATGTTACAAGGTGTACACAGAAGCAAGGCATGAAGTCAGCATTTGAATTCAGTTTGAACACAGCTACAAGCACAAGCCACGGAGAAGGGGAGGCTTCCTGTGAACCCTGCCATTTTCTAGGTAAGTAACTTCAGGCAAGTTGTTTAGCTTCTGAGTTTCAGTTCTCTCCTATAAAAGGCTGGGTTTATAAAGCTTAACTAGTGAGAATTAAATGAGGTAATCAATCCATAAAACAATCCGACAATCAAAAGTTATTGAGTAACTGCTAATTACCAGATGCTGTGACTGAAACATAACTCTCAAAAAAATAATAATAATAATAGCCATTATTAGAAGGATGTATTAATTTTTACCCATCACTTTTGGGTCAATACATGGCCATCCACCACTAGTAAACAACCACCGAGCCCAGAAGATAATCAGATTTTATTAATTTGGACAAATTAACCGACCTTTAACTTTTGGAGGAGAAAGATGGCAAGACTTTTTTTATTTTACAGATTAAAATAGGCTAAAAAGTTCAAATACCTTTTACAAGGCAATAAAAGTCTCTAAGAGCAAGCACATAACTCACAGGCACAACTTACAATCACCATTTTGGAAGAAACTTAATTTACTTTTACTTCGCCATCTGCAAAGTAGCATATAGGGATAATGTAATGGTTAAGCAAACAAGCAAAAGAGTAATAAGATTAATTAATTACAAGATTCCATAATGAGTAACTATATTATTAAATATAACTATATTACTAAATAATCCTGCATCTATATGGTCTATAGATGAAAAGTCTGTTTCATTTTATACTTCCACCAATAGTGCATGAGACTGACTATGCTACAACCCTTGGAAATATTGCAATTTTGGCAATGAAATGAGTCTCATTATTGTTTTATTTATCATTTATTTTTTCATGTGTTAATTGGCAATTTACATTTCTTCTTCAACATATTTCTTCTGTATATCCTTTAAAACTTTTTCTATAGCATTGGTAGTCTTTTTTAAAAAACTGATTTTAAAAGTTCTTTAAATATTAAATGTATTTTATCGTTATAGTTTGGACATATTTTTGCCAATTTCAAAGTTTATCTTTTAACTTTTTTTATGCTGTCATATATTTTTTTATGGAAGTTTTAACTTTCTATGTAACAACTCCATCTTCTCTGGTAAAAATTCTAAGATTTGTATCATCTTAAGAAGACCTTCTCCATCTCAAGTTTATAAAGATAATATTTTTTTTTCTGTTCCCCTATAGTTTTTATTTATTTAGGTCTAGATGTTTAGTCGTTTTCCCCACTGTACGTACGGGTCTCTCTGCATTGACTTGAAATGCCAATCAGACAGTCACTTGATGTGGGAAAGCGATTCCACTGATGGCCCTAATTAATGGCTTCCCTGTACCAGGTCCTTCACCTCCTGTAAGGAGTTGAACTTTCTTTCTCCACCTTGCTTCTGGGCCCGCCTTGCTGCTTTGGCCAGAGTAGTATAACCCAAGTGATGGTGTGCCAGTGTCAAGGGGTCATGTGTGCTTCTGCTCTTTCTCTGCCTCAGCAGCCTGGATGTGCCTGTTAGAGGCTGAGGGACCACGAAGAGAAGAGCCCATGCTCCTCAGCCCAGGCTACTTGGAACCAGCTTCCAGCCAGCCAAGCCTCAAACAAGCAAGAGAGGCCAGCCAGTCCAGAAGAACTGCCCGGTTGGCTTGTGGATTCATGAACAGTAACAAACGATTATTATTTTAGACCACTGAGATTTTATTAAACAATAGTGCTAACTGATACACACACTCAGGTCTTATCCATACATACAGTTCTGGGCTTGATTGTTTTCCATCGATTCTTGGCATGTTCCTGCAGTGTGTATTTCCATATCACTGTTCTACTGGGGATTTTCCCCCAAATGCCTAGCCACCCCAGCATGAGGTGTAACGAATAGCTATCTTCTGTTCGGGATGTCACACGCTCTTCCACGTGCCCTAAATGTTTCTGGGTAGGGCTTTTCCTTGCTTTCGTAAATATCTATCCAACACCTACTGCATGCCTGGCACCGTGCTAAGTTCTCTAGCCAATCAAAGGAGTGTCATGAGCTGGCATCCCGTGAGAGCACAGCCGCACAGTGCTTCACATACTGAACAACTCTGAACCAAAGAAAAATACAATTTAATGTTTATGTCCGGTCCTAGAGCAAAGCAAAAATCACTCTGCTAACCGAGGAAGGGTAGCATCCTCTCTGGTTCAAAAAGGTGTATTTGGGGTCTTCCCTGGTGGCGCAGTGGTTGAGAGTCCGCCTGCCGATGCAAGGGACGCGGGTTTGTGCCCTGGTCTGGGAAGATCCCACATGTCGCGGAGCGGCTGGGCCTGTGAGCCATGGCCGCTGGGCCTGCGCGTCCGGAGCCTGTGCTCCGCAACGGAAGAGGCAACAACAGTGAGAGGCCTGCGTACCACAAAAATAAATAAATAAATAAATAAATAAATAGATGTATTTGGGAATAAAAGTAAGAGAAGAAAAAGGAAAAAATAAGGTCTCATAGTAAGGACCTAATCTAATGATTCAATACGCTGTTATTTTTTATTTTATCAATGTGAAAACTGAGTATCCCTGTTTAAATTGACTTTTATGTTTTCCCAAATTTTCTAATAAACAGAAATATGTGATCCTGAGAGGGTAGCAGTCTGGATGACCCCATGGCTAAAATGTATTCTATTTCAAAACTCCTTTATATTCTCAGACCTTTTTCCATCTTACACAATAAAGTCAGACACTCAACTCTACTGTATCTCACTTTCTATATTAATAAAATTGTAGCATGTTGTGAGGTTTAATTAGATAATAAAGCACTTTGAGGCCCCTCCTTGATAAGTCCATGCAAGTGAAGAATACTGCTAATTTAGTAATCATCGTATGCACTGAAATTTTTTCCTCTAAAATGTGCAGATACACTTAAAACTCTGGACAGTCACATCTGCTTTGGGCAGAGTAAAAAATAAGGACTGATGAGAACCTTCATCTCGGGATGGATGAACTATGTTGTGCTCACTCGCTTCTTAAAATTTCTATTTATACTCCGTCTTCATTTAAATGTTTAATTAGGAAGGAACGTTTCTCTGCATTATAATTAAATGCAAGCAGAGATTCTTCACCACAAAAGAGACATTTTTCCATTCAGTTTCTACTAAGTTTTGTTTTGTCCCCAAAGAATCAATATGAAAATTAAGCTGGTTGTCTGAAAGCCTTAAAAAGAAGTATAGCTTTCATAATACAAGGAAGATTAAAATGAATTAAAAATCTCAAAGCACATCCTTTTAGAATAATTGCTTGCTATATTCTTGCAACCCTTAAAGGTAGCTTTCCCAGAGAAAAGAAAAATGAACAAAGAGGGCCTTTGGTTCCAGTTTATCTGCTTTAGAAGCTGGAACCTTTTCACAGTTGAAGCACAATTTTTCACTTTTAATTGGTGAGGTGGTAATGGGAAGATTGCAAGGCAAGAAGGGAGCCCTGTCCTGCTTAGTGATGGAGGGGACCTGTAAGGGGCAGGAAGTTTGGGGGTACAGAACAAATAAAAGATTCGAGTTTACATGTTTCCTGGAATCTTCTCCAGACATTCTAACCCTTTCAGAGCTGCAGAATTTAGCCGGAAATCTTGTACGTACGTAAGAATGAACTGAAGCTGGGGAATTCTTGCTTTACCTGTTTAGTCCTCACTCTGCTCTTCTGTTTGCCAGAATTCACCTGCAATGTGTACGTGTGTGCATGCCTGCCTGTGTGCACATGGAATAAAGAGGATGAAAAGGAATCCGTAGTTCCTTAGGCATTCTAAAATATACCAAACCTTCCATTTCAGTATTGGCTTGAGATGCAAGACTAGAAGGATGATGAGATGGGGAAGTCTATCCCCTGGTTATTTCAGTTCTTCTGGTAAACACTTCACTCCTAGCACTTCTTCCAGGACCTGGAAGTTAAAGCTATCCCAACATTAAATAGACCCCTTTCCCCCACCTTGAAAAAGTATAATGGGTATGAGTTCAACTTGAACTCGACATAAGATGGCTCATATTTTACCAAAATATTTTGTTCATTTTGGACTTAGATGTTTAGTTTTGGCATAAGTGTATCTAACCCACTCTTTATGTTTAAAAGAAGAACTGCTAATTCCAGGGTTTTCTGTGTGCAAATCACACAGAAACACAGATGGTGTCTTAATTGCTGTGGTGTCCAGAAGCTAATACGTATGAGTATGTCCACCAGCATTTAAATGGGAATGTTTTTTACTTATCTAATTGCAGAGGGAAAGACAATGGAAATCACCAAACCACTGGAGTAGGGAATTGCATGACCACTGACTAAGCTGATGCCATCTTGGTTTATTTTCAAGTGAACTAGAAAGTGGAAATAGAGCCTGATGGATTTAGGTTATGTTGAAAAGAAATTATAAGCCATAAATGGATACATAGATAATTATTTTTTTCTCCTCAGTAATATACGTTACACACTCAGTTGCCCCAAACACTCACATCACTGTCATGTAGACAGTCACACATGAATTTTCTGAAATATTCATTAAAGAGTTTATTGTTGGCTTTACTTATGCCCATTGGGCCCAAGAAATCAGGATTTACTTAACAAGCAGGTTTGCACAGCCATGAAACACTTAAGAAGGCTAACTCACCCAGCCAGGGCGGGGAGCTGGGGGCAATGCACCAAACTCACCTCCCCAAGGTGATACAAACACTCCTTCAGTCCTTGACACTGACATCTGATTCAACTGCATACTCTCTTTCTAACATTCTTCCTTTGGCTCTTTCTGAAGGAAGGTGCAGCTTATCTAAGACTTCCAGCCACCGACATCTTCTGACCCCATCTCTGGGCACACTAGTATCTAGACCTTTATGAACATGTGCACACAGGCCAGAAGAAGTCCACTTCTCCACACTCAGGAGAGGTCCTCTGCCCTCCCTCTCTTTGTGTGTAATCCAAGTCTCACTGTCCCTCTTGGAGAAGGCTGCCAGAGTTAGTCCACTTTTCTCCAAGATTTTGTGTCTAACACATTAGAGGGGACAGAGGAGAGGTGACAATAATTGCAACTTGCGCTCATGGAGGAAAGAACCAGATCAGGGAAACCGCCGAAATTTAGAAAAGGCCTGCAGATTAGTTAATAGCAATGTAACAATGTTTGTTTCCCAGTTTCAGTCAATGTGCTATGGTTATGCAAGGTGTTGACATTAGGAAGAGCTGACTGAAAGATGCACAGAGGGGCTTCCCTGGTGACACGGTGGTTAAGAACCTCCTGCCAATGCAGGGGACACGGGTTCAAGACCTGGTCAGGGAAGATCCCACATGCCGTGGAGCAACTAAGCCTGTGAGCCACAACTACTGAGCCCGCGTCCCACAACTACTGAAGCCCACACACCTAGAGACAGTGCTCCGCAACAAGAAAATCCACCACAATGAGAAGCCCATGCACCGCAATGAAGAGTAGCCCCCGCTCACCGCAACTAGAGAAAGCCCACGTGCAGCAACAAAGACCCAATGAAGCCAGAAATAAAATAAATTTTAAAAACTTTAAAAAAAGAAGATGCACAGAGACTATACTATTTTTTCAGCTTTTCTGTAGTTCTAAAGCTATTTCAAAAGAAAAAGAATAATAATTAATTTTTATTAATCACTAACTATAAGCTAGACACTATTCTAACTCATATATACCTGTAACTATACACACACACACACACACACACACATACACACACACCCCTATAATTTAATCCTTGCAAGGTCTGGAAGATAAGGAATGTTATCCTCATTGTACAGATGAAGGAACCGAGGCACCAAGAAGTCGGTGACTTGCTCCAGACCCTACACCTAGGAAGTGTCAGGACCACGATTAGGACACAAGCCCCAAGAGTCTTCTGAAGCTCCCCCCAGGTTTCTTTTCTCAATTTTAATAAGAATCAGGTTAATTATGATCCTTCAGGGTATTAAAGATACACGCTTAAGAGATAATTTGGGTTCCCAGATAACCAAAAATTGAAAGACACAGTTGAGCTGAAAACTTAGCTAGAATAGCTGAAATTTGGGCAAAGAGGAAATGCAGGCACTGATGCGGCTTTTTGAGAACACAGAGTGGAAGACCATATGGCTCTCTGAAGAGGGGAAGCTTTCATATGTTGTTCAGTGTTGTGCTGGTAAAAGCCTAATAGCTGGCTCTCCAGAGGGGGTTAGGGGAGCCATGATTTGAAACATTTGCCGATTTTCATGGTGAGATTCTTGTTATGGGTGATGTAGAGCAACCAACATATGTTATCATCATGCACATGACACTTGAGCAAACATAAAGAAGAAAATGCATAAAAGCAACCTTTTTGTGGGGTTGATACACTTCCAGTGAATTCTTTCTAGAGCACTAAGTGACTCATAACAGTTTGAAGTTTGATTTTTTTCTTGCTTACCTCGTGACGGTCCACATTTATACAGAAAGAAGTGTAACCATGCCACAAGGCACAGACAGGAGGAATCCAAGCTGGGGGACCTCCCAGACATGCCCTCTATAGGTTTGAAGGTTTGCTAAAGAAGTTACAATTCTTTAAGTGTTTTAGTTGTGTTACTCATACTGAAGTGAAGATGAACCCATGGAGAAAACCACAGTATGGATGTTGGGAGACCAGCTTCATAGTGTTTATTTTTATTATGTGTGTTGGGACATATGGAACATTCCAAGTCTTAGAGAGGGAAAAGAGTACTTTGAGTGTGAGAAGAGAAGATTTCCTAATGACCACTGTACTGGGCAGAGGCGTGGTTGGCCAGGTGAGCTTTGGTGGGCAGAAGACACATTTGACTATCACCATAGTCACCTCCTCCACTCTTGAATGCAATACACACACACAAGAAACTTACAGGTATCCTCTCAATCACTTAGATTTACTCTCACTCATTCAAAAAATATTTATTTCCATGGCTCACTAGGCATTTTTTGAGAGGCTGAAAATATAGTATTGAATGTTCTCTGTTTTCCTGGAGCTCATATACTGGCATTCCAGTCTTTATTTCTTCACATCTTTGATAAATGCTATGGAGGAAAGGAGGAAAATGCATGATGGTGAGTAATGAACTATCTAGCATAGCCTGGGAGCATGTGGCAAGGTTTCCCTGAAGGAGTTCCCTGGAAAGAGCCCTAAGATGTAAAGGATGTATAGGATTTATCTGGATGAAGCTCATTCCAAGTGTAGGGAACTGCATGCTTGAAGGTTTTGAGGCAGAAGAAGTCAGGAGAACTGAAGGAAGCCCAGTGGGCTG
The DNA here is from genome assembly GCF_025265405.1 of Mesoplodon densirostris. Taxonomy (NCBI): domain Eukaryota; kingdom Metazoa; phylum Chordata; class Mammalia; order Artiodactyla; family Ziphiidae; genus Mesoplodon; species Mesoplodon densirostris. The sequence goes on along the minus strand of NC_082677.1, from coordinate 72,952,953 downwards.
GCAGCTTTGGAAGCCAGAAGAAATAGGAAGGAAAGCAGGGTGTGACGTAATCAGATTGACGATAAAAGTAAAAGTAGAAATTGCTTAGTTTAGTCTAGAAACCCTCTGACCATGAGCTGCAGAGCAGTTAAGCTGGTTAATATTGAAAGCACATGACAGTAGCATTTTGGTAGACAGTTAACTACTTTTAGCAAAGGCTGGAGTAGATGGGGAACTAGCATGCTTTATGAAAAACCAACTATTACGTTAAGTACTCAAGGAGTGCTTCTATTTCACAACTGAAAACCTGTAATATTGTCCTCATCTTCTAAGTGTTTGTTTATTAAGTTTATGCTTTATTTTTAAAGATAAGTCCAGACTTGTAAAGCCTCATCAAGCCATTCCAAAACTATACAAATGGAAAGAAATGAATTTACTTAATTCCTTTGGTGCATGTAAAATCTACAACTCCCATATGTGTCCATTTTCCTAGTCAACAAGCATTTTCTTTTTTTCTTTTTTTAAAAAATATCTATTATTTAAAGAGTACTGGCCCCTGTTTATCAGATGGCAAATCGAGTCTATATTAAGGTTCAGATCTTTCCCCAAATTCCATGGCAATGACAGAAGACATAGGAAGTAAGTAAGAAAAAAATTGCAACATCCTGAAAGCAGAGTATAGGCCCATCAGTGGGCCAGAAATTTTGAAGAATTTCTGATACAGGGCATCTGGGATTAAAAAGAAAGAGGCTCAATCAGTGTGGAATGTTCCAGTGTTTGAGCATCAAAACAAGGTAGGGAAAACAGGGCCTGAAGGGAGCTGGATGTTTTTACCAACAAAACCCAGAAAATCTCCTATAAAATCTTATGGAGTGGGAGGTCTTATAATTTTAGAGAAAGGGAGCTGTGAAAGAAAGACGAGCACACTTGATTGGGCAAAACATAAAAACTGTGAGGCAAAAATAAAGTTATTAAAAACTATGAATACAAACAACAATAATCATAAAAAATGGGAAATATTTTTGCAACATAAAAGACAGATGAAAGTTTGATACTTGTAATACATGAAAAAGTTTTTTAAAATATTAAGAAAAGATGAATACCATAAGAGGATAATAGCAAAGAACCAAAATGGGAAGTCAGTCATAAAAGGATTCAAATGACCATAAATCTGTTGTGTTTTGTTTTAATGTTCAACCTACTAATGATCAAGAGAATTCAAAATAAAACAATAAAACATCTTTTTTTTTTTACCTAGTATCTTAGCAAATATAACAGTACCCATTGTTGACAAGCATGTGGAAAAACCAGGCAGAGTACTCTGTAGGAATGTAAACTTTCAGGAGAAAAATCTGGAAAGAAGGACTACAAGCCTTGAAAATGTCATACAGTTCAAGGTATCAATTCCATTTTTAGGAATTAATCAGATAAGTTTGTTTATTATCTGTTCCATGGAGTTTTATTTATAATACTTACACTGTCCTCCCCACGCCCCTTCCACATTCATGTCTTTCCCAGAACCTCAGAATGGAAATAGGGCCTTTGCAGAGGCAGTTAGTTAAGATGAGGTCATATTAGAGTAGGGTGGGCCCTTAATCCAAAAAGATTGGTGTCCTTATAAGGAAAGCAGAAGAAACACAAAGACAGAGACACAAGAAGACAGAGATTGGAGTGACGAGTCCATAAACCAAGAATTGCCCCAACCACCAGAAGACAGGAAAAGGCAAGGAAGGATCCTTCCTTAGAAGACTTCAGAGAGAGCACAGCCTTGACAATGCCTTGATTTTGGACTTCTGGCCTCCTGAACTGAGAGAGAATAAATTTCTCTTGTTTTGAGCCACCCAGTTTGGGTACTTTATTATGGCCATCCTCAGAAATGATCACAATACTAAAATGAAGAAACTACCTAAATGTCCACCAACAGGGATTGGGTAAATAGAGTTGACCCTTGAACAATGCAGGTTCGAACTGCTTGGGTTCACTTCTATGAGGATATTTTTCAATAGTAAATACTACAGTACTACACGATCTGTGGTTGGTTGAATCCTCAGATGCAGAGATACGAAGGGCTGATTACAAATTATACTCAGATTAACCCTCCCCCAAGCATTGTTCAAGGGTCATCCATAATTATAATAAATCTATATAGGGGAGCACAATGAAGCTAGTAGAAAGAATAAGTATATCTATGTGGATAAATGTGGAAAGATGTGTGCATTATATTAAGCAGAAATATCTGGTCCTCTAGCAATATATATGATACAATTTTATTACAATAATAAATATGTGTGTAAAAAAGCAGGAAAAATATAATTCAAATGTTAGCAATATTACTGGGAAATAGTACTTTCACTTACTATTATATACATGGGCTTCTGTATTGTTTATGGTTTTTTAATGAGAATATATTACTTAGAAAATCAATAAGAACTATTAAGATATTTCAACTTTAGAAGAAAAAAATACCACTTAAAATAAAAATTACAGTCCTAGGAAATACTGGTCAGTAGGTCAGTATCAAAGTAGCATCACTGAAAATGTTTCTCCTCTAAATGACTCACAATTCTCTCTCCTAATGATGTTTCATTAATAAACATTTTTTTATTCTGTGACTCAAAGCAAAGAAATTAGTGGCAGTTCCCTCCTTATAGAGATATTGCTAGAAGGAAATCCTCTAAATAAAAATAAAAGCTATAAAAAGTGTGACATCTGCCAAAAATCTCTCTAACATCATCATTTCTAATTTCTGTGTCTTTCGGTCCATCATCCTATATAGGTTCCATTTTAAATGGGATCCACCTCTTCTCAGTTGTCTCCCTTCTCCATACCACCATGTAGACCCTAATCCTTCCTGAATCATAGTTAATGTCATCCCATACACTGTGGTGGAGGATCAGCAGTAAATTTGCAAAGAATGCCATACAAGAAGCACATTACTCATCAGAGAAATGTGTGTGCTCATCTCAAGCATGGTTGATAGACTTAGATCTAAGAGGGGTTTAGAGTTTGGCCCACTTTCTGGGGGTGGAGATCCTTCCCATTTAAGATACTTCTAATTTTTCTAATTCCAGGCCCTTAAGCAACATCTATACTTCATTCTGGGCTAAAGGGGAGAAAGTCTGTACTCAGTTAATCAACAATAATAATAGTTAACATTGATTAAGTCCCAGTTTTTATCAGCTGCTGTTTGCTTTTGTTTTGTCTTCTAATTCATGCATTATTCTGTCTATATTATGTTAATTATAAAAGACATAAAATATTCTTTTCAGATAGTATCTTTTTTATCCCAGATAATAAAAATATCAGGGGCTGAGTCAAGATGGCAGTGTGGGAAGATGCAGAATTAGCATCTCCCCACAACTAGGGTGACTGCCAGCCACTGGTGGGAGACCCTGAAGCCCAAGGAGACAGGAGGAACCCCCAAGTGAACCGGTAGATGTGGGGGGACTGAGAGGGGAGGAAAAGTGGAGGCCAGACAGGATGGACGTCCCCGAAGCAGGTGAGATCAGGAGAGGCAGGCGGGAGGGGCCCTCCCAGACTCCAAACCAGAGGAGCAGGAAAGGAGAGGAGGGGTTTGCCCTGCCCACTCAAGCCCAGGAAGCCTGCTGGGCTCCCAAGTGAGGTCCCCTGCCCTTTGAGACAAGGGGTGGGGGGCACGCCTGGGTCCCTTCTGTTCCTTGAACATAAGTCCCACCACCCATGGACCCCAGGGCCTTTTCCAGCCCTGTGGGTCCTGAGCATACACTCTGACCACTGCCCAAACTTCACCCTTGCTTAGGTCCCATCCTCCACAGCCAAGGCCTTTCCCCCATTTTTTTTTCTTTTCCCTCCTAATATATGTTAGTTTCCCAGTCTAATTTTATTTTTTACTTTATCATTGTTCTCTTTTTTTTTTTTTGCCACCCCACAGGGCTTGCAGGATCTTAATTCATGAGCCAGGGATCGATAGGAAGCTCCTGCAGTGGGAGCTCTGAGTCCAAACCACTGGACTAATAGAGAACCTCAGACCCCAGGGAATATTCATCAGGGTGAGGTCTCACAGAGGTCCTCATCTCAGCACCAAGACCCAGCTCTACCCAACAGCCTATAAACTGCAGTGTTGGAAGCCTCAAGCCAAACAACCAGTAAGATAGGAACACAATCCCACTCATAAAAAAATTTTTTAAAAAAGAGACTGCAAAAAAAAAATGTCACAGATGAAGGAGCAAGGTAAAAACCTATAAGACCAAATAAATGAAGAGGAAATAGGCAATCTACCTGAAAAAGAATTCAGAGTAATGATAATAAAGATGATCCAGAATCTCGGAAATAGAATGGAGGCACAGATTGAGAAAATACAAGAAATGTTTAACAGAGATCTAGAAGAACTAAAGAACAAACAAACAGAGATGAACAACACAATAACGGAAATGAAAAATACACTAGAATGAATCAATAACAGAATAACTGAGGCACAAGAATGAATAAGTGAACTGGAAGACAAAATGGTGGAAATAACTCCCAAGGAGCAGAATAAAGGAAAAAGAATGAAAAGAATTGAAGACAATCTCAGAGACTACTGGGACAACACTAAATGCACCAACATTCAAATTATAGGGGTCCAAGAAGAAGAAGAGGAAAAGAAAGGGTCTGAGAAAATATTTGAAGAGATTATAGTTGAAAACTTCCCTAACATGGGAAAGGAAATAGTCACCCAAGTTCAGGAAGCACAGAGAGTCCCATACAGGATAAATCCTCGGAAAAACACACCAAGACACATATTAATCAAACTAACAAAAATTAAATTCAATGAAAAAATATTAAAAGCAGCAAGAGAAAAACAAAAAAAATTACATAAAAAGGAATCCCAATAAAGTTATCAGCTGATTTTTCAGCAGAAATTCTGCAGGCCAGAAGGGAGTGGCAGGATATACTTAAAGTGATGAAAGAGAAAAACCTACAACCAAGATTACTCTACCCAGCAAGGATCTCATTCAGATTCAAGGGAGAAATCAAAAGCTTTTCAGACAAGCAAAAGATAATAGAATTCAGCACTACCAAACCAGATTTACAACAAATGCTAAAGAAACTTCTCTAGGTGGGAAACACAAGAGAAGAAAAAGACCCACAGAAACAAACCCAAAATAACTAAGAAAATGGTAACAGGAACACACATATGGATAATAACCTTGAATGTAAATGGATTAAATGCCCCAACCAAAAGACACAGACTGGCTGAATGGATCCCAAAACAAGACCATATATATGCTGTCTACAAGAGACCCACTTCAGACCTAGGGACACATACAGACTGAAACTGAAGGGATGGAAAAAGATATTCCATGCAAATGGAAATCAAAAGAAAGCTGGAGTAGCAATACTCATATCAGATAAAATAGACTTTAAAATAAAGACTTTTACAAGAGATAAGGAAGGACACTACATAATTATCAAAGGCTCAATCCAAGAAGAATATATAACAATTGTAAGTGTTTATGTACCCAACATAGGAGCACCTCAATACATAAGGCAAATGCTAACAACCATGAAAGGAGAAATCAACAGTAACACAATAATAGCAGGGGACTTTAACACCCCACTTACACCAATGGACAGATCATCCAAACAGAAAATAAATAAGGAAACACAAGCTTTAAATGACACAACAGACAAGATAGATTTAATTAATATTTACAGAACATTCCACCCAAAAGTGGCAGAACACACTTTCTTCTCAAGTGCACATGGAACATTCTCCAGGATAGATCACATCTTCGGTCACAAATCAAGACTTGGAAAATTTAAGAAAACTGAAATCATATCAAGCATCTTTTCTGACCACAACACTATGAGATTGGAAATCAATTACAGAAAAAAAAAACTGTAGAAAACACAAATACATGGAGGCTAAACAGTGCACTACTAAATAACCAAGAGAGCATTGAAGAAATCAAAGAAGACATAAAAAAATACATAGAAGCAAATGACAATGAAAACATGATGACCCAAAACCTATGGGATGCAGCAAAAGCAGTTCTAAGAGGGAAGTTTATAGCAATTCAATCTCACCTCAAGAAACAAGAAAAATCTCAAATAAACAATCTAACCCTACACTTAAAACAACTAGAGAGAGAAGAACAAAGAAAACCTAAAGTCAGTAGAAGGAAAGAAATCATAAAGATCAGAGCAGAAATAAATGAAATAGAAAAAAAGAAAACAATAGCAAAGATGAATAAAACTAAAGCTGGTTCTTTGTGCAGATAAACAAAATTGATTAACCCTTAGCCAGACTCATCAAGAAAAAAAGGGAGAGGTCGCAAATCAATAAATTAGAAATGAAAAAGGAGAAATCACAACTGACACTGCAGAAGTACAAAGGATTATAAGAGATTACTACAAACAACTATATGCCAATCAAATGGACAGCCACGAAGAAGTGGACAAATTCTTGGAAAGGTACAATTTTCCAAGACTGAACCAGGAAGAATTAGAAAATATAAACAGACCTATCACAAGTAATGAAATTGAAACCGTAAATAAAAATCTTCCAACAAACAAAAGTCCAGGACCAGACGGCTTCACAGGCAAATTCTATCAAACATTTAGAGAAGAGCTAACACCAATCCTTCTCAAACTCTTCCAAAAAATTGCAGAGGAAGAAGCACTCCCAAACTCATTCTACTAGACCACCATCACCCTGATACCAAAACCAGACAAGGATGTCATAAAGAAAGAAAACTACAGGCCAATATCACTGATGAACATAGATGCAAAAATCCTGAACAAAATACTAGCAAACAGAATCCAACAACACATTAAAAGGATCATACAACATGATCAAGTGGGATTTATTCCAGGGATGCAAGGATTCTTCAATATATGCAAATCAATCAATGTGATACACCACATTAACAAATTAAGGAATAAAAACCATATGATCATCTCAATAGATGCAGAAAAAGCTTTTGACAAAATTCAACACCCATTTATGATAAAAACTCTCCAGAAAATGAGCATAGAGGGAACCTACCTCAACATAATAAAGGCTATATATGACAAACCCACAGCAAGCATCATACTCAATGGTGAAAAACTGAAAGTATTTCCACTAAGATCAGGAAGAAGACAAGAATGTCCACTCTTGCCACTGTTATTCAACATAGTTTTGGAAGTCCTACCCATGGCAATCAGAGAAAAAAAAAGAAATAAAAGGAATACAAATTGGAAAAGAAGAAGTAAAACTGTCACTGTTTGCAGATGACATGGTACTCTACATAGAGAATCCTAAAGATGTCACCAGAAAAGTACTAGAACTAACCAGTACATTTGGTAAGGTTGTAGGTTACAAAATTAATGCACAGAAATCTCTGCCATTCCTATACACCAACAACAAAAATCAGAAAGAGAAATTAAGGAAACAATCCCATTGATCAACTCAACAAAAAGAATAAAATACCTAGGAACAATCCTTCCTAAGGAGACAAAAGACTTGTACTCAGAAAACTATAAAACACTGATGAAAGAAATCAAAGATGACATAAACAGATGGAGAAATATACCATGCTCTTGGATTGGAAGAATCAACATTGTGAAAACGACTATACTACCCAAAGCAATCTACAGATTCAATGCAATCCCTAGTAAACTATCAACGGCATTCTTCACAGAATTAGAACAAAAAATTTTACAATTTGTATGGGAACACAAAAGACCCTGAATAGCCAAAGCAATCTTGAGAAAGAAAAATGGAGTTGAGAGGAATCAGGCTCCCCAAGTTGAAACTATACCACAAAGCTAGAGTAATCAGGACAGTATGGTCCTGGCACAAAAACAGAAATATAGATCAATGGAACAGGATAGAAAGCCCAGAGATAAACCCCCACATGTATGGTCACATAACTTATGACAAAGGAGGCAAGAACATACAATGGAGAAAAGACAGCCTCTTTAATAAGTGGTGCCTGGAAAACTGGACAGCTACATGTAAAAGAATGAAATTAGAACACTACCTAACACTGTACACAAAAATAAACTCCAAATGGATTGAAGACCTAAATGTAAGACCAGACACTGTAACACTCTTAGAGGAAAACATATGAAAAACACTCTTGGACATAAACCACAGTAAGATCTTTTTTGACCCACCTCCTAGAGTAATGGAAATAAAAACAAAAATAAACAAATGGGACTTAATTAAACTTAAAAGGTTTTGCACAGCAAAGGAAACCATAAACAAGATGAAAGGACAACCCTCAGAATGGGAGAAAATATTTGCAAATGAAACAACAGACAAAGGATTAATCTCCAAAATATACAAATAGCTCATGGAGCTCAATATCAAAAGACCAAATAATCCAATTAAAAAATGGGTGGAAGACCTAAATAGACATTTCACCAAGGAAGACATACAGATGGCCAAGAGGCACATGAAAAGATGCTCAACATCACTAATTATTAGAGAAATGCAAATCAAAACTACAATGAGGTATCACCTCACGCCAGTCAGAAGGCCCATTATCAAAAAATCTAGAAACAATAAATGTTGGAAAGGGTGTGGTGAAAAGGGAACCCTCTTGCACTGTTGGTGGGAATGTAGATTGATACAGCCACTATGGAGAACAGTATGGAGGTTCCTTAAAAAACTAAAAATAGAACTACCATACGACCCAGAAATCCCACTACTGGGCTTATACCCTGAGAAAACCATAATTCAAAAAGAGTCATGTCCCACAGTGTTCATTGCAGCACTATTTACAATAGCCAGGACATGGAACCAACCTAAATGTCCATTGACAGATGAATGGATAAAGAAGATTTGGCACATATATACAATGGAATATTACTCAGCCATAAAAAGAAATGAAATTGAGTTATTTGTAGTGAGGTGGATGGACCTAGAGTCTGTCATACAGAGTGAAGTATGTCAGAAAGAGAAAAACAAATACTGTATGCTAAAGCGTATATATGGAATCTAAAAAAAAACCCAAAAATGGTACTGATGAACCTAGTTGCAGGGCAGGAATAAAGATGTAGACATAGAGAATGGACTTGAGGATGTGGGGTGGGAGGGCAAAGCTGGGGCAAAGTGAGAGTAGAATCGACATATATACACTACCAAACGTAAAATAGTTGGCTGGTGGGAAGCAGCTGCATAGCACAGGGAGATCAGCTCAGTGTTTTGCAATGACCTAGAGGGATGGGATAGGGAGGGTGGGAGGGAGGCTCAAGAGGGAGGGGATATGGGGATATACGGATGCATATGGCTGATTCACTTTGGTGTACAACAGAAACTAACACAGTATTGTGAAGCAATTATACTCCAATAAAGATCTATTTAAAAAAATAGTAAATAAATAAAAATATCAAAGAACTGACATTTTATGGTAATAACGACCAAATATATATATACATAAAGTGTCTCTTCAGTCTCTTATTAGTATTATTATAAATTTATTACACTGTTGAGTATAGTTTGAAGCACAATAATTCATGTTTTTCCTGCAGGGCACTTGTGTGTGTGAGCTGTTCTCTTGGCCTTTCCGTCTGCTGCACGAATGACCACACCTACATCCCTCAGGTGGAGGCGCCCCCATTTGGAAGCAGAAATGAATGTCCTCATTTTGTTAAGGTCTGCTCTGTCAGGGCTTCCACTAACACCTGAGCCCTGAGCATCTGGTCTGCAGACCAGAGACCAGGAAGAGAAGATGCTGTGATAACACAGGCTGGAGGGGAGCACGTGAGTATCCCCGAAAGCCCAGCGGTACCCAAGGAACTCCTAGCGAGACTGAGGAGCCTGCTGTCCAACAAGCCAGCAGCACAGGGGTTGTGTTTCCTGGTCCTCTTTCAGATTCTGAGCTTCTTGAAGCAGGAGCCATATCTTACTCATCTCTGCCTTGTTCTCTTTATTCCAACAAGGCACCTGTCATGGGTGAGATGGATGAATGGAACTATCTGACATCAAACTGGTACAAATGACTTGAAAGTACAGGTGAACCTAGAGCTTCATGTTTTTGTAGTTACTGTCAGTTCTTCATTACCTGAGCAAAGAATACGCAACATACAATAGGGGATGAAGGTATCCAGAACTTTCCTGAGCCCTAGAGACACAAAGTATGACAAAATGCCAGGAGCCAGAAAGGGAGATCTGGGGAATGATTTAGGTTAGGGGTTGATAAATGAACATCCCATGCTCTGTCACCTTTGATTCCAGCTTTCATGTGATCAACACTGTAAATGATGGAGAGGTAATTCTCTTTTGATTAAATATATTTACATATGACAGAGTGACAATGGGGCAGTAATGGGTCTATGGAGTAAAATGCAACCGAGGGGAAGTTGTCAGTGTATTAATTAAACAGTGAAGGGAATCATCCATCTGGAAGTCAGACGGAAATAAAGGCATGCAACGGGCTGTGGAATGACCATGGTCTGGGCAAGTGTGAGAAAGACGGTGGAATTCCCATCTAATCACCAATTCAGACATTGATCTAAGAGAGAAGGGACTTTAAGTATAACATTAAAAATAACATACACACACAGACCAACTTGTTATCCTAAAATTCATAGCTTATTTGGATGCTTAATTTTTATAACAGGGGCCAAGTATCTTCACATACAGTGCGGATTTCTATACAGAGCTGTAGAGGGGATGAAGGGTTATTACCTAAGATGCTCGCTTTGTCTCAAGACCAGTTTCAACAGTGACCACTCATGTCTCAGGTCACAGAGGAGGCAGGGGATCCTAACCTCAAACCCATGAACTCCTGCATGATCGCAGGAGTAGTTTCTCTGTGTGCGAGGAGAAATGGAACACAAATATTTATAGGTTGCTGCCCAAGACATGTCAGCACACCAGCACTCCCACCATAGCTCAGGAACAGTTTTCACTCATCTCAGCTGGCATGGGTGAAATATCACAGCAATTATAAAACTCAGGATGCTGGATAGCTGAGCTTTAGGAATGGCTCCGGCAAATTGCTTCCATTTTTCAGTTCACAGTGAGAAGAAAGGCAGAAACAGAGAGAGGTAAAAAAAGAAAGCAAATGAGCATGCCTAATACAGGCTGTATATTCTCGTACGTACATATATAAATATATTAAGGTTCCCTTTTGTGCTTGGGAGAGAAAAGAGATGCAATCAGCAATCCAGGGACGATCAAAAATATTAAAGGGAACATCTTATATATCTCCAAGGAGCCAGCATGAACATCTTTATTCTTGTTCAGTTACCTTCCATGCCACACTGGGTGAGGGAATATATTTTATTAAAAACATTTCTTTTACCTGGAGGTCCTGTCAACTAACAAACACAATGTAAAGAGAAGAAACTGAGAGTGTTCTGTGTGCCAAAAAATAAGCTAGTTAAGAAAATGTTATTTTTTTTGTAATGGGGGAAAGAGGAAAGAAATGAGCTTGGATTTTCCCCTTGTGAAGCTCGACAATATTTCTTCTTCCTTGAGAACATTCCTTTAGTTTCAAGACAAGTGTGCTCATGAAAAATAAACTTTGCACTAAAAATAAGCAATTTGTTTTTTTAAAAAATCTCTTTTCAAAGAGACAGGGAGTCCCTTATTTGAAAACCTTTTCATTGAGGCAACACTGATTTTTTTTTTACTGGATAGCTCTAGTAAATGTATTTTACTAGTGTAAAATTTTTTAATGTATTTTTCAATGTATTTTTATTGACAAGATCAAATGTGATTTAATCTAATTTGATGCAATGTATTTTGATGTGTTCACTATATCTGTCATGCTTTAAAATGTTGGCTGAGTTATCTGTAGATCCACTGAAGTCTAAGATTTAAATATATATCTGTCTATATTTTTATAAAAAGTTAAGGTGATTCTGCTTTGTAGCTGAACTCTCTTCAATATCAATAGGAAACAGGGCAATAAAAGACACTTTATTTATCTTACTTTTAATTTGTTTTTACTTTTTATTTATCCTTCTGGAATTTTCTTTCTATTTCTGGACATTAGAACATGGCAATAAGTTATAATTTCAAATTTCATTATTTTAACTAGTGTTTACTGCCAGTGGTTAAAAGAATAAACTCATAAGCATTAAATTCCATTTTCTAAAGGTCACAAATACTTTGAGTATTACTTTATAAATTAAAAATTTGTAACATTTTCCCCCAATTCTCTAAGCCCAAATTGAGTCTCTCAAAAGACAGACAGCTAGCTGAGATTTTCATAAATGTTCTTTCTGATGCAAAGTCAGCTTGGCATTACTAGAGGAAAGCTTATCACACATCACACATCTGGGACTTTTAAGCCATCAATTTAAAGACAGTGGCTGAACAGATTGCCACTGAATTTCACGACAACTGGATTTTTGGCTTTATTTTTCTCACTTGCAAAATGAGGCAACAGTCCTTGCCTCCTCTACTGGAACTGCCCGTTATGTGCCAAGCTGAACAGAAAGCCCACAGAGCATACTTTGCCATAGACGTGAAACCCGAGGCTTATCGATCTGATGTCACCTGCCCAGAGCAAAAAAGCAGCAGGAAAAGGATCTGAATGTAGCTCTACGTGACTCTAAAGACCCTGAGTTTCCTGCTGGTCTCGGCTGCCTAGTGATCAACTGAGTCCTTTTTATGGTCCTTCCTTCTTTACTTTCAGGTGTTGTCCCTTGGACACAGGCTACTTTGGTCAGTCTTCTGTCTATCCCTCAATTATAGGACTTCAAATGCATGTGTTTCTTCCCTTTGGGTTGAGGCTTCCCTAGCTATTATAACTCAGGGAACTGGATTTCCCTCAACTAGTATTGCATTTCTGGAGAACATGTCACAGAGGGCTTGGTGATTACCTGCTCATCATCGGTGTTAGCCAAAACTACTGAACTAGAGAGTAAACTCCTTGAGGTCAAAGATATGACCTTCCAAACATGGTTGTCCTATAGCATCTTCAATGCAAACACATTGCTCCAGTGGCAGTCAGCAGATATTAGCGCAATCTCCAAAAGTAACCAGGACATCCTTTGTGTTTAGAAGACGTTTCTGAGTTTCCTAATGCTTAAAAAGATACTCTATCCCTTGTCCATGCAGAATATTTCATTACACTCTGGCCACAGATGGGACTAGCCAAAGTAGAGATTCACATGGGCCAGACTGAGATGTAAGGAATCAATGAATTTTTCAGGAATTCTTGGGAATATGACGCGTAGACTCGGGATTCAGCCTTTCTCCCTGCTTTCCTGAAGGCAAGTGACATCATTGGACATAATGACATCATGATGTCACTTAAGTAATGAGGACAATCATAGTATTGACCTTAGGTATTAGAACTTATTATGTCTGTTTTCATTTTGATCAATTACAGTGTGCTCTCCCCTACACCAACTCTTTCTTCTCCTGCAGAGTGGCCACCTGCCCAAATCCCACAGTGCTGGGACCTCCATAAGGCTTCCCTTCGTTGACTGGAGTAGTAAAAAACAGATGGATCCTAAAGTACTTTTGTGTGTGTGGGTGCATGTCTAATCACCTTTGATACCTCTCAACAACCTTGTGAAGCAGACAGGAACTGAGACTTGGGTTTTATCAATAAGGAAATTGAGACTCATGGTATTAAATGGACTGGTCCCAAATTGGTGGGGCAGCCCAGACCCCCTGCTTCCTGGCTTCTTGTCCAGGTCTTGCTCTTGACTTTGTAACCTCATAAACCTTCCTGGGTTGGAACCCTGCATGATGTAAGGTGGTGATTTATTCAAGTCCTATCTGAAAAGCTAAGTCTAGCCAATAAACTCAGACACTTCAGGCTCAACAAAATTCATATCCACTTAGAAACTGTTTACCCAACAGAGCCACAAGCTTAAAAATATTGGAAGATAAAACATCTCTGTGTAATCTAATCACTGTTTGCTTTACCTTTAGGATGCGTGTGTGAGTAATCAGTTTGAGGACTTGAGCATCTCCTTTGATCATTTGTTCTTTTGTGGTTTCCACCTTGTAACAAACCTGCCTCTGAGACAGGTATTATTAATTGCATATTTTTTGTGTTTCTAATGTTTCATTTCACTGACTCTTCTGGGTTTTTTTTCTTCTTAGTTTGCAGATCCCAGCTGTTTTCAGCGTTTAACCATTGCTTCATAGGGATCTTTTCCATCCATTTTAATCTTTGGATATGAATTGAAGTTGGCCAAATTGTTTGTTACAGTCTTGTCAGTGTTTCTGCATTCAGAAGTGTTTGTTGATTCATTTGCAGTAATAAAGATTTTACCACACAGTCTGTTTGACACTTGCAAGTTCAGTCTGCACCAACTTCTACTGTGTTAAGCAAATAACCACCAGTGCACTGAAATTCCACTCATTGTCAATGTTAAGGCAACAGGATTTTCTCTGCCAGCCAAACCTGTTATCAGAAAACCCTCTCCAGATGAAAACTGAAAAGAATCATATGACCCAGAAAAAAGATTAGACTTCAGGAAGTCTTTGCCATGTTTGTCAAGGCATCCCCAGAAGGTGTGGAAAATAATAAAGTAAAACGTATTTCTGGAACAAAACCCATTTCAAAGTAGAGTTTATGAACTTTCAAATTTGCAAGACATAAACACATGGGACCTAATGAAACTTCAAAGCTTTTGCACAGCAAAGGAAACCATAAACAAGACGAAAAGACAACCCTCAGAATGGGAGAAAATATTTGCAAATGAAGCAACTGACAAAGGATTAATCTCCAAAATTTATAAGCAGCTCATCCAGCTCAATATCAAAAAAACAAACAACCCAATCCAAAAATGGGCAGAAGACCTAAATAGACATTTCTCCACAGAAGATATACAGACAGCCAACAAACACATGAAAGGATGCTCAACATCTTTACTCATTAGAGAAATGCAAATCAAAACTACAATGAGATATCATCTCACACCAGTCAGAATGGCCATCATCAAAAAATCTAGAAACAATAAATGCTGGAGAGGGTGTGGAAAAAAGGGAACACTCTTGCACTGCTGGTGGGAATGTGAATTGGTACAGCCACTATGGAGAACGGTATGGAGTTTCCTTAAAAAACTACAAATAGAACTACCATATGACCCAGCAATCCCACTACTGGGCATATACACTGAGAAAACCATAATTCAAAAAGAGACATGTACCAAAATGTTCATAGCAGCCCTATTTACAATAGCCCGGAGATGGAAACAACCTAAGTGTCCATCATCGGATGAATGGATAAAGAAGATGTGGCACATATATACAATGGAATATTACTCAGCCATAAAAAGAAATGAAATTGAGCTATTTGTAATGAGGTGGATGGACCTAGAGTCTGTCATACAGAGTGAAGTAAGTCAGAAAGAGAAAGACAAATACTGTATGCTGACACATATATATGGAATTTAAGAAAAAAATGTCATCAAGAACATAGGGGTAAGACAGGAATAAAGACACAGACCTACTAGAGCATGGACTTGAGGATATGGGGAGGGGGAAGGGTAAGCTGTGACAAAGTGAAAGAGCGGCATGGACATATATACACTACCAAACGTAAGGTAGATAGCTAGTGGGAAGCAGCCGCATAGCACAGGGAGATCAGCTCGGTTCTTTGTGACCGCCTGGAGGGGTGGGATAGGGAGGGTGGGAGGGAGACGCAAAAGGGAGGGGATATGGGAACATATGTATATGTATAACTGATTAAATTTGTAAAATACAAAAAAATAAAATAAAAAAAAAATTTGCAAGACAGGGCTTCTCAAAATAAGAGCCACAAAACTGGGCTATGGCAAACCCAAGGGGAACAGAAGCAACTGAAAAGCAGGTATTTAGTAACTTTTAATTGCCTCATTTTCAATTCAAAATGGAGTGTAAGAATTGATATTAAACTGTAGTTCAATTGCACACACCAGTCAGCTCGTTTGCTGTGACACACTAATCCTCAGAGATTCGCCATTACCCAGGATTTCTGTCATTTCAGACGAATTTTCCACCTTGTTGGAAACAACATGCTCTCCTCCCTGATCTTCCCTATTTCTGCATTCTATCTGGGAAGACTGACTTACATTATAGTGTTCCGGAAAAAGCCTGGATAGGAAACAAACCCAGAATCTTTTATATTTGAAAAGGCATGGTGTAAAAAGCTTGTTCTAAAGGCATATGTCATTTGTTGGCCAGAAGGAATGCAGAGGTTTTAGAACCCAAGATTGGAACTTAGGTAAAACTGTAAAACCTGACTTACAGAAAATTAGAAAACAGATCAATAAAACTGGCTAATGAATGGCCAAGATTGATGCCCAGGCACCAGCTGCTGGGATGTCAAGCCGATTCCAGAGCTTCTGAGGTCTCCAGGACACCACTCCAACCAGAGAGTTTTATTAAAACAGGAGCAAGCATGTGCCTCCTTGTCTGTGCCAGCTCCCGTACTTCATGGACAGAGGGGACAGGCGGCACTGACACCCTCACTTAGAATCATCAGGACTGTAACCAAAATAGTCCATATTGGTCAGTTCGTACGTTAGTTAACTCTTGCTGTATAATAAATTATCCCCGAAATCAGTGGATTTAATAGCAACCACTTGCTATCTCACTGTGGCAGCCAGCTTCTAAGATGGCCCACAGGGATCCCCACATCTTGGTTTTCATATCCTTGTATGGTCCTCTTCTACTGTGAATGGTTACCTGTGCAACCAGTAGGATATTGTGTAAAGGACAATGTGTGCCTTCCAAGGCCAGGTCATAAAGGACACTGTGGTGCCCACATTGCCCTCTCTCGTGAATCACTCGATTTTAGGCAAGCTGGCTGCCAGGCTGTAAGGACGTCAAGTGGCCCCTGGAGAGGTCCACTGGAGGAAACATGCAGTCTTCCTGCCAATGGTCAGTGAGGCACTGAGGCCTCCCTAACAGCCATGTGAGGGAACCTTCCAGCCCAGTCAACATCTTGACTGTGACCTTGTGAGAGACCTTGGGCCAGAAACATCTAGCGAATATCCTCATGGATCCCAGCTTCAAGGAAACGGAGAAAATAAATGTTGAATTCTCGAAGCCACTAAGTTTGGGGGGAATTGGTTATGCAATTCAATAAATAACTACTACTGTTGGCTGGGAATTTGGGAGTGGCTTATCTGAGCGGTTCTGACTCAGGGCTTCTTGCAAGGTTACAATCTAAATGTTGGCCCATGGGGCAGTTATTTAAAGGTCTGGCTAGGTCTGAAGGATCTGCTTCCAGGGTGGGTGGCTTGCTCTCACGGTTGGTGCACTGGTGCTGGCTGTTGGGAAGAAGCCTCGGTTTCTCTTTTGTAGACCTCCCTGCAGTCTGCCTGCATGTCCTCCCCACACAATGCCTGGCTTCTCATGGAGCAAGTGGACTGAGAAAGAGTTCAAGGAGGAAGTAACATTGCCGTTCATGTTCTTGCATCAAAAGGTACATGTTGTCACTTCTGTGACATTCTATTTGTTAGAACTAAGTTGCTAAGTCTGAACCATATACTAGGGATGAAAATTTGGGCTCTGCCATTTGAAAGGAGGAACACCAAAGAGTTTCTGGATGTGTTATAAAACCACAAGAGTCCACCCTCCAAAAACAAATTATTAACCTTCCTCTCACATGCAAAATATACACACTTCCTCCAAAACCACCCACAAACCTCATTTCTTACAGCTGCAACTGGACTCAGGTACTGGTTAATCAAATCTTGTTGCAAATGAAGCTTCACAGATGTGGTTCCTTGAGTGCAATTCCTCCCTATCTGAAGGCCTGTCAACTGAAGGGACAATTATCTGTGCCACACACCTATATAATATCATGAGATAAGACTGGGTATTCAGTAGAAATACTCTGTTTTAAAAATGGTAAAACAGAGGATGCACAAGAATCACTGGTCCATGGAAATTCTGAAATCTAGCAGAGCACGTGCTGACAGTTCCTTGATTAGGAGTCAAGGCCTGGGAATGATTCTCCATAGCTCGTGGCTATGCCCTCCAACCCTCTAGATTTTTCCTCTGAATAATTCTTTATTTTCCATAAAAGGCAGCTTGTGTTTTCAACTTGATTGTTTTCTATTTCTTGTTTGTAGAACTTCTGGGGTTCTGAAGGCCTCTTTTCAATTCTACTCTTTCTGTCCCTTACAGTTCAGGCAAACAATGTTTTTGCTAATAAATTCCCTTAAAAACTTTGTGGGACTTCCGGGTAAGATGGCGGAAGAGTAAGACGCGGAGATCACCTTCCTCCCCACAGATACACCAGAAATACAGCTACACGTGGAGCAACTCCTACAGAACACCTACTGAACGCTGGCAGAAGACCCCAGACCTCCCAAAAGGCTCGCCCCGCACTCCGTGCCCCTCCCTCCCGCCCGGCCTGAGTGAGCCAGAGTCCCCGAAGAGGCTGCTCCTTTAACCCTGTCCTGTCTGAGCGAAGAACAGACGCCCTCCGGCGACCTACACGCAGAGGCGGGGCCAAATCCAAAGCTGAGACCCAGAAGCTGTGAGAACAAAGAAGAGAAAGGGAAACCTCTCCCAGCAGCCTCAGAAGCAGCGGATTAAAGCTCCACAATCAACTCCATGTACCCTGCATCTGTGGAATACATGAATAGACAACAAATCATCCCAAATTGAGTAGCCAGGAGTCAGTGCTGTGCCTCTGAGGTGGGAGAGCCAACTTCAGGACACTGGTCCACAAGAGACCTCCCAGCTCCACATAATATCAAATGGCGAAAATCTTCCAGAGATCTCCATCTCAACAACAGCACCCAGCTTCACTCAACGACCAGCAAGCTACAGTGCTGGACACCCTATGCCAAACAACTAGCAAGACAGGAACACAACGCCACCCATTAGCAGAGAGGCTGCCTCAATTCATAAAAAGTCCGCAAACACCCCAAAACACACCATCAGACGTGGACCTGCCAACCAGAAAGACAAGATCCAGCCTTATCCACCAGAACACAGGCACTAGTCCCCTCCACCAAGAAGCCTACACAACCCACTAAACCAACCTTAGCCACAGGGGACAGACACCAAAAACAACAGGAACTACGAACCTGCAGCTTGCAAAAAGGAGACCCCAAACACAGTAACATAAGCAAAATGAGAAGACAGAAAAACACACAGCAGGAGAAGGAGCAAGATAAAAACCCACCAGACCTAACAAATGAAGAGGTAATAGGCAGTCTATCTGAAAAAGAATTCAGAATAATGATGGTAAAGATGATCCAAAATCTTGGAAATAGAATAGACAAAATGCAAGAAACAGTTAACAAGGACCTAGAAGAACTAAAGACGAATCAAGCATCGATTAAAAACACAATAAATGAAATAAAAAATACTCTAGATGGGATCAATAGCAGAATAACTGAGGCAGAAGAACGGATAAGTGAGGTGGAAGATAAAATAGTGGAAATAACTGCTTCAGAGCAAAATAAAGAAAAAAGAATGAAAAGAACAGAGGACAGTCTCAGAGACCTCTGGGACAACATTAAATGCACCAACATTCGAATTATAGGGGTTCCAGAAGAAGAAGAGAAAAAGAAAGGGACTGAGAAAATATTTGAAGAGATTATAGTTGAAAACTTCCCTAATATGGGAAAGGAAATAGTTAATCAAGTCCAGGAGGCACAGAGAGTCCCATACAGAATAAATCCAAGGAGAAATACACCAAGACACATATTAATCAAACTGTCAAAAATTAAACACAAAGAAATCATATTAAAAGCAGCAAGGCAAAAACAACAAATAACACACAAGGGAATCCCCATCAGGATAACAGCTGATCTCTCAGCAGAAACTCTACAAGCCAGAAGGGAGTGGCAGGACATACTTAAAGTGATGAAGGAGAAAAACCTGCAACCAAGATTACTCTACCCAGCAAGGATCTCATTCAGATTTGATGGAGAAATTAAAACCTTTACAGACAAGCAAAAGCTGAGAGAGTTCAGCACGACCAAACCAGCTTTACAACAAATGCTAAAGGAACTTCTCTAGGCAAGAAACACAACAGAAGGAAAAGAACTACAATAACGAACCCAAAACAATTAAGAAAATGGGAATAGGAACATACATATCAATAATTACCTTAAATGTAAATGGACTAAATGCTCCCACCAAAAGACACAGACTGGCTGAATGGATACAAAAACAAGACCCATATATATGCTGTCTACAAGAGACCCACTTCAGACCTAGAGACACATACAGACTGAAAGTAAGGGGATGGAAAAAGATATTCCATGCAAATGGAAACCAAAAGAAAGCTGGAGTAGCAATTCTCATATCAGACAAAATAGACTTTAAAATAAAGACTACTAGAAGTGACAAAGAAGGACACTACATAATGATCAAGGGATCAATCCAAGAAGAAGATATAACAATTGTAAATATTTATGCACCCAACATAGGAGCACCTCAATACATAAGGGAAATATTAACAGCCATAAAAGGAGAAATCGACAGTAACACAATCATAGTAGGGGACTTTAACACCCCACTTTCACCAATGGACAGGTCATCCAAAATGAAAATAAATAAGGAAACACAAGCTTTAAATGATACATTAAACAAGATGGACTTAATTGATATTTATAGGACATTCCATCCAAAAACAACAGAATACACATTTTTCTCAAGTGCTCATGGAACATTCTCCAGGATAGATCATATCTTGGGTCACAAATCAAGCCTTGGTAAATTTAAGAAAATTGAAATTGTATCAAGTATCTTTTCCGACCACAATGCTATGAGACTAGATATCAATTACAGGAAAAGAGCTGTAAAACATACAAACACATGGAGGCTAAACAATACACTACTTAATAACGAAGTGATCACTGAAGAAATCAAAGAGGAAATTAAAAAATACCTAGAAACAAATGACAATGGAGACACGACGACCCAAAACCTATGGGATGCAGCAAAAGCAGTTCTAAGAGGGAAGTTTATGGCAATACAATCCCACCTTAAGAAACAGGAAACATCTCGAATAAACAACCTAACCTTGCACCTAAAGCAATTAGAGAAAGAAGAACAAAAACATCCCAAAGTTAGCAGAAGGAAAGAAATCATAAAAATCAGATCAGAAATAAATGAAAAAGAAATGAAGGAAACGATAGCAAAGATCAATAAAACTAAAAGCTGGTTCTTTGAGAAGATAAACAAAATTGATAAACCATTAGCCAGACTCATCAAGAAAAAAAGGGAGAAGACTCAAATCAATAGAATTAGAAATGAAAAAGGAGAAGTAACAACTGACACTACAGAAATACAAAAGATCATGAGAGATTACTATAAGCAACTCTATGCCAATAAAATGGACAACCTGGAAGAAATGGACAAATTCTTAGAAATGCACAACCTGCCAAGACTGAATCAGGAAGAAATAGAAAATATGAACAGACGAATCACAAGCACAGAAATTGAAACTGTGATTAAAAATCTTCCAACAAACAAAAGCCCAGGACCAGATGGCTTCACAGGCGAATTCTATCAAGCATTTAGAGAAGAGCTAACACCTATCCTTCTCAAACTCTTCCAAAATATAGCAGAGGGAGGAACACTCCCAAACTCATTCTACGAGGCCACCATCACCTTGATACCAAAACCAGACAAGGATGTCACAAAGAAAGAAAACTACAGGCCAATATCACTGATGAACATAGATGCAAAAATCCTCAACAAAATACTAGCAAACAGAATCCAACAGCACATTAAAAGGATCATACACCATGATCAAGTGGGGTTTATTCCAGGAATGCAAGGATTCTTCAATATACGCAAATCAATCAACGTGATACACCATATTAACAAACTGAAGGAGAAAAACCATATGATCATCTCAATAGATGCAGAGAAAGCTTTTGACAAAATTCAACACCCATTTATGATAAAAACCCTGCAGAAAGTAGGCATAGAGGGAACTTTCCTCAACATAATAAAGGCCATATATGACAAACCCACAGCCAGCATCGTCCTCAATGGTGAAAAACTGAAACCATTTCCACTAAGATCAGGAACAAGACAAGGTTGCCCACTCTCACCACTCTTATTCAACATAGTTTTGGAAGTTTTAGCCACAGCAATCAGAGAAGAAAAGGAAATAAAAGGAATCCAAATGGGAAAAGAAGAAGTAAAGCTGTCACTGTTTGCAGATGACATGATACTATACATAGAGAATCCTAAAGATGCTACCAGAAAACTACTAGAGCTAATCAATGAATTTGGTAAAGTTGCAGGATACAAAATTAATGCACAGAAATCTCTGGCATTCCTATATACTAATGATGAAAAATCTGAAAGTGAAATCAAGGAAACACTCCCATTTACCATTGCAACAAAAAGAATAAAATATCTAGGAATAAACCTACCTAAGGAGACAAAAGACCTGTATGCAGAAAATTATAAGACACTGATGAAAGAAATTAAAGATGATACAAATAGATGGAGAGATGTACCATGTTCTTGGATTGGAAGAATCAACATTGTGAAAATGACTCTACTACCCAAAGCAATCTACAGATTCAATGCAATCCCTATCAAACTACCAATGGCATTTTTCACAGAACTAGAACAAAAAATTTCACAATTGGTATGGAAACACAAAAGACCCCGAATAGCCAAAGCAATCTTGAGAACGAAAAATGGAGCTGGAGGAATCAGGCTCCCTGACTTCAGACTATACTACAAAGCTACAGTAATCAAGACAATATGGTACTGGCACAAAAACAGAAAGATAGATCAATGGAACAGGATAGAAAGCCCAGAGATAAACCCACGGACATATGGTCACCTTATCTTTGATAAAGGAGGCAGGAATGTACAGTGGAGAAAGGACAGTCTCTTCAATAAGTGGTGCTGGGAAAACTGGACAGGGACATGTAAAAGTATGAGATTAGATCACTCCCTAACACCATACACAAAAATTAGCTCAAAATGGATTAAAGACCTAAATGTAAGGCCAGACACTATCAAACTCCTAGAGGAAAACATAGGCAGAACACTCTATGACATAAATCACAGCAAGATCCTTTTTGACCCACCTCCTAGAGAAATGGAAATAAAGACAAAAATAAACACATGGGACCTAATGAAACTTCAAAGCTTTTGCACAGCAAAGGAAACCATAAACAAGACGAAAAGACAACCCTCAGAATGGGAGAAAATATTTGCAAATGAAGCAACTGACAAAGGATTAATCTCCAAAATTTATAAGCAGCTCATCCAGCTCAATATCAAAAAAACAAACAACCCAATCCAAAAATGGGCAGAAGACCTAAATAGACATTTCTCCACAGAAGATATACAGACAGCCAACAAACACATGAAAGGATGCTCAACATCTTTACTCATTAGAGAAATGCAAATCAAAACTACAATGAGATATCATCTCACACCAGTCAGAATGGCCATCATCAAAAAATCTAGAAACAATAAATGCTGGAGAGGGTGTGGAAAAAAGGGAACACTCTTGCACTGCTGGTGGGAATGTGAATTGGTACAGCCACTATGGAGAACAGTATGGAGGTTCCTTAAAAAACTACAAATAGAAATACCATATGACCCAGCAATCCCACTACTGGGCATATACACTGAGAAAACCATAATTCAAAAAGAGACATGTACCAAAATGTTCATAGCAGCCCTATTTACAATAGCCCGGAGATGGAAACAACCTAAGTGTCCATCATCGGATGAATGGATAAAGAAGATGTGGCACATATATACAATGGAATATTACTCAGCCATAAAAAGAAATGAAATTGAGCTATTTGTAATGAGGTGGATGGACCTAGAGTCTGTCATACAGAGTGAAGTAAGTCAGAAAGAGAAAGACAAATACTGTATGCTGACACATATATATGGAATTTAAGAAAAAAATGTCATCAAGAACATAGGGGTAAGACAGGAATAAAGACACAGACCTACTAGAGCATGGACTTGAGGATATGGGGAGGGGGAAGGGTAAGCTGTGACAAAGTGAAAGAGCGGCATGGACATATATACACTACCAAACGTAAGGTAGATAGCTAGTGGGAAGCAGCCGCATAGCACAGGGAGATCAGCTCGGTTCTTTGTGACCGCCTGGAGGGGTGGGATAGGGAGGGTGGGAGGGAGACGCAAAAGGGAGGGGATATGGGAACATATGTATATGTATAACTGATTAAATTTGTAAAATACAAAAAAATAAAAATAAAAAATTAAAAAAAAAAAAAAAAACTTTGTGGGTCTCCTATGATTCCTGTCGGTATTCACTCCATTAGACAAAAGTCACAACCACCGAGGTCTTGTGAGATAAGCATTTCTCTATCTTGGACTTCTTCTGAGACTGATGAGGAACAAGAATTTTAAGCTTCTCAGAAACTTAAGTTTCTGAATGGTCCTGAGGTACATATTTGATATTTCTGCAGTCTTAACAAAGGACTTTATAGTCACATCTTTGGCTACCACTTCATATCATGTTTTCCTGGGAGTAGTCTGGGTTTGATCTTAGCCCTAGAATCATTTTTAGCTTTAGTATCATTTACTATCTCAAGGGTCTGGGATTTCTAAGATGAAAAATTCCTGTCTCTTTTATACTTCATAGATCTTCCTTTAGTTTATCTCTTTTTCCTTTCATTTTACTGTAAACAGCAAGTAGAAGACAGGTAACCACTTTAATAATGTGCCTAGAAATTAGCTTGATTCTCCAATTCATTAGCTCCATTTTTCTACTTTCATGCTATTTTCACCAGTGTTGCTAAACTTTATGCTACTACAAAATAATAATACGTCACTTCCAGTTTCTAATAATATTTTCCTCAGTTTTTTTTAAGCTCTCACTTGCAGTCTTGTCAAAACCCATCAGGCTTCTATTAACAATCTCTTCCAAGCATTTGAAGCTTTCATGAAAACTCTCCCCAATGTCCATCCAGCTTCTACAGACTGGGCAATTCCAAAGCCAAACCCACATTTTTAGTTGTTTGTTATGGCAGGACTTCCAGATACCAAACTCTGTGTTAGTTTAAAGGTAGCTAGGTAATAAAGTACCCCAAAACTTAGTGGCTTAAAATAAAAATGATCAGCTATTATCTTGGATTTCCTGTGGATCAGGAATTGGAGAGACCATCAGTGAAGAGGTTCTGGCTCAGCTCAGCCAGGCTCTCTCAAGTGGCCATAATCATGATGTCAGCCAGGGCTGTAGTCATCTCTGAGGGCTTGACCGAGGCTGGGACACCCACTTCTAAGATGGTTCACTTGCATGGCTGGCAAGTTGGTGCTGGTTATCGGCAAAAGATCTCAGTTCCATTCTGTGATAGCCTCTCCAAGAGCTAAGACGTTACCTTTGTGACCTGGCTGGTGACCCAAAAGAGAGAGATCAAGGCAGAAGCAATACTGTCTTTTAGGACCTAGCCTCAGAAGTTACTCATCATCACTTCTGCCACATTCTATGTACAAGGATCAAATCACTAATTCAGGCCCATATTCGAGGGGAGAAGAATTAATCTCCACCTTTTGAAGGAGGAGTGCCAAAGATTTGTGAACATATTTTACAAGTACCACAGGAGGCCTCTGAATCCCCAAGTAAATCAGGAATACCTCCAGAACTGTCCAGAAGTCCTCCACCATCGAAAATGAAGGTATCAGGCCTATTTCAGTTCCAAGCTAGTGTAAAGAGCAAGTCAGTAGAGAAAGGGCCTGCAGCATCAGCCTGCGTATTTGGACATGGGACCTGGTTTTGCCTCTCCACCTTGCCGCAGACTGACCAGAGCAGGTGTCTTGTCTAAGAGGTGTCTTGTCTTGTTAACCTGACCAGAGGCCTGATCTCAAAGGCACTAAGGTAGTATGCTGACCCACGAAGGAAGGAAAAATGGTTTGTGAAATCTCAGGAAATAAAGTAATTTCCATGGCTGGAGAAGAGAGAGAAGTACGTATGGTTTGGTGGGGTTATTACTTAAAGTTCTCCGCGTAACACCCACTAGCGTTAAGTATTGTACTTTGTAATTTCCAGACCATTTTCACACATATTGTTATGTTAATGTGCACTGTTTCTTTGGATACAGTCATGGTGGATTACTGCGTAGTTTGATATTTGAGATGTGCTTGTTTGTATGGGACAGAGGGAAAGAAGTTGGAATTCATCAACATTTTATGACATATTCACAATAAATAGGAACACCGGAAAATATCTACAAACAGGGCAATATGCATACACACTCGATAAACTACGGCTATTTCAATTCCATACACATTGAATGTCATCTTCCAGGAATCTGAAAGCTCATGGTGAGGCAAAGTGTGTGCAGCTGTCGGCAATACAATGCTAATTACCATCATATTCATAGCAGAGGAGCTAATAAAGTGCTATGACAGTCCAGAACAGGGTAATATTCATTTTGACCAGCTGGATCAGGATATTTCTCAGAAAACTCAACCTTGGGTAATGAATAACATTTTCTTTCAAGAGGAGAAGAGAAAGACAACCCAAGTGAAGGAAACTAATGGAGCAAAAGATTTGGATGTGGCTGTAAATTCAAGATCTGCTTTAGAAAGTGCAGAAGGATCCACAGGAGTAGGATGTGACATGGGCGATGCAGACAGAGAGGGCGGTGAGGGTGAGGTCTGAGTTAGGCTGAGACTAGATTTGAGGTGGGAGAGGAGTCTGAAGGCCTGACTAACCAACCCGGGCTCTGCCGAAGGCAAGGAAGAATGGTGACTTTGAGGAGGGAGATGACACAATTAGGTCTGTGTTTCATGAACCATTGTTACTTGTTTTTTCTCCATTTTAATATTCTATGTGGGGCTTCCCTGGTGGCACAGTGGTTGAGAATCTGCCTGCCAATGCAGGGGACACGGGTTCGAGCCCTGGTCTGGGAAGATCCCACATGCCACGGAGCACCTAAGCCCGTGCGCCACAACTACTGAGCCTGTGTGTCACAACTACTGAGCCTGCATGCCTAGAGCCCGTGGTGCTCCGCAACAAGAGAAGCCACTGCAATGAGAAGCCTGCACACTGCAACGAAGACCCAACGTAGCCATAAATAAATAAATAAATTTATTTTAAAAAATATTCTATGTGTAACGTTGCTGATCTTAGGAGCAAATTAACATCTCCTGGGTTTGCTGTGAGAACTTCACATGGTAGTAGGTGAGAATTAAAGGATAAGCAAAGGGCTAGAATAGCTTTGGTCAAAACATAATGGAGAGAGATGTCTGTCAATGCTTACAAGTGTGAGAACTCTTTAAATCCTTCCACTTCATTTCAATAACAATGAAATCAACAACAAAGAGTCCACACATAGTATGTAGAGAAGAAAAGGATCGCAGCTTCCCATTCCAAAAGGATAGCAGAACAGATTGTTTTGAAGGGTCTGTCATGATTCTCTCTTTAGAGTTCACTCCCTTCCTCAGAGATTTACAGCCGTGTTAACATACTTTAGTCAACAAAAATACATCAGACAAACAAAAATGAATTTCCCTCATTTTCTCCTTTGGGCTTCCTTTTTCTCCTGGACCAGGATGCCCGTGAATCAGGTTCTTCAAGCTTCCCCATTGGGGCAACATGCTCCTGCCCAATTTGGGATGGAGCAAAGACGTAGTGGCAGCAGTTTTTTTTTCAGATTTTAAGATGCTGGAGCTCATAAAAGGCAGGCAAATAGCCTCCTTCTTTCAATGCTGCCCTTTCAATTTTTTTTTTCCGTAGGGCTTAATTTTTTAAAAAATAAGAATGATCAAAAAGTGGTTTTTTATTGAAGCTCAGTTTGAACACGAAGCAGAAAACTCCAGGCTCTAACTCATTTTTCAACCATCTTCCCAAGATGTTTGTTGCTGACTGATTAATGGCTGGGTGTGGGAGGTTACACAGCTCAGAGGTGAAAGGTAGTGTAGCTAAAATAAACAGATGAAGGAAGACGGCAGAATCACATCAGTCTGGAAAGCAGGCTAGCATTTCTAGAAAATGAAAACAACTTCTAAAAGACAGAAAAAAAGATGTTGGCTTAAATATACTCAAAGACAGAATATGAGATAGTTATATTGATTACAAATAGGATGCAAAATGGGAGAATTACCCCTTTTATTTTTTTAATTACTGTTTTAATACACTCTGGTCAAAATGTAGATTGGGAAATAAAATGTAAAATCTAGAAATAAAACAGGGAAAAGCATAATAATAAATTATTCTTCTTTCTAAACATTGCCATCTGTTTTCTTAATTGAAATTATATACAAATTGTTGATGTGGCGTTTAAAATGTAATGAAATAACATCTTTTCTGCATTCACTACATCAAGCTTTAGTCAATTACGCATTAGTAACAGTAAATAAAATTTTTAGAATAAAAATTACCGCGGGTTAAATTTAGACTTTAAAATGTCTAGAAAGGCAGAAATTTTTATTTTTAAATCAGTTCCTCTGCCACTTCACAAGTTTGCATCTTTGTGTCCTTAAGCATAAATGTGAGTTAAGACTTCTACGAGAGGGAAAATAATGTACCAGAAACTAGAATCCATCTTGCTTCTCCTGAAGCTGGATGAGAGATGGCTGCTGGAAAAGGAGCTTAAAAATAGGAGGAAAATAGGCCAGAGAATTAAGGTATATGAAAGCACACATTTTTCCCTGGCTTCTGCGCTGTCTTGATTACTGCAACAAAAGGGACCTTTACAAATATAGGATCCTCTTTTTCCTCCCAGAGAGGGTTTCATATGAGGACAAAAGGGGACAAGGGCACCTGTGCTATGGGAGCTCCTGGCTGTTCCCTCTTATCTCTCTGGGGGACTCTTTCCTTATCTCTGATAGAGCTGTCTCTGGGGGGATGACGTCAACATTTTTAGACCATCTTCAGTAAGGCTCTGAGGAAGGACATAAGGACACTGAGTTGCTGTGCTCACTAAATCATGCCCCTCACAGCCCCAGCCTTTTGCATCAAGACAAGAGGGAGGCCCCTGGAGGCTGGGGGAGCATTTAGCTAATTTCTTCAGGGGTGATCCACAGTCTTCCGGGAGAGAGCAGAAGAAAACCATTTAACAGATACAAGCTCTGTCCCCGCCCACCTGTAAACTGTCACTAGCCTGACACCTGAGTGTCTCACTCCAGTGTTCTCCATTCTGGAACGTGCCCAGGGAGCCGGCTGGCATCCGAGCTTTCACATCTTTGCCTCTGCACGCCTACGGTGGGAGTTCTCTCACAGAAAATAAAACAGATGGTGGTGTTTCGAGCCATTGCTTCCAGTGGAAAGCAAATGAGGAAGAGAGCCAGAGGAAAATTGCAGGGTGTGAGAGCAATCATCGGAGCCCCAAATGAAATAGGAGTGAAATCAGGTTTAGCTGATCTGTAGATCAGCTAATAGGAAGAAACAACAATTACAGAAGATGTATTGCAAATATTTTCAATCCACAAGGAGAACAACAGCACTGTTTTCTTTCTGAAGTGTATCCCTTTCAAAGCCACTAAATATCAGGGTCATGTCCACCAAACCAGAGAGCAGCAGGATTCAACTATGGAATCTGGACTCAGTGATTTCTCCCAGATGGTTCTCCCGGCGACCTGGCCGCACAAGGACAAGCAAGGTACAATCAAACACTAAAAGTACTGTACGTTCAAGAGTTACATAGGTAAATGCATCCATCCTTAGCTATGGAGACTGTCTAGAGAGTATTTTATATTTTATTGGATTTTAAAAGCAACTTAAAGCACAGAAATAGTACTTAATGTTAATTTCATTAGGAAAGGCAGAATGTGGAACAAATAAAGTGATTTGAATATTCTACCTGCAAAAACTGCAATATGACATGATATGACCAAAGATTTGCTCTGAATTAGTTTGAGGTTTTAAAATGGATAAGGTACTGAATTTTGAGAGCGACTGACTTAGTCTCCTACTCTCTTCCTCCAGCTGTTCCTTCCACGTGCCAAGCAACTCTGGACTCAGGACCTTTGCACATGCTATTTCCTCTGAATACATAAAATAGAAGACTCTCTCTCCAGACATCTGCATAACTCACTTCCTCGGCAACTCAGGTCCTGCATTCACCTCTCTGATTAGAAGCTTTCCTGAGTCACTCAATAAAATCACAACAGTTCCCACTCTCTACAAAACCCTCTTACCCTCTTAACCTGCTTTGTTGGTCTCCAAGTATTTGTTACCACCTGGTAGACTATGTATTTTTATTTGTTTATCATCTTTCTCTACCCACTAAAATGTAAGCTTCATGGGAGACGTTTTGTTCAGTGTAGATTCCCAGCCCTGGAATACCTTTTTACACATACTAGGTGCTCAATAAATATTTGCTGAATAATTGGATGAAGATGTCATAATTAAAGCTTCACTAAACTTCGTGCTTTCTGCCCCTCTCCACACAACTGGGAATGTGGTCATCTTCCCAGGGCACAGATGTGAGCGTGTCACTCCCTTGTTTGAAAACCCTCAGCAGCAAACAGAGAAATGAATAACTTAGGAGGCTCCCCACATAAGATAAAGCCTAAATCCCTTAAACTGGTTTTCAAGGCTTTTGATGATCTGCCTCCTGGTTATAACTCCAGATTTGCTTCCTATTACTTTGCCCATCATGTGCTAGAAATGAGAACTTTGGAATTAAATTATCAGGTTCAAGCTTTAGCTTTATCACATCACCTGTGTCCATAACATTTCCATATTGTTGCATTTGTAAAATGGCGATAATAATAGTGCTCACCTCATAGACTGTGTTTTGAAAAATTAGGGAAAAAAAGAAAAACAACTCAATAATCACCTACAGTGTGATCCAGCAAATCCATCCTTAGGGATTTACCGAAAGGAAATAAAAACGTAAGTTGACAAAAAACTGGTACCAAGCGTTCATACCAGCTTTATTCACGACAGCCCCAAACTGGAAAGAGCCCAGATATCCATCAACAGGAGAGCACATAAACAGTCCGGGGTATATCCACACAATGGAATATGACCAAGCCACGAAAAGAAATGAATGATGGATACAGGCAATGACAAGGATGGATTTCAAAGGCATTATGCTGAGTGACAAATGTGCTACACAAAGGAAAGCATCCTGTATTGACATGAAATTCCAGAGGAGGGAAAAAAGTCATCTGTGATGGAAGAAAATAAGAAGAGTGCTTAACTCAGGGAAAGTGGGTGAGGATTGACTGGGAAGAGGCCAGAGGGAATGTTCTGGGGTGAAGGTGATGTTCTGTATCTTGATAGCATTGGATTGGTCGTTGGGTTACACAGGTGTAAACATCTGTCAAAATTCAGAGGATGTACACTTAGAATTTGTGTGTTTCATTTTATGTCAATCTTACATCAAAAGAATATGAATGAATATTAAATTCTAATTTATGATACGCATGCTTAAGGACTTAGGAGGAATTGCCCTATCTGCAACTTACTTTAAATATCTCAGATACATACAACGATATCTGCAATTTACCTTGAAATACATCCAAAACATAGGATGATTAATTGATGGAGAGAGGAATGGAAAAGTGGACAGACATGTGATAAAGGAACTTAAGGTAAATGTTAATGATAAAATCCAGGTGGCGAATATATTGATGTTCACCTAAAAATTCCTTCAACTTTGCTGTATCTGAACATTTTCATAATAAAATATTGGGAAAAAGTACAAAAGATGTCTTACAAAAATATATATTGAGATTATCATTATGCAAAATGATTTCACACTTGTATGTTTTCCATAAAAGTAAACCTAAGCAAGTTTCCTTTAGTCCTTTGAAACTCAGTATTATATAGGACCTGACAATTATTGACAGATTTACCCTACATTAGCCCTAACCGTATTTTTCTTCACTGACCATTTTTATACAACAGAAGTTAAATGAGCCCAGTCTTTTGCAATTAATTTTTATAGCATCACTGATTAAATTTCCCCAAATAATTTATTTCTCACTTTATATTCTATAAGGTAATCTCATTAAATATAGTAGTATAACATTTTAAACCAGAGTGCCTTAGCTTCCCATAGAAAGATTTACATAGGTCTGAAACAAGAGCTATTTCTGCCTAATGATCTGTATGTAAAGGCAACAGAAATATAGAAGATAGGAATAATCAATCTATAAAATGCTATATATCTCCTAAGTGTTGTCTAAGAAATCAAAGATATCCTGGTGTGGGTCATTGTGCATCGCCGTGACTCCAGTTAAATAAACACTGAAAATATATGTTTCTCTTGAATTTAACATTACCTCTGCACAGCTGGGATAGTAAACCATTTGGTGTGGGCCATTCAAATATACAGCCTAATTATCTAATTCAGTCAGTAAATAAAATAAAGCAATTGTTTGCAGCCTACAGGGCACCAGATAGACTCTCTGGGAAGTTACAGAAGGCATAAGTGCAGCCCTTAACCTTGGAGAGTTCTGCATCAAAGACTGTTAAAAATGCAGTGCGAAAATGAAGAAAGCCCTACTCTAAAGGAATTTCCTGCCTTGTCCAGGCAGAATACAAAGAATACGATGTCATTAAAAAAATATAACGCATATAAAGATGAAGTAGTCTAAAGCACCTTTCCCTAAGGATGCCAACTGCAAGTTACAAATATAATTTTAGGTTGTTAATGAATACTCCATAGTTCAATGATTTCAGTGTAATAGCTTAATGTTGAATTTAGAGAAAGGAAAATGGGTAAATATTTTTCATCCTATACTCAATCACTAATCACTAATACTTATAGAACTGTTAAATATTTTTCTACTACTAGCAGGAAAATTCTCCTCATAATTTTATGAGGTAGATGCTATTTCCCCATATTATAATGATACTTGAGATCTAGGAGTTGTTATCTGCCCACATCTATATAATTGAAGAATAAGGGAGAGAAATTAGAATTGGTGAACGTATGATTCAATGGTCCAGAAGCTGGAACCCTCCTGTAGCCAGCCTCGCTAAAATGCTAGAATAGCAGCACCCCAGAAACAAGTCTTAAGGTCAGGATTGGGTTAAATAAAGAATGTATGCAATATTTTTCCAGGTATTGTTACATATTCTAAAATGTCTCTAATAACAAGTGAACTTCACAAGAAACAAATAATTTTAGACTTCAAGATGTCATGAGAAAAGCTGGGGAGAACATAAGTATTTTGGAGAATTTTTTTTAAATGTGGACAAAACATTCTCAGGCATACTTCCCCCCATTTAATTTAGAAGCCAAGAAAGGAACAGTGTGGTCGCAAAGCATCATCCGTACTCTCACCTCCTTATAAATAACAACTAACTTTTACTGAGGGCATACTGTGTACCAGACGCTGTTTGAACCCATTATGCGAACCACTTAGAAGTATGCATTTTACAGATGAGAAAATTGAGGAATAGACAGATTAGGGGAATTGCCTCAGGTCACGGAGTTGGTGGAACTGGGTTCCATCCAGTTACTGTCTATCCAGGTCTACCCACATATCATTTACTATTCCATCCAGTTCTACCCAGTTATCAGTTACTATTCCATCCAGTTCTACCCAGATATCAGTTACTATTCCATCCAGTTCTACCCAGATATCAGTTACTATTCCATCCATGTCTACCCAGTTATCAGTTACTATTCCATCCAGTTCTACCCAGATACCAGTTACTATTCCATCCAGTTCTACCCAGATATCAGTTACTATTCCATCCAGTTCTACCCAGATATCAGTTACTATTCCATCCATGTCTACCCAGATATCAGTTACTATTCCATCCATGTCTACCCAGTTATCAGTTACTATTCCATCCAGTTCTACCCAGATATCAGTTACTATTCCATCCAGTTCTACCCAGATATCAGTTACTATTCCATCCATGTCTACCCAGTTATCAGTTACTATTCCATCCAGTTCTACCCAGATATCAGTTACTATTCCATCCAGTTCTACCCAGATATCAGTTACTATTCCATCCAGTTCTACCCCAGGTATCAGTTACTATTCTATCCAGTTCTACGCAGATATCAGTTACTATTCTATCCAGGTCTACCCAGAAATGATCTATTCTTGAAGTCACAGTCACGTCAACTCAAATACACCGCCTCATCCCCAAGTGAAACGTGTGCTTTTTGACCTGGCCAGTTTCCTCTGTGTGGGGGCAGAACTTTCTTTAAATAGTATGTGATATACCTATTAACCATCTCTGACTTTATTTCTGACATTTCTTCTGAAGACTATTCCTCTCCCAGATCGGTGTATCCTATGGGATTCTTTGCCTTCCTTCTTCAGGTTTCAGGATAGAATGGGAAAAAGAAGTATATGTATCTACATCTGTATCCATATCTATAATTATCTATCCATAGCTCTTCTCTTTTTCTGTAAGGAAAATCCATTGTAGAGGTTGGTTGGCCTTAGTCATAGACTTCCAAAAAGCAACAAATGTTTGTGATGAAACAACGTATGCAGTGTTCATTTCATCCTGGACAACAACAATCAGAATCTCTTTCTATATGTTGATATAAACAAATATATAGATATATGCTTGTGCATATAGAAATATTATGTATAGATATACAGAAATGATGCATAGATATATGTCTATGTATCTATCTATACATATATATATGTGCTGATAGGTAGATAGATAGATGATAGATAGATAGATAGATAGATAGATACATGATAGATAATTGATAAATAGATGATAGAAGTATAAGCATTTTTAAGGGTAGGTAAGGAAAGTTTAATGCTCACTTTCTATAATGATTCTTCCAAATTAACTGATTTTCATCTTAGCCGTCAGTAGTGTAGAAATATGTTCATTGCTTGTTTGCCTTAGGCAGTTTCAAATTTGGGGGACTGACTATATATCTTTGATGGTTACAGCTGTGTGATCTGCTTTGTGCAGCCACCTTGCTATGTTTGGTGTAAGAGGAGGCTTTTCCAAGTTAGTGGTATAAACCAACCCTCAACCCTTGTTGACCTTTAAATTCATCATTCAGGGGTCTCTCTGACTAGCATCCTTGCATTTTGAAACTGGGATGTAATTCCT
Organism: Mesoplodon densirostris; assembly: GCF_025265405.1. Classification (NCBI taxonomy): domain Eukaryota; kingdom Metazoa; phylum Chordata; class Mammalia; order Artiodactyla; family Ziphiidae; genus Mesoplodon; species Mesoplodon densirostris. The sequence continues at coordinate 72,918,124 of NC_082677.1, read as the reverse complement.
CATAATTCCAATTCCAAAGCATTATGTGTTGTCTGTAGATATCTCTATATACAAAAAATAATAATATATAATTTTTAAAATACTGTACTATAACATTCTCTGTATACCTGTCTTAGCCATAAAGTTCTGTACTTAATTTAATAAGAATACCTTAATTTTATCTTTAATTATTGATTTTTTCTGGATAAAGAGCCACAAAGCAAATAGATCTTAAAAGCCTTCAGAAAGGGATCACATAAAAATAATCAGAGTCTCTAATTCAGAGCTTTGTTTTTCACAACGGTAATAAATTAAACATTCTCCTTTGAGCTTTCTTTATTGTGCAAAATGAGGCTGATTTGGTCAAACTGTTCTTTCTACCACTTATGACATGCCAGGCAAAGATATTAACATTTCCAAAGAGAAATGGAACATGTTCCAGGGTTTGAAGAAGGATGAGGGGTAATAACCTAAAATTAGACTTGGTTACTTGTTGTGCCCCCCTTCCTTGACTCCTTCCAGATTTATTTATATGAAGCCTTGGTGAGCTGAAGGAAAGGAAAGCAGTATGTGCTCACAAACATTTAAAAATTTCCTTTGAATGTCATTCTGAAGAAAGAAATGACAGGCTAACCCATGGCCAAGGCTTCTCAGGAACATTGTTTCTAAGAGTTTCCTCTTCACATTGCAAACCCTTTGCAACACTGTTCTATGCACAAACCTCCCCAGTTCCACTCTAGAGTATTCTGTGGTCACAAGGAAGTCAAGAGCAGCGCAGACCCTTCTTTCCACACCTGAATCCTTCCCGCCTCTCCAAGGGTCCTGCTGAGTGAAGTGTGACCTCCAAATTACAATTATCAACATATTCATTTTCTACCAATGCAATACAATATACCAAATATTCTTATGGCCTCACACACGTATACAGAAGCCTGTTATAAAGTGCACTGCCAAGTCACTTGAAATATTTCTTAACCCTATTTTAGTCTCTCCCACCCCCAAATTTCCTCCTGATTGCATCCTAGCCAATTCCCTTCACAGACCAGTGTGTTGAAAGCAGCATCAATTGACCAGCGCACACGTTCAACAATAAATATAATGATGGTAACTGACCTGTGTCCAGAGGTAGACGCTTAGGTTACAGGGCTACTTATCCACATGGCTTCCTCAGGGGCCTCCTCACTTTCTTTATTCTGTTTTGGATTCACAGTTCACTGGTCAGTGCCTTTGGAGATACAAACATCAGATTATGACAATGAGAGCAGAAAATCATGAACCCTTCACATCTCCCAGACTGTATAAGCTCATGCTCAGGGGGAAAAAAAAGTATTAATGGATCTAGTTCAAAAGTTTGCATGTCCTGAAAATGTGTCTTGGTGACACCCCATGAATGAGCCACAGACACACTCATGAGCCACTCTGTGTCTAAAAAGGAAGTTTCTTCACTTGGAATATGCATCAATCTTTCTCATGCATCAATCTTTCAAAAGATTCTAAAAACTGAAAGAGTAATTGAAAAAATGGTATTTTTTTTTCAAGAGGAAAGAGAAAGAATTCCTTCTTCATGGTCATCATGGAGATAAAACTAATGAAAAGAGGTGTCAGCTCCACTGCATGGCTACTGGATCACTCTTTTCTTGAATTTAAATAATAATACAAAAGGCAAATTTGCAATAAATATATTTATTTAGATTTAATTGAATGTCTGTAAATATTTGGGAGTTACTAATTTGATTAACTTTTAAATGTAGCTCCTTAATTATTTTACTTGAATATGTCTCCAGTATATATGATTGACATTGATTTGGCTTGGCTTAACTTCCACTTTCATGCTACACTCTCAGGCCAAAGTAAACCCCCAATTTCAATTCAGCCTACTACCATACTTTTATTCTATCTTTTATAGTTTCTAAAAGAGATATTTTTGTAATCAAAGCCCTAATGTATTTTAAAAACTTTTAAGTTGACATATACAACTGAACATCTTGAAATAAAAACATTTTGTTATTTCAGAAACTCAGTGGGTTAAAGTTTTCTTTGAAATGTAGGCATCATGATAACAAAGTTCATTTTAAAAACTGAAAGAGAATTTATATTTTGTGATTATTGTCTATTTAAGAATGGCAGAAAGGGAATAACTTCACCAAGAATGTTTAAAAATGCAATTAAAATGAAAAGATAACATTTTCTCCAAACAGACTGGCCAAACAAATGGAAAAAGAATGACCATGCCCAACACTGGCCAAAGAAAGCATCGCTCTCTAACCCTGCTGGTGGAATTGCAAATTACCATGCTGTCACTAACGTAGGAAAAGTCTTTAAAATATGCATACCATCTGATGTAGTAATTTTATTTCTAGGCATCAAGTTTATGGAAATAACCAGAAGTGTTGGAAGTTATACATACAAGGACATTCATGCCGAATCATTTACAACAGCTAAAGTTATTAAGCAGCATAAGTATTCAGAAAATGGATTTAAGGAAATACCTATGAAAGAACACTAGGTAGCCATTGAAAATAAAGGTGTAGAGAAATATTTGTTGGCATAAAGACACTCATGATATATTGCTAAGCAAAAGGAGTAGGCTACATGTAGTGTAGTGCCAATTTTTATTAACTTACATGTACGAGTTATGTAAGTTATGTAAGCTAATTTTTATTAACTTACATAACTTACATGCCTTTCATAAAGGCATGAAACAAAGGTAAGAATAGATATACCCCAAAATGTGAGCACCACTTATATTTGACCTATGAGGCAATAGAAGATTCAGTATGGTTTTTCTGTGTTATTATCCTTAGCTTTTGCTTTTAATTATTTTTTAAATATTTTCTTCAGAGAACATCTGTTGTTTTCATAGAGTTGAGAGAATTTAATAATCTTTCATTGGAAAAATGCTTGATAGAAATTACTTATTTTTTCTCCATTTTTTCCTGACTGCATTCAAGGAGGTGGGGCCGATGCTCTCTCCCATCCTCTCCTCCCTGCTGCCCTGCTCAGCCCTGTCCAGAAATATCAGTGCATCCGCTCGGTCAAACTCCATGACCAACTGCATCATGGGTGAGGCTGCTGTACCTCCAAATATCATCTCACAGCCAAGAAGCACACGAAGAGATGCTCAACATCACTAATCATTAGAGAAATGCAAATCAAAACTACAATGAGGTATCACCTCACACCCCCACTGGTCAGAATGGCCATGATGAAAAAATCTATAAACAGTAAATGCTGGAGAGGGTGTGGAGAAAAGGGAACACTCTTGCACTGTTGGTGGGAATGTAAATTGATACAGCCACTATGGAGAACAGTATGGAGGTTCCTTAAAAAACTAAAAATAGAACTACCATATGATCCAGCAATCCCACTACTGGGCATATATCCTGAGAAAACCATAATTCAAAAAGATACATGCCCCCCAATGTTCATTGCAGCACTGTTTACAACAGCCAGGACATGGAAGCAACCTAAATGTCCATCAACAGAGGAATGGATGAAGAAGATGTGGTACATATATACAAATGGAACATAACTCAGCCATAAAAAAGAATGAAATAATGCCATTTGCAGCAACATGGATGGACCTAGAAACTGTCATACAGAGTGAAGTCAGACAGAGAAGACAAATATTATATAATATCGCCTATATGTGGAATCTAAAAAAAATATGGTACAAATGAACCCATTTACAAAACAGAAATAGAGTCACAGATGTAAAAAACAAACGTATGGTTACCAGCGAGGAAAGGGGAGAGGGATAAACTGGGAGATTGGGATTGACATATACACACGACTATATGTAAAATAGATGACTAATAAGGACCTACTGTAGAGCACAGGGAACTCTACTCAATACTCTGTAATGGACTATATGGGGAAAGAATCTAAAAAGGAGTATATATATATATATATATATATATATATATATATATATATATATATATATACATATATATATATGTATATATATGTGTGTGTGTGTGTGTGTGTGTGTGTGTGTGTGTGTATAACTCATTGACTTTGCTGTACAGCAGAAACTAACATAACATTGTAACTCAAATATACTCCAATAAAAATTTAAAACAAAACAAATATTGTGCTGATAACCATGGTTTCTTATTGCTTCCTTTTGGCCAAAATGGTCCACTGAGCTAAGGTTTCCTCCCATGCCTAAGGCCAGCTTGCTTTCGCTCTGTGTTCTTGAGCTCTGCTGTTTGTGTTTGGATTCTTTCATCTGCTCCACTCTCAGAATAAGTCAGCCTGAGGGGGAAAATGGTGAGATTCTAAACCTGAGTTTGGGCTTAGTGCCATGAAGAGGAGACTGTGGCTTTAAATGAGGCAGCATTCTCCTGCCCGTTTACCAAAGCGCTCTGCAGATTTTGTGTGAAAGGCCAACAACTAATACGATGGTATACTGAGGTTTATTTTTCTCCCATTGTCACTTATGCTTGTAATTCCCTCAGAAGCCTGCTAAGCAGGGTTGGCTGGGATTTGAGGTAGGAGTCAGGCATTCCTCAGCTCCCTAAGCAAATGCCACTGAATAGCATTAAGATTTTGCCCCAAGCAGGACTGGTGCCATGAGCCCTAGGATGGCCCTGCCCTTGGTTGAATGTTCTGCTGTTGCCAGCCTTGAAATCTTCAATAATTCACTGGGCCCCCAAAATCATGGAGCTGGTTCTAGCCCAGCCCCAAACCCTGAATGTTCTTTCTGATGAAAGTGGCAAAGTCAAAATTCACACATAGATAAACTCATTTTGTATATTGGGGAAAAGGACGTAGGAGTATCGTTTTTCCTTTTGGATTGCCTGTTAATACAAATAATAGTAAGAACTGACTTCCTTTCCCAGAAAGCCTCATGAGTGCTAACCTTTTGCACCTAACCATAGATTTGCATTTGAGAATCATTTTCAGAGATGAAGTAAAAGCCCTGGGTTCTCTGCACTGCTATCAAAAGAGGGGAATAGAAAAAGCTACGAAACAATGGAAAACCATAGATAATCCATGATCTCAAGATCTCAGTTTTGTAAGAATTTTCACTTCCTCGTGACAGCGTGACTAATCTTTGGGGGGGGGGGGTTCTAAACTTATGTCAAGATTAAATTCACATGTAACTAGAAGAGCAAGACTTGTATGGTGAGTCCAGCGAGGCTCCCTTAGATCTTAACCAGTCACTAACTGGCAGACAGGCCAGCTAGTAAATCAAATTATGACATCATAGAAGGCTCCCAGTATTGATTCTTTGTCATGCCATTTCTAAGAAAAATAACATCACTCTCGTCCTTCCGCAGGATTTAGTCCAGAGACCTACGCTCATGGCCTTTCTAATCAATGTCAAATTTCCTTTGGGACAAGGTTAGGAATAGCTATCTTAACTGAAACAGTAACTGGAGATCAGAATGAAATGATTTCTATCCACAGCCAGCATAATGTTACGTTTACTTTGTCTTTTTCAATCCAGTGCCCTGCCAACAAATTTATGTTAAATGCATGTCATATTCCAATCTGTTTAAAAGATTTGGTATAAAATGAAAGACTCGAATGTATTATGAATAACTGTCTGTTGACAGGCTCCAGGGACATACTGTACTTTTCTAAATTCATCATATGAAGACGGATATGGTTTTCATGTGTTAATACTCTCTGCAATTTGTTTATAACAAAATGGGTCAACGTACCATTAATTCAGTTGCAAAACTGTCATCTCTGGCTTTAGGTTTTTGTACAACTAATGAGACTTCACTGGTATTCACTCACACAGCCCAGTCAGCACTCCACATTAATGGTGTCTATTGACAAGGTTATTGGATTCCAAATGAATGTTTACGTAGAAACGGGAAACCAGTGTCAAATATGAAGCTCAAATAGATACTCCAAGCTGGAGAAGTTTATGGCAGCTTAAACCCTCTACTGTTTATTCCCCTAATGAAAAGCAAAGACAATAGGAGACATGGGGATAAATGTAATGAAGAGAAACAATACTGGGGTTCTGAGAGGTTAATCCAGGCACAACAGAGTTAATCTGGGAGAGGCTGGGGGAGGTTTTAGGCTAAAGATTTAGACAAGACTTGTTACTTTTTGATCCAGTTGTAACCAGTGAATGACCCTATTTGCAAAGAAGATTTTGGATTTTCAAACCAGCGGGGCAGAAGTTGCTTCCTTGATGTTTCTTGTTAAACACACTTGGGTACTTGTTTTCAGAATAAATGATGTCAAAGATCTTCATTTTCTTCTCAAGCAACAAAACAAAAGGAGTCTAACAATACAGATACTTAAGAGGACACAGAATTTGACCCAAGATCAAAAAGTCCCTGAAAGCCAAACTGCATATTCAACAGATGCACAATAATATTATTTGGTAAAACAGGGAATAAATGCTATGTTTTTTTAATGTTCCAAAGGTTAAAAGATAAAATTTACACATGTGATTAATGATCACTTAAAGAAAGTGCTTTTAAACATTTGTTTTAAAATAGCAGATTCTGCATTATTATCTCTGACATTAAAAGTAAAATAAATGAGATTATGTCCAAAGGGTTAAATTTAAGAGTATGGTTTTGTTTTGAATATATTTGCAAAATCTCAGCCTCATGAAGCTAAATGCAAAAACTTTCAAAATGAGTGAATTAAACTCACTTAGGATCTTCCCAAGGTAAGAAATCAACCATAACCTGAGGGGAGAAAGTTATATTAAAATCAAATTAATGTTTCTGAGAACTAACCACGTTCTTTGAATTCAATAGCATCTCTTCAAACATATCATTAAGCACTTATATGAAAATCCCCACAAATTAGATCTGAGACTATATCACATAAACTGTCAACAATTACACCACATGTCACATTTGGAGGAATGGGAAAATCTAAAAATAAATTAATGAAGTCCAAATAAAAGTAACATCACAGCCATTTGGATAGGTAGGTATCCAATCCCTTGGGTAGGTCTTCAAGGGGAGAGCATTACTGGCAGAATGTTAAATCAGAATTGTCCTAAATCCAACAAAGTGTTTTCATGTTACCTTTCATATTTCTAAGAGAAAGATTTTATCTTAATGGCAATTTTTATTTCCATGTCCTATGTTGAAATGTTAACATAGAAAAATATTTTACGGACAATGAAAACAACCTTCTTACAAAAGATTATTAAATTTACCTGCAATGTAAAAAAATATATCTTAACCTAAAGAAGTAAAATAAAAATTATGATAAAGTGTCAGTGCTATTTGAAAATGTACTTGTTATTTCTAATATTTAATAAAATACGTTTAAAAGCAAATAAGACATCTTTATGTCCAAAGAATATATAATTTTTTTACATAGTTACAAGTGCATTAGAAAAGTAAACATGTTTATAAAAGATTCCTTCTGAATTCCATTAGTGAGGTCATACTTGATCTTGTTATTTAAACTATTTTCATTTTCTAGGGTATCATCTTTGTATAGGTTAAGTTGAAATGAACACAAATTGGGAAGCAACAGTAAAACAATGTTACTGTGTAACTCTGCTTTTAAAAATAATTTGTAATGTCATATGCTCAACTTTCTCAAGATTACTCAAAAGTTTCTAGGTAAAAACATGCTTAAAATAAGCCAAATAGGGCTTCCCTGGTGGCGCAGTGGTTGAGAGTCTGCCTGCCGATGCAGGGGACACGGGTTTGTGCCCTGGTCCGGGAGGATCCCACATGCCGCGGAGCGGCTGGGCCCGTGCTCCATGGCCGCTGAGCCTGCGTGTCTGGAGCCTGTGCTCCGCAACGGGAGAGGCCACAACAGTGAGAGGCCCGCGTACCGCAAAAATAAATAAATAAAATAAACAAATAAATAAATAAATAAGCAAAATAAACCGAAATATAAAATGCATGCTTCGGTATCACACTTAGCATAACTTGCCTACTGGAATATAAATAAGACCCTCAACAACTAACATTAGTTCATCCAAAGAACAAAGAGAAACCATGAAATTTACAGGAAAAAAAAAACCCATCTGCTTTCTTTTTCCCTCTGGAGGGCAGAACATGGACCAATAGTTGGAAATTACAATTACAGGTAGACTTTAGGTTACTGAAAGTCAAGACATTTGAAATTATAGATGCAGAACATTCAAACTGGCTGCTTTGAGGCATGGTAAGCCTCAGATCACTGCAATTATTTAAGAGAACACAGAAAAACAAGAAAAAACACCTTTCTGGTAAAAAGGTAAGTTTTTATGAGCTGGCCGTTGTACTAAAGAGCTCATAAGGGCTGTCTCAGTGTAATACGTTACCTTCAACAAAGATTACAAGTGAATCTAAAGGTTATCATTTCAGGACTTCCCTGGTGGCACAGTGGTTAGGAATTCGCCTGCCAATGCAGGGCACACGGGTTCGAGCCCTGGTCCGGGAAGATCCCACATGCCGCGGAGCAACTAAGCCCGTGCGCCACAACTACTGAGCCTGCGCTCTAGAGCCCACAAGCCACAACTACTGAAGCCCGTGTGCCACAACTACTGAGCTCACATGCTACAGCTACTGAAGCCTGCGCGCCTAGAGCCCACACTCTGCAACAAGAGAAGCCCGTGCACCGCAAAGAAGAGTATCTCCCGCTCGCCGCAACTAGAGAAAGCCTGTGCGCGGCAATGAAGACCCAACGCAGCCAAAAATAAATAAATGAAATTAAAAAAATTATTAAAAAAAGGTTATCATTTCAGGTGTATATACATATATATTTACCTGGGATTCATAACACTTTAGGAACAATGTCCATGTTGGGCTGCTTTTGGAAAATCATGATGAGACCCATCCAGGCTAATACGAGAGATAACTAATTAAATATTATCATCTTTTAAAATGTGAGAAGTCTGAGTGTTCCTAAAAACATGTCATCCTCATGCCCTTTAGTCATCTCTCTCTCTCTCCCGCTCTCTGTATCACATGGGGGTAACTCAGCTAAAGTCTTGGGTGCTCCCCCATCCACCAATGTTTGTGGAACAGATGGATATGAGGGCTGTGTGCTCGGGTATGTCCTGTCCTTTCCAGAGAATTCTGAAAAAGGTGACAGGCAGGGCAGTGGTGGGAGGGGATGGGAGAAGAGGAAGCAACATAGCCAGAGGCTGTTGAGGGAAAATCAGCCCTGAGTTTTGGGAGGGAAAAGAGAAGCAGATTTTTATTTTGGCTTTTTTTTTGCCCTCAAATAATTGCAGATACAAATAATGTTCCCCGTGCTCCCTGGAAAGCTTTTCCTAATCTTCTAGATCTGACTGAGGACCCTGTGACGTGGTCCCAGCCTCCTGCACATCAAGCTTTGCCACCACTATTATGTAGGAAGGGACTATGTGAGCATCTGTATCCCCCAGAGGAAAGGCAGAGCAGTGAACAAGGGGACTGCGCTTTCCTGTTACAGGGCCAACGCGTATCCAGGGTTCACTGTGCATTCTGTATACAGTATCTTACTTGATTTTAATGTCAGTTCTCAAAGGTGGGTACTATTTGTCCTGCCTGCGAGACAGTGTAGCTCTGTGGTTAAGGTTTCAAACTTTGGAGTCAGAAGTGTCTGGGTTTTAATCCTGGCTTTGCCATTATTAGCTGTTTAGCCTAACGTAAGTCAATTTCCTCTGTATGCCCCCAGTTCCTCAACTGTAAAAGAAGATAAAAATAGTGCTTACCACATAGAGGTTTTTATGAGTACTAACTAATTACTAAATATAAGGAACTTGGAACAGTGCCAGGCACAGAGTAGAGGGTTAGTAAATGTTAGGGAGCATTACCCTCATTTTGCAGATGAGAAAACTGAGGTTTAGGGAATCCACATCACAGGTGTTGAATGGGAAGTTGTCTTATTCTTCAACACTATGCAAAGATGCCCTAAAATATAAAATATATAAATGTTTTATCTCCAGAACAGAGACCAACTGGAGGTGACCGACAAGTGTTGTCAGAGGGAAGGGTAGAAATATCATCACCCTCAGCATGGCCACCGAGGCAAGCTGGCCAGGGACTCACTCATGGCAGCTGCTTCGGCGGGCAGACGCCAGATACACAGGCACTCGGGTGCTTTGCTTGAGAAGCTCTTGCCTCTGGAAAGCAGCCTGGGTGAGACCTTGATGGTCGGTATTAATTCCCGGCATCTGTTTACTGTTCAGAACGTTAGCTCTTCTTAATGAATTAATCAGAATCATTACACACTGTCAAACTGTAGGTCCATCTCCAAAAGAAGTCCTTATTAGAGCAAATGTGTTATCCATAAGATGTGACCAAACAGCTTGAGGACGGGAGGGGCTCCTTGGGTGCTGGGGACAGGGATAGGTTCAGAAGTGTTCACTCACTCAACAGATGTTTAACTGAGCAACCACTACAGAACAGACCCCACGCTAGGCATTCGTGAGACAAAGTTAGGTGAGACCAGATACTTCCTGGAATTAAAATCTTTCTTCAGTGGTTGATGCTGGGGAACTTGGTTAACCAAAGATGGGGAATATATCTAGATTCTCACCTTGTACCATATATTAAAAATTGAATTTTAGATGTCTTAAATAATTAAATGTAAAAAATAACAAATACAAACTATAAGTGAATAATTCTCTGATTTGTTGGTAGAACTTTCCAGATGCAAAAGCTCAGAGAAAAATTAAAGACGATTTTAAGATGATATTAATTCAAAATTAACATGTATGAGTCAAAATATTATTAAAATAATAAACCAGGAAAAAATATTTGAAATAAATATAGGAAGTCAGCAATCTGGAATTCCCCTTGCTGCTGTGTAGAACTCTGAGCCCTCTTGCAAGCTCGCAATGCTATCAATTTATAACCAGTCCTGCACTGGCTGCTCTTTTGACGACGTCTGGATTATTGCCTCAGTGTTCTGATGTGCTCCCAAGGTACTATACTGATTTTAGAATTTATTTGCAAACACCTGACTGCCTGGCTTTGGTCCTAATACCCAGTGGAATTCTTAAAGCCATGCCTCTCCCCCAGCCAGGACCCCATCACATCCCCCAGAGTGCAGGCTCCATCCCCTCAAATCATCTTTTGAATTAGGACTGGCCCAGTCCCATTTCCCTTATAATACAAATTCTATTATAGAACTCTCCTTTAGAAGTCAGCTCTATTAATTTTTCTCTCCATCCCAGGATTTCTCCCCACTGGTCTGCAGCTGAGATTCAAGCATGCCTCAGAGCTCAGCCTACCAGGTGGTGACAAAGATCCTAGAAAGCATCAACGTCTATTTTAAATGGCAAAACTTTATTTATTTATTTATTTATTTATTTTGTCTTCTAACTAAAAGGCTGTTCTGGATCTCTGTTAAGAGATCAGGAGTTTTCCAAAGGACATGAGACATCTGTGAAGCAGAAAAAGGAGTTCACTCTCATCTGCTAATGGGTCCCTTACAGCTTACAGGTCCCTGGGAGGAGCTTCCCTACTGAGCGCTCACCAAAACTCCAGAGTCACCGGACTAGGACAGCTTTCATGAAAAGTTTTCTTCCTCATCATGTGATAATATTTCCCATTTAAAAAACTGTACCCTCTTTTACAAGTAACAATATTAAGGAAGAAAAAAATAATTAGGTGTTTGTCTCCAAGTGTTTACATTCCATTCAAGCCTGAAACACCTGTCAAAATCAGAAAGCTGGGAGGCTAATTGAAACGGAAACAGGAAACAGCAGCAATATGCTCTAACCTGCAAGTTTCACAGCCTCGTTAAAATTCAAACCTCGGAGGAGCTGGGCAGGGAACTGACAAGAGCGTCCTGTAACCCAGGAGGCCAGAGAGCAGGCTCCTCCACTGATAGGACTTGCATTAAATGGATGTTTATTTGCACCCAGGGGTTAGGTTACTAGCGGAGAGGCCCACAGCCAGAGTTTGTGTCATTTTGCATATTTGTCAGTGAATGAGAAGACACAAGACATTGCCCTGGGTTTAGACTTGGTAATTTTGTGATGTTTGAGGATATGGATTATTTTTTTGAAAGGGAAGCTGGAGGAAAAGTTTTTTTTTTTTTTTAATGTATTATTGAAACCCCAGTCTAATCATGAGAAAACATCAGACAAATTCCAGTAGAGGGGCAGCCTACCAGGTTCCTAACCTGTCCTCCTCAAAACTGCGAAGGCATCAAAACAAGGAAAGCCTGAGATACTGTCACACCAGGAGACTAAGTCCTGACAGCTAAATGTCATGTGTGTACTGGATGAGATTCTAGAACAGAAAAGGGACACTAGGTGAAAACTAAGGAACTTCAAGCAAACTATGGACTTTCAATAAAATAATGTATCTATACTGGTTCATAATTGTAATAAGATGTTAATAATAGGGGAAAATGGTAAAGGACATGTGGGAACTTGCTGAGCTATCTTCTTAATTTTTCCATATGTCTAAAATTTTTCTAAAACACAAAGTCTATTTAAAACTAACAAACAAGCATGTATAAAATAGATAACTAATGAGAACCTACTGTATAGCACAGGGAACTCTACTCAATGCTCTGTGGTGACCTAAATGGGAAGGAAATCCAAAAAAGAGGGGATATATGTATACATATAGATGATTCACTTTGCTGTACAGTAGAAAACTAACACAGCATTGTAAAGCAATTATGCTCCTATAAAATTTTTTTAAAAAAGGATTTGCAGCTTCAACCATGCAGAGACATAAATATCACATATTAATAGATTTGACCTAGTTGCAAATAAATAAATAAAGTTATTGAGATTAAAGTCTGCTACTAAAGCTTAAGCAGGATAATCATTATTCTTTTAAAATATTTTTTCTTTTTATAGAATAGAAAAAAATGCAATGATCTATATTCACATCCTTTTCATTTTTAAATGCATGGTCTTAACTAATTTTATTGAGTTTTTTTTTCCTTAATTTAAGAGTAATGATTGGTCATTGTAGAAAATTAAGAAGATACAGGTAAAAAGAAGAAAATCCAAATCACATAAACACATACAACAACTGAGATAGATCTAATAGTGGAGGATACTTTGTAAGTTTGAATACCTGAATATATCCTGAAAATATACAAAGAATATACAATTAATACACCTATAATGTATAACTGTTGCATTACATTTCATTATATGATGTATCATTCTTATTTGGCCAGTGCATTGAATTGGGACATTAACACTCTTTACAATTTTTTAATGTTATTTTTATAAACCTCACTCAGCCAAGCATTCTTTCTAGTAATTGTTGCGTATGTCTGTAATTATTTCCTTAGCATAAATACCTAGAAATGGGGTTTCTGAGTCAAAAGCTATGAATAATTTTAAGATGTTTGCAAATGTTGCCAAACAGCACTCCAAAACTTGTGCCACTCTACACTCCAATAAACTAACTTGTAGAGTGTCTGGAATGCTCTTTCATTAATTAGCTCAGCCATTCAACAAAAATACTTAAAGAAACCCTTCTATGTACCATGTTCTTGTCATAAAAGGCTCTATTATCAAAACACAAAATAGATTACGAGAGGATTTTCAAAAGATTCTTATATTTTAAAACTATGACTTTCTGCATCAAAAAAAAAACTGTTTGGGTTTCTTTCCCTTGTTGTTCTGTTGTGAAATATAAATTAACATTGCTAAATACAAAATATATTAAATAATGAAGGGAGAAATAGACATTTAGGTGCCTATGCATATCTTTCCACTTCCCAAAATAACAGGATTTCAGTTAAAATCTGTTCATAAGCATGCTTATTTTGATACATTGGCAAATTGGAAATTGATCAGTTGAACAATAAATATAATTATTGTAGAAGGAATGCCTTTTAGCTACAGAATGAAGTGGGCAGGAATGTTACTTAATTTTCTGTAACCGAGCCTCTCAGACACTCCCTGTCCCCTGGTTCCGGCGTCATGATGGGAAATGCAATCTCAGATGTGACTGGGTCATTCCAGTCCCCAGAGCCTGTGGGGATCCTTCCAGAGGCAGCCACCCCGGTTCCCACGTGGCAGGTTCAGCCAGGCTCCTTCAGGGCTCAGGTTCCTACGCGGGGAGGGACACAAGACCTCTTCCCCCTTCTAAATCCTGAACCCAGTCTTTCCCTGGGCACGTGCTGCCTCCTGTGTAAGATTTCTCTTCTGCAAAAGGAGACCTACCCTTGAGGGGAAGCAGCTTCTCCTTTCTAGCCCTACAGAAATTCCTCAGGCAAAATCTCCCTAAGCCATGGCTATCTGCAGAAATCCTGCTGAGTGAAAAATACCCAGGAAAGAAAAAGCACAAAATAATATTTCAACACTTTGTTTTTTCAAAAAAGGATCTTGCCTAGTGTAGATAGTGTTATCAGCGGCTATCCTGAGCTGACCAATTTCCCAAGAATTAGCAGATTAAGAGGAAAAGGAGTCTTCAAACAACTTAAATACAAAAAAAAAAAAAAAAATTCTGTCTGGGCTAGGAGTTAAATACAGTTCCTGGCTTTATATGAGGATCTTCAAATTCCAATATGGCTGTGCTGTAGACAGCATTTTAAACAAGGGGAGGTTTGCTCTGCTTTTACTTTCCAGGAATGTCCTCATCCAGCTGGACCACTTCCTGCCTCAGCATCCTCAAGCTCCTATTGGATTCTGGCATCTCCCTCCACTTTTCCTCTCAAACCCAGGCTCTGCATGCTCTCCAGGTGAGCTCAACAGATAACCCCGTATAAGTTGGCAGGGAAAGGAAAATCCTTCTGGGGCTCCTTATGGACCAAGCTCTTAGCGTACAACCCAGAGATGGGACTTCCCTAGGGGGAATGTGACACCTGTTTTTAGGAAAGGATGCTGCCGTAGCAAACCAGTAGAAGAGAGCATTTGGAGCATGAACTGTGCCTTCTGTAAATTCAGGAACGCAGCGTTCTGTTTCCTGCCGTTGCCTCACCAGGAACACGAAGTTACTTTGTTAGTTAAAAGGGCGGCAGTGAACACGTGGGTTGCTGGGATGCAGGTGGGATACTAGGCAACTTCAAGAGTTTCTAAAGTAATTACTTGGGCGAGGAAGCATCTGTTTACCATAATTTTCTATATAAAAGGGTTTTTTTTTTCCACTTGAAACTGAAGACCCTTCCTCTCCACATCCAGCCTTCTCCTGAAGTCAGAATGAGTTCATCCCTCTCCGGACCCCAGGGGCCTGTTGTTTTACACCCATTCGTGTACTTAGATTGGCTCTGTCACAGGTGTGTGTGTACCTGTCTCCTCTGTAAGGCTGTGACTGTCCTGGGCAGGGGCCTCGCCTCGTTCCCTCACTCACTTGTTCATTCAAGCAGTGTCACTGGCTCTGCTGTGATGGAGATGGCGGTTCAGTCACTGAGCCAGAGCCAGACACAGGCAGCAATTATAAGCAAACGCAGGCATGTAGAATGATGTGCAGGAGATCCTAGATTTCAAGCAGCCGGGCTTTTTGTCCCTGTGGTCCCAACTCACGGCGCAAAGCCTGGCACACAGTGAGAACTACATCTGCTGAATGAAGTGAACAGAGTGCTTGAGTCTAAAGTGGAGTTTAGATTCACACTCTTGTCCACTTCCTGCTAGTAGTGTAGTATGTGGCCATTGCCCTGGCCGGTCCGTTTACTAATATTGAAAACGGAGGATCTGTGTAAAAAAATCAGCATTGCTCTAATAAATCATGCTGCCCTAAAGATATGCGAGCAAGCAGTGCTTCTTCAAATTCCATACTAGAGTGTGGTCTCGATCTCCAAAACATAATCATAACAGTAGTGATAAAGTAGATAAAAGATGGAAAGAGATTATCGAGTCATCCAGTCTTCTTGTTATATGCCTGGTAACACTGAGCCCGGACAGGTGGTGAGAAGGGTTAATGAGGGCAAACCTGGAGAACTCCCTAGTCTCTGTGTAATGATGGAGTAAATGCATCTGTCTCATGTGTTTGGGGATTTTATTTATACCCCCAGCATCCCAGCAATTAATATTTACAGATTACAAACTGCTGCATGTTCTGTCTTGAAGTGTATTTAAGTTGCCTTAATCTTACATTCCTATCTTTTACAAAACTGTACAGAGTCTGGTGAGGGGACTTCATCGTTTACAGCTCATATGAATATCCTCTTTGACTGTTATCTGAATGAATGAATAAATCATATTTGTGATCTGGATTGAGTGCTGGCTCTACTTGAATGCCTTCATACTAACATTTTTCTTCACTTTGATCGTATTAGTCAAATTGAAGAAAATCTATCTAATCAGTAGGACCCATTTCCCTCTAAAGAATTAAGTTTCTTTTTGGAAGTTAACAGAATGAAGTTTGTAAAGATCTGAGAAAGGTCCTAACATGTAAATTTAGTAAACAGATACATATTCCTATGACACATAAACCTGCATTATTTTGTAATCAAAGCTCTGGATGCCTTATTAAATATTTGTTCTTAGGCCATAAACAGAATAATTAACTTGACTTTTTCCATAGAAAGCTATGTGATACTGGGTGAATGATAGTTCATGATCTGTGACATCTTCATTCTGTAAATCACTAGAAACAAATCTTAAATATGCTTCATCCTTTGTAAAAACACTGACCCCGTAACATTTTGGCATAGTTACCTCTTCTTTTTGTCAGAAACAGAAATGATTTGAAAGACTTCTAAAGGCGTTTCAAAGCTAAGTGCTTTTAAAAATCACAAATGATAATTAATTGTTCTTAAAAAGGAGCCCATATATCCTGATGAGAAGTGAATCCTGTTTAGACAAATCCAGGAGAAGACATCTAAACCTAGCAACACCTAGAAGATCTTTTCACACATCATTTGATGTTTTTTCTTTTTCTTTTTGATGGATGGATGAGCAAACTTTAAGTAGTTAATGGGCAGATAAAAGTTGAAATGGAAAAGGACAGTAACGTTAAGACAAGTTAAAAGCTCTTTCCGACACCAGCTCCCGACCCGGCCTCCCCGGCCATTTCCCCTGTGAACTTTTTGTGTTTCATTCATTTTGCTGGGGTTGGGAATGGAGAGGCCAAGAAAAGGCCATATCCTGCTTCATTGACTAAAGCGCTCCTGTAAGCGAGTTTAATGGGTTAGAAGCTAATACCAGTGACAGTTCTAAGAAAAGTCACCAAGTGTCTCCAGTGCCCGGAGAGGCTCCCTGCAGCTCCGACTCTATTCCTTTCCCTCCACTCTCCTTTTTCTCTTATCTGTGGAAGCTTCCATGACAAACCAGGGGCACCTATTAGGAAACAAAACCCGTGCTGATAGAAGTGCTCGCAGCCTCATTAAGGAAGGATCTGGCCGAGAACTAGCTGTAATGACAGCTGACTTAACAGGGATGCTCACGTGAGCAGATAAGCTTTTAAGAGAGAAATCAAATTTCCTTTAAATTTGCAAACTATTGTTTCCTTTTATTTACCCTCTAAAAAGGGGTCTTTCTCTGCTGTGATGGGAGCCCTCCCAGTTACACCCATTTTCTCTGCATGCTTCTATTTTGACCATTTTCTTATATCATTTTTCCACACGGTTTCTTCTGAAGCACATCAAGGAAGGGGTCACAGAGAGTGAAATCTTTCTGTCACTGAGCACAAGAAAGGGCCTTTTCCTCGCCTTCATCCAAGCGTAACGCTTTGCGGTATATATGCATATATTTTTTACCTTTTTGTTGGAGTACTGTATACAAGGGAGACGTGCTCAGTTCATAAGGGCACAGCAGAATTGTCACAAACTGAAAACTCCCAAGTAACCAGTGCTCAGACCAAGAGCAGAACACGATCAGCATGTCAGTTTCCTAAGGCTGCCAAAACAAAGTGCCACAACCTGGTGGGCTCCAAGCAACAGAAATTTGTTCTCCCACAGTTCTGGAGGCCAGAAGTCAGAGATCGAGGTGTTGGTAGGGTTGGTTCCTTCTGGAGGCTGGGAGGGAATACCTGTTCTGGGCCCCTCCCCTCACTGCTGGGGGTGGCCAGCAATCCTTGGGGGTCCTTGGCTTGTGGACACATCACTCCAATCTCTGCCTCAGTCTTCACAGGGCCTTCCCCTGTGTGTCACTCTAATGATGGGCCTTAACCTGATTACATCTGCAAAGACCCCATTTCCAAACTAGGTCACATTCTCAGGTACCAGGGTTAGGACTTCAACATGACTTTTTCTGGGGGGTGGTCACTATTCAACCCATAAGCATCACTGTTCCAGACACCCTCTCATCCTCCCTTCTAGTCACCCACCCTCCCCTCACCCAGGGTGACCACTGTGCTGCCTTCTGAAAGCCTAGATTTTTCTGCTAAGTTTTATTTAAGTAATACATCTCAACTCTGGGTACTGTGATACGAGTTTTGAGGGTGGCTTCCACATGTCAGTACTTACTCAGAGACTCTGAACTGGGTTAATATCTCTAAGTAGCAATCAATTACATACACAGTAGAGTTTTAAAAATCAGTTAGGTTATCATAAAATTATTACACAATTATTACGGGAGAGAAGCGAGGGGTTCAGAACACACTACCCCCAAATATGGTACCTTGACATATTGACTATTTTAAGGTGAAGGATTCTGAGACATTGACTCCCCCCCTACCCCACCCCAGCCCTTCTCCTCTGAAACAAGTCCTAAGACCTCATGTGACAGGCACCCTCCCTACTACAGCCAGAGGAAAGGAGCATCCTGTCTCCAAGATGGAAGGATGCCGAGAAGAATCCCAATGAGCAGGACTTGTTAGGTCCCCCCCTGTTTACGACACTTACCTAGTACTCCTTACCCTAACCTATCTTTCCAGGACTAGGCACTTTTCAACAAATCTAGCATAAAAACACTCATGTTTAATCCTTTCTTTGTGTCTTCATTTCTTTATGAAGGCTCCTGTGTCATGTATAACTTATAATAAATAAATGTGTCTGTTTTTCAACTGTGGATCTATCTTTGTCCGTCTAATTTCAGACCAAGCCAGGGACCCTACAAGTGTCTGGGAAAACTTTTTACTCCCTTACAGAAGAAAGCCAAATACGTTTGCTTATTGCAAACTAAATTTATTGTTTATTGTATTATTGTTTACTGCTTATTGGTTAAAGGAATGGTTCCATAGCGGTGGTAACACTTTAAACAAATGTATCAGATACGTTCAGGTCAGCTCCCCAATATATGTAGTGTCAGGTGTGCAAGAAACGCACCTGTCTGTAAGTCTCAATGACTCCCCTAATTTCTTATTTTAAGCCAGTGTTCCACCAGGGTAGTAGAACCTCAGCCTCAGCTGATTTCATATTTTGGGGGGTTTGGGTCTAAGTTCTGGGGGCTATGTGGTGGGGACCCGGTGAAGAGTTTGTGGATCTCTGGGGCCATTTCCTTGTTGAGATGTCCATGGGCCTCTGATCGCAGGCTATTCGTCTCGCTCAGGCCGTGAATGGACTCAGCTCTTGCAGCTCCCTCTTATACTTCTGAGATGGCTGAGAATCTTCCTGCTACTTCTAGGCTGTGTGAGGGCCCTGGAATCTTGGAGGCCAGTTCTTTGTTCCCATCTCCCTTGGGCTTTGCACCTCCCCAGAATTCAGTGGGGGAGGAGGATACAGAGCATCCAGCTCTGATCTCCCTATGGGACTGTCCCTATGGGACAGTCCATCCAGCCCAGGAAAATCCTTCCCCTTTTTTGGGGGTGGGTTGGGGGTGGTCTCTGTCTTGATTATGCTCTGAATTATTTTGTCTAAGTATTGACTTTTCTAAGTTCCCTTGAAGATTTTTTTCAAGTATATCCCTATTTTAAGACAATTAACACAAGATGGACAGCTGGTTGTGTAACTTTGGACAGGTTACTTATTCTAATTAAAGACTGTCCTCATCTATAAAGAGGTGATAAGAACAGTTTCCACTTCATAGGATTTAGGGAAGGGGAGATAAATTAGCTGAGCTTATCTATGTAAACATTTATACCTATGCCTGGCACATAGAAAGACTCTGATGTCAGCTAGCATCAATTTATTTATTAACAGCATGAATGGGGAGGGGAAGACAAAATAATAGGAGTAAAAAACTCAATTTCTAAAATAAAAACAAATAGTTAGTTCCTAAACTTAACAAAAGTCATTCTAAGCCCAATAACAGGATGGTTGAAATGAAGAACTATAGTGAGATGACAAGAATGGAAATGTCAATTATGCTCTATCTGCTTCAAGCACAGGAGCTAACGGTATTGTGAGATTTTGGGGGAAACCCTTTCATGTGTCCTAGACAAAGGATTGCCCTCTTGGAAGTAAACAATCTGCAAGCAAATAAGTCCAAAACAATTCATTTCAGTAAGGCCATTAAAAAAAAAAGTTAAATAGACATCATCTCATCTGAAAACATGGAAGGAGAAACAAAGGCATCATGAAAACTATAATTAACTTTTCAAATGACAACAGAATTAGCCAATGAAGTAGAAGCCATGGGTTGTCAACACAACAATTAGTCCTCACTGGCTGAGTAAACACAAACGAGGAAGTCACTTCTCAGTGGTTTTTCATTTTATCACTTTCAGTGGCGTCAAATACACTACAATTAAGACTTAAGTAGCATGTTAGGTGACACTGGTCTCACTGAATCTGAAGATCACTTTCACGGTAAACACTTTGTTTAGAGTGCCATACACTCAGTAGGAGAGAATAAATATTAAATGAAATGATACTGACACTGAAGGGATCATGTGTCTGGCGCGTTGACAGTCATCTTAGCTGGAATGCATGGAAACCCAATTGGATGTCTAGTCTACTCGGCAGGCTATCCTCATTGACAAGTTGAGAAGTGTTTTTGAAAGAGAATTAGTGACCAGCTGGCCTTCCTTTACATTAAAATGAGAGGGGGAAATGTAACCAGAATGCAGCAGGAGAGGTTTAAGTTGTAAGGCAGCTGCAATGAACTCATGGACAGAGGAGTTATTAAACACAGGCAGGTACCAGCAAAGACAATTGTAGGACCTTCTTTAAAGATATTAAAAACTCAGAGACATAATCTGGGCAGATTCAGGTACAATGATGCTTCAAATTAAGATATACAAATTAAAGTGAACAGATTAAGGTGAACTGGATGAACTAGGACTATTTAAGATGGTTTTTATCCCAATATACTGCAATGATTTTAAGATTTTAAGAATGCAAACATTGAGAAAGTCAGACTTATCTCAAAAGTTCTGCAAATTTTAGGAACTTGATTCCAAATTCAAGTATTGCAGCTACTTTTTACAGCTACTTTCTGGGTAGGAAGTCACTACTATAAAATAGTTTGGTGGATATCACAGAGACTAGTTATAGAAAAATTATCCAAAAATTCTAATATGACCATTAATTTATCACATGTCCAGTGCTATAAATCATGAATTACACAGAAAGTGCTTTCCCAGTAACTTAAACAAAAAAGCTCTAGTCCATTGTCTTCTTTTGTTAAGATAAAATGTTTATTAAAATAGAATTCAATGCAGTGATGAATATTGTGTAGAATAGATAGCTAGTGGGAAGCTTCTGTATAGCACAGGGAGCTCAGCTTGGTACTCTGTGATGACCTAAAGGGGTGGGATTGGGGGCAGGGGAGGGAGGCTCAAGAAGAAAGGGATATATGTATACATATAGCTGATTCACTTTGTTGTACATCAGAAACTAACACAACATTGTAAAGCAAATATACTCTAATTTAAAAAAAAAGGAATAATATTTAATGGGTTGGGGAAAAGTTTGTGATATATTGGTCTTAAAAAAGTAGATCACCTAACTATGTAAGTTGTCATTTAAAAAATTTTCAAAGACATATTTATAAGCACAAGAAAAATACAAGAATAAAAGAATATTAACTAATATATTAGCAGAATTTCTCAGTGATGGAATTAAAGGTGGCTTTCCTTTTCTCTCTCTTTCTTGTGTTTTCTAAACTTTCTATGATGAATATGTATTATTTTATTATAAAATAATACATATTCTATGATGAATATGTATTAGTTTATAATGAGAAGCAAAATCTACTATAAAAATAAAGAACATTGTGTCTTAATGGGGAAGAATAGATTAACATTCTCAAAAAGAAAATGCTATGGTGGAGCAGAAAATACTACATGGTGAGTCTAATGAGCACCCTTTCATCCCCTAGACCTCTCCTCCAGCCTGTGTGGAGGCAAGTATGTTCATGTGGACAGAGCAGTGAAGTGATAACATCTATTTAAAAATATCAGCTGGCTAAAGCAAATGTTGCAGAAATAGCCTGGCATTTTAGAGTATGATGAATCATTTGGGTGGGAACTTATTCTGATGAAATACAGCTACCCTCACGAAAATTATGCCTTCACACCCAAACTCAAATGTATCCAACGTGCCTTGTGCTACAGCTGAACTGGACTGATGAGTACTCCCATAACGTGCCATTTGTGAAAGTTTGGACAAAGAATGAACCAAATTTCACCTTAGCAAAATATTTCCTCACATTACAAATGAATTATAGGGCTCGTGTTTTAAATTCACGAAAACCTTTTCAAATAACCTCACATTCTAATTTAGTAGAGCAAATTCCTTATGCAATTCTTTCTTGACCTAACCTAAATTATATGTACTTTGCAGTAATAAACTGTGTTTTCCATTCAAACATAATGTAATTTTTAATAGTTAGTAATTTATATAAAACCTTCACATTAGAATCAGAGCATGACCATATAAAGGGTTGAAAGAGATGTCAGTTGTTATCTAACCCTCTTTAAAGATCACCAGCAAAGGGAATCAAGCCCCTGCATGTGTACTTTTTAATGATAGAAACTAATGGTCAATATTTGTTTTTGAAAGAAACAAAGCATATTGAAAAGAAGATTGGATGTAACTAAGGTCTATTGCCTGGACTTAGAAAGGGGGCCAGAGCTTTATCCCTGGAGCATCAGCCCGTGGTGGGATGAACCAGGATAGTAGAAGTTTCAAGGGAAACCCCAGATTTCTTTAAGGGAATGCAGGAATGTATGCTCTGTTTCCCAGTGGAGTCTTGGAAGCCTGCAGCTTCTTAGAGAAGCCTCACGACCAATGGTTTCTGAGCTCTAGAGTAGCGGTTCTCTACAGGGCTGGTCCCCCCCAAATAGCATCACCTTCACCTGTAAAATACAGATTTAGGGACCCAACTCAAGCCTACCAAATCAGAAACTCTGGGGTGGGGCTCAGCAGTCTATTTAACAAGCCCTCCCAGTGGGTCCGACACCTGCTCTAGCTCTACAGCGGTGGATGTATAATTACCAAGGGAAGCCTCAAGCAAGATGGTTGTGGAGATCATAAGTAATTAGCACTCTTCCCCAAATACTCCCTGTTCTCTCCCTGGGCCTGCAGTGGGATTGTATCTGCCTTACCCTAAAAGTTAAGTGTGGCCACGTGACCTGCTTTGGCCAATAAAATGTGAGTGGAATACCACGTTTCATGTTCAAGATGACAGCTGTAACATCAGCTGGGTTCTGGAGTGATGTGGAGCAAAGCCCCAGCTGACCCTTGAAAGATGTGTTACATGAGCAAAAATAAACCGTTACTTCTTTAATCCACTGATTTTGGGAGTTGCTTGTTACCACGACATAACCTGGCCTATCCTGACTGATAAAAGATGTCCATGGACCACATGTTACTGCCCAGAGCATCCCACCAATGTGGTTGATGATGCTACATACATCTCAGGCACAGTTTCATCACCAACATAGAATAGAGAGCATCGCTGGGCTTCCCAAGGGAAAAAAAAAAGGACAGGAGAAGAACAGAGAAGACAAGTAAATTGGAAGAGGCGAATTGTACGTTCAAATATTTTAAAAATTGTTGTTCTAATGACCATAGGTCAAAGCAGGGACAACAGGTAACTGCAGCTAATGTCTACATGTGAATCTCAAAGACCAAGCATGGCAGAACCCCTCAGCAAAAGACATGGGTGAGAGGCTTTTCTACTGGTGTCATGAAGGTGTGAACCCCAGGGGACATCTTGGAAGAGAGACTAGAGAAGGAGGGGCGGAGGCAACAAGAAAGACTGGATTTACATCAAAATCAGAATTGTTGGAGTTAAACTACGATTGACTATGTTACCTTGAATTAGACTTGTTGCTGTTCTCTACTATAGGTGCGAAATTAAGGCTCATGATCATGTTAAAGAAAAATTGAGAAAGCTTCGTTTGTGTACTGATTTGTGCTATAATTTTTTCAATCGAGTAAAGGAAACAAAAAACATATACATCCACAGTGTAAGAGATCACAAGGAGACAGTAACCGGGCAACGGGATAGAGAAGTCCAGGGAGATGGCGCTATCTCACAAAGGGTGGTTCTGGAAGACCTTTTTTTCACTTTTTAAACTTTTGAGCTGAGTCCTGAGGATGGGAAGGAGCCAGCTCTGAAGTTCTGGAGAAAGTGACCTCTGGCAAAGGAAAGAGCAAATGCAAAGGCCTAGGGGCAGGTATTAGTGTTCAAGTGACAGGAAGAATATCTCTATATCTATGAGGGTTGAAGGTTTTCTCAACCAGGATTGCCAAGAGAATTAAGCCCTATAGGAAGTGACTTGAGTGACACCTTCTCGGTTCTCTCAAAGGTGGGGCCATTCTCGATGCACAGGAGAGAAGTCATTATGTACAATGCATACTTCAGGCACTATGGATAATTCTCTCACAGAACCTCAACCCAGACAGGCTGGCTGTAGGGTAGGATGTTGGAGAGACTTTGATGGAATCAGCAAGGTGGGCAATGGCCAAGTAAGGATTCTGGGTTTTATTCTGTGTACAGTGGCCACCCCTGGGTTTTAAGCAGTGGAATGCCACATCTTGACTTCTTTTGTAAAAGATCACTGGCTGCTGTTTGGAGAATGGACTACAGAAGGTCAAGAGAAAAGGCACTTATTCCACATGAAAGATGACAAGGCGAAGATAGCTGGAGTGGGAGATGATGAGACATGTCAAATTTAGAATATAATTTTAACGTAGAGCCAGACTTGCTTGTGGGCTAGGTGGGGAAAGATGAGGTGAATCAAATATGATTCCTGAGCAATTCATGGTTGCGATACCGTTAAAGGAAGAGTGGAATTGAGGATGGGAGGATCACGTGGAGATGCCACGTCCACAGCTGAATATATGAAATTGAAGCTCAAAGGAGAGGCCAAGGCTAGACATGCAAATAAAAAAGTCATCCGCCTAGAGAGGTATTTAAACCACATGATGGGATGAGATCACCTGACTCTATTAATTTCTCTTGGGAAGTCCTTCAAAGTAATCTCTTCCACTTATTTCCACTGCCATTAATCTTTGTTTCTCAGAAGCCCCACTGCAGTACTTCTGCACCCGGTGCACGGTCTGTCTCCTTAGCAGTCCTTCTTGTTCATAATTATACAATTTATCTTCCTGTTACACAAATTAGGTTGTTCTTTTATTCAATAAAAACTGAGTACTCATTATGTGCAGATCTCTCAGTTAGGTGCTTTGGTGACTCAAAGATGAATAAGAAATAGATTTTGACATTAGGCGCTTGTAGTCTATAGAAATGACAGGTTTGTAAAAAGAAAAGAAACAACTATATTTCAGGATAGAAAGTGATTAGGAAGGAAAAGGAAAAAAATAAGTATTGTGAGCGTTTTAAAAGCTACAGACCTAAAAGGTCATTGTCAGGAAGGTTGTATTTGAGTTGGAAGAAGATGCCAAAAAGATGTCTTGACTCTGTTGATTAAGTTCATGGTCCCCGTGGCCCCTAGTCTTTCAGGATCTCCTTAATTGGGTCCTCCTCCACGTCTCTGACTTTGAAATGTTGGAGTTTTTAAGGGTCCAGTGTCAGGTTCTCTTGTCTTTGGTGCAACACTCATACCTTAGGCAAGCTCATCTACCCTGATGGAAAATCCATCATGTTCCTCCAATTATGCCTGAAACAACATTTTAAAAAATGCGAATATGATCTTGAGAGTACTATGCTGTTGGGATGAAGGTCCCAAATCCGACCCCCATCGCCCCAGCTCCAGCTTTTCTCCTGTTCACTCTCTGAACTCCAACCGCCCCAGTGCCTCCGGTAAGATCCACTCCATTCTGCCTCCGGCCCGTTGTCCATGAGATTCCCAGTGTTGGCAAAGCTTCCTCCTTTCCACCTTCCTGTATGAGCCAGCTCATTCCTCCCACTGCTGCCCAGATTGAATGGTGACCCCAAGAAGCCTTCCCCGATCCCCCAAGACTTGCTGTTATACATTCTCACAGCAGCCTGTATTTTTCCTTCATTGTCCTATCAGAATTATAACTAACTTATTTATTTGTGCAGTATTGCTTTCTTCCTCTCTGTCCCAATAATCTGTAAGCACCTCCAGGCTGGAAACCGCGTTGCTCTTATTCAAAACTGCACACCCAGGACAAGAGAGGCTGGGCCATAACATGTGCACTTTAATCGCTATCAGTCAAAGCAAACGTTCTCTCCCTCTGGTTCCTGATTGGACTCTGTGCCCCCTCGTTTCTCGGGCACACCCCACCCTCTACCACTTCAATGCTGTTTCTTCTGTAACGTGATACTTCACATTTCCACCTGCTAAAACCCTAGCCATTTGGGAAGGCCATTCTCTCCTCCCCCCTCGATCAAGAGGTCCCCCTATCCACTCTTGGCCCACGTGGTCTTCCTCTCCTCTACAGAGTGGTGTCTTCTCTGGATTGTTCCAACCAGCCTGGATTGTTACTGTCAAGCTTCACGATGATTTGTAGCATGCATCACCTTTTAAAATTGCCAGGTGGTAAGCACTATGCATCCTATACCTTTGTATGCACGGACAACACCTGCGGTAACATTTTAGAACTTGGGAGGCATTCAGATCACACTTGCAAAATGAATGGTTATCAAAAAAAAAAAAAAAGGTGGCCATTAAAGGGTTAATCTTAAGTTATTTGGAAAATTCTCAAACGTGAAACACCTCATTCCTGCACAGCATTGAACAAAGAGAGAATTACCTTTCTGACACATGGACTGTGATTTCCAAAGAGCTAAGAAAGAATTTTCCTATTCTCAGATTTCAATCGACATCAGTAGTTGTTCCTAATCCATTTGTTGTCAGGGATCTTGCTGGAGTAATGACAGTTTCCATGACATTACACAGCCAGCTGGTCAGTTTGTAGAAGGACCAGTTAGAGTGGCTGCTGAACTCATAGGAGAATATAATGTGAAAGAGACACAGGCATCCTGGCCATCTTTAAATATTAAGAAGACGCTCTGCTGGAAGAAGAATTGGACTATTCCAAATGGCCCCAAGAAGCCTTTCTAGGAATAATCATTAGATATTTCAGGGAGGTGAATATTTACTTAAGATGAAGGAGAGCATTACAATATCCAGAACTTTCCAGGGATAGAATGAATGACCTGCGAAGGTACTGGCTCTCCTTTCACTGGAATGCATTCAAGAAGTTGCATAAATATTTAACAGAAAGACTGTAGGAGATTGCAAACACTGCAAGGTTGAATTTAGCATTTTTCACACTCGAGATTCTTTGATTTTACCATAATAACAGCTAAAACGTACACAGCTTTAACCACATGCCACGGCCTGGCCTAAGCATTTTGCATGTATTACCTCAGTTCATTGTCACAACTATTATTACACCCATGATTAAAGAGAGGATAACTGAGGCACAGAGACACTGAATAATTTGCCTTAGTTCCCACAAGCAGTGAGAGCTTGATAGCAGGAGATCTTTCCAAGCCCAGACTTTCATTCTACATCTCATAGTCACATGACAGAGGTGAGTCCAAAACGGAAAGGAGCTTGCCTGGAAAATGAATACGAAGGCAGAGAATGGGATGGCACAGGAAGGCTGTGTTAAGAAGACGTCACCTCGGGACCTGATGGCACAGACGTTCCCAAACTTCACAAACTGGCCCGAGGCTCTCACTTACCCTCCTGTGTGATGAGCACAGACAGAGGCCATTAAACACCCTGCTTCCGAGTGTGACCCAGATTAGAGTTGGAGAATATGAAACCCGTGTATTTTAATTCTCCTTATACATCAAGCTTCCTGAACCATTAAGACAAATCTCTGAAGGTTAGTGCCCCAAGAAAGAAAAGAGAAGGTACCAGTGAAAACCAAGACAGTACACAGGGTGGAGCAGGAAAGGGACAGTGTGCGAGGGGGAGGAGAGGGGGAAATAGAGGAAGAAGCAAGACGTCCATGCGGGGACCTCGCAGAGCTGCAACTGGGTGAGTGATGTAGAAACATCCCGCGCTTGTCCACACGGCTGCTCAACTCCAAGGTCTCCTGTCTCCTTCCCTTTCTGGGCTCCAGCACTGGCACAGGGGCAAGGGGAGAGCACCTCACTGGGACCTCGAGGTGACTGACATTCCCAGTGGGAGACAGGAGAGTAACTGAGTCCAGAGCCAGAAGATCTGTAAGGAAGGGGTGAGGTTGCCCCCAGAAGCCAAAGGGTGGAATACCCAAACCTGAGGCCAGTTGGAGGGCCCACAGATGATAAATGTCAGCAAGAGCAAGACACTAATCAATGGGGGTATTGAAAACACTGGTCATGGTCAATGCCAAGGGGAACACGTTGACCAGAAGGGGTGCAGCTGGCTCATGAATGACCAGCCATGGCAGGCAACAGTCTGGCCATGGCATGGGATATTCAAGGATGCAGAGAGGTCCTGCCTGGTCCTGAGGCTCACTTCATGCCCATAAGGACACACAGTTGCTCTCTCTACGCAAATGCTGTCTTGGTGAGAAGGATCATGTAGATACACCAAAATAATAATGATAAGAAATTTTTAAATTAAGAAGACAACTCTGAGCATTTGGACAAAAGGGACTGAGTTAACCAAAACAAAGCTAATTCAAAATCGAGACAGGGTTTCCTTTCACCATCCGGTAGGAATGGACGTTTGGGTCAGCAGCAGAGAAAAAACAAATTACATGTTTTTT
Organism: Mesoplodon densirostris; assembly: GCF_025265405.1. Lineage (NCBI taxonomy): Eukaryota > Metazoa > Chordata > Mammalia > Artiodactyla > Ziphiidae > Mesoplodon > Mesoplodon densirostris. Next base: position 72,889,390 of record NC_082677.1, on the reverse strand, counting down.
CCCCACATTCCAATTTGCTGCGAGGTCAGTTCCTCCCTCTAAACACACAAATAAAGAAAGAAAGTTAAGCATCTTGAGCTATTTGTACAAGAGGTTTTATAAAAGCATTTCATTTACTTGGAATAGATTTCTCTCTGTTCCACTGAAGCAATGCTAATTGGAAAGAAACCAAACCAGCATTATTGTCCACTAATGGGTCCACGAAGCACAGGCCTCCTGACTGGACAGCCCCTGACTGGGAAGGGGTGTCAAAGGTAAATTTTAGCTCCTGGGGCTTCTGATTTCCACCTTTTGCCAAATGCATTCTCCTCTAGAACCTGCAGAGTTGCCCAGCAATTTCATTTAGGACATATACCTGAATGCCTTTAAGCCCACCTACGTCTCACAGAAAACTGGCCGGAGTGTTCCCCTGTGGTTTACCTTGAAGGAAGTGAGGCCAGGAGGAGAGGGAAGAACCCAGGCAATGGACCCCTGGCTGAGTCCAAGACCAGGAGTCATGGGAGGGAGGGGGAGGGAGGGGAGGGAGGGGCCAGGCAGGGCAAGGGCGAGATTTCTGCTTGAGTTCAAGACTCCACATGTGGAATAATCTTGTTTCTGTCTTAGTCCGTTTGGTCTGCTATAACAGAAATACCACAGTCTGAGAGGTTTATCAACAACAGAAATTTATTTCTCACAATTCTGGAGGCTGGAAAGTCTAAGATCAAGGTGCCAGCAGATTTGGTGTCTGGTGAGAGCCCACTTCCGGGTTCGTAGGTGGCCGTCTTCTGGCTGTGTCCTCACTGGCTGGAAGGAGCAGGGACCTCTCTGGGGTCTCTTTCATAAAAGCACAAATCCTATCCATGAAGCCTCCACTCTCATGACCTAATCAGCTCCCAAAGGCCCCACTTTCTAATGCCACTGGGGTTAAGATTTCAATATACGAATTCTGGGGAGACACAAACATTCGGTTCATAACAGACAGTAAAGCTGGGGATATGGTATGGGTGAAGTAAAGTGAAAAAAAATTTGTTGGAGTCCAGTTGGCTGAGGACCTAGGATGCTGGGTATTGGACTGGATATCCTCAAGGGTATTAAAGTGATAAGGCAACGACTAGATTCAAGGTAGAAAAATATGAGTCAGGAGCTCACGTCCAGAATGATTTGAGGGCATGTTCAAGAGTTTGGTCATCGAAGATGAAAAGACAAGGTACAGAGGGTATAACCTGAGAGCAGGAACCTCAAAGGAAGAAGATGTTTAGATGTTTTGAAAGTGAGGTAATGGCCAGCGTAGCAATGGCAGCGTGTGCATTTCTTAGGGATGTTATAACAATTTCCACAAATTTAGTGGCTTCAAACAACAGGAAAATTTATTCTGTTACAGTTCTGGAGGCCAGAATTTCAAAATAAGCCTTTGGAGCTACGGTCCAGGAGAGGGTAGAGCTGCTCGGCCCCTGGAGGCTCCAGGGCAGATTCCACTGGCTGTGTCTCCAGTTTCTGGTGGACGCCGGCATCCCTTGTTTTGTGGCCTCCCAACTCCAATCTCTACCTCCGTGGCCATGTCACCTTCTCCTGTTCTGTATGGATGTGTCATCAAACGCCCCTCTGCCTCTCTCATGAGGATGAATGTGACTGCGTTTGGGGTCTGCCTGGATTACCCAGAATAACCTCACCATCTCAAGATCTCTACTTTAATCACATCTGCAAAGACCTGTCTCTCTCTCTCCTTCCCTCTCTTTCCCTCTCTCTCTGTCTCCTTCCTTCTCTCTCTCTCCCTCCTTCTCTCTTTCTCTCTCTCTCTCCTTCTCTCTCTCCCCTTCTCTCTCTCTCACTCCTTCCCTCTCTCTCTCCATATAAGGTAACGTGCACAGGATCCAGAGATTAGGAGGGGCTATCTTTTGGGGTACCTTTGTTCAGTCTACCACAAATGCTAAAGTGGATGTGGCAGCTGGGTTCCTAGGAAACTGCTGGAATTCAGTTAAACCAGGGGTCCGCAAACTACAGCCTGCAGGCCAGTGCCAGTTTTTGTAAACAAATTTTATGGGCACACAGCCATGCCAGCTTGTTTACATATAGTCTCTGGCTGCTTTCCTGCTACAAGGGCAGAATTGAGTAGTTGAGACAGTAACCATATGCTCCTCAAAGCTGAAAATACTTACTCTCCTGCCCTCGACAGAACAAGTGTGCCAATCCCTGGGTTAGACCAAGAACATGATGGAATGATCCTAGGGAGATGACAAGGTTTTCATTTACAAGTGATCAGTAGACCTGTATGCATAAGAAGGCCAGTGGGAGAAAAACCCACAGAATGCCACTGGATTTTACATTTAGACCTTGATAGTTTGGGGTAAAATATTTTAATAAAATTGTGAATGTAGAAAACAGGTATTAAGAAAAAAATGCTAAGAAAATGGATGTTGTGAAATATTTTGCTATTTGCTTAATAAAATATACTAGTTATCCTCTATATTTATATATGTACAAATATATATTTAGTAACTACTTATTAGTTGGTAAAATATATTTTCTTGAAAATATTTTCCAAGAAGTTTGTGTATCCTGTTAAAGGAAAAAAAATAGAATCCGAGTATAACAGCATAGCAGGGTAAAAATAAAAGTAGGCTTGTGATATTGTTTAATCAAGAAAGTCTTGAAACTGTAGACAAAGAGGGGAAGGAGAGAGACTAAAGGAGAGCAAGAAGGGGACGGGAAAGGTGGTGAGTGAGGCACCAGCCCAAGGACCACAGGGACCAAGACCTCGGGGAGAGGGACCCACGTAACAAGCGCGAAGGAGCCTTGCTCTCTCTAGGGCGCCGAGGAGGAAGGAGTGGACAGAGACACCTAGACCCCTTGAGGTGAGGTCCCAGCAGGAAAGGGGCTTAGAAACTCTGTAACAAGTGGAATGTGTCTAATCCTAGAGTTTAGAAACACAGGGCTATGTATAGGCTCCTGATTAAACTGAGAGCCCAGAGGACTGGGTGAGAAGTTGTATGGGAAACCAAAGAGTAGGATCATCAGCTGATTGTGTGGAGTGAAGACTGGGTCTTGGCTGTGAAAATCTGTTTAACAGCTGCTGTAGGGGATGCATGGAGGAATTTCACTAGAGGCTACGGAAGGGTCTCAGCTCCACTGGGGAGCGTAGATTTGAGCCAGTCAGTAGGGAGCTGGTGGTGTGGGTGTGTGTGTGTCTGCATGTGTTTGTAAGAGGGGGAGAATCAGAGAAAGATTTACAGAGAGAGGGAGACAGAGACTGAGCCTGGGAGGGAGGGAGAGAGATTCTCCAGCCGTGTCCGGCCTTCTTGGCTTTGTCGCTGCTAAAGCACGTGGAAGGCAGCCTCACTCAGGGCACAGCTCTCAACAGCGGGCTGGGCCACAGTGTCAGGGCAGGAGGGAGGCTTAGAGACAGGACAGGGTTACAGTGACTGCTGCCAGGCGACTAAAGCAGAAAGGGGCAGGGGCCTGGGAAGACAGGAAGGTGTCAGGGAGGCCACCTTTCCGTTTGTTCTTGTATCCTCGGTGACTAGAACAGTTCCTGGCACTCGACAGGTGCTCAAATATTTGCGGACTGGATTAGTGAAAAAGTGCATTTCTGAGAGCCCTCAATGTTCCAAGCACAACCATCACAGCAAAGTCCCCCAGCGGTGTTACCGTGAGCACCCTACAGCCCACGCTGAGCACCCACGAGGACACACGACTCCAGAGCCCTGATGGGATCTGCCCGTGAGGGGCAGAGCTGGGATTCCGACCCAGGTGCCCGACGCTCAGTCTTTCCCACACTTGGGCTTCCTCTGACGCGGGCTACACACAGCAGCGGTGGGGGTGTGAGGAGTGCCATCTGCAGTGGTTTGGTCCTGTTAACTGAAGCGCTGAGTGTGCAGCTTCGGCGCACAGCAGTGCCATTAATATATACCCCTCCGTGTTTTACTGCTCCCCTGTGTACAGTCTGCTTGTCCAGACTTCCTGGCAAGCACAGGCCCCAGGCGCTGAGGCCGGGCTGCCCGTGGTGATGGGCGCAAACAAAGGGAGGACAGAGGAAAGCATCCGGAGGAGAGAGCTGGGAACCATGGAAACTGTCCAAACGGAGAGTCGCAAAGAAGCATCCAAAGGGGCCCGGAAGACACGGAGACGCGCGCAGAGGCAGATGAAGGGGACCTGGGACTGGCGAGGCCGGCTCACGCGGGGCACTAGGGTGAGCAAGACGCAGAGCCTCAAGGGCGCCAAAGCCTCGGCCGCCCCCACGGGGCTTCTTCATTCCCACCGTAGACTGGGAGAAGGATCCTGAAGGCGACCAAGGCAGTTTGGACGGTGCTAAATGTCGTTCCTCTCACCCCAGGCGGACCTAGTGATCTCTCTGTGCTCTCGTACAGTCCTTGTGCAATAACTGCCTTGTAACTCACTAGCCTGGGGCTCTGAACGGTCCTCTCGTGCACCCATCCTTTCTCCCCTCTGAGTTTGCCCTCACAGCTTGCCATCCACGGCTCGGAGAGAAAGATCCAGGCTTTCATGACACATTCCCTTTGTGATCAAGTGCAATTGGTTTGGTGACAGAGTTCGTGTACGTGACTCCGGGCTCATTTAGGGAAGGCTCATAGCATTTCCAGAGGTTGGGATTTCCGGAAGTGTAATTTCCTCACGAGTAGGGCCTTTCCAATTCTGTCCTGACCTGCGTTGCGTGAATATCTCCAACGATCCTGCTGGGGCTGAGCACCTGGGCCTTCCCCCTGCCTCTCATCTAGGGTCTTACAACACATTTGCTTCGCGGCCCTACCTATGTCCACTGCAAACCTCGCCCACCTTCTGCTGGCCCCTGCTTTCAGGACTAGCCCACTTTTGGTCCAGAAGAACTCTGGAAACAATTCAGTAAAGCAGGAAGTTTTATACATGCTGTTCCAGTCCCCCATGGCCACTGAAGATTGCAAGTCAGCTTCAGTCCCCAGGAAAGCGTGAAGGAACAAAGCAATTAGTATCCACACTGTCATCATCCACCTTCCGAGTGTCAGCAGTACATGGCAGGCACCCACTTCGGAGCCCAGTGTGGAGGAGAGGGAGAAGCAGTACCCAAATCGCAAAGCAATCAACCCAGAGGCTTGTCAAGCGACTAAAAACGGCTCTGAGCTGTTTTCTTCTCCGTGTCTCCCTGCCCTCCCCTGCTTTCAAGTGTACCCTGGCGTCTCTACAAACAAAAATAACAAGGGCACTCAGGTCCTTCAAACAAAGCAAACTGTGATCCCTTCGTGGCTGCCACATCGATGGATGAATAGTGCTCCCTGGACTCGGGAAGAGCAATACCCGATGTGCTTGGGGATCTTAATCCTACGATTATTAAGGGCTAGACCAGTGCAGAAATGTGTTTTTCCTGTAGCACCTGTAGCTACAAAACTCCAGAGAGAGCAGAAAAAAACAATGGCTTTGCTTAGGTCTGTCTTTGAAATTAATCTTCCTTCTGTAGTAGGGACCTGTCAATCAAACTCCTAAAGTAAGAAAAATGGCTGTTCTTACTAAAAATCAACTGAGGGCAATGTGGCAGGTCTCACTTAGGTAGAAACCAGTGTATTACCTGCTCCAGGAAAGGGGAAATACCTTGTTGGTGTTTTAGGACTTTGAGAAAATCCGTATCGTATAAATGAATCATCAATACGAATCTTGTCTAACACAGGTGCATCTTCTGCCTCTGGGCCAATCTGCCACTCAACACTGAAATCTTACTGAACCCTGGTTCCACTGAAGCTGTGCTCCTAGAAGTTCTTATTTCAGACGTAGCAGGAGAAAAGGCTTCCTTCCCATCCTTCTGTGTCCATGGGAAACACCCTCATGTTTCCTTCCTTAGTCCCCAGTCATCCTTTTTTTCCCCTTTCCACTTAAAAGGGACTTATAGAGTTTTTACAAAACTTTACATTTTAGAGATCATGGAATATTAAAGTTGGAAGAGGTTTTAGGCATCATCAAGTTCAGCTCCCTCCTTTTACAGACGAGAAAATTGAGGCTCAGATACATTGAAACGTATCCAAATTCTACACCTAGTTAGTGGCAAAGCCAGAAATAAAACATAGGTCTTTCACCATCTATCACAGTGCTTTACCCACCACACTAAGGATTTCCAAAATTGCCTGATTATCCAAATTACTACTGGCCCTTGTGAGAAGCTCAGACCCCACATCGTCTCTGGAGATGCCAAGTCTGCAGTAACAACCTTCCCGTGATTCTTAGGAGCAGGCATTGTCTGGGAAACCCTTCATGTCAACACTCTGCTTTGCTCTCTTCCCTCAAAGGGAATTCTCTTTCCCCATCTGCAGTGGATGCCTTGAATGGAAGAGTCAGGAGCAGAAGGGAGAAGAGCTTGGCTTGTTCTGACTTCCGGTAGCTTCTCAAGGGGAAAGAAGCAGGAAACAGAGAGGAACCCCCAGCATGACCACTGCAGCCCCCCATGGATTTTTTTTCCTCATTCAAATTCTCAAAACCTTATCGTCTCTTCAGGTAGCAATCATTTGTTGCCTGTTATTGGGTTAGTTTTTCTATTCACTTATATTTCTTGGTCACATTAATAAATTGTGAGATTATTATTTTTTTCAGTTTATTTTATTTTATTTTATTTTATTTTTATTTTTTTTTAGTTTCTGCTTTAAAACAAATTTAATCAGTTATACATATACATATGTTCCCATATCCCCTCCCTTTTGCATCTCCCGCCCACCCTCCCTGTGAGATTATTAAGAAGAGAAAGAACGTCTAGTTTACCTTTACTTATCTCTTAATATATACCATGATGCCTTATTAATTAATTGATTGAAGCCCATTTTGACTTCCAATTTATAAGACAAACAACAGGACAGTATTTCCCTCATTGCCTGTCCTAATGACCCAAAAGCAACTAGGAGAATTACCAAAAAACGAGGGCACTGTCCATTTTTAAAGAAAATAGTAGCACCTGGAAAATGAATAGTGTATGAGGAAAGGCTGCCAAATACAGTCAAGGCCAAATGGGGGCCTGGAAGATACCATGAGAGGATGCCTGGGTCTGCAGACTTCAGACTCAGGGGAACACTGGTTTTTCAGAGTAGGGGTCACATCCACAGCCTGATTTAGAGGAATGGGAAGGGACTGGAGGTAGGAGTCTATCTGGGTCTGTTTGGCCATACAGAGGAGCAAGGCAAGAAGCTGAGTGGGGAATCACACGCGTACACCATGTCTCCGGGAAGCAGTGTGTAGCCGAGGCAAAGCAGAGGGAGGAGCCTCCACACTGTGGCAGCCCTTTAGCTCCTGCTTCTGTTGAATGTAGAGATGGAAAGGCTAAAATAACTAGATCCCATGTACAGTCCTCTTTCACAGGGAGAATTCCTGCTCACCAGCAACTCACCTCATCCAAAGATGAGAAGGGAGAAGAGGAAGGAGGAGAGACAGTATAGAACTATACAGAACTACTATACAACTATAAGAAAAAAGAATGAAGCAAACAAACACTTATCGTAAAAACAATGACACAAGCAGATAAAAAAGTATGGCTAAATATATAGCCACACACAAGTTCAAAAACAAACAAACAAAGAAAACCCTAGATCATGAAATTGCTTCTATAAAACAAAAGTTCTACATAGAAATACAAAAACTCAGGAAAGATATGTCAAGAAAACAGGAAAAGTTGGAACTTGAGCTGGCAGAGATCAGTCAGTAAGTGGAAAATTACAAAATACTATCTCAGAAATGAAGGCCATATTGGAGGTAGTGAAATAGAAATAAGACATTTTATAGAAACCTAATAAAGGCCATGGAAAGTGTAATTTTAAAAGTAAGAAAAATGAAATGGAAGTGAACTAAGTACTGAAAAGGAGTAGCGAAGGAATGGTCGGTAATCGTGGATAATGGAAGACAGACAAAGGAAAACCAACATATGAATAATCAGTGCCCTAACCCCCCAGAAGGAGGCTCCATACACTGTGCATTATTCAAAAAGACTTAATAAAGTAGTATACCATGTCTTAGAAAGAAACAACAATAGAAACAAAAAGACAAAGAACTGTTAACTATAGGACACACCCTGGTAACACAACTGGATATTAAAAAGTCAATAAAGGGAGGAGGCTGAATGCCCACATAACCAATTTAAGAACTCAGAATGTGGGTGACACATTACTATTGTAAGGTCAATGAAAAACAATACCTGTCTTTTGGTCTGCACTGTTACAGAGATAGTAAACTTAGGGTGCTACAAAAGTTGCCACAGTCTGAACTAAGAAAGTCTCAAGTTTGTCAAGGTGTTACTTCCTAACTCCTTGCTCCATAGAAGAGAAAAGCTCTGTCCAGCCCAACCAAAAACCGGAACTGGAGGGTGGGCTGGAGCCAACTGCCAATCACTAATCATGTCATGTCCAAATATCTGGAACAGGGGCTTTGCCAGCGGGTACATAGAAATAAAACAGCATTCTCTAATCATAATGTAATAGAAATTATTTTAAAAACTAAAAAATCTATCCCCTTAAAATTATTAAACTTTCTATCTTTAACAACTATTGATAACAGAAGATGTGGAAAAGCATAGGTTCTTGGAAATAGTGACAATGAAGACATATAGCTAAAATATCTTAATATTTAATATTTTTATAAAATAAATAGAAATTAAATATTAAATTGAAGTATTTACTATTTTACATTTTTGATATATAAATGTATAAATATATAATTTAATATTATATAGCTAAAACATTTTAATACCTAAAGGCAGAGAAAAGGTAGTGCATTAAGTATTTCTAAGAACCACAAGTAAAGAATAAAAATAAATGAGATAAGGATCTAACTCACAGAGTTAGAAAAGGAAGGGAAAAAAAGTCCAAAATGATTTATCAGTCTGGAAAAAGCTGAAGCTGAAATTAGCAGAAACAAAGCCAACAATGACTTTTCACCATATTTCCTTTGTCCTATTTAAATGTTGCTCCATGTGCATATACAATCTTTTTTAATGTACTTTTTACAAAGCAAGGGATTTCTTTCAGATTTAAAAGGTTATGATTGTGTCTCAAAAATTAAACCACATGTCAGGAAGAAAAGAACGCTAGAGGAACGAGAGGCAGTTCCTAAGTCATTTCCTTCTCTCTCTGCCCTTCCAAACGTCGCCAGTCCTTCTAAAAAGAAACAGCAGTGCTCCTGGAGAGAGCAGCCCCCAAGTCCCATCCGAGGCCATGAAATGTGGCCTGAAAAACCACAGCCTGAGCTCTCTCTCCAAACCCCCCATGGACGTGTCCACACTCACAGCATGTCTCTGACCTGATGAAGAGGGTTATGGGCAACATCTTAGCTTAATTAAAGCTCACAGGACAAAGTTTCATGGAAAGGCAGAACATAGGAAACCTGGTCCTGAAAGAGCAAGAGGCAAGTCTGGGATGAAATCCATGGTCCTCATGAGCTGTGTGATCCCAGACAACACAACTAGGCTTGATTCTCCTCACCTAAAAACTGGGAGAGCAATATCCACGTTTACACGTTGTCAGGGGAGTCATGAGTGCTAGTCTCCTGCAGGATGAGCACTTGGGTGGGGTCTCCCTTCTTTATCACTCCCTGAGTTCTCTCCCTTCACTTCTTAGCACTCACTCCCTACCTACTGACACCGTCAGACCACCAGAAGAGGGGAGAACAGCTTTCGCCGAATCCCTGGGACTGGCTCATACCCAAAAAAATGTGATTAAAAAAGCTGAGATCGGCATTACGAGGAAAATTCTTCCGTACTGTACTCCAGTTCCATTTACTATAAATAGGTGGTTGTATTAGGGAAAAAACAAAAAAGCAAAGAAGAAAAAATATACAGATTTTAAATAAATGTGTTACCTTCAGGCACCTTGGAATAGGGGATAGACTCAAGGGAAGATGGGTCAAAACAGCATAATCTCAGGGCGGCAACAACCTTGAGTGTTGGCGTTTCCACATCTCTGCATTCAGCCCTCTTGTCGTCTCGTGCTACCCACGGACTGAGGCAATTCACACAGGTGCTGTTTCTATCATCCATGTGCTGATGACTTTTAAAACTTCATCTCCAGGGCTTCCCTGATGGCGCACTGGTTGAGAGTCCGCCTGCCGATGCAGGGGACGTGGGTTCCAGCCCTGGTCCGGGAAGATCCCACATGCCGCAGAGCAACTAAGCCCATGTGCCACAACTACTGAGCCTGTGCTCGAGAGCCTACAGGCCACAGCTACTGAGCCCGTGTGCCACAACTACTGAAGCCCACACGCCTAGAGCCCGTGCTCTGCAACAAGAGAAGCCACCGCAATGAGAAGCCCACGCACTGCAATGAAGAGTAGTCCCCGCTCATTGCTACTAGAGAAAGCCTGCACACAGCGACTAAGATCCAGTGCAGCCAAACATAAATAAATAAAAATAAAGTTCCCTCTAAAGAATAAATTAATTAAGAAAATAAAATAAAACGTGTCCAGAACTACAAAACCCAACTCACAGACTGCCCCTCTGTAAGACTGTCCCTCAAACTGCCTCTGTCCTCTCACTCACACAGACACTGCCAGCCAGAACCTGCTGTAAAAGGGTTCATCACGGTGTTACAACTCTTACAGTGATGTCGTTTCCCCTCATGATCAATTTAAAAGAAGGAATTTGTGTTCCCCGGTACCCAGTGCCATGATTCACACGAATCTAATGAAATGGAATCTAATGAAACTTTGTGGAATTAAGGAAGGTTCTTCTTTGCTTCCTCACAGGGTTCTGGCACCTACCCCATATACTCCCAGCTCCTCTTCAAGATGTCATGATATCTGTCACTTTGCTCCCATGGTTTAGCATCTTAGAGGACATGCATATAGGACACAACAACATGGATATCAAGATTAAGATGTACAAAATGGAATTCACCAACTTTCAACCCATCCAGCGTCTTTTCCCATTTTTCCTCCTTCTGTCAGTAGCACTCTTGATCGGAAGACTTAACATCTTGGGATCAGATTCAGCCCCCTGTTTGAGCCCTTCCTTAACATTTATTATTCTACAATATTTCCTACATTCTTTTATTTTCCATTTCCAGTGCCACCCCTATTTGCTTTTTTATTTCAATAGTTTTCAAAGTAATCTCTTTGCTTAAAGTCATATTACACGATTGATCCAGACAAAATTTACTGAAAGTTCCTAAAGTCATTCCTGAATTCTGAACGTAAATATTTCTGCATTGGGTTTCCCTGGTGGTGCAGTGGTTGAGAGTCCACCTGCCGATGGAGGGGACACGGGTTCATGCCCTGGTCCGGGAGGATCCCATGTGCTGCGGAGTGGCTGGGCCCGTGAGCCATGGCCGCTGAGCCTGTGCATCTGGAGCCTGTGTTCCACAACGGGAGAGGCCACAACAGTGAGAGGCCCACGTACCGCAAAAAAAAAAAAAAAAAAAAAAAAATTCTGCATTGATTTGACATTAAAAATCTCAGGTATTTTATCATTTGCCCTCAAATTTATAAATTCAGCTTTGTCCTGTGTAAAGCCCCGTATTAAAGCTTTCCTTTTTTTGAGTTAGTCTCATTCTTTCCAAGAAAAGTCATGCTCCTGCCTGTGTTCACGCTGCTTCACACCAAAACAGCCCCCTGCTTCTTTCATTGTTCACCCAAATCCTACTCAACCTTCAGGGACAAACACAAATTCTGCATTCCCCGTATAGACAGCTGAACTTGAGAAGGAAAGGGATAAGATCTGGGACACTGGCCCATTGTGGGTCAAACACGGTGCCCTGGAACTCCATGTTGGAGTTAGTTAGGCAAACTAACCAGTGGCCCCGTGCACCCCCAGGGGCACCGTTAACCTCAGGCCTACAGGCTCGGCCACCTGCCTCCCTGGCAGCCACACAGCCAGCCTCAGCGGAGGGGACCCAGGGACCAAGCTTTCTTCCTTCCAACCAGGCAGCAGGTCCCTTAGACAGACCTGAAAGACACAGGGAGGTTATTCTCACCTGTGTGGCCCAGACAGCACACTGATGCAGCCCTTTCCTGAGGCCACAGACCAGAGGTAATGGTCTCTTGAGACCAAAGGAAAAACAAGTGGGTTCACCACCTCCCACCCCATACCCTGCAAGCGAACTAAACCTTCTGCACTCACTGTTTCCTCTCCGCCGGCGAATCTCAGCCGGTTTGCCCCAACAGGCACTACCACGTGCACTCAGAAGCCAGTGCAAGAGGCAGGTACTGGGGAACCACAACCACTGCCCCCTACTCGGCACTGCCTGCACACCGGGCACCAAGCTGAAGGTTTACCTGTGTGTCCACTTGACTTCTCAGGGCAGCTCAGCCTCAGCTATCAGGACCTTCATTGTACAGATAAGAGGCTGAAGCTTAGGAAAACTACAAAAGACCAAGTCAGTGTGTGAGCCCGGGTTGGAACCCAAGTCACATGGCCCCCAAGAAGTCGGGCTGTTCATCATTAAAATAAATTTACTTCAGGAAGCTTTTCTATCTATGGGTGAGAGGATGATAAGTGCCCGTGGACAGTATCATTCTGCCCTACACACCACAGTGCTCCAGAAATAAGCCGATAGTAGCCACATAAAAAATATCCAAATGGAAAAAGATTTAGTCAGTTACACCGTCCACATGAGCACTAGAGATGGTGCTCGTGTGATCAGAGTGGAAGCCCCCTGCGTAAATGAATGAAGGAAAAACCAAAGAAGTGGAAACGACTTCACTATTAACTCTTACTTATTAACAATATCACCGATCTGCATAGAGTTTGTATTATCTTGGCTGTGGTCAAGAAGATGGCCCAGAAGAATAAATGATATTTTCAACAAATTTGTACAGTCTTAGGAAATTGCTACGGTACAGGTTGGGTTCAGCAGAAAACAGACTGTGAAATGGATGCCCAGGTAGCTTTCTGGGAGTGCCTGTTCTGGGGTGAGAAGCTGTGACGTGAGCCAGAGGGAGGTGTCAGTGGCAGGGAGGGCGGTGGGGCGGGGGGAGCTGACTGTGACAGAGTCAGAGTCTCAGTGGAAACCTCAGCCTACCCCATGGAGCGTCGTCACCCACTGAGGCAAAGGAACTGGCATGTATATACCCCACCATGCGCCAGGCACTGGCTAAGCTCTGCCTACAGCAGGACCATAGCCTCGGCCAAGGCTGCTCCCTTATGTCGGGGGAATACCTGGGTGTAGTTGCCTAGAGCTGCCGTAACAAATTATCATGGACTTGGTGTATCCCACCCCACCCCCCCCAAAAATATGTCTGTGTCCTAAGCTCTGAAAACTGCAACCTTATTTGGAAAAAGGGTCCTTGCAGATATAATTAGGTTAAGGATCCAGAGGCGAGATCACTCTGGATTATCTGGGTGTGCCCTAAATCCAATACTGAGTGTCCTTATGAGAGACACACAGAGGAGAGACACTGAAAGAGGAGGAGATGGCCGCGTGAAGACAGAAACAGAGATTGGAGTGATACAGACAAAAACCAAAACCACCTGGAACCACCAGAAGCCAGAGGATGCAAAGAAGGATTCTCCCCTGAGCCTTCAGGGCGGGCATAGCCCTGCTGACACTTAGATCTCAGACCCCTGCCTTCCAGGACCATGAGAGAAAACATTTGTGTTGTTTATCTTCCTGTTGTAAATGTCTGTTGCCATAACAAATGATGATACACTGGAAAGCACTGAGCTGGGAGCTCCCAGCAGGCTGCCCTGCCAGCAGCTGGGGAACCAGCGCTTGGTTTTGAAAGGAGAGATCTGAGAGGTGGCCTTCCACGCTCACCACACCACACCTGCAAGCTTTCTCCAGCAGGGCTCATTCCTTATCGTGCAGGCTCTGTCCTTTGTTAAATCCCCATCAACATCATTCTTGCAACACATTTTTATGGAGCAGCTGCTATTGCCTGGGACCACGTTAGGCTTTGGGCATCCCAGCGATGATTGAAGAAGTCATTGCCCTCAAGTAGCTGGGAGGATGACAGACAAAGAAGAAGTGTTGAAAAGGCTCTAAGTGCTGTCCCAGAGCCACAGACAAAAAAGCACCATCTTATCAAAGGAAGGAATGCAGCCTGAGGGCCAGTGAGTGGAAGAAGCAACCTTTGATTGAGTGCCCTGAAAAGAGCTGGCTGGGCAAAGAGTGAAAAGTGTGGGGAGACAAGACGGTGGGTCCAGGCAGCAGGACTGGACGTGAACATCAAAGCTCGGGAGAGAAAGGGAGGGGCAGAGAACTGTCCCTGGGCTCCTGGGCCAGCTTCTCCAAGGAGGTCCCAACCACCCCTTAGGTGCGCTTGTGAAACCAACATCCAGGACCTACACGGGGCTGCCCTGTCTCAGGGCATCTGTCCCTCACACACCTGTCCTGTGAGTCTCATACACCCAACGCTGACAACCACTGCTCTAATATTCTGTTAGACTAAGACAACTGTGAAGACTTCTCACTTTTTAAAATAAGGAAGAAATATCAAACTCTTCCTATTGATAATGTAACTGCTCTATAAAGAGGCGAGCAATTTATCACAAAAACAAGTCTAATTTTTCAATCTTCTCCTTCATGGACATGCTCTATACATACAGGCAGATACACTGTACATACACGTTATACATTTGAAATCTTTTCACGTTAGCTTAATCCTGAGTCTGTGTAGGTGTCATCGTACGGGAGTCTGAACTGTACAAATACAAGCACTCCAAGCCCAGCACCATCTGTGTGACAGGAGCTGGCAGTAAAGATGGTCACTTAGCACTGAAGAACTAAAAGGATTCACAGTAGTAAAAGTCGCCTCTGGATGGACCACCGTCCTGAAAGCTCTCATCACTCAGAGTCCCTCTCCCTCCTGCTTTGGGAGGTAATGGCAGCACGTGTTTCCTGAAGTCCTTGAAACAAGCACATGCCCAGCTTCTATTCCTTGACTAGCAGGTGGCTCGGAGGGGAGAGAGAAGGGGCTTTGAGCAGAGCCAGCCTGAGGCCCGCGGGTCAGGAGTGAGGGTGCAAACAGCTGCTCCTTCAAGGGACTCCTCAGGCCTCTCCTCCTCCTCACATTTGGCCACAGGCTGCCAGGCAGGCCCTACTGTGTGATTTCCAGGCGGTGGGGACTTGGCCTTAAAAACAAACAGACTAGCTTAACTCTTAAATGTCAATCATAGCTGCTGGGGGAGTGTTAACATGTTAATTAGTTTGCGTAGTTTTTTGTTTTTGTTTTTCACTCTGTGATCCCTCTGGTTTACTTAGTTTAATTTACTACATTCAGCTGAACAAAATTCAACATGCTTTTTATCACCGGGCTTTTTCTGTCATTTCTATTTCATAGCGGCCCTGGCAACAATCTCAGATCTTGGGTGTAGATTCACAGTTTCCTGGCGCTACGCACGAGCACGCATTGATACCTGTGAGAACTCGTGTCATGTGGTCACAGACTTCACGTAAGGAATAGTCATCAGATCCTAACCAAGCCGGCACTTGGCGTTCTTCACAGGCTCTGTAAGCAACCAGCTCACTCATGAGCTTGGCTTGGAAGAAAAAGAATCATGGGGAAGCAACCAGGAATAATAAGTGACCGCTTATTTCCTCTTTTTCAAAAAAAAAAAAAAAAAAAAAAGGATGGAAAGTCTATGAAAAGAGAATGATTCCTTCAGGATCACTTCTGGGTTTGTGTCTCTCAGTGGATGCAAAGAACAAAAGGAAGAACTTCTAAGGATGAAGCTCCAAAGAATGCCAGGATTTTCAGCTCAACGTGGACCCTATTTTTCATTTCATTCATTACATGCATGAACTGTGAGAAACTTTCCTTTCCTTGAAAGTATCAGGACAAAAGTTCATCAAGCAGTGGGTCTCCCTGGGCGCCAGGGCAAAAGCCCACCTGCAGAGCATAGTTCAGGCAGTGAGGCAACCTCAGCACCTTCACGGGAAGACACCTCCTTTTCCTAACCAACTGGACGTCTCGGTTCTGGTATAAAATGTCCACCTTTTGTTTACAAAATATTATCTATATAAAGATCAAAAAGAGGAAAATAACAGGAAAGTAGGCATTCTTAGTCCTGTCAGATAAGTGTAAAATGGGCTATTACAGACTGGAAGGAAGCTACATTTGGGGTATCTGAGGAAATCTGCACAAGGACAATCTATTTTAGTATTTAAGAATTAAAGCTGTGTACCTAAAATGGGTGAAAATAATATCCAGGGTCTGAAGAATCCACGTGATCCAAAGAAAAACCTCCAAGAGAGATGTTTAGACTTTTTTTTTTACTACAGTGCAAAGTCCAAACCACATTTAGCAGTTTGATGTTAGCTAATAGAAGAGCAGAGTGAGAGGGTTTCAGTAGGGAAATCTAGAAAGAAGAGCTCCAGGTAGAAATGTGGGAAGAGAGCATGAAGGAGTTTACTCCAAGGAAGGTGATAAATTCATCACCCTCACACACAGCTGCGCTGGGAGAAGCCCAGAGTGGTTAGCATTAAGGCAACTTTCCACTTAAATTCCTGCTACTAAAGAATTCTAACCAAACTAAATGCCAACAGGGGATTGATTAAATAAATAAATTATAATGTGAGTTGTGAAAGAATAATGAAATCAGAAAGTATTCTGATTGTCATATGAAAAAACAAATTATAAAACAGATCCCATTATCGGAAAATACTGGCATTGCTGGATCAGTACAGAGCGATTTAAAGATAACATATGAGCCCAGAAAAGGAGCTGAAATGAAGAAAACCAAAACAGTAGCAGCGGTTATCAATGGCAGGGGAGACTATGAACTACTGTTATTTCCTTCTTTGCATTTTCGCTGTTTTTTGTTTTTCACATTTCCTAAATTGAATATATATCAAATTTTATTTTTAAAATTTCTAGTAGTTTTGTTCTCCCAAAACATGAAGCTTCCATTGCTATTCCTTTTAGAAGGGATTTCTCTTCCTAAAGCCAAACTTTTCACTTTCTAGTTTTGCAACGAACATTAAATTAATGTACATAATTACTGTTATGTATTTTGTTTTTTTGTTGTTTTTAATTTATTTATTTATTTATTTTTGGCTGCATTGTGTCTTTGTTGCTATGCGTGCAGGCTTTCTCTAGTTGCGGCGAGCAGGGGCTACTCTTCGTTGCGGTGCGCGGGCTTCTCATTGCGGTGGCTTCTCTTGTTGCAGAGCACAGGCTCTAGGTGCGTGGGTTTCAGTAGTTGTGGCACGTGGGCTCAGTAGTTGTGGCTCACGGGCTCTAGAGCACAGGCTCAGTAGTTGTGGCACACGGGCTTAGTTGCTCCGTGGCACGTGGGATCTTCCTGGACCAGGGCTCGAACCCGTGTCCCCTGCGTTGGCAGGCGGATTCTTAACCACTGCGCCACCAGGGAAGCCCCACTGTTATGTATTAATAAGCAGATGCTTTATTGATAAGAAATTGTCAAATTCTATTATTTTCCACATTAAGGATTATTTTAATAGTTTTGTGACTTGATCTGAATAAAATTTATTAAGTGAGTATTGGTTTCCTTGCAGAGAATTAAAATGAATCAAATGTTTTAAGACTTCTCATACAATATTAACACAGTTTCATTTATATGTTGAAGTGAACCCCCCAACATGCGTACGCACACACACACTTCCAAAATTCCAAAACTTCCAGTCATTTCTAAAAACTTATATTCAAAGCCATGAGTTTTAAAACCATCCTAAAAGCAACATTCATGGGAAATAAATACAGTATGAATTTCCTACTGTATTAACAATTATTCATTCTGAAACACTGAAGTGTTTTTTCAAGTCTGACTTAATCATACATAGCACCTTTTTTCCCTACCCTGACAAACACTATGTGTAAAAGTATAAAACCAAGTGGCGTGTACATGAAGAACAGAAACGTTAAGTCACCCACCAATGACGAGATTTTCAGAACATGCTCTATTTAAACAATTGTACAGCGAGCCAAAACATCAAGACGGGCTGAACGAGGACTAACGGCCTCTTGCCTGAGCTCACAGGCAGTTTTACTTTCCTCAAATATTTATTTATTTCTATTTGCCAAGATATTGTTCTGGGGGAAAAAAATAAAGTCCTTTGTGAAAGGCAGCTGCAGAGAGTAAGATGCAATCTTTTATTTGGCCTATCTATTAATATCCTAGTATTCTGCGTTCTTTATCAATTTTGTTTTAATTATATTTGCGATGATGATCTCAAATGAGAAAGTTCTACCTCAACCCAGAAACTCTTTTATTTCCAATATCCCAATTACTTTGCTTGTTTCTACTTAGTGCTTCTTCCTCCTATGACTCCACCTTGATTTCCTCTTATTTTTCATCCTGAATACACACACACAAATGATTGTTAATATCCCTTCTAGAAACGGACTCCTAGTTATAGTTCTCTTCAGTTAATAGCTTGGAGTAGGCAGGCAGGAGCCCATAAAAATACAATCTTTAATCTTAAGGACTTCCTGTCCAACTAGGCGTCAGAGCAGACCAAACGGCACCAAGCAAATGGCGTGACCCACGGTGGCTCCCAGGGTGGATAAACAAGCCTGATTAGGAGTTATACTCTGTTAGCGATATTCTCCATGTTTCTGCGTCTGAAACAGTCATCTTGCCCATACTGAAATTTCAGTTTGTTCCCCCCGGAATAAAATGAAGCTTGCTCAGCAGGAGAGTGAATGCAGGAGAGTGTTGGATTTCCTTCCCTAGGTTTGGAAAACATAATAACTCTGCCATGGGCCTTCCCACTGGTACCTAGAAACCACCATAAAGCAGGAGGGGACTGTTTTACTCAGACCCAGCTGTGAGTTTTTCTTGTAGCTCCAGTGTCCTGAAGCATTTGGCTCACAGCTACCCTCCTTCTCTTTTTTAACACTCTTACAATGGAAAGAGTTCCACCTCAGCCCATAGGCTTATGAATCCTGTACATTAGCATCTATTTTGAAACCATGCCCATCTAGGACTTCCTCCTTCTCTGTAGTGTCCCTCTGGATTCCCTCCTTTGCCTGTGAGAAACACATAGTCCCCTGAAGACAATGGGCTGTAAGTGGAGAAAAGAATCAGTACTGGTTTCTCATAAATCTAATTTCCAATTTCCCACCCATCTGGGTTCCATGTACAAAGCCTAACACACACTCCCCTGTGGAAAATGTTTGTTCATGTTCACAGACCTACCTCCATTTATTCAGCTGTTCTTCCTCCTTGGTGGAAAGAAATAAGAAAATTCAGCAGGGGAATTTCTATTAGAAATGGATAGAGTTATTATAATTTCTATTTTTTCTCCTGGCTGGGTATGGGAGGGGAGAGATACTTATCCATAACAAATGCATATGAATATTTTCCCATGCTAACTTGCAGTTACCTGGATTAAGTCCACATTTTTATCATTCTGTAGAAAAATATAGTAAAAGCATCTAAAAGAAAGTACGATAATATGAAAGAATCTTCCATGAGGGATAACCTGATACTATTTTCCTAATTTTGATACAACATGGAAATATAAAATAAGATTTTGTAGATACTAATAAAAATAGCATACAAATATTGGAATGACCTATAACCTATAACCGAAATAGTACAACTTATAACTGAAAATAGCCCCATAAGAGTTTTCTATCATTGAAAGGTCAGATTCTCTATGAATCTTTCATTTTAGACTTCTTAGACTCAAAATCACGTTACTGAGACATTTTATTTATCATAAGTAGTATATGTTTTTTCTATTTGGTTAAAATCCCTTTCTTACTTTTGTGCCCAAAAGTTAAAACATGTGATACTGAAATCTAAGAAATGTAAGGACTACCTTCTCTTAAAAATGCTATTCCTTTAATATACATGTCATCCCAACTTTTCAAATCCTATAGTACGATTAATATGGGGAAATGTCATCATGAGGAGATGTCATCATTTAGATCCAAGGGCATAAGTATGCTTTCCTCTACATCTCTGCTGAGACAGCTCAAGGATGGGGCTTGTGGTATCATATAGCTTTTAATAATTCACACAGATTCTAGATCTGGTCATAAAAATTTTGATAATGACTTTGATGACAATATAAACCTATGGTTGGAGAGTAAAAGATACAAAGTGGCTGATCTGTTAACATTTATCTTTAAAATAAATAAACTCTTGTTAATGTGAATACATCCTGGAACAAGAAAAATCTTCCTTGAATGTAAATTGGTGCAGCCACTATGGAAAACAGTATGGAGGTTCCTTAAAAAACTAAAAATAGAGTTACCAGATGATCTAGCAATCCCATTTCTGGGCATGTATCCAGAAAAGATGAAAACTCTAATTCAAAAAAGATACATGCACCCCAATGTTCATATCAGCACTATTCACAATAGCCAAGACATGGTAGCAACCTAAATGTCCATCGACAGATGAATGGATAAAGAAGATGTGGTATGTACATACAATGGAATATTACTCAGTCATAAAAAAGAATGAAATAATGCCATTTGCAGCAACATGGATGGACCTAAATATTATCATACTAAGCGAAGTAAGTCAGACATAGAAAGATAAATATCATATGATATCACTTGTATATGGAATCTGAAATATGATGCAAATGAACTTATTTACAAAACAGAAACAGACTCACAGACATAGAAAACAAACTTATGGCTACCAAAGGGGAAATGGGGTGGGAGAGGGATAAATTAGGAGTTTGGGATTAACAGATACACACTACTATATATAAAATAGGTAAACAACAAGGATCTATTGTATAACACAGGTAATTATATTCAATATGTTATAATAAACTATAATGGAAAAGAATCTGAAATCTGAAACTATAATGGAAAAGAATCTGAAATCTGAAAATCTTATATACATTTAAACATATAAATATAACTGAATCCCTTTGCCGTACACCTGAAACTAACACAATATTGTAAATCAATCACTGTTGAATAAAAAAAAAAATCCCCCTTGAAAATTAGCTTTGTTCTCTATATTATTGATAATAATACAGGGAGTTTAACACTTAAAAATTTTTTTTTAAATAGTGAGAGTAGAGAAAACTCAGGACAGAAACCAGGGGCCCTGGGTCCCCATCCAGACTAGGTCAGCGTGACCCCCAACAAATCACTTCTTTTCTTTGGGCCTCAGTGTCCCCTTCTGGGAATCTCTTCTAGGGAGTACAAGGCCCACGCCGGACCCCGAGGGCGACATTCGTGCAGCACGCCCAGCTCATTCCAACCGGTTTTCACGTGCTCAGGCAATCCCCAGAGCCCAGGGTGCAGGTGCTGTTGGGTGAGAAAACTGATGCTGGGAAGCAGAGCTTTGGGCAGGACCCGAGCTGCTCACCACTGCACTGCATGGCCTTCCATTTGAAAGAGAGCAAGGAAAGGCATCACCGCCAAGGAACGTGAGGTGGCGTGTTTACAAACCAGGGAGCCTCAACGGGCTCCCCATCATGCTGGGCGGCTGCTGCGAGCAGGCAGAGAGTCTCGGGGGCAATGGAAGGGTTGGGTGACCAGACCCCACCATCTTAACCTTAACTTTCAGAAGCTGGATTTAAAACTAGAAATGTATAGAATGCCCGGAGGTGGTGATACTTAAAACAGCAGATTCACGCTTGCACGATTGACAGGGGAACTGTTCCACAGACCCGAGAGATGCTCTAGTCGTCCACGAAGGAGACGTTCAAATTTTCTGTTTCTACAGTGGTTTCCACAATCTTCTAAGAGATTTAAACAAAGTAGATTTTTTAAAATGGTAACTTAATGCATCTCATCTTTCATGAGAATTAGTGAGCAAAAATAACAATTGCAGGTACAAGCTCGGCAGGATAGATTCCCCACTGCAAAGTCCCGAGGAAAATCTCTAGAACAGTCATTCACTTTAAGAAAGGCCTACCCGCAGTCTACTATTTTTTTCGTGGGCTGTACAATCAGTGTCTAGAACGCAAGCTTCCTATTTTCACCAATTTATGTTTCTTGTCAAAGGATTGGAAATAGTGGTGCAGACAACTCAGTTTTGTTCAAATATCCTTTTTTATAAAATCTTTAATCTTAAGCTTGGATTATTTCAATTGTTTGTGCTGCTTATTGATGATTAGAATAATTGCTTGAAGATTGGAGCATTGAGATACTGATAGAATTGCATTATTTTAAATGTTTGGTCGTATCTCTTCCTAAAAGAGGCACATGGCTCCTGAGATCGAGGGGGAATACCTGCCTCTCCTTCTGTATCACACTGTGACTCTGTAAACCAGCAAAATGATCTGCACTAAGTGGCAACGTGTCTGGTGACATTTTCAAAAGAGAGTGGACTCCATATGCTGTTCCTGCCCAGTGATTCTAACCTGGCATCATCCTGTCATGATGATAAATTGTATGCACAATTCATAGTTGGAGCAGATGGAAGAGTGTAGGCTATTAAAATCTAAATCTGTTTCCCACACCAAAGGATAATTGTTTACTTCTCCATGAAACATGCATTTCTCATATAGGATATTTTGGATATTCTAGTTTTAGTAACTGAAGCAACTGTGCAATTAGGGCCACCTAGACTATAATAAAATTAAGGTTGGTTCCAAATCAAGTTAAATAGATGGCGCTCACTCATTTATTCACCAAGTTCACTGAGTGCCTGCTAGTTTCCAGGAATAGAAAGATTTACCAGAAAATATGCTGTGAAAATAAATGATATTCTTCTTCCCATTAAATACTTAAACTGTGGGCAAATAAAGCTTAAGGTGTGTTACCACAGCCCAGACATATAGAGAGACTGTTTTAAGATATGCTATACGATGGCAAGAAGGAGATGGGACACATTTTGCCTTTTAAAACACTTGTAAATTCATTAATCTTCAAGGGTATTCAGAAATCCAGATTTCAAAAGGTAAGCCCATAGATGGAGAAAAATAAAGTAAAAGCTAAAATGAACTCCATTTATTGGCCTTAGAGTTTTAATCCAGCCACAGTAAAACAAAATCAAGAGAGTTCGATCCAAATTTATTTATTTATTCATCCACTCTTAATTCATCAACTATTTATTGAGCTCTGGTATGTGACGGTATTGTGGAAACTCCTGGAAAACTGTCATTAATATATTATTGACCCCAAAAGTCACCTTGGTTCCAGAATTCACCTCAGGGCATTAGATGTACCTTTGGTGAAGCTGAATGGCATTGTTCAGCTCTGTTAACTAGATGGCCTCCAAAATAACCATTCATTAAAAACGCAAATTCTATGTATTATCCCACTGTGTGCTGGACACTTTTCATCCCTTGTCGCTTACTTTTATAACAACTCAGAAGTCGCAGGTGTCATTGCTCTACTTTACTATTAACAAACCTCTGTCTCAGGCAGCAGATTCTGCCCAACGTCTCACAGGTAAAGGGGCAGAGCTGGGTCTGACCTGTCTCCAAGCCCCCTCATTTCACTGCACTGCATTCTCTTCCAAGGAAAGGAACATAGCTCGCAATCTCCACAAGATCTCTGAGTTCCCACTGAAGAAAGTGCGCTGTTTCATTTTAATGTGGGTGTCAATTTTTTCGTCAATGAGTTACAGTTCATTTTGTTTTCAGAAGATGTAATTGTAAATTCCTCTGGGCCAGCATTTGCCACAATTTACGAGAGACCCCTGATGTTTGAAGGGACAACAGAGGGGCATGTGACTTACCCGTTCCTCTAGATTTCTAAGCCACACTCCTGAGTAATGATATCACCAACCCCCCAAACAACTAGATTATGTTATCTTCACTCTCTTAGAGGAAATTCATTACACAATGAATTAAAATTCATTGAAATTTAATGTAATGTCCTGGGATTTGAAGGGATGGTATAAAGGGTTTTCATTAGAACAGTTCACTCATGCAACAAATCTTTGCTGAATGCTTCATTATGCCAACCCTGTGCCCAAAAAACAACATTGAACAAAAGTAGATTTGGCCTCTGCTCTCATGGAACTTACCTTCATTTAGTGCAAGATACAGATAATAATCACACACAAACTGCAACTCAGCTAAGTACTTTAAAGGAGAGTAACTAAGGGTGGATCATGATGGGATTTGAGTTAGGCAGGAAATTCTCCTGCAAAATGATCAGAATGATCCTGCAGAATATAAACTACCTATTTTTGTTAGAATCCATATATTCGTAAAATTAGGTCAGTTAACGATATGTTTCACTACTTGATTGCGTGGTTTTATTAGCCTTTTATCTGACAAAGATCAAATCTAATCTAATCTAATACAATCTAATCCTTTTTTTTAAAATCTTACTTTCTAGAAACTCAAAGCTAAATTTGCTATTTGACATTGATTCAATTCTCTCTTTAACTTTGTTCTCTTTGTATTTTGATTGCTCTGTTCTAGATGTGCTTTAACATTTAATATGTCTGAAACTTTTTTTGGTAAATTGATAAGTAAAAATAAAAGATAAAAAACGGCATATTTTAAATTTTCTCCTAATTTATTGCTGGATTTTTAATATTTTTTTACTGCAAACTTGGTTGAACCTCAACTAGGAGCTGAAAATTCCTTTGGATGGTTGAGAAGATTTCAAAGGTGCATTAATGGATGAGTTTGTAACAAACCCCAGGGCAGTAAATATTTTGTAATTATTGAGGTCAAAGGTCTTAAATATCCTTCGGGAGAGGATGTAAAAATTCATAGCAATCTACCTTTCACTCTTCAACTCTTATTTTTTCTACTACAAGGGACAGAATGTGGAATAACAGTGCCTGTCCCTTGAATCGACATTCAACCTAGAATCATGCGATCTCACTACAGCAAACTGCTTAGCTATAACCTGCCCTCCCAGATGTAGGCGGTGAGAGACGAGGGAAAATGAACCCACAGACATCTACGGGGGCCAGAGGAGATGCTGCCCCTGGGTGGGTGTTCCCCTGACAAAGAAGCACCAACATCTGCATCATCCACAGAGAGAGCAGCCTGACCGAGAGCCGGCATCAGAGGCACATAAGCACCTTACGTTGCTCACACTTAGAGGAGTGTTCTCCTACGAGGTTCTTAGTACCTGATTTTACACATGTTGTTTGAGTGTTACATTAGGCACGCTTGGGGGAAATATGAGATTTGGTGCTTGCCTGTTTCACTATCGAGCTCTTTTTACCAGTGGAATTTGTATTTAACACAGTAACAACCCTTTTGATATTTTCCCCCATTGGTTTAGTCTTTGTTTTTTAGACCTTGGCCTTAAAAGCTCTGATGTCCTTACAGGGTGACCTTTTGCTGACTTTGGGAGATGTGTTGATTACAGAAAAATATCTTTTTCCTTACACAGCAAAAATACTTAAAAATGTTTGCTGTACTGGGTAAATACTGTCTTTCAAAAACTCAATACCCAAACCTGCAAAACTACAAGTGAATTTCTAAATCTTCCTTGAAATTAAAGTTATGCCTATAAAAGTTCAAGGTCTTTAGGATAAGATTAGGAAAGCCTGGATACTCGCAACCTGTCTAATGCCTTGCATTCTCCTTCTACATTGTTAAGATTAGGTTTAAGTCATTGAGTTGAAGCATTGAGAATGTTTTCCCATTAATCCAGGGAGCATGAAAGATGCTCTGTCAATGAAAGATTCTGACACAGGTATGATTTGAACGTTTACACAGGTCTGTAATGGGAACATTTTAATTAAGCAAATTGCTTCTATTCCAACTAATCTTTAATGTGTCACAAAGCAGATGGCTACACTCTAATTCCATTTCTGTAATGGATTTACATGGAGCCTATTTTGAAAAATTAACTGGTCACAATAACATACCTCATCACATTGATAACTTACTCAAATAGTCTTTTTTGTACTATCATTTTACATTGTACATACCTTTATCTTGGTTGTGAAAGTTTACAAACTGCACAGGGAAATACTTATTGTCCATTTGTTTATTAAACATTAGAAAGATGAACTGAAACCAAATCATATTCAGATTGGGAGTAATTAGGAAGCGTCAATGCCTTCATGGGTCCAACCTTAGTTCAACTTTTTTAAACAAACCAGTCTACACTAATTCCGAGCTGGGAATGGGGTTTCAGTGGTACTCTACAGTCATTCACCTTTCCAACATTAGTGGGCCACAACGGCTTATAGGTGAGTAACCACACCTGTGTGAACCCACTAGAGGAATGAGACATAGTCCCTTATGCATTACCTAAATGTATCTCTTTTCTTTTAGGTCATGTGCCTTTTTCCCCCCTAAATGTCACTTCTGCTTCCAAGTATTTCATACACTTTATAATGAGTTATATATTTTAAAGGATACAAAGGAAATAGTCTCTGTGCTTTTCAGAGGTTAAAAGACTGGCCTTCCACCCGGCTCACTGGGACTCCAGTGACCAACCACATCCATCTCTGTTTCTACGTCCCCAGTGACTTGAAATCAAGTAAAGGGAGGTTTCCAAGGTCTGCCGATCAAAGCCCAGCTCCAGTGCTTGAGATAACAGGCAAAATTGACCCAGATAACCATCTCTTCAGTTTTTAACTTCTCTGTAATGAAGGTGTATGCTGCCTGAAATTGTTCTACTCCTGAGTTTGTCTCTGGAGGATTTGTGTTTCTCGTGTGTCAAAAAAGTGGAGCAAATTTGATGAGTTATTCTTTCTCTTAACTACTCAATCTTTGTTAATGTGATTCTAGTATCACACTTTCTAGCATCATGAGGCCACTGGTAGGTGACATTCAAGAAATGGAATTAGAGCTCCAGGAAAAGCTTGTACAAGAAAAGTAAGGGAGTTGCTCAACCATGGATCCACTAAGAAAAAATGTACCCCAGGGGCAATAAGACAGAAATAATAGTGCTGGGGAGAGGTGGACAGAGGGTGCATGTGAGAATAACACAAAACAGCTCACCTCTGATAACTCAAAGCCCTTATGTCAATCTCCATTTGAAGTGTCTTACCAAGCCAATCTAAGAGTGTTATTTACCCCAGATGAATGAAAAATAATGCACTTGGAAAAGAATAACACCAAGAAGTCAATAAGGAAAATAAACTCAGACAGCTGTGGTGACAAAAAAAAAAAAAAAAAAGTAGAGGAGATAGGGAATGACAAATTGTTTAGAAAGAAGCATGGTGACAAAATGGTAAGGAGCAGCAGTAACTGAATATCAAAGACGCATCCGGAGAAGCTCACTGGTGGTCTGTTTTGGAATACTCTTCCCACTGTGTTGCTTTTATGCTTATTTCTTAGACTTTCTCACTTACAACATCTCTAAACCACTTTTGTTTAAATGCATACTTTGGTGTCAAATCCTTTC
This sequence comes from Mesoplodon densirostris, assembly GCF_025265405.1. NCBI lineage: Eukaryota > Metazoa > Chordata > Mammalia > Artiodactyla > Ziphiidae > Mesoplodon > Mesoplodon densirostris. The sequence goes on along the minus strand of NC_082677.1, from coordinate 72,862,303 downwards.
CCTTATGAAGGATAAATAGTTTTTTTACACTAAGCCTTTCCTACATAAGATTTCCTAGGGAAGGCACGGATGACTCTGGTTTGGCAAACCCTCCTTCGTAATTCACTGTGTTCAAATCAAGTACAATCAAGTGTGGCTTGCATCAAAAAGCACCATCACCGGAATGGAAAACTGTTTTAGTTTTGTGAAAATCTGAAGAGCAAATGAAGATGTGTGAGAAAAAAAGATTTTACCCAAAGGATAGTTTCCAGGTTATTGCCAAAGGCTAACGAATACTTGACTTGAAGTTCACTTAGAGCGACCTAAAAAGAAAAAAAACTTTAAGCTTAGATTAAGCACAGTGAGTCTTGTTCACCAGTAACATTAAAATAAAATAGGGGCTTCCCTGGTGGCGCAGTGGTTGAGAGTCCGCCTGCCGATGCAGGGGACACGGGTTCGTGCCCCGGTCCGGGAAGATCCCACATGCCACGGAGCGGCTGGGCCCGTGAGCCATGGCTGCTGAGCCTGCGCATCCGGAGCCTGTGCTCCACAATGGGAGAGGCCACAACAGTGAGAGGCCCGTGAACCACAAAAAAAAATAATAATAATAATTTTTTTAAAAATAATAAAATAAATAAATAAATAAAATAATTTATGTCTTAGTAGTGCCTAGTATTTGCTAGTTGCTATATAGAGCTAACTAAAAGGACATCAGCCCATAAGGATCATATGATGTAAACAAATCATACAGAGAGAAAGCCTCCATTTTTAATAGCACACTGAGAGCGTGAATACTGATATAAATATCAGATGCTCCCTTTTCTTTCTTTATTAAATTAATAAGCATTTATTAAGCACAGCACTGAAGCAAGCTCTGAGTGCAGCCCACCCAGGCGTCATAAGACGGCCAGCCCTGGGTCTGGGGAGCAGATGATGCGTGTTATCTGAGGGGCAAATGTGAAGTTACATATAATTGTTTTCACAAGAAAATTAAAAAAGAGGAATTAAAGAAAAGAAGATGACCAACAGGAAGTAGAACAAAAAAGAAAGCACACTCTGATGTCGAGGCCCTATTTGAAGAAAACAAACTGGATAACTGAGGTAATTCTACAGATTCTTCAAACATAAAAACTGTGTTTTGGTGGGAAATATTCCAGTCCCGAGTTTTTGTGGGTAGTTTGGTACCTACATACCTCTTGATTTTTACATTTCTGTTGAAAATCTACTAGGCACCCTATTTCTTTCTCCACTTTCACTGTGTTCCTAGGAACAAATGGCATTTGAAAGAATAACAAAAGGCACGTGGGATTTTTGGTGAAGACCTGTTATTGTTTCACAAATATGAAGTTTTTATGCTGGTGGAGGAACCAAAACACCAAACCTTTAATAAAAAAGGTGGGAATCTGTGGGGCTTTGAATGTTGGAAGGAACACTCTAGAAATAAACTTGTGGCTTTATTTAAATAATAAGTATTGTCATTGGGCCAAGCCTTAACCTTTGCAAGAGTCCTACAGCAAGAGAATTGAATCCAATCGAAATGGATGGCTCAGTCGAATTAAGGCAAGGCTGACAGAAAATGGTTTTAATTATTCTTCAGAGGTACTATTCTGCAGGCACTTTGCCAAGCAAATATTCAAAGAGAACATGCAAACACAAAAATAGGATGCAAATGGCTCCACAGTATACTGGTATGTCTTCAAGAAATGCAATGGGATTTTTTTCTTGTTTTTATATTTGTCACCTGTTCTCAAAAGCCATTGTATTTTTCACATCTCTCTTAAGGTTGAGCAGTTGAGGCTTCTTCAGCTTTATGCTGCGCTGTCTACATTTGGCTAAGTACATTCTCTTTTTAATTTTGTGACTTTACCATCAACTTAAACTCTGAAGTTCAACGTCACATGGAATAGTACAACTCTCTCAATGGGATCTGTGAAAGTGAAAGTGCAAACGTGAACTAAAGATGTGGTTTCTAATGGGTTAGAAAGAAAAGATGGGAAATGTAACCTCTTCCAGTGTCAAGAATATCCATTTGGTAAATGTGTCACTTTTTATACTTTATAGTTTAAAAAAATAATAAAATAGAATGACAGAAATGCTCTGTATTTGTAGAGTGTGATTACTGCCAGCTGTCTTTGTTTTGGTAATGTGTCAGCGTTTGGTTCCTGTTTACCTAAGTCAAGGAAAATCGGGTTATTGTGAAGGCTACCCGTGGCTGTTTACGTACTGCTCCTCATGATGCTGGAAATGAGTGCTGCTTCCTGCTCAAAACCAGAGAGAAGAAATGAGGTATGTGGGAATCTCACACACTAAAATAATCGCAATAGGTATGATCAATAAAGCCTTTAGTTAACGAGCAATATGATTTCTACCTTCCCACCTACCTTCAAACTGTATCAAATTATTCATTGTTCTGTGAACTCACCATGTGTTTTTCATCTCTTCCTCTTTTCGGGAATATCTTTCCCTTATTCTCGCTTTTCTCCAACTGATGAGTGTCCATTCACCTATTAAGCCCTAATTTCAATGCCACCTCTTCCAAAAGATATTCCCCAAGTATGCCAGGCAAAAGAAATTATTCCCTCCTCTGTATTTCCATAGCATTTTATAAACACTCTCTTTTAACAAGTATTATGTAGGATCAGAATTAAATGTTTACATGTGGATGCCAACGCTTGACCACCAGTTTCCCACAAGCAAAGCCCTTGACTTAATTCATTCTTCTGTCCCTGGAAACCAGTGGTCCAGACAGTGACATATATTGGTCATTCAACACCTATTTGTTGGATTCAATGGTTGGGTGAGGGAATGAATTCATTATACTGAATCAATGCTAGTTAGTTCACCTTATGTCTGAATTATATCAAAATCATAAAATCTCATGGGATTCTTATGCAGGAGGCAAAACTAGACAACCTCAGACAAAAATGAGCCAACCTAAGGTGTTTCTAAATCTTTTCTGGCTTGAACATTCTATAATTTTACGATCTTTAGGCATCTAAGGGGTGGGCCATCTCCTGTGTCCCTTTGGGAGGGTGTGATATGGGATAAATGAAGGGTAGTGGAATCGTGGCATTACTTAGGCATACTTTTACCTTCACACATGAGCTCTCTCTGCTACACAGTTCTGCTCTTTCCTCTCTTCCTCGTACAGCAAGCATCCTAATGTCCTAACCCTTCTCGGCTTACCTTGGCATCCCACCTCGGCACACGGGTACCAAATGACCCATAACAGCCTTTACCCTAGGCCCTGGGAGAGTCAACACTGGGTTGACTTTGGTCCTATTATTAACTACATTCTTTAAGATCATCTATAATTTTCAAGATGAAGCACTTCATTGATGTTTTCTTACTAAGCAGATTTTGCCATTTATGCAGGAAAAGACGCTGGCAACAAAAATTGCATCTCTACAGAGAAAGGAAATTCACTTGGAGGCAAACGCTGTAAATTCTGTTAAAAGATAAGGAAGATGACGATCAACACATTCACCAGCGAAACAGAAATCTTAGAAGAGTGATGCCATACACGGGTTTCTGTTAAGGCTTATGTATCCAGAAATTTCTCTACAAGAAAATGAAATTACAGTCACTGTGCAAGCTGACCGATTACAGAGACAAAAGACTTTTCTCTATAATGAATGAGTGTAGTCTTCCTGAGTGATGATTATCTTTGTATTCAATCATTTATTAGTTCAATTAACATCTTTTTTTTTTCCTTCCATACAAGGCTCCATACCTGGTTATGTAACCCCTCAGGGATTATTCACAGACCTGGAGCGAAGATTCCATAAACAATGGGAATGTTCAAAACAGAACCAAGCCCAGAGACAGTTTTTCCATTTCACACAATACATGGGCCACCTCCATTTCGGTAAGGATAGCACTGGCCCAGCACCAAAGTCCTTTTCCTACATTTTTAAAACACAGTCAAGTCATATCACTAGTATTTAAATATCTACCTTTTGCAACTTGTACCAACAACTAGGAAATTTTCATTAGATGTAGAACCATAGTTTCTGCTTTCAAAGAACTGCAATATTGAGGTTATAAGAGTAACATTAAAACAGTTAAACAATGATAAAGGTGAAATAAAATGGTACATTAATTACACAATATGGAGAGGGAGGGACCTTCATTTTTTCCAAAGACATGTGTATTAGCTCAGATAATACATGAGTTTGAAGTCTGATTCTGACATTGATTACTTAAAAAGCACTCTAAATCCCAGCTCTTTTTATCTTTAAAACATTCAGAGTTGTTGTGAAGGTGAGAAATAAAGTGTTTAGCAGCAAATCATAGCTATTTTTACAAGCTGAAAAGGCTTCGTGGAAGAGACAGAATTTGAGTTCATCTTTAAAGGATGACACAAGTTGGGTAAATAAGAAGTAGAGAGGGTTCTCATTTGAACAGTATCAGGAAACAAAGCCTCAGAAGCCATTCTGCTTATCTTGCTCAGAATGCAAAGGCTCAGAGATATACTTTGTGTCTAATACACTCAAAATTCATTTTCCCTGAATGAAGCATCACTTGCAATCTATCAGCCAAGTACAATATCAGGAATTCCCTCACCACCTTCCTGGGTTTAATGGACTAATTACTCTCTCTGGCTGAGTTTTAATCCCAATTTAGTTGCAGCCTCCACGGGATACTCTGTGATTCCTCACTCCAGATGTTGTGAGGATTAACCAATCAATTTGAAACACCTTGTAAAAACATGTCAGGCTTTCTAATTCCTTTCTGAATTAATCCTTGTTCAATCCACATTTCACTGTGATGGAGTTTAAGCTGCCCATACCACGGTAGCACACCTGACCCAGAACTCCAAAATTTCTCCAGCTTGCTTGTCTTCCATCACTTTAGTATTGCAAAAGCAGCAAAAACAGTGCTTCCAAATTCTAGTTAAATAAGGGGCTTCCCGGGGTCAGACTGCTGGGAGGTTCTGTGCAGGCCGATTTAGTTATTGCCTTTCTTCCATTTAGTCTCATTTCTGGACAGGTTGCCCAAATTTCTAAGCCATGCAAAAACAATTTAAAATCACAGTGAGAATTAGGCTGTGTAGCTTTACTCATCCTAATATCCAGAAGAGCATGGGGTTCTCAATTTTTTTTTTCCATGAGACGGAAGTGTAATCAATCATACCTGTGTCCTGGCCAGACTCCTAGCGATGACACCAGAGAAGGCTGAGCTAATTGGAGCTGCTGTATTGCAGGGTTTCCTCTGAGACCCCTACCGACCACACTGTTCGCAGTGCCATCCCAGTCTCTGCAAAATAAGCACTTCCCAACTGGCAATCGCCTGCACTTCTCAGGGCTGACGCCTAAAATCCAAACGAAGACTGAACTCAACACACTAACAAGTTCAGTGGGTCACAAGGCAGAGAACCAAAATGAGTCCCTTAGACAAATATTTCTTTCCTGTTCAAATGTATCTACTTCCAGTTACCAAGTAACAAGAATTAGTCACACTTGCATTTCATTTTTAACCTTAGCCGCTAATATGAATGAAGTAAGTTGGCCATTTTCTAGAAATAATTTTCTTGCAGAAAACTCTTCTGTGGTAAGCACTGGGGGGAAAAAGACACACACACACTCTAATTGTTGTTTGTAAAAACCAGAAAACGAATAGATTTGACCTTAAAATAGCATTCTATAACTATTTCCTAGACAAACTGCAATTCCAACACATAGTAGAGTAGTGACAACTTGTAATATAACCTGAAGACACTACACAACCTGAAAATATTACAGATGGCTGGTGAAACTACTTTTCCTCACTGTCCCTTAGTTACTCTATGGGATAGCTAAGTATGTCAACACTGCCAATGTTAGGATTTTATCATTAAAATATATTCACTTTAAAATTTATTTCCCATAAACATAGACTAATCTTTAGGAAAACACATGAAAGTATCATTCCCAGGGTAACACCCTATTGACTTACATTGGCACATGATAATATGCCTTAATTTACAAATCTTTGTGCATGGACACCACAGATACAGCCTTTAGATAAATCAAATTTTCAAAAGAGTTTAAAAAAATTTTTGTATCTCTTAATCCTATGTGGTCAGAATAGAAAGTCATCAGAGATAGGGCTGTATAGGTACTGCCCAAGAATACAATCTGAGACTTAAAAGCATCTTTAAAGTCGGTTCCTAAAATCAGCTTACTTGACTTTTTCCTCTTTATTTAAAATAAATTATAATTTTAAAACAGTCATGAGTCTTCATAAATGAGCCCAATTTTAAGAAGGAAAAAAAAAAGTTGTCAAAAACTTCTGACCAGGAAATCCACCTCAAAAATCTAGAAGAGTCTCAAAATGGTGAAATTGATCTGGCTGTTGATTTTTAAAGAGTAGACAGACAGTGCCAGCAAAGTCGTTCCCATGGCAACCAACTAGGCAGCCATGCCTCCACCCACGCCCCACAGAACTCAGAACTCTGTTCCATGGAAGCAAAACTTATCTGATATCTCCATTGCTGCTGCCTGGGTCAGAACTCACCTTTGAAGGGGTTTCAAAGTAAAACTAGAAGCACCTTTTCAAAAAGAATCCTTCTAACGGAGTACTATGATGTCAAAGAGTGAAGTGCGAGCCCACTGGTATCTTCCCCAGAGCACTTTCTTGTCTTTGTCACAGATAAGATAAGTAAACTTGCCAAAGGGTGGGCGCGCTGGGGGAGGAGAGTGCCACCAGATAAGAGACAGAGGGTGCCTGTTCTCCCGTCATTTGGTGGAAACTGCCGGTGTGCGCGGCAGGCAGACTGGCTGGCTGTTCACTCTGCTGGGCCAGGAGGAGTCCAGGAAAGACAGAGGGGAAAAAAAGTGATGGAGTCCCTGAATCTGTGAGTCATAACCAGCTGGTAATGTACAAACTGCAGGGAATTTGGTCCAAGGGTTGAAGCTAGTTAATCATGCCAGTTATATAATACTGGATATAATCAGGGTAGGAAATCCGTTATTGACTGGCTTATGACCTGTAGTATATAAATTCAATATAAATTATCGTATCCAGGTCCCAAGCCTCCAAAATTAGACATTGGTCCTAAATCCTTACTGTTTGAGTTTCACCCTTCCTTGACTTGATAAAATAAAAAGATAAACTTGAAAAGATAAACAAAATTGATAAACCTTTAGCCAGACTCATCAAGAAAAAATGGAGGAGTTCATGTACTTTTAAAGGAAACGGTGGAATGAAAAGGACCCTGGCCTGGAATGGAGGGACCTCTCTTCCCTTGCTGGCTACTGATTTTTGCGAATCCTTTCCCTTTGGGTCTGGATTGCTATAAACACATCACATATCTCTACCAATAAGCTGCTGGAAGGACTGATATCTTGAGGTCTTTTGAGCTCCTAGATCTCTGAGCCATGGTCCTTCCTGAGCATCTTAGGTGTAAGGGAGATATTTCTGCCTCTCAGTGGTAATAACCATTTTTGCCAGAAATATTAATTTGGCCATTGATCAAGAACTGTGTGACAGCTCTTTCATAGTCAGCCCTGGCTTACACATGGGCTGCTTTCTAAATCCTCTGTGCTCTGCCTATTTATTTCTCCCTACCCCGACTGAGTGTTATTTTTATTATGATTTTTCATATACGTAGGTCTTACCTCTGTCCCTAGACTAAAAGCTCCTTGCAAGGAGAATCTGTGTCTAGGCATCTTTGCACCACTCACAGGAACCTAGGACATCATGGGCCTCAATCAATCTGGATTGATTTGATTTGCATTTGAATCTCATTGTCTTTGGGGAAACGTGATCTGACCTAGGACATTATTATAACAAACAACTGAATAACAGAAGTCTGTACAGTAAGGAGCTCCCTTGCCCTTTGTGCTTCTTTGTATGCAAATAAAACTGGCTGTCCTCATGGTGCAAAGACAACTACAAAATCAGAGTGCAGGTGGGTGCCGCCCCTGTGTGCCCATCCACCAACCGCCACGTTCACCCACAGGCTGGTCACCTGCCAAGGCCACAGAAAGGTGGATCCCGACTCCCGCGTATGTATTTCCCACCGGCAGCTGTGCTATAGCTGGCCCCTTGTTTCCTCTAAGTGCACCTCAGCTGGCCTGTGTCCCGACGGCCCATAGATGCTCTGATTCTAGACGCTCAAGTCTGCCTTCACATTCTTTCCTCTGGTCAAGCATGCACCTCTTTTTTAAAAAATTACATTTATGAAAGTCCCAGCATATGATAAGTATTCTGGAGATGGGGGACGGGGTAGCACACTGATGGGCCCGGCTTTGAACATGGAGCAGACTAGAACTGATGATGTACATTTCCATTTCCATGGGAAGATGAACAAAGCTCACCCTCACCTTGCAAAACCCAAAAATCCAACCCAGGTAACTCTGCTTTCCAAAACCCATTAAGTGATTGAAAGGGTTTTTAAAAATTATTCCCAGATTTTGAATTCTAAATGTACTTTGTAATTAGTCTTTTTCCTCAATAGCAAACGTTTTGAATTCAACATAAGAAGACCATCGCACATGATTTAAAAATGCTGTAAAGGTTGACTACACTAAGGATAGTCTGCAAAAGTCTACATAAAGCCCTTTCATAGAATAATGCAATTATGCCACAGAGATTTTCCATCTTTCACATTGTTCGAAACATTATAAATACTAGCTAATGGAATGTTATTTACATGAACTTTAATAATGCACCTTGATTCTTCATCATAGATGCGCAGAAGGCCATGTAGACTATACAGTTTTCTCCATTACGAGGTGGTTAAAGGGCCCATTTTCATCAGAACTGCTCCAGGTTTTCCTTCCCTAGACGTTTGACTGGCTTGCTCAGATTCCTAACTTCAGTGCTATTAATGTATTTTAAACTCTTGCCCCACTTTTTATGAATGTGAAAGTCTCATGCATTTTTAAAAAATATTATTTAACATATCAAAATAAATTAGATGCCATGGCTAAAAACCAGAGGAAGCAAGGGAACTAAACACTGCTTAGGGAATTCCCTGGCAGTCCAGTGGTTAGGACTCTGCACTTCCACTTCAGGGGTCATGGGTTCAACCCCTGGTGGGGGAACTAAGATCCCGCAAGCCACGCGGCACAGCCAAAACCAAAAAACAAGACAAACAAAAAACATTGCTTAGGTACCAGTTTACATCCGAGACCCCAGACACTAACCTCTGGTCCAACAGACATTCCTCCCCAGGAGGTGGCAGGGAGGCACATCATCTCTGCAGCAGGATATTACCATTCAGGCCCAGCCCGGGAGCCACAGTACAGAAGACAGAGAGCAAAACCTAATGAACTACATGACTGCTTAATTAGTCTATTTTTTAAAAAAACATAAAGCACTCAACAGGAGGTAAGCCCCCAAAAGGGTGTGGGCCGGTTGGCAGCGAGCAGAAGACAAACAAGTAACGGGAGAGCTGGGAAGAAGAGAGAGCGTTTGGAGGTGTCCATTTTTATCCACGTTCCCAGGCAAGCAGCCCCACCCTGAAATCTACTGTGTAGGCATCCCCACCCCACTTGCAACCCAAATGGAGAGCGTGTCTTCCTCTCCCTTCCCCTTCGCCTTTCCTTCTTTCCCTCCTGCCTCCTGCCTGCTCCAGGGTCCTCCTCTCAGGGCCTCCACCCAGGACACTTAGCCTCCTGCTCAGCACACAGCACCCAGCCATGATGTGGTTAATACACATCCCCCCTCCTGGTGTCTCCACCTTCCAAAGCAGGGGAGGCCGCAGGTGGCACCACCATGTGCGGGAGACGTTGGAAGGTCAGAAGGAGAGGGACCCACGCAGTGCACGCGCACGTGCACACACACGCCCATCCTGGTGGGCAGCCCCAGAATCGCATCAAACACCCACTACCCAGCTTTGCTGTTGTCCCTCTTTCAAACAAAGAGACGTGGATAGATGAGTCAAATGATTCGCTACAAAGTCCACAAACCCAGAGTGAGATGCCTCGTTCCAAATACGTGCCATGTTGTGCTGAAACCCGTGAGTTTGTGAGCTTTAGGAAGATGACTCAGCATTTTATTAAACACATCCTTTGGGGGTTTGTACACAGCTCCTTTTGGGGAAAGAAAATCTTTAGCCCTTCAGGGTAACAATGATTGTTAACTTGAATCTACCTACACTCTCTGCCCTCCAAAAAAACTCTTCGAGGAAGAGGCAGCTGGTGGTGATAGGCCTGGTGCTCAGGAAAAGGGTGGGTGAGGAGAGGCGAGAGGGCCTGGCCTAGGTCGAATGAGCTAATGAAACATGATGAAACAGTCACAGGATGGTTTTCTCTGAGACTGACAAGATAAGGCCCGCTTGTCCAACTTCTCTGGAGCCCTGAGCGTGAGTAATGAATATACATGTGGAGCAGTCCCATCATCGGGGGCGGGTTTTGTGTTTGGACACGGCAGTGCTGTTTTCCTTCTGGGCTTCATTGTTTGGGAGAAGCAAGGCCGACAGCCCAGATGCTCCTAGCCACCCACAGAATCCTGTCAGGGGTCATAATTTGTGAGGGAAGGCAAAGATTTGCAAAAGAATTGGAAACAGCTTTGAGGAGAGACCTGAATAAAGGACTCTGTAGGTGGTATGATTCCAGAAGATGGTTGGTCATGTGGTACCTTGAGGAAAGCTGAGGCCCTTGGCCTTCAGAGGTCCAGGCATTGGGCAGCCCACTGCTACTTACTTTTACCACTAGGTTTATTGACATAGGACACTGTTGACAAGAATTAGATTTATTAAAATCTCTGGGGCTTCCCTGGTGGCGCAGTGGTTGAGAATCTGCCTGCTAATGCAGGGGACATGGGTTCGAGCCCTGGTCTGGGAGGATCCCACATGCCGCGGAGCAACTAGGCCCGTGAGCCACAACTACTGAGCCTGCGCGTCTGGAGCCCATGCTCCACAACGGGAGAGGCCGCGATAGTGAGAGGCCCACGCGCCGCGATGAAGAGTGGCCCCTGCTCGCCGCAACTGGAGAAAGCCCTCGCACAGAAATGAAGACCCAACACAGTCAAAAATAAATAATAATAATAATTAATTAATAAAAAACTCCTACCCCCAACATCTTCTTTAAAAAAAAATAAAATCTCTGCATACAACCCATTCGGTTGCATGTGGATTTTTAAATCAATAATTTATTCACTTCAAAAATACCTATTTTATTTTCCTATTTTTTTCTTGTCTCAATTTAGGTATTTTTTAAACCATTAAGTTTGTTATTAAGACCTTGATGTCCATCGCCCACTATTTTTATTAAAATAAGTTTCCTTTAGTTTGTGTTTTCATTTTTTTTTTTAGTAGAAGAACCAGTCATATAAAATTTTGAGATAGATTGTAAAACTGGAACAAGTGAGAATTTTGCTAGATTCTTTGGAATTTAGTTAGCTGCTGCTCCTTCTTCTCCTTTTGAAATAAAATAATCATTTTCTGAAATAAAGAAATGCATTTTTAATTGCAAAGTGTAGAGTTTCATGGTGTATAATTTTAATTCTCTACACGTCAGTCTGAACCAACCACTGTTCTTGCTTATTGCAACTTTAAGCCTGGGAATGTTTATTTCTTCTACAGTTATTTAAAAATAATTCTGTAAAATGTTCCTATAAAAGGTTGAGTCATACGATTGAAACATACTTAAATTGTCAGAAAATGCCAAAGCATAGAATATTCATTATTATTTGTAAGAATAGGAAATTGATGTAATAGAAAGGGTAAAAATTTTGAAGACAGATTCTTATTGATACACTAGCCTAGTCATTTACACTTTCCTAGCTTGATATTCTATATCATAAATAGAGATCTTGTTTTCAGTACATAATAGATAGAAGCTGAAAATATGCAGCTGAAACAAAAGAGAAAGTTTAAAAACTTAATTTATCTTCTATCCCTGTAGAAGTTTCTGGAAAAAAAATCAACGATTTTAGTAAAGCATAAATCTGACCATCAATTATTATACAGAACAAAATATACATACATACATTTGCGTAAACTGCTTTTTTACTAGCATACTAGCACCAACTGTTTATAAAAGAGCCAGGAGCCCAGAAATAAATCAGAATGCTTCTGAACACACAAAAGTGCTGTCATAAAGTCAGGGACCTTTAAACTCACTCACTTGATGCTAAAAGAATCCCTTATAATATTTAAAGAAAATATGGTCACAATTTATACATAAAAAGCTACTATAGATAAATAAAAAAGGTAAGAAGGAACAACTACAGATAGGTCATGCAATAAGAAAAACAAATTGTTAAGAAATACAGAGGAAAAAATCAATTTCAGTAGTAACCAAAGAACTACAAATTCAAATAAAAGATATACTTTTTAAAATTGAAGTATACTTGATTTACTATATTGTGTTAGTTTGCTATGTACAGCAAAGTGATTCAGTTATATACATATGTATATATAAGTGTATATGTATATATATGTTCTTTTTCAGATTCTTTTCCATTATAGGTTATTACAAGATATTGAATATAGTTCCCTGTTCCAGTAAATCTTTGTTGTTTATCTATTTTATTATATATAGTAGTGTGTATCTGTTAATCCCATACTCCTAATACTATTTTACTTGTTAAATAAGCCAACATTTATTTTTAATGATAATTTTCAGGGTGTACAGGGTAAGGTGAAGTCGGCTTTCTTGTATTCTGGTGATGGACGTGCTGAGCTGTACAGCAATTCTAAAAAGTAATGTGGGAGGTATTTGTTAAGTCTGTAAGAAAAGTTATTCACTTTAACAAAGTAACTCCCCTTCTAGAACTCCATTTTAAAGAAACAATTCAAGCTGTGGACAAAATTTATACACAAACATATTTCTTCCAGCACTATTTATAATAGCTAAGAATGGAAGCAAATAAATTCAAAAATAGGTTCAGATTTATGCAAATTAAAATACAACCATGATTGAAAATTATGCCTGCAATTTTAATGAAGAAAAGTTCTCAAAAATTATTAATATCCTGGGAAAACACTCACAGAAGAACACTTAGTGAAGAATGAATAATGCAAAATATTATGTACAAAAATTATCCCAATTGTGTAAAACGGTATAATATAGATTACTGTATTATATGTGTAAATAATGCCTGCATATTTACATACAAACACACAAATCTGTATTTGCATGTTCATGTTTAAATATATAGAAAACTATTTTAAAGAGATTCCAGTGGTAGCAGTATCATCTCTGACTAGTTTGCATATCACATTTTCCATGCTACTTTCCTATTTTTTCAAATTTCTCAGAGCCCATATTATTATTATATCATCAGCATTATACATTATACTGAGAAAAATGACTCATTAAGCATAATTGTTTTTAAATGCCACTCAGAGCCTAGTTGCTTATGTTATAGATCATTATTTTCGCAGATGGTGATCCGGTTTCCTGCTGCATAACTGATCAGGATTAGGTGATGAGGAAGAGGAGGGAGGGTGCGTGAGTTTACTGGTAGTGATGCTTCTCACCAAGCCCTCACCCCCACGTGGGACCAGTATCAGTCCTCCCATTAGTAAGGGGAAGGGAGATCCTTAACAGACCCTCAGAGAACCAGACATGGGGAATGGAAGCAATAAGCCTAGAAAATGTTTAGAATGGCTTATCTCTGCATATCTAAATTGGGCCTATAACATGGTGGTCGAGCCCTGGAGTCAGGCAGGCTGGTTTCAAACCCCAGTTTCACCACCTGGTGGCTGGGTGACCTAGTAAGACATTTAAATCATCTGATGCTCAGTTCCAACTCAAAAAAAATGGGGTGGAAACAGTACCTGTCCCATAGGGTCGTTGTGAGCATTGAATAAGCTAATTCACAGAAGGATGTAGAACAGTGCTTGACAATGAGCCATGCGGTTGTTAAGACTGTTACCATTTTCTAAATGACGCTTTCAAAGGCAAGGTTTCTCCAAGTGTGATTCTCCTGACTGCTTGGACCAGAATCAGGAGGGAAACTTGTGACAGACGCATATTCAACTCTACTGAATAAGAATTTCTGGAATGGGTCCCAAGAATATATATTTTTGACAAGCTCCCAGGTTGCTCCTATGTGCACTAAACTTTAAGACACACTGTACCAAAAGTATTATTGTGTTATAATTCTCTATAACCATTCTTAAGTCACCAAGAAAAAGTTAAACAATGTTGAGTAATTCTACTTAAGTAGCTGAGAGGTACTACGTACCCACGTAAATTGAAGTCCTGACAAGGATGAATAAATAAAAGTTTATTTCTAAGTTTATTTTATTTCAAAGTGAAAAGCTTTTATTATCAGGAATATTCATTTATGTGGAACACTTCATTCCTTGAAGATGTTAGCTAAAGGATGTGTTATTGTATTAATGTCTGTTTGTATAGAAGATATGATTTTACCCATTGTATCATAAAACATAAGATTATAGTTGCTTCAATATAGAGTTGAAAGTGCCCAGATTTTCTATGCTATGGAGAGATTATGTCTATTCATAATCAAGTATCTGTGTGCCTCTAAATAAAAGGGTTGTAGTTAAGAGTTATGTGCTCAAATTGAGAAGAAATGCAGTGTCTAATTGTAGATTTTTTTCTTTGCAGCCTTTCTTATTTACTATCTGACCCTTACAAGTACAAAGATTTTTTTTAAATTAGTGTTAGGAACATCCACTCTAATGACAGTGATAGCATCATTTCATCTCCATATGTTTTCAAGTTGCATTCCGACTCATAAAGCCCAATACTCTCTGACCAGCTCCAGTGGCAGGCTCTCTTGAACATGTCCACATGGGCTAAATGCAAATCCTGGCATCATTTGGGCAATCAGGATGGAAATTCATCAAACCCACTCCACACACAATTCAGACATAAGGGAAGGAAATCCTACACAGCAAAATGCAGACTTATCTTACATGTACCATAACTGCAATTAGACCAAATTTCTACTCAAAATCCAAGCATTCATAACTTTAAAAAGTTCCTCTGTAAAATAGCTTTACATCAGTAAGCACTATCAAGACTAATTTCCCTGTCAATTTTAAAATTCAGAATTTTTATCACTCTAAATGCATATTAGCAACTTAATCTAATTTATAGACTACACCTTACTTAAGCAGATGATTTTGTCTAGGTTTTCCTGAAATAAATGAGGATTTCGGGTGACACTGACCTCTTTAATTATACTGAAGAGACAACCATTTATTTTAAGTGCATGCCATTCAGAGTTATTTCTAGTTCATGGTAGATATCAAAATACTCATTTAAAAAGTTGAAGAAACTTATGCTTGTTTAATTGGGGGAGGATAAAGAAGTATGCTCAGGAAGCTTTTAAGATTATGGCTACCAGCAAAAGTTATTCATGTCAGCATCCAAAAATGCCTTAAATTTCCAAAAAACAGAACTCTGTTCTCCTAGACAGTCATTTAGCAACCATTACGGTAGACTTTAACACACTGAAGGTCAAGATGATTGAGACATTTTAGGGGTATACTATTGTGCTCCCAAATAAAACACTCAACTTCAACTAGCCAAAGCCATCATAATGCTGAAAATAATACTACCATAGTTTAGCCTCCATTGGAATCTCTTGAAAACTCAGTACCACCTGCCTTGTCCAAATCATATGTTGGAAAGCTGAACTTAAGTGTGACATTGTAGTGAAGCAGGTATAGTTTGGAAGAATGTGATTTAACAGCAGATCGGTTGCCCTCAACGGGATGAACAGAAACAACCATAGGGGGTACATGTGGAATCACGGGTGCCCTGGAGGACAGCAAGTGACTAAATGACCCCAAATTGTAGTTGCCATTTGTCTTGGGTTTGGTTTTCAGAATGTATCCATCTATGAAATGGCAACATCTGCCCTCTTATTACAACATTCTAAAAGCTAAAAATATAAATACATGCGATGCAAAAAAACTTGCAATCCTCTTTTAAAACTTGGACAGTTTTCTATTAGGTAGTTCATTTCAAAAAGGCTATATTTGTTTAAAATGCAATATCTTGCCATTGACTGTTTTCCTTCCAGTTCTTATGAAAACAAGTATTCTAATCAAACCAAAATTCCTAAACTAAAAAAAAAAATTATTTTCAGCCAATGATATTGTGCTTAACCAATGTTCTCCTCCCTCTTAAAAAAATTAAAGGGAGGATTTCTCTGTAAATTGAATAGAATCAACTTTCCAATGTAGGAAAGACAAAGTAAGCCTCCTAATTCAATTCTTCCATTCATGTGATCATATCTTCCCCTCCCCCAGGAAAGACTCTCAAGCCAAATATGGCTTCATGTTTTATGTCCCCCCCAACTCAAGTTCATATGTAGAAATCCTAATCCCCAAGGGATGGTGTTAGGAGGTGGAGCCTTTAGGAGGTGATTGGGTCATGAATGGGATTATTGCCTTGTTTAGACACCCCAGAGAGCTTCCAGATTCTTCCACAATGTGAGGACACAGCAAAAAGACAGCCATCAGGGAAACAGACCTTATCTGATGGAGCCCTGATCTTGGACTTCCCAACCTCCAGAACTGTGAACAATAAATTGTTGTTGTTTATAAGCTATCCAGTATATGGTATTCCTGGTATAGCAGTACAAACTGACAGTGGTTTTCTACAGCTCTTAGACTTCCAGAGCAAAGTACAGCTAAGAGGTTTGTTCCTACTTGCTCTCCCAGGAAGCGAACAAGCTGAACTCCAACCACCACTCTTAAAAGCAGCTGCACAAGCCAATATCCCACTCACCCCGAGGTCATTTCCTTCTGTTCCAGCCTTGAAACTAAACCCCTTTCACACACCTCTGCATGCTTCTGCAGACTTCATTGCTAAAGAGGAAGATGCAACTCAGACTCGAATTAGATTCTCCCCCACCCAGCCATAGTAATACTTTACAAGTAAAGTCTAAGTAAGTGCATTGCTCCTTTATTCTAGTATAACTGCATTTCCTAGCTTTTAATAGTATAAATGCAGGTACTTACTCTCTGAGTTCTTCCTTTTGGAGCTCCCTCACCAAACTTAAGAACCAAGTACATTTAGAAACCGTTTCAGAAAATCCCTTCCTGTCCAAATTCTTTGAATCATTTTCTGAAATGCAAACACTGAATACTATTCTAGGAACTTACTAGATAGCAAAAGGCCTGGGTTCTAGTCTATCCTAATCACCTTTTGTTATCTGTGGGATGCTGAGCTGAGCTGTCATTTAACCTCACTAATCTCAGCTGTTTCATAATCTAATTCAATAAACACTTATCCAACGCCTGTTATCAACCAAGTACCTTGCCAGTTTGAGGAGGAGACCTATGCTGATTACCCTGAGCTGTCCCTTTCAAGTGCTCAAGAGTGTGGCTATTTTTTTTTTAATTTTTAAATTTGATTTAATTTTTTATACAACAGGTTCTTATTAGTCATCAATTTTATACACATCAGTGTATACATGTCAATCCCAAACGTTTGAAATGTGGCTAGTGAGACTGAGGAACTGAAGTTCAAATTTCTATTTTCATTAATTTAAATTTAAAAATGAATACTTCATTCATTTATTGGAAAACTTTAAGTACGTTTGGAACAACCTGAGCAGGGGAATCTAATTTTCCATGGTCAATTTTATGAAATCTTAATACAGATAAATTATTTCTAATGAAAATTTAGTGTCCAAGTTGGGATGTGCTGTAGGAGTGCATATTTTGAAAGCTAGTAAAAATAGGAGTGTAAAATACCAATTAATAATTTTTTATATTGATATGTTGAAATGGTAACATTTTGGATATATGGGTTAAATAGAAGATAGTTTTAAAAATTATCTCACTAGTTTCTTTTTTACATTTTTAAAATGTGGCTGCTATTGCTCAGATGTGGCTTACAGTATATTTTTATTGAACAGTAAACCTCTAGAACTCCAAAATAAATTAGCTCATGTAACATGCCTGCCCCGCCTCTGTCTAACTTTCTGTGTCCCATGCAACCTGTCTACGTTTTTTCCAATAGAAAACCCAGCTGTCGTTTACTCTCAACCCTTTGTACCCTGGGTCTTCCCCCCAAATAACTTGTTGCAATAAGTTGCTTGCTCTGCTGTTTCTTCCATTATGTTAAAATTCCATGATGAAAGAAACAGGTTGGTTTGCTATTGCACCCTCATTGCCTCACATAGCACAATGTCACAGAGCAAGTGCTCACAACAGGTGTATAAAACATTGTGTTCCTGAGAAGTATCTAAATTCAGCGCTCAAAGGTACTGAATTGTTGTTGTTTTTAATATGACAATTCACCTTCAAGTAGAAAGACACCTAAATTATTTTAGAAAAACTTCCCAGTTTTTAAAAGAACCACAGGGCAGGAGTTTTTTCATCAAAAACAAAAATGACAGTAAATGTAACTTAGTTTTTGATATTTCACACCAAAAATTTGAATTAAAATTGGCATGTCTCTAGAAGAATACAGACTATTTTCTCCACACATACACACAAAAATAGTAAACAAATTAATTTCTCCCATTGCAACTTCTCCTTAAGATATAAAGGGGTAATATTCAACTCCTCGATAAAATCATACATTAGTAAAGCAATTTAGAAATGGACACATCAGTTCAATCCTTTGTCTTTCCTCATTATATGCTTTAACTTGTGCAAAAGGGACAGAGAATGACTTTCCTAGCATCTCTGACTGTCATTTATGGCTGACAAAATACTGGTATGAGGATTGCTATTTGTGTTTTAATTAGATTGAATTCCCACTCATAATGTAATGTGTGTTTGCATATTATTGCTAAAGTGTAGAAATAGTAGACCAGGATTCTTTGAAATTTTATTTTTCAACCTTAACTCCCATTACTAAATAGCTTTTGCTTTCATTTGTCTTTTTATTTGATTATTATAACAGCAACATCATCATTTACAAAAGAATGAGCTCCATTCTCTCTCTGTGTATGCTCATATACTTATTAAGAACTTGATGGATTCTGACAGAGGAGTACCTGAAAAATAAACAGAGCTCACAGCTGTGTCAAGAAAAATACGGAGGGAGACACAAAAGGGAGGGGATATGGGAACATATGTATATGTATAACTGATTAAATTTGTTATAAAGCAAAAAAATAAAAAAATAAATATCAAAAAAAAAAGAAAAATACGATGTTACCACCAATGCATCTGCACGCAAAGTTAATAATTGATCAGATACCAAAAGTGTGAATCCCAGGGCTGGAAGCCAAAGCTAAATCTGCTTGCAGTTCAATAAGCTTCTGCTTTCTCTCCCTAACTCTTTGCCAAAGAAACTTTACCAGGGAGTTCTCTACTCAAAATATCAATACCCCAGAGCTCTAAAAACAAAAGATCTATTGGATTTTATAGTTACTTTGACAATAAAAAATAATAATAATAAATAAAAAGAAGCACTGAACTAATGTGTAGAATGAATTGGTAGAAACAAGATAATATACACACATTAGAATACAACAAAAGAGAGTCACTTCTAGAAAAGTAATAGTCTCTGAAAATCTGTTCCTCCATAAATGCAATGAAAACACTGGCAAAATGATGAAAATCAACTTTTTCAGAACTATGGAAATTATGCAAAGTCTTGCAACAAAAATAAACATTTATTTATTCAATGATAACAGCTGAATCTCGGTAAAAGTGAATTTTGGGGGTATTTTAACTTGCTCTTTTCCCATCCTTTACTCTCCAGCTCTGCAGTAGACTTGTAAACCAACAGCCTTTCAGTCATGATAGCCATGAAAACCAGAAGCCTGACAGGCACTAGCAGGTGCAGAAAGAATTTGGAGTTACTCCCCCAAACCCCCTTTCCAGAGAATTGTCATTGTTTGACCTGTCTGGCAGTTCCATGGGAACCCTGACTTGCAGGGCTTCTTTTTCTTTATTTGAGAATTAAAATCAGCCCACTGCAGTCTCAGAACATTTTTCAAAAACAATCACTGACAACTGTTTAATATTGTGGCTGCCTGAGGCAGTAATATAGTTGGGGCAAATGAAAAGCTGACCAAGAAACTTACAGGAAAATATGGGGAATGAAATGTACATAGAGTTTTCAAAGGCCTCTGACATATTCCTGGGAATCAAGGCCTCCATGTACATGTGCAGTAATGTAGGCAGACTCAAGAAATACCTGAGAAAGCCTTAGTATATCACCTCTGGTGGACCTTGAGTCACTGCATGAAAAGAAAGTAAAAGCTATTAAAGCTGCCTCCTGGAGTGTTGAAGCTAGACTCCAGGAAGCATACATAGCCTGTAGACAAAAGGTGGGATAGCTGTTCATTCAAGCTATTTCAGGAAATCTCAGTCCAATCATTAGCTGACCACTAAGCTAACTGACCAGAGACCTCCGTGGTCATAAACAAAAAATGCAGACTTTACAAAATTAGTTCAGAAAAATTACTAAACAAACAAATAGCAAAAACAACAAACCCTGGGATATGGGATCTGATTTCCAGACATGACACATTGTGTTATCTAATATGTTCGGTTTTCAACAACAGCAAAAAAATTATAAGACGTGCAAAGAAACAGGAAAATATAGCCAACACACATTTAAAAAAAAAAAAACAGTCATTAGAAAACTTCCCTGAGGAAACCCAGACATTGGGTTTCCTAGAAAAGTACTTTACGACAAAAGTACTTTAAATCAGCTATTATACATATGACCAAAGAACTAAACAAAAATATGTCTAAAGAACTAAAGGGAAGTATAAGAATGATGTCTCACAAAATAAAGAATATAAATAAAAATATATAAATTATAAAAAGAAACTAAGTAGAAATTCTGGAGCTAAAAAAGGACAATAACCAAAATGAAAAATTCACAAGAGGGTTCAACAGCAGATTTGAGCTGGAAGAAGAAAGAATCAGCAAATTTTAAGATAGGTCATTTGAGATTATTTGGTTTAAGAGGAGAAAGAAAAAAATAATAATAATTTAAAAGACACGAACAGAGCCTCAGAGACCTATGCAACACAATCAAACTATCAACAGATGCACAATGGGAGTGCTAGAAGAAGAAGAAAAAGAAACAAAGAGGAAAAAAGACTATTTGAATAAATAGTGGCTGAAAACTTCCAATATTTAATGAAAAACATAAATATACACATCCCAGAAGCTCAACAAATTCTAAGTAGAATAAGTTCAAAAACATCCATACCTAGACACATCCAAACAAACTGTTGAAAGACGAAGACAAAAAGAGAATCTTGAAAGCAGCAAGAGAGAAGTGACATAAAACATATAAAGGATCTTCAATAAGATAAACATCTGGTTTCTCATCAGAAAACATGGAAGAGGCAGTGATAACATATTTAAAGTGATGAAAGAAAAAGATTCTTCAACTGAGAATTCTGTTTCCAGCAAAAGTCTCTTCAAAAATGAAGGAAAACTAAGACATCCCCAGATAAACAAACTAATAGAGTTCTTCACTAGCATACCTGCCCTACAAGAAATACTAAAGTGAGTCTTCTGGCTCAAATGAAAAGACATTATACAGCAACTCAAAACCACATGAAGAATAAAGAGCATCAATAAGAGTAACTTATAACTAAATATAAAAGACAATATAAATGTTTTTGTTGTTTGTAACTCTTCTATATGATTTTAAAACAATTGCATAAAACAATAATTATAAAGCTACACCAATGGGTTTACAATGTCTAAAGATGTCATTTGCATGACAATAATAGCACAAAGAATGGAAGAGATAACAGAGCTATATAAAAGCAAAGTTTTTGTATACTATTAAAATTAAATTGTTATTAATCTGAACTCAATTGCTATAAACTAAGATGTTAATTGTAATTCCCAGGAAACCACTAAGAAATAACTCCAAAAAATATAGTAAAAGAACATGGGAATTAAAATACTACACAAGAAAATACGTATTTAACACAAAAGAAGGCAGTAATGGAGGGAGAGATGAACAAAATAGACACCAGACATTTTTAATATAGCAAAATAGCAGTGTTATGGGCTGAAATCTGTCCTCCTCAAAATTCATATGTTAAAGTCCTAACCACCAAGTACCTCAGTGGTACTGTATTTGGAGACATGTCTTTAAAGAGTTGATTCAGTTAAATGAGACCATTAGGATGAGCCTTAATCCAATTTGACTGGTGTCTTTAAAAAAAGGAAATTTTGGATACACAAAAGAGACACCAGGGATTTACACACACAGAAAAAGACCATGTGAGGACACAGTGAGAAAGCAGCCACCTACCTGCAAGCCAAGGTGAGAAGCCTCAGAAGAAATCAAATCTGTTATCACCTTAACTTTGGACTTCTAGCTTCAAGCACTGAGAAAATTAATTTTTATTGCTTAAAATAAAATACCAGTCTGTGGTGCTTTTTTCTGGCTTCCCTAGAGAACTAAAACAAGCAGACATTAATTCTACCTTATTAATAATTACATTAAATGCAAATGGATTAAACCCGCCAATCAAAAGACAGTGATGGACAGAATGAATTGGGAAAAAATATCTAACTATACGCTCTCTCCAAGTGACACGTGTTAGATTCAAAAACATGTTGAAAGTAAAAGGATGGGAAAATATATACCATGTAGATAGTAACCAAAAGAGAGGTGGGGTGTTAGATCAGATGAAAAGCCTTAAAAAATAAGTGGATACTAGAGACAAAAAATAAAGGAGTATGATAAAAGGATCAATCCATCAAGAAAAATTCTAAAGATGCATGCAGTTAACAAAAACCCCAAATATATGAAGCAAAATTACAAAATTCAAGGGACAAGCAAACATTTCAACAACAATTCTTGGAGACTTCAACACCCTGCTTTCCATAATGGAGAGAAGAACTAGATAGAAGATACCAAGAATTACAAGATATGAACACTATAAACCAATTGGACCTAGAAAACTTCTACAGAACAGTCAATCCAATAACAGCAGAATATACATTCTTTTCAAGTACACATGGAATGTTTTCCATGGTGGACCATATGTTAGGCCATAAAACAAGTCTCAATAAATTTAAAAGAGCTGAAATCATATAAAGCAGAGTGGAATGAAATTAGAAATCAATATCAGAAGGAAAGTCGGGGAATTCACAAATATGTTAAAATCAAGCTACACATTCCTAAATAATCAATGGGTTGAAGATGAAATCACAAGTGAAATTATAAAATACCTTTAGATGAATGAAAATGAAAATATAACATACCAAAATGGATGAGTTGCAACCAAAGCTTAGAAGGTAATTTATAGCTATAAATGCCTGTTTTCAGAAAGAAGTAAGATCTCAAGTAATTATCTTAGCCTTCCACTTTAAGAAATCTTAAGAAAAAGAATAGCAAGCCAGGGCTTCCCTGGTGGCGCAGTGGTTGAGAGTCCGCTTGCCAATGCAGGGGACACGGGTTCGTGCCCCGGTCCGGGAAGATCCCACATGCCGTGGAGCGGCTGGGCCCGTGAGCCATGGCCGCTGAGCCTGCACGTCCGGAGCCTGTGCTCCGCAACGGGAGAGGCCACAACAGTGAGAAGCCTGTGTACCGCAAAAAAAAATAAAAATTAAAATTAAAATTAAAAAAAATTTTAAAAAAAGAACAGCAAGCCAAAGGAAGGAAGTAATAATAATTGGAGCAGAAATAAATGAAATAGAGAATAGAAAAAAACATTAAAAAATAAATAAAACCAAAAGTTGGTTCTTTGAAAAGATCAACAAAATTGAGAACTGTTAACTAGTCTGACAAAGAAAAATAGATAAGCCTCAAAAAATTAAAAGTGAGAATGAAATAAGGAATATTAATACCACCTTTTTAGAAACAAAAGGGATTGTAAGAGAATACTATGAACTATTGTATGCCAAACTAATTAGACAACTTAGATGAAGTGGACAAATTCTTAGAAAGACATAAACTACTGAAATTGACTAAAGAAGAATTCAAAAATATGAATAAACCTATAACAAGTTACAAAAAACAAAAACAAAACCAAAAAACTTCCCACAAAGAAAAGTCCAGGCCCAGATATGTTCACTGGTGAATTCTAGCAAACATTTGAGGAAGAATTAATAACAATCTTTCACAAAATCTTGCAAAATATAGAGTAGGAGGGAAGACATCCCAACTCACTCCTTGAAACCAATATTACTCTGATAATAAGACAAAGACATCACAAGAAAAGAAAACTACAGTCCAATATCCATTATGAACATAGACATAAAAATCCTCAGTCGTGTACTAGCAAAAAGTATCCAGCAACATCCCAAAGGGATTATACACATGACCAAGTGAGATTTATTCTAGGAGACAAGGTTAGTTCAACATAGGGAAATCAATCAATGTAATATATCACACTAACAGAATAAAGGACAAAAAAAGCACATAAGCCTCTCTGTTGCAGAAAAAGCATTTGACAAAATCTAAAATCCTTTCATGATAAGAACACTTAACAAATAGGAACAGAAGGGAACATCCATAACCTGATAAAGGAATCTATAAGAAACCCACAGATAACATCATTTGTTAATGGTGAACAAATGATGAAAGCTTTATCCCTTAGATGGAAAACAAGAAGAGGATGCCCACTCCTGCCACACTTATTCAACACTGTACTGGAAAGTTCTAGTCAGGAAGACTAACCAAGAAAAATAATAAATGGTATCCAGATAAGAAAAAAGAGGTAAAACTACTTCTCCTCTCAGATGACATAATGTTGGCTATAGAAAATCCTAAAGAATACACATACACAACCACAGACACACATAAGAAGGGGAAAATACTATAAAAACTGATAAGATCAGCAAGTTGGAATGACATGAGATCATTATACAAACATAAATTGCATTTCTATACATTAACAATGAACAATCTGAAAATAAAATTAAATGATTCCATTTACAATAGCATCAGAAGGAATAATATACTTAGAAGTAAATATAACAAAATAAGTGTAAGACAAACACTGAAAACTACAAATCATTGTTGAAGGAAATTAAAGGAGATCTAAATAAATGGGAAAATATTCCATGTTCATGCATCAGAAGACTTAATAGTGTTAAGATGGCAAATATCTCCAATCTGATACACAGATTTAACACGCTGCCAAAATTCTAGCTGGCTTTTTTTTTTTTTTGCAGAAATTGACAAACTGATCCTAAAATTCATATGGAAATCTAAGGGAACCATAATAGCCAAAACAATCTTGAAAAGGAAGAACAAAGTTGGAGGATGCACACTTCTGGCATTCATAATTTACTACAAAGGTGCAGTAATCAAGACAGTGAGTTATGGACATAAGAATAGACATATAGATCAATGAAAAAGAATTGAGAGTTCAGAAATAAACTCCTACAGTAGAGGTCAGTTGATTTTCATCAAGGGTGCCAAGAAAGTTCAATAGATTAAACATAATAACCTATAATAGAAGAGAATGTAAAAAAAGAATATAGGTATATATAACTGAATCACTTAACCATGCACCTAAAACTAACACAACATTGTAAATCAACTATATTTCTATAAAAAATTTTTAAAAGAAAAATGAATGAACAACAAAAAATAGATCAAATGCAAGAGATAAATTGTGAAACCCTTACAAGAAAACATAGACCTAAGTCTTCATGACCTTGTATTAGGCAATGGTTTCTTAGATATGGCACCAAAACTTAAGAGAGAAAAGAAGAAAAGATAAACTGGGCTTCTTCAAAATTAAACACTTTTAGTTTTCAAAAGACTTGATCAAGAAAGTGAAACTACAAACCAGAGAATGGCAGACAATATTTGCAAAGTGTATATCTCACAAATCTTATATCCAGAATATATAAAGAACACTTATTACTCAACAATAGAAATACAAATAATCCAATTTAAAAATGGTAAAAAGATGTGACTTGACATGGCTCCAAAGAAGATATGCAACTGGCCTGTAAACTCATGAAAAGATGCTCAACATTATTAGTCACTAGGGAAATGCAACTCAAAACCACAATGAGATACCACCTCACACCGACTACAATGGTTATAATTTAAAAGATCGACAATAAAAAGTGTTGGCAAGATTGTAAAGGAATCAAAACTCTCATACATTGCTTATGAGAATGTAAAGTGGCTCAGCAACTGTGGAAAAGAGTTTGGCATCTCTTCAAGAGGTTAAACATGACACTATATAACTCAACAATTCCACTCTTAGATATGTACCCAAGAGAACTAGAATATATGTATACACACACACACACACACACACACACCACAAGTGCACATGAATATTCATAGCAGCATTATTCATAATAGCCAAAAAGTGGAAACAACCCAAATATCTGATGAATGAATAAACAAAATATTGTGTGCCCATATAATAGACTATTATTGATCAATTAAAAGGAATAAAATACAGATATATGCTACAACACGTATAAAACTTTTTCAAAGTTCACACCATTGTAAGTGAAAGATTACAGTCACAAATGATCACATATTGTATGATTCTGCTTATAAGAAATCCATAGACAGAAACAGGCAAATCCATAAACAGAAATCAGGGGCTGGGTGGAGGGGAGAATGACAAGTGATTGCTAATGGGTCTGGGATTTCTTTTGGGGGTGATGAAAATGTCCTGGAATTAGATAGTGATTACAGTTCTATCACACTGAATATACTAAAAACTCCTAAATTGTACCCTTATAAAAATAAACAAACAAGAGAAGAAAACAATGCAAAAATAGCAAGTGTAGTGAGAAGTAAATCTAGAGTTTTTGAGATGAAGCTTGTAGGATGAATACGATTTTGACAAAAGAAGACTATTAATAACATCAATAGTTATTAATAGTCTTGGAGCAGGAAAGCATCAGTTAATTTGGAAATTAGAGATAGTCTAGTGTGGCTACGTTATAATTTGGAAAGATAATTCTGGAGAGCTAGGATGAACTAAGATGTCAGGAGGCCCTTAATGTCCAGATGAAAGTGGCCATCCTATGGGGTTAGTGATGGCAGCCCTGAAGGCTTTGAAGGAAGAGTGCCTTAAGAATAGCCTTGCTAGTCAGTTTGGTCCTCCACTCCCTGGAGCTTTAACCGATGCCAGAATCACAGAATTTTATAGCCATGGGAGCCTATGATATTATCCAACTCCATGATTTAAAATAACATTAGCAATAAGCAGAACAGATCATGGAAAGGTCTCTGTGAGCCAAACATTGTGACCCTGTCATCTCAGCCACCCTCTGTTCACCCAGTGAGGAAAGCAACGGCAGCAGAACAGTCTGATACGTGTATCCTCCTCATTTTTGAGGCAAAGACACTGAAAGACAAAGGTTAAGCTACCATCACAAGAACGCAAAATTCACGCTTGGTAAAATGTGTCCAGGCTTCGGGGAAAATGACAGAGGCAGGGATGATATGCAGAGCATGTTTGGGAATGTTCAGGAAAAGAAGAGTGCCATAGGGTGGGAGCCAAGATAACTCCATCTCCGTGATGACGTCGTTGAGACCTGGCATGAGTTTAAATTCAGCAGCGATGTAACCCCCAATGTGTGAGAACACGTCTTAAACACGTCTGCGTCCTTCACGGTGCTCTACACGTAATAATTATTTACTGGTTCGATGAATGAATTCAGACTCTCCTTGGATTTGTTCAAGGGCAGTCCCTGTGCTAGCATCTGGCTTCTCTCCAGCAGGGCGGTCAGAGGGGGCCCTCCAGGGGAAGTCGGATACTCTTCTCTCCCCTCACGTCACCAGACTATAGGGGACACCCTAGCAGAGGGGGTCCTGAAAGCTCGCCTCTCCTCTGAGCCCAGGAAGGAGGGCAACAAGCCTCCCCTACGTGCAAAACAGAAATCAGGGTTCACTGCACACTCTCATTTCTTAACGGCCTAATAACAATATACAAAATATACATTTTGGTCCACAACCTTCATCTTTTTGACCAACCGCAGAATCAAAAGTGAAACGGTCCTCTCTTTAAGTTCAACAAGCTGACACTTCCAAGGAGTCCCCAGTAGTCCTGACTGACGTTCACTCAGCACCTCCAATACGGATGCAATCTTTGCTGCTAAGTGTCCCTGAACTTAGTCACTGTCTCAGTTGAATGGGGGGAAAAAGCGTATGAACTTATCTGAGAAACAAAGAATGGTGAGAAAGAAACTTTTAACCTAGAAGTGAGAGAAACCCTTTGTCAAGACATTTCCCAGTTTTCAATGCCCAGTGAAGACATACACAATGGGGAAAACTCAAGCGGCTCAGAGGAGGAAATCTATTTATTTGCACTGTATTGTTTCTTGCATTAGCTCATGATTCCAAGGAAGTGCTGTTGTGACTGTTTGAATTCTAATCACTACAAGATGCAGGCTATACCTCAAGATGTTAATGTGAACACTGACCATAATGATCATCTATTTTTAACACATAATTGTGGCATCATCCAGTAAAACCCCTATCACATCACCACCTGGATAATGGGAAATGACCACCAGCTTAAATGTGGGGACAGTTCGGACCATCACAGGGCTATTGCTTATTTAATAATCTCAAGGAAAAAACGTCCTAGCAAATGTCAGCTTGTCATGATGGTTTCCTGGCTCTTCCTTTGTTGGACATAAAAGCTATTAGAGGGCTTCTATAAACAGTGGGTTTTTTCAGGTATATTCTTCTATTATGAAAGTTTATCTAAAGAAATATTTTCTTTGGGGAAATCAATGCCAACGTGTCTTTCCTTAGGATGCAACGCATGGAAAGATGTAAAACAATTGTTTTGCTAGAGGGGAAAATACTCCTGACATCAGCCACAATACGCTTTGTTCTCATTATCATAAAATACAATCATTGCCCATAAATTTTCATAGAAGATGAGGAGAGAATGTTTCTGTCACTAGGCAAAAATTACTCATCTTCATCTCCCCTAGTGGCTGTCAGTTTCCAGCACAGGGGCTCACGCCCAGAGGATGTCGCTGGTTGATCAAAGGCCAGCTGCCATGGCCCAACCTCCTCCTGCAGGATGGGTCAGAGGTGTCCCTCGGACGGAAATTGAGTTGCTCCTGTTCCTCAAACGTGCCTCAGGCCGACACCCCTCTGCCCCTCTGAGGCTAACCTTTGCTTCCTCGTTTGCCTTGCTTTTGGCACTGTGCTTTTATTCCATTTTAGAGTTGTTGCATAGAATTCCTGTTTAGATTCGTTACCCTACTCTGCCTGCCCTTTGTAACTCCCACTGCCAAAAGAAATGTATCCTCTTCTTTTTCGGGGGCTGGAATGAAACAATATGAATTATTCCTTTGGAATCAAGAGCCGAACTCGCCCTCTGCGTAGCACCCTCGGCAAAGAATCGGGATGCATCAAAGCATACTTCACATTTTCAAAGAAAATGCCTACTCAAATCAGATTTTTGATGACTTTAATTTTCCCCTTTGAGCCTTCAGTGGAATCATAATTTCCTTTATGTGGAAGAAAGTGCATTGGCTTTGTTAACCAAAATACTACAAAGCTGCTGAGTGAAGAGCAGAGGACAGCTTGGCAATCAGATGCTCATGTGAAGGACTTTGTTTTATGGTAGTGGCTTCTAACATTCATGACTTTGTGCCAACAAGTAAAACGGGCTCCATATAGAAAGTCTGTTGTGATGTTAAAATGAAACATCCTGGCCCCTCAGTCCTCAGAGCATTAGGCGTTTTTGTTCTTGTTTTAGCTTACGAGCTCCTCTCCTAAGTATGGTGCCTGCTAAATTGAAATCAAACTAAATTAAAAGAAACAAATAAAAATGGAGCAGATAAGCACAAGCCTCACAGACTACCCTGCGACTTCTATATAATCAAATGATTGCGTTGGTTAACTTTTCCTCTTTTTTTCCCCTCACTTGTGAAGGATGAGTAAACTTTGGTGAATATAATAGCTTAAATAATTTAGAGGCCAACTTGATATCATCCTAAAAGTATATAGGAAAACAGTTTTCTCCATTGTTTTCCATTTTAATAAAAATGAGTGCTTTTTTCACACACAAATAAATATTTATTTAAAAATTTTATGCCTTTTTAATAGATGTATAATTGACATATATTAGTTTCCGGTGGACAACACAGTGGTTTGATATTTGTATATATTGCAAAATGATCACTTTGCAATATATACAAATAAATACTTAAAAAATACTTTAAAAAATACTTTAAAAAAGTCAGATATCCCTGGATTATTCCTTAAAATCTGGAAATGGTTTCCCCTCTGTATATCGGAGGTGAGAAGAAACTCCTTTCCCCTATGTCTTTTATCTTCTCTGGTCCCTCCGGGTGTGGAGACCAGAACTGCAAAGCCAGAGGGAAGTCTCCAACTTTGTGTATTCCAAAGCCTTCCTTAGCCAAGACAAAGTGTCCTAAGTCACACCATGCTGTTTTGCTGAAAGCATTGTTTTCACTGCTATTGCTTGTAACAATGGCTATAAAGGCAAAGGAAAATGGGACAACAATTATACAGATGACGGAGGCCAACATGGTGCGCTGTACACCTTGAGAGAGAGAGAGAGACCCAAGGGAAATCATTGGGGGCATTGAATAAACTGCCTGAGTTCTTCATTTTACAAGTGCAAAAGTGGCCTTTTTGGGTACCGCAGCCTTCAGAGAAAGCTTGGCAGTGGAAATAAACATTCTTCACTCTGTTTTTTTTTCTTCCTTGACTTTTCCTTCACGCATGAGACAGGGAGCATAGCAGAAAGAGCTTTAGCTTTGAGACCTAAACTTGCATCTTATCTCTGCAGCTTTACCTGTGAGACTGGGTAAATTACTTAAATGAGCCTCAATTCTGGATTCCTAAAATGGCACACATATAACTTCAAAACCGTGGTGTAACAGCTAAGTGAGCCAGCATACTTCGCAAACAGTTTTGTAGAGTATGCATTCCATAATCACTCTTCAGTTTTAATTCAAATTAGATCCTTAGGGCAGTACATGGATCTATAAAGAAAGGTATATGCCTTCTCCTAACTCTTCTTACACTCTACTACAACCAAAACAAAATTAAAACCAGAAAAACAAAGAAACGCATTAGCCCGTCTGAGATATTTCGATATGGTTACGATGAGTCTTCACAATTTACTAAGACGCGTTCTCTCCCTTTTGGTTTGCTTTAACAAAATTCTAAGTGCCTCCTTATCTGTGCTCCTCACAGATGCATGGGATGCCTGGGAGCGTGGACTGCGATGCCGGCTGTTCCACCAGTGGTTCATTTAGGCATTATTAAAACAAACTTCCAACTCAATAAAGCCTCTCCCTTTTGCAAACGTAAATTATATTTAATAAGCCTGGGAACATAGGAGGTTGCCAAATCTGAAGCACGACAGCCTTGATGACTTCAGTCCGTTCTCAGCCCTTGATTACAGTTTGATTTCCTTTGGCATCAAGAGACAGACTATTTTAGCGAACAGCGTCCTTCCGTTAGCAAGAGTGAGATCTAGTTACTTGGCAAAGGACCTCTTCATTTGCCAGACAGCATGTCCAACCTCTTAGCGAGAGCCGAGACGCTGAATCTGATGTGAGGGACACACAAAGCAAGGAGCACAACACCAAGTCCTCGGCTCCCTGAACCATATTTTACAGCGCCAGCTTGTTGAGGACCATGTCACTGTGGCCTTCTCAGGTGCATCCTGGCCAGGAGGCCACATTTGAGAGTGAAAGCTTTACCTTTCACCCGGCTGGACATTTCAGTTAGTACGTTTCCAAATATCGCCTTCCCCTCGGAAGGCTCTGTCTTTCCCTGGTGATGTCTCAGAGTCGCGTGAGGTTCAGTCTCCTGGAGACCCCCTAGCCTCGGAATCAGCCTCGCACTCTGCCAAGCTGTTCTCACAAGCGCTTTTGGCCCCTCCCAACCATGTGACATTTTCCTTGGGAGTTCACCTGAGGTCCCAGCTTGCTCCCGTCACCGTCCTTGATTACCTGGGGAGCTTGGTTAATATTACGGCTCGCTTCACAGTAGCATGCTGGCTCACCTCCCGTTCCCCTGGAAGGATTGCACTGGTGTGTGTGTGAGAGAGAGGAAGACTCAGGGGCCTTTCTGCTCTCTTCCTGGGCACAGAGAGAAGCACTGGGACTCTGAGACCCTGGGGCTGCTGTTAACACTGCATTTGTTACGCTTGATGAGGACACTGACCGCATACCCTTGTCCCCG
This sequence comes from Mesoplodon densirostris, assembly GCF_025265405.1. Lineage (NCBI taxonomy): Eukaryota > Metazoa > Chordata > Mammalia > Artiodactyla > Ziphiidae > Mesoplodon > Mesoplodon densirostris. The sequence continues at coordinate 72,830,336 of NC_082677.1, read as the reverse complement.
ATATGTTCCACTATGAACCAGTACTACTCCAAAGGAGAGAGCGTCTCTCCCCACAGAGAATTAAGAAACAGCCTGCTCGATTCACAAGACAGACATGTGAGCCCATCTAAATGCCTACAAGGAATCCACAATACCTCTCACCCAGAAAACCATTTGCAGGCTCTGAACCTAATCCTTTTGAAATCTCTAACCAGCCAGAACCCTGTGCTAACCCCTGATTCCTAGAGTTCTCTACCCAGCCTGTGCTCTAGAACTCTCCCCAGACCCTGGATCCCCTCAATCCTATCATAAAAACATGTCTATTCTTGGCCCTATTCTTGCAGAGCTGCCCTTTGCTGGTTGATGGGCTGATCTGATATGCGTTTCAGGTCTAATGTATTAATAGATCCTTGTGTGTTAATGGTTCCCATCTTATGTACCAGGTTTACATTTTAACAGAAGCATCCTACAGATAATGAGTTTAACCCCACAAATGTTGGCTTAATTTGGTAAGAATTTCAGGCACCAAGACACAACCTCAGGGAGAAAAACCATATTTACCTCAAAGAGGTAAATGGGATATTTGACACTTAACTAATTATAGCATATACGCATATATCAAAGTTGGTTTTATTATGTATTAACTAACTACAGCACAGAAATAAAATTCTCTGGGTCAAACTCATGAAACACCAGAAGTGTCCATATTTGGGTATCTTGATGGAAAAGTCAGGCCATCACTTCTTTTCATATTTAAAACTTTTATCACATCAATGTCACCACTAACAATCCACTAAAACTTGGCCTAAGTGAATATTATAATTCTTTGGTTTTTTTAAAAATATAACTGTGGAAGATCCATTTCAGGAGATACTGTTAATATGACGGGGAAAAGAAAAAGCTGTTTATTAAAACTTGAACATTTTTGTCCTTATTCTGATGTACCTGAATAGATCACTCAACAACATTTTCGATCATCTCTTAGATGGGGTCATTCAACAATAACAGAAGACTTAATTCCTGACCTCAAGTTGTTTTTAATCTAGCAAAGAAATTAAATATGTATATGAAAAAATCTGTCTTGAAAAATGTTTGATGAATAAAGTAGATATAATTTCTGAAAAATGTAGGAATGATTTAATCATTGGGGAAATTTTAAAAGATCTCTATAAAATTATAATATTCTTTTCCAACAATTCTGCATGTCTGTAGTTAAAACATGTGGAAAAATACTGAGTGGTTTATGGAATGTGAAACAGTCAAAATCCAACCCTACAGCGATGTGATTAATTCATTCTGTTCAAATAGCAAATTTACTGAGTCTTACAAAATGTGTGTGAGAGAGCCTTAAATATTACAGAATTGAGATGATATTATAGTGGGTGCTACCATGCTTTTTTCACTTATTATTGTTTTGAACTTTTCCCCCATACCGTATAAATTTTTCAGAAATATATGTCTGATGTTTTTGTCCAAACTGTCTGCTAGCATTACCTAAGTCTAAATAGATACTGAGAGAAAACCAAGTGTATATACATACATACATATAATGTTGGAAAACACCAGATGTAGTTAAAGCCATCCTTATTTAAGAAAGAAATACACTCAAAAACACACATAAACAATATTAAAATAGAAAGAGAGGGAGGTAAACTCTAATGGAATCTATAAAAAAAAATACCAGACAGACAGCATATTGGAACATCATCTAAGGACTCAGAAGAAAACAATATCTCTGAACATTATTAAACAGAACCCGTAAGAAATGCTTTTAAGTTTTTGAAATTCTTTATGCCAATGATATTGTTTACAGCTGTCACTTCTGAAGGTTTTTAGCAAAAGAATCTTATTTTTCATATGAGTGACCCCAATACAGAAAATTCTATAAAGGGCAGGCTTGGACTGGGCAACCATGGGTGGTCAAGAAAAGGCTCAGCTGTAGTCTCATGTCAGTAGCTGCAGTAGTGACGTGGGTCTGGCACTGTTACCATCCAGGAGATAAGGAATTAACCAACCGTCCCATCCCTTCCCACCTGGAGCCACAGACTCTCAATGTGGTACCCTCAGCTCTTGTACAGGCAGTGTGTGTTTCTGAGAATTTCAACCATAACATTTGGAAATGTCCTTCCAAGATTCCATCCCAACTTAAGAAACAACAGCAACAGAAAGCAGGAAGGTGGGAGAGGAGAAATCTCTCTGCTGACAAAGTACAAGCAGATCGGGGTTTACTGCCAGATCTGGCCTCAGATGTCCCTGGACGGGGTAGGATGTGAGAGAATTCACACAAGCCAAGGTTGTATTATGTTCTGGCTTTACCTGTTACCCACATAATTGATTCATCATGATCTCCGTTTGACCGATAGGAAAACTGAGGCCCAATGAGATTAAATGCTGAAAATCGCTCATCTGGTCGGCATTGGAGGGAAGGATCCATCCCAGGAAGTCTCATTCCCACTTCACAAAATGTTGACTCCATGTGTGGGTCTTTTCAAAAGCCATTTTAGGGCAGTTCTCTGAGGTTTCCCCATTTCATTTTTTATTACTTTGGCAGATTAAAAATCACAACATAAAAGTTTGATTTCAAAACAAATATAAAAATTGTGTGTGGGAAAAATCCCCCAAAGAAATATAACAGATTAACTTTGTGTGGTGACCTCTGGATGGTGGGACAAGAGTGGTTTATTTTGTGTGTGTGTGTGTGTGTGTGTGTGCGTGTTTATAAAATAGCTGCTAACTGATTAATAATGGAAAAAAACATGTTATGAACTTTTTATGTTAAAAAGGAAATACAGGTTAGTTAACTTCATTTCTATATACACACATACACACAGAAAGAAATAGGCAAAAATGTTGAGGATTTACAATTCATTTTTTTCTATATATTTTAAAATTTTCACAGATTTTCTTTAATGAACAAATAGTACTAATATAATTCAGGAATGTGATAAATGCATTTTTAAATGAAAAAAGTAAGAACTTCCCATTTTCTCCCATTTCCTCCTTGGGAAAAACAAGAATTGAGCTCAGTTGAACCAGAAAATATTTCTAGCTAGTATTTACAGGATTTTTTTTAAGCCCAGAAGCAGGATTAAAGTACATTAAACAATAACGAAAGTCACCAGTCTTAAGCACTCTCTGTGTGCCAGGTACTGTTCTTGGGCATCAGACATGTGATATCTTTAATAATCCAACAGTCCAATGAGAGAAATACAAGTACGTATTTGCATTTCACAGATGAGGAGAGTAAGGCCTAGGGTTTCATGTCTTTTCCAAGGTAAAAGAAGTAGTAGATGGTGGAGGCTGTATTTGAACCTAGGCAGTCTGCCCACAGACACTGCCCTAAACATAAAGCCACCCTTCCTTAAAGCAATAGAAAGGGTGACACAGAGATGACCAGTGGTTCCAGGAGACACAAAATAGACATGTTCGCCAGCCGTTGTACATCCCTCCCTAGCAGCAGAGAGTAAACTCGTATGCCCTGGGATCCACACAAATGATGAGACTGTTTGCAAAACCATACTTCTACCTACTAGAAGGAGGCTCTCAATACAAGTAACACTGAGAGTTCCAGCACATTCTGTACCAACTTGCTTCCAAAGTTCATTTCCTCCCAGAGAAGAAAAAAAAATGTATATATATACTATATATTTTTTCTTTTAATTAAAGAACCAAAAGTAGACCTAGGGAGGGAGTCACTGGTTAAACCACTAGCATCGCTTCCTTCGGCATCTTGATAATGATTTAGAAAAGCAAAAGGGCACAACGATGGTCTCACAATGTTCTTTTCCAGGGGAAAGAAAGATTAAATACCATAGACCTATTCAACTTGACGTGAGAATCTATTTTCTGATAAGTCTTCCATGGTGGAAAGCATTCATAATCTTAACCAGTTATTAATGAACAGAAACTGAAAGATTTGTGAGGACTCCAGCCTGGGAGATGAGCAAACAAACAAATTCCCCCGTGCGCTTCTCTCCAACAAGCAGTGGCCGATTCTGGATTAGGCTGCAGCAGGGGTGGTGGCTCAGTCCCTCAGTCGCTCATTTATTCCACCCTCCTTTCCTTCCTTCCTTCCATCCTTCCTTCTTTCCTTCCACAAACACATACATACCCTATTCTAGGTGTCAAGTACTACACAGAATACGTTTGTGAACAAGTTACAATTTTAGCCCTCAAGGAGTTTAAGTTCCAGTGGTTGAGGCCAACAATAGACAAAAAATAAAGATAGTATAAGATAAATTCAGGTAGAGATCAAGGCTATGAAATACCATGAAGTAGGTTGGGAAGAGAGAGGTGGCAGAAGCGAGTGGGCAGGAGCATTATTTAAGAGGGATGCTCAGGAAGGATCTCTCCGTGGAGGTGCCTTTTGAGTAGAAGGATTTGAAGAAATGAGGCATGTAAAGTTCTTGGAAGACAGAGAAACGCAGGATGAGGGAGGTACAGTTCAGTTGCTCTGAGGCAGAACAAGTTGCCATGGTCACTAGCAATAAGAAGGCAATCACTGCCACAAGATCCTAACCCAGTGGATGGGTCTCCAATAGGGGTGATACTCTCTCCCAGGGTACACTGAGCAATGCCTGGAGACACTTTTGATTGTCACATCCAGGCGGTGGGCAGGGGAGGGGCACGTTTTACTGGCATCTAGGGTAGTGGCCAGGGATGCTGCTAAACATCCTACAAGGCACAGGACAGCACCCCCAGCCTCCACCCTACACCTGCCAAGAATCATCCAGCCCAAGATGTCAGTAGTGAGTGCAGTTGAGACACCCTGTTCTAAGCTCTCTTCTCCAGCTTTTCGGGGACGGCTCTGTCTTTCCCTGTGATTATGGAGTCCGTGATTAAGGAGAGAATTTAGAGAGGAGAACAAAACAAGCTTTTGTCCCAGATTGTATACACCCTCTGAATAGGAAGAAGGACCACTGAACTGAGCATATGAACAGTGAACATATGTGCAGTGTAAATGAACATATCCAAGGATCATATAATAAGAGCTTAACATAGAATTATTATTACGTTTATAAAATCTTTAGCTGCTTTAGTTGCATAACTTTGTCTCACAGGATGTAGTGCAACCACTTCACTTCCAATTTGCATCCTAAAAATTTGGCGGCCAGCAGTACAGTGGTAACTAAAAGGATTGATAACAACCCAGGGAGAGCAAACTAACAAGGGGAAGGAAAGGGAGAAAAGATGCAGCCCACAGAGATTGGGAATGAGATGGGGAGTCAGGGGGTGAAGAGATACAGAAGGCTGGGCTGTTGTAGATACCGGGCATCCCTGCGCAGAGAGCTCTGAGCTTTCCTGGCAAGACTGTGTCAGACGAGACCCAGTACATGCTGCACGGAGAATGGGAGGAGAGGGAAGGAAGAGATTCAAAGGTTAAAATTTCTAGGTTTCTTAATACGGTGTTGCAAATACCTTTTGAGTGAAATGTGCTCATCTCTGCTACCAAAGATGTCTAGGATTTGGGAGGGATAATGTTTGGGAGGGAAACTAGAAAGTTGTTTGCATTTTAGGAAAAATTATAAAAGATCCATGCCGAAGAGTGTGCACTTGCACTTTCCCATTTCTCCCTTAGTTTTCTCCATGTCAAACCCCTTTAGACCTCATAACTGCACTTCATTTACAATCAGCCAGTTGGCTGCTTCTTCAGGACTAAAGAGAAATAAGAAAACGATGGATTTCTTTTTCTCAGTTCTGGTCTTTCAACTTCCTCATTCAGTAATCAATTACTGGTTGCTGTTACTTTTCTCCTCTATGCCCCCTACTGCATCCTCTTTCTTCCACATGTAAGAAGCAGACACTTAGGGAGAGAAGTAATAGAAGGGAAGCAACTCCACCAAGAACTGAAATGAGGAACAAAGCTTGCAGGCCTCGAAAGTTGTGCTCGATGAGTTGCATCCCCATAAATGAAGTAAAATATGGTATACTTGGTCCATAAGGTTATTCATATAACTATGGCTGGTATAAGTATAGAACCTGCTCTATGAGATTGTAAATCTGCCTAAAAAAATTGGATATTTATGATCATTGTGCTTATGCTGATGCTATGCACCTACAAGTTGTGTTTCCCACTAAAATAGGTCTATAATTATTAAAGACATGAAAAAATAGAAGACACTCAGTGACCAACCAAAATGAGACCTCCCAGTAACGCAACAGATGATATCAAACCAGACATTATTCCTGTGTGAAATAGTGTTATGTATTTCTGACTGCATCTGTCTAGTTTCACAGTTCATTAACAAGACAGTCCAAAAGGAGATTGCACTGTTATTGCTTATTGCACTTATTATCTAGGCCACTGCAGTAGATGCATGTATACCAGCATAAATAGCATACAGTTTGGGTGCCTCTGAAATCAGTCATCCATCTTATATGCTGATAAATATCTCTTCACATCACTGGGTAAATTTACACTGTCTGGAGTTAGGGGGAGCAGAGAGCAGATAAATATATGAGATAAAGTTGTTTGTTCAGAATGGGGAAAAGGACTGAAGGATGGACCTAGTGAGACCCCACCTTTACCCACCATCGGAGGATACAGGCTAGAGAATGTGCAAAGGCCGAAGATGCATCTGGTACAACATTTAATGCTGGCCACCAAAGGAAAATAAACATTGATAACGATCAAGTCTAGATCTTAATGGAGAGATCATCTTGCTTCTGTTTGGAATATGTGAAGTGTTGTTTTTTCTTTTTTTGGTGTTATTAGTAGCGCTGTGTTTTTTTTAGAGAACGGACGCCTGGGAAGTGAACTTACATGGACGTGGTGAGCCACAAGTTAATCATCTGTCGTCCGCCTTGGGTTTCAAGAGCTCTTCTGCGTGGCTGGGAGTCCCTGAGAAGGTCACAGGAAATGGCCTGATGGGCGTAACTACAGAGGGCTGGTGGACAGTGAGCCGAATTTCTTTTCCCATCAGTGTCTAAATTTGTCTCCATTGTTTCTTTTTTTTTCTCTCTCCTACTAAAATGGGACTTGGGCCCAGTGAGGGACAACAGTATCTTGACAGAGAACTCTGCGCATCGAAGACAGGGTCGTCTGCATTGTCTGAACGCCATGTGCAACAGAGATTACACCCGGGGAAAACAAAAGAACTACGCAACAGAAACGGCCGCAGCCAGTAAACAAGAGAAACGTGACCCACTGGAGCAGGCTTCTTCCTGCAGCGGCTGGAGTTGGTGAAAAATAATTGTTTCTCTCCCACCCCACCCCCATCCTTAGCCTATGGCCACAAGAAAGGGGATCCAGAGAGCTAGGTTTTCCTAAGGCTCAGCCTCCTCCTTGGGCATGAGTTAAAGACTTTCAGAATCTGTGTGAGCGGAAATTTCATCAACAGTCTTGTTGCCCTAAATGGTACCCTGGTGGCCTCCAAGTCTTAATGCAACTTACAGTACTTCTATTATGACTGGGAGAAATCTGACTCACGTATAATAGAAGACAGTGTAGTCCAATATTTTTCACTTATACGGGGTATTAGACTTACAAATCAATGGCATTCAGGTCAATGACCCAGATAATACATTTATTGTTTTTCAATATAGCAAATGACTTTTCATTCATTCAACAAACATTTCTCTATGCCAGGCTTTTCACTCAGCAGTGGGCTTAAATTCTAGGGCTAGATCTCCCAGCACCCTTGCAAAGCTGAGCACACATGATTTTTAAAATCCCATATGTAAGAATATGATATTCATAAAAGTTTAAAAGTGTGCACTATTTTCTTTATTTGGGGACTGACATGTACATACTGCTGTATTTAAAATGGATAACCAGCAAGGACCTACTGTATAGCACAGGGCACGCTGCTCAGTAGTATGTAACAACCTGAATGGGAAAATGGTTTGAGAAAGAAAAATTTAAAAAATAAAAGTTAAAAAAAAGAGATTCATAGCAATATATATATACACACATATATATGCATAGAAATATATATACGTATCCCCATGGTAGAAGCCTTTGATGATTACATTTTACAAGATAGAAAGTGTGTGAATATCCATAGACTTGCTAAACTGGATCAAGCCTCTGGGTACCTCTAAGATAGCCATACATTCACGAGCCTCCATCACTAGTGTAGCATCTTGGGAAATAAAAGCAAGGACCACAGAACGGAGGCTGACTCAGACACACCAAGCAGACCTCCCAATACCCCGGCGTCGTTACAGCTGAGCACAGCCCGCCTCCTCCCGTGTTTGCTGACGCTATCACTCCTGAAAGCAAGCTCCGCAGGAACCGCTGCTCCTACAGAGCTGACGGGAAATTGATCAAAGACAAAGAAGACGTTTATCGTTTTCCCCGAAGTGAAATGCCTAAAAATGTTACTGTTGTCTTTGCAGCTACTCAACTCCTCCCACTTAAGTTACTGTGCAATGTAATTTATGAACTCACACAACGAGCTGGACATCCAACATACAGGAGAAACGAAGGAATGCCTGTGCAGGAGGTGGTGATATGAGAGAGGACCCAAGCTACTAAGATGTGCTTTTTCATAATGTTATTATGGCTCATTGCAGAATCCTTGTAATCAAATTTCAAATCTCTGTATCATTAATCACCTTTTCCGGATATCATGGAAGTAAAATACTCTGCAGTAATGGCCCTGGGTCAGTTTGCATCCGCTCATCATGTGCCTGCCCTATCATGAGTTCCTTTTGATTTCTGCAGAGGTATGTGGAACCTGTCATCATTAGGTATTTGGAAAGCAATTTGCTGCCTCTTGACACTTGGTCTGTCTGAGATCTAGAGAGGTGTGCAGACAAACACGGGTGGATGGGGCCCAGGCCCAGCAGCGGACGTGGTTCCAAAACACTGCAAAGTACACATTAAGGCCATCTTACGTGGGTGTTAGAAGTTGAGGTAATATCAGAAAACAAACTTTACTGGTACCCTAAAATCAGAAATAAGTGGTTAAGCGGAAATGCGGATTTGGGGACTTCATCCCAGGACTCAGAGAAATATGGACTTAAGAGGCAACAAGAAATAGAAAAAAAAATTTAGAAAATTAAGAATAAATATATACAACCACATCTCCCTGATCTCAAGGTCAAAAAAGACTTCGTTATAGTAAAACCAATGAAAGAAATAATAAAAGAAAAAATTGTTTAGACTTACAATGTACTAGATATGATTGTATGTGCCTTACAAATACCAACCAATTTAATCTTTCTTATAAAGGTATGAGATATACTATAAATTAATCCTACTTTACAGCAGAGATAACGGAGCTTATGAGAGATAATGTGATTTGCTCAAGATGACATAGTTTATAAAGGACAAAGGCAAGATTTAATCCCAGGCTGTCTCGCTTCTGAGTATATATATCAAGCTCTATGGAACCCATGCTGGGACTTTACTTTTTGAAAATGCAAACATCTGTAAAAATGTTTTTAATTAAACAGAAAAAAAATAACAAGGGGACAGGTTAGTATCTGGAGATTCTAGATCAGTGGTCTTAAACTACAGCAACAGAATCACCGGGGGAGCTTAAAATATGCCAGTGTTGGGTGTCCGCACACAGGCCAGTTAAATCAATATCACCGGGGAGGAGTCTGGTGTTAGTATATTTATTAAAAGCACACAGATGATTCTAACATGCAGCCAAGGTTAAAAACAATTGAAATAGATCAAAGGAAATATATATCATCATTTTAACTAAGAAAAAAAAAAAAAACGAGCACCAATAAATGAATCACAGAAAAGTTTCAAATGGGTGGTGAAAAAAAATGACCACTCTCGCTTGTAGAGATACATGGTTTCAAACAATGGGACATCATTCAGTGCCTATGAAATTAACAAAAAGATTTTAAAAATTTGATACTCATGATGATGATGATGATGGTATCCTGTTTTTAGCAAAAGAGCAATATTGGGTCTATAATTTGGTATGTTCTTTCTAGAAGTATTCAATGAATATGCATTAAAACACTAAAATTGAGGGACCTCCCTGGTGTCACAGTGGTTAAGAATCCGCCTGCCAATGCAGGGGACACTGGTTCGATCCCTGGTCAGGGAAGATCCCACGTGCTGCGGAGCACCTAAGCCTGTGCGCCACAACTACTGAGCTTGGGTGCTGCAAATACTGAGCCCACGTGCCAGAACTACTGAGCCCACATGCCATAGCTACTGAAGCCCATGCACCTAGAGCCCACGCTCCACAACAAGAGAAGCCACCACAATGAGAAGCCTGTGCACCACAACGAAGAGTAGCCCCTGCTTGCCACAACTAGAAAAGCCCAAGTGTAGCAACAAAGACCCGATGCAGCCCAAAATAAATCATTTATTCATTCATTCATTAAATTTTTAAAAAACAGTAAAATTGACTCAATTTTCCAGAATCTATCCTAAGCAAATAGCAATGGGCACATTGGGTCACTGGTAACAGTATTATTTATAGTAGCAAAACTGGCAACATTGTTCATGGCAAACATGAGGAGGGTGTGTATATACATTATTGATACATTCACACACTGGAGTACAGCACTGTGAGGCATTACAAAGCCCTCTTCATGGGTAGGGGACATACCTATGATATAAAGTTACATGAAAACAAAAAACAGATAATGGAACTGTACAGTGTATATTCCCCATGTTGCATATATGTAATAAAAACACTGGAAGGAAATAAGCAAAACATTAACAATAGCTATCCCTATTATTATCATCCCTGAAAATTACAATGAACGTAAAAGGTAGCATTCCAGCAGGTCTGAGAAGGCAAAGATGTCATTTAGACACGGATCAGATCACATTGCTCAGAGATCACATTCTGAGACTTGTGAAATGCCATCAGAACCCCAAATCTGAGGACCTGGCATACGGAGAGGCAGAGGCCGTAGTCACCACGTGCAGAGCCTGGGTGAAGCAAGCCTGCTGTGCTTTGGGCTCTCAGGGCACTTTCCGCTGTTCATACCTGTTTACTGGTGTCATGTTAGGGCTTAAGGTAAGTAAACACACGTAGATATTTTCTAAAGTCTAGAAGCAGAATCTGTGTGATTGGATCACATCTCCAAATAACTTTTAACATCTTTATGCAAGTTATAAAGGTAAGCGATTAGCATGCACGCATTAGCACTGCATTCTCAAGCCGCTTATTCACTTCATTTGTATGTGAAAATGTATATTTATAAATTCTGAGATTTTGTGAAGCTTCAGATCTTTGGAGGCACGTTGACCCTTCCTAAAGAGCCCCATGTTTGAGGATTGGCTGATGCTCACAACCTCCCTACACTGAGTGGTTCGGTGTCCCCCCGACCCATTCCAACCTCCGTAAATTCTGCGTCTTCCAGAAAAACCCAACTGTACACCAGCAAAGAGAAAGAGTATTTCTGAGTTTGAGATATAAGGAAATAGGATGTGTATGCATATATATCAATAAATGAATTACAGAAAAATTACAAGAATATATAATATATATAAATCTGTAGAATATATAAAAATGTATTGAAAATCTAAGAGTATATACTTTTTTTTGGCTGAAATTCATCATTTAAAGAATCTTTCTTTCTGAAGCTGCCATTTCCTGTTCAGCCAGTAATAATATCCCATCAGGATTAACTAGAGGCCACCGCACAACTCAGTGGATGGGATGTTGATAAATGACTTTCACAGCAGGAACGAAATCCTCCCCTTGTCCATAGGAAGCGAGAGCAAAGAAGCGCAGAGTGAGGGGGAGACCGAGCCTCTCTATTTTTGTGTGTTTCTCCCACGTTAATAAGGGTCACAGCGAGAGGCAGCTAATGGCCACGTCAGGATCAAAAGTCCAGAGGGGAGCGTGGCCACTTACAGTAACACACCTGTGGCCTGACTACCTTTCAGAACCAGGACCCATTTGTACAGCTCGCTGGGAAGACCCAAGGGTCTTCCACTCTCCTCTCACCTGCTCTCCTGCACTTCATTCTATGCCCACAGAACTGAAAGGACCAACAAAACGATGGAGCAATGTCTTGAGGGGCAGTAGGTGTGAGGGCACAGCCACGCATCATGGTTGTCGCTATAGGAAAACCAAAGCCACTGGTCCCCACTGTAGGCTGTCACCCTTCCTACTTCAATAAAGGAGCAAAAGAGAGCAAGCTGGTCTTCCCTGGTGGTGCAGTGGTTGAGAGTCCGCCTGCCGATGCAGGGGACGCAGGTTCGTGTTCCGGTCTGGGATCCCACATGCCGCAGAGGGGCTGGGTCTGTGAGCCATGGCTGCTGAGCCTGCGCTTCCGGAGCCTGTGCTCCGCAGCGGGAGAGGCCACAGAGGCCACAGCAGTGAGAGGCCCGCGTACTGCAAAAAAAAAAAAAAAAAAAAAAGAAAGAAAGAAAGAAAAAAAAAAAGAAAGAAAGCCCATCTCTGCTGGGAAGAAAGGGCGGTGGGTAGGAGGAATGTTTTGATCCAGTGAAGCACATGATGCTGCCCAGCTGTGGGATGCTGAGAAGAACAGCAGACAAGGAGGAACGTGGCCAATTGTGATCTTGGAGGCTGGGTTTTGGGCTAAAAATGTGACTCATGTGACTTAGAAGTGGTTTTTAGGGTTCCAACAAATCGGTGGGGATATGCCTTACAGGAGTAGATCCTCACCTCGCATCATAACCTACGACGCATGGGCTTCTCTGTGCTCAGAAATGAGGTCAGCAATGGGGAAGATGCTGGCGAAAGGTTAGATCAGGCCCCATTTTCAAGGAGCTTCCACCAAAGCCAGAAGGATAAGGATGACGCCAATGACAACAGTGCCAACTGAGCCTACCATCACCTTGTTGATGTCACTCTCAAAGAAAGAGAAGTGTTTCTTATTCTCCTGCTCAAGACTGACCCCCAGCCCCACTCCACGCATCATCTAGACCAACGAGGCTTACTCCCTGTGGGTTGCTTTCCTGCCTCTGTAGCCAAGCTCCTCCTCTCTATTCCACCTGTGGCCCTCAGAGTAAGGGCATGTGCCCAAGCTGCTTCCTTTGCAGTGAAAAGCCTTTCTTCGATCTTACACTCCCCTCTGCTGCCCACCCTCTCTCTCCTTTCCAAAAGAACCCTCAGCACCTGCTTGATTCAGCTCTGCACTCCGTCTGCAACCTTAAGAAATGCGTCTTCTGCCCCCCAAACACACTGCATTGCAAAGTGGAGTTTGCTGATTGTCACCTGAATGGACTCTTTCCCGTTTGCACCCAGCATTGTACTTAGTACGTTCTATGTCTGATCTCCTTCCTTTAGACTCTCATCATCTCTAGCCTCAAGATTAAAATAGCTACCTCACTGGGTCACTTGGTTTCCAATTTTGAAATCATAATCCATTCTTCGGGCTTCTGCCGAATGATCTTCCCAAACCCCAGTCTAACCACTGAGCTCTTCCAGTGGCCCCTCACCAGCAGAAGATACCACCAAACGATGGTGCACATCCATTCAATAGCTATGCACCGAGTGCTGCGCTGTACCAGGTATAGTGTCAGCGCTGGGCACAGTGGGATAGAAAGACATGACCCTTATCCCCACGAAGCTTACAGTCCAGAGGGGGAGACAATGAAAGAGCAAGGAGAGTGACAAATGGTACAAACTGTGATGAGGGTTACCAAGGAAACAAATGCCATCATAGAAATTAAAAAGATGGGGGATATATTTCAGATGGAGAGGTGTGGAAACTTCTCCCTGAGAAGGTGGCATTAAAGCAAGAACTAAGATCCAGGTGATGACTCAGGGAACGCAAGATCCAGGAGCACTGCAGTTCCCCATTCAGGATGGTACTTGGCCTGTCCGAGGAAGGGCAAGATCAAAATGGCTGGAGAGGAAGAGGAAAAAAGGCAAGAAAGATTACTGAAGTAGCCAGGGGCAAATCACGCCTGGTCTTGGAGGCCAGATCAAGGAATTCAGATTTTATTACAGGTGCAATGGAAAGCTTTTGAAGGATAACAAGCAGGGGAGACACAAAAGCTAATTTTGCTTGCTTAGTGACAAATGGAATGTGGAACAGAGAGGAGGCTAGCTAAAAATTATCGTAATCTTCCCAGGCAAACGACAGTGAAGATGGAGAGGAAGAGACTGGAGGGAAATTAAGAGTTCAGCCTCAGCTGTGTTAATTTTGAGATGTTGAGTTAGAGATGTGCTGTGGATAATTAGAAATATGAGTCAGAGGAGAGATCTGGCTGGATATATAAATCATCTATACATGAATTATATTTATAGCCATGGGGACGGATGGAATCATCTAGCAAGAGGGTGGCAAGTGAGAAGAGCACACAGAACAAAGAAACCCCAAACATTCAAAGGAAGGGATAGAGGAAGGGATGCCCCAAAAAAGATGGAGAAGGAGGTGTCAGTGAGAGGAGGAAACAGCAGAGTGCGGTGTGAGGGAAGCAAAGGAAGAAAATGTTCCAAGAAAGAGGCATCATCAAATACGCCAGTGAGATGAGGGTTGAGAATTAATCATCTGAGGTAGGAAGAGAGGTGTTGAGTAAAAGACATCTGGAAATGTGGAGCTAAAGGAGAAAGCCTGTGAACAGATAACTCAGGAAGGTAGACCCACAACTAGTTAGTTACATATGAAATGTACAGACCCTCATAAAGAATCAAACATCAAGATTAAAGAAAAGCATTTTTAAGGTGGATCTAAAAACACTGAACAATATGATAATTGATGCAAGAAGGCAGACTGAATTTAAAGCATTAAAGATATGTCTGTTTCAGACTTTGTTAATCATTTAAGGATAACAACTCCCAAAACAGTAGAGGCAATGAACAAAAGGATGAACTAGAAAGATTCACACCAAATTCATAAATGTAGCCTCTGGAGAGAGAGAGGTGATGGGACTAAAAAAGTAACTACAGGAATTTCAACCTTACCTGTAATGTTACATTTTTAATAAAAAAATAATATTGAACAAAAAAAGAAGAAAAGCATTTTTACCAGTTAGTAAACCAGTTTCTAAAGTTATAAAAACAAAATGTGAGCCAAAGTGTAGTAACACTGGTATTTTATATGTTGCTCTTGACGTTATAAACGTTTCCTTTAAAAGGAAAATAATCTGGCAGTAGATATATCAAGAACTTTGGTCCAGGAATTGTACTTATGGGAATCTAGCCTGAAAAATTAACCTAAAATACTTGCATGCCGCAGGCCGTTTATTCCAGTATTATTTATAATACTAAAACTGTGAGAGAAAATTAAATATCCCCAAATAGTGAAATGGTTAGGTAAATTATAGTGTATTCCCTTAAAGAAATATTATTACTAACATACTAGAATTAACATAAAAAGTGTTTATGGTAGAATGGGAAGTAAATAATGCACAAAAAAGTATATTCAACTCTGATTACAGCATAAAAGTTAATATGCACTTAAGAAAAAGTGCCTGGAAAGAAGAGCATGCAAAAAACTAGGAGTAGTTTTCAAGGAAGGTGGACTTAGAGGATTATTTCCGCTCTTTTCTATAATATAGCAGTAATGAGGTTTATGTCACTTTCATAATATAGACGATTTTATTAAATATTTTTGGTAATATTATTCTCTTTTGGCCCCATGGATAACAACTGTGTCGTGGATATCATGTTTGACTAAGAAGGGAAAATATTAATATTTATAATCTTTATATCACAATTGTGGGTACTTCTTTTAAATGAATGCGAGACTACCTGGACTGATCTATTTATTTTGAGACCCAAGCTCCTTGGTTTATTCCATTTATAAATATGTAACTTTGTGAGAGGTTGTAAATGTGAACAGAATCTGCCTGGCTAGCAGTTGACAATCTCCTGAAAGAGCTTTACTTTCAGGGATTTTTCCATTCCTGCTTTGCCTAATCCCGAGTCTTTGCCGTTGCTGCTTTTCCTCCGTGAAACCAACACCCCAGGCTCCTTGGGACCTGAGCACAGTCCCTACTAAGTAACTACTTTCAGAGCACAGGGGCCAAGAGGCTACCAGCCCCTACCTGAAACCACATTCCCAAGAGCAAAGATTCAGGTGACAGACAGGAGATGTTTTCTTTTCCAATTTCAAGGAAGGATCTGGGCTTAGGAAGTAGGGAGTGTCCTTTTCCTGTCTCTTTTTCAAAAGGACACACTACACATTGTGGTTAACTTTTTCTGAAAGACATTCCATCCAATCGTTGTGAGAAAAAAAAATTAAGAAAAATAAATATAAGAGGATGAAAGAAGATAGAAGAAAAAAATTAAAATACCTATAAACCATGACTGCACATTGTCCTAACCAATCTCCAATTTTAATTTTGGAGAAAAAAAATTTAATCATGTTAAATAAATGTACGCATTCATCCTGACAGGAAATTGGAGGGGAGGAGCTGAGGGCAAGCTTAAAAGCAACACTTTATATTTCATACATGAATTATTCAGGCAAGGGAGAGAAATTGAGGCATGCGAGAAAAAGAGGGCGAGGCACAACTCAAAGAACTTGGAGGTAGTATAAAGGAAATCTATTTTTTCCAAGTCTGAGCTCCAAATAGAATAACAATTTTCTTCTATATTCTAGTTACGCTGCAACATATTATTGAAAGCCTTTATATATAACTCTTCTAAGCACAAAACGCTATAATGCAATGTTTAAAACATGCTTTCTCCAAGGTGAAGGCTGACTGGCTCAGTGAGTAGAGCAATCCAAAAAAAAAAAAAAGAAAAAAAAATCAGATTGAAGGTAAAAATGACATAAATCACCTAGAACTATAATTTGCAAATTCATTGGATGGAGTAATTAATCAAAGCATGGCTGAGTTTTAGGAGTTGAGATTTTGATCTGACAAGGAGAGGAAACGGAGTGAAGCTCAGGCTGCAGCATGAGGACTGAAAATGTTTTTCCATGCTCATCACAAGTCTAATGACCTCTCTGCCGCACCCCCCGCCCCACCATGGACAGTCCCAAATTAAAATAAATGGACCACATCAAGACGAATCTTGGATGCATGTAGTACTTAAGAATCTATTGTTCCTGAGACAGGAATAGCTTGAGACCCATGAAGAAGTTGCCCTTTGGTTCCTTTTAAATGGTGACGAGGTGGAAGGACGGATAAAAAGGGCCATGAAAGCGACCAAGAGCTGAACCCAGACCACCAACTTACACGGCCTGTGGAGGAAGGGGAGTTTTACTTGTTCACTCTTCACACTTGTGAGCACAAAGGTCTTAAAAGAAAAGACAGTGGGGGAAGTGGGATAGACAAATGCCCTCTGGTCACGCAGTGTCCTGAGCCAATTCCTTTCTAAGTGCAGGTAAAGCGTTTTATATTTAGTGACAGCAATCGACTATATTACAAATTAATGAGGGCTCGGAAGCTTCATTGGAGAGAGTCTGCCCACACTTTTGCCATCATCGTTAAAGAAAACAAAAAGAGAGACTGCTCATAACTTGAGGCAAAGAGATGGCTGAAGGCAGGTGGCTGTAAAGTTCCAGACACATCACGTCGGCCAGACCACGCCAAGGAGTCTTTGGTTTCCTCCCAGGCCCGTCTGCCCTTTCTTGAACTCCCAGTCAGCATTCTCACTTTCTCAGAATCCACTGCAGAGACAGCTCGCATGTCACTCGGGCTTCTTGTTTTTAAATTCCCAGTTTCCTACTATTTTCCCAAGGCTCGTTGTATCTCATCAGAAGGACTCGGGAAAGAGCAGTGGTCCATATGCGACCATAAACAGGAAGAGGTTGCCTCCTCTGAGCCAGGCGAGGACACAAGCCCGGCCCTATGTGGGCTTGTGAAGCAGAGATAAGGAGGCAAATGAAAACAGTCGTGGATTTGTGATAACTTGACCACAAACAATCAACTCAGTGAACGGGGTCCACAAACATTTCAAATATGTTTCATTTCAGAAGCATCGTCCATCCTGCCAAGGCCATGTTTCATGGGAACAGAGCTTGATGAGTCTCGTGACCAGCAGCTCCCTCTCCACTTCGCCATGGGGGCTGCTTCAAACCTTTCAACTCTCCCCAGACCTCCTCTGACCCAACCCCTCAAAAGATCCCCTCCCCTCCTTCTTCACGAAGACGATGGATGGATGGGGAGAGGAACTCTCCCAGCTTCTCAGCACCGAGGCAGACAGCTTCTGGACAACCACACCCAGCCTTCCCGCTCTGGTCCAGCCTCTTTGTAGGATGGGTGCTGTTTCCCAGGGCACCTTGTCCTGTGCTGCAGGCTTCATTCCTTCCCACATCTTCAGGTCCTCACTCAACAAATTACCAAATGCTGTTCCCCTTTGCCATAGCCCTGCTGGCACGTAAGGCACCTTTGAGCATCTCTGTGTAAAGATCATTACGAAAAGGAATCCCTGCCTCTTGATGACACCTATTGGTGCTACACCAAGGCTGACTCTCGGCCCCAGTGTGCCTTCCACCCCCACCTGGGGCACCATGGTGTGACACACAGTTGTGGCTCGGCCCAGTCCCACCATCATTAGCACCACCACCTGTTCCTCCAGACCCCATTGTTCTTCAGGGTCCATAGCTTTTAAAAAAATGTAAGTCATTCACATCAAGAGATGGGAAGGGAAGGAGACTGGACCTCAACATCTTCTCCTTTAGTGGCAAATTCCTTTGTTCCACAGGCAAACTTTCTGAAAGTATTGTCCATTAGTCTGGTCATCTTCCTCACCTTCCACTTCACCTTCAGTCCACTGAAATCTGTCTTTCACCTTGACTTCTCTGCTAAAATCATTTTACAAGAATCTGTTTTGTGCTTTGTCACCGCTGGTGTGGTGTTTTGTGGTGTGGTGGTGTGTGGTGGTGGGGTGAGGTTGGCCACTCCTTCGTGTCAAGATTTTCATGCCCTCCTATCTCCCTCATTAAGAAAAAAACAAAACAAAACCCACTGGGAGTTCCCCTACCCCCTCTCTGTCTGTTTCTTCTCAGTCTGCTTTAAAGGAACTCTTCTGCGTGTCCCTTGGACACTGGAATCTTTCCAGTTTCTGTCCTAAAGTGTTTTATCTTCTCCCTCTCCACACCCTCACTGGTTGGTCCAAGAATGCTAATAATTCTATCTGTGCTAATGACTGTCTAATCTACATCTCCAGCCAAAGAGCTCCCAAGCTTCAAACCTATAGAGTCAAGCTCTCAATGGACAGCCCTCCTTGAGTGGCCTCCCAGTACCTGCAGTTCAACCAATCTCCACATGAAACCTGTCATGGCTCCGTGAATGATCATCTGCCAACTCAGGTGCCCTGACCAGGAGCCGGGCAGCTCCCTGATTCTGTCCTATTCCTTTCACTCTCCTCACAATCCACCAGCAAGTTATCTGTGCTGTTCCTGAGTCTCTCCACTCTGTCCAGCAGTCTGCTTATGCTCACTGCCCTCTCTCCAGAATTCTACATGTCCTAACTGCGTTGCCCACCTCTCTTCTTGTCCATTTCCACTGCATTTTCTAGAATTGTCTTTCTAAAGCACAAACATGACTTTGTCCTCTGCTGCTTAACATCCCTCAGCTGCTCGTTATTCAAGCACGTACTCTGAAACCCTCTGAAGGGGCCTTCAAGCCCTGTATAACCCACCTGCTGTGCTCCTCATCCTCATCCTCACCATTACCTCCTCACACTCACATCCTTCGGCTTCTAGAGCACGTCTTACTTCATAGCACCCCATAGAACACGCCGTCTACCTCGGAAATTGGCTCTCTGTCCCCCCAAATATTACGTGGTTCTAAGCCCGTTCGTCCTTCGTGCTTCAACCTGGACATTGCTTCCCCCAGAAAGCTTCCACGGACACCCCCAGCATCCCACCACCTCCCGATCTGAGTCAGGTGCTGTATAAATTAAGGAAAATCATTGAGTCGCATCAATTTAAATTCAAGGAAGATTCTAGCTTTAATCGTGGGAAATGCAGGGCTCCGTCTTTCCTGTATTTCAGCCATGCTTCACGCTGGTGTGAATTTCATTCTTGTGTGAGATTTCTTCAGGAGGCAGGAATAATGCCAAGCCTGCATCTTCACAGCCTGCTATCTCAAAGAATTAACAGTAATAATAGGAAAATGGAATATAGGGAGGACAGGGAACCAAGGAAAAACAGTATTGTAGTAGTCTAGGCAGGTATCATTTTATTATTATTAGTAGTAGTAGTAGTAGAATTATTATTATTATGACTAAGCCTAGTAAATGATGGTAAAATGTATTATGCACAAGGGCCTAGATAATCTTTGAAGCCATCCCTCATCACCAGTCTAAATGGACCATATTTTTCTACCAATCATTGGATGGTTTCTGGGACTACGGCTGACAAGCTTGGCTCCGGGAATATACCATTGAATGAAGTCTTGTTTTTCTTCACAGAATCTGATAGGCGCTGCAGGTAGGTGAGCAGGGGCAATAGAATAGAAGGGTGGCTGTGACACGGGGGACTGCTAGGTACCAGGTGGTCCACGGGAGGGACGCAACGCCAGCTCCAAGGGTACAGATGAGGCTGGAACCACACACAGCAGGCCATGTACACCTGTTACCAGGGTTTGGAGTTTATCCAAAGGGGAGCCTATACAGAGTTCCAGGATGGATAGACAGTCAGGTGAGTGAACTGAAATCAAGAAAGAAAGTGGTCATAGTGTCATGGATTTAGCTAAGGGCAAAGACAATAGGATGGAGATGAGTAGAAAGGTTAGAAAGCTGCTGGGAAGGGTGAGGAGAGGATTTTAGGTCGATTTAGATGTGGATGAAGAAGGAGACAAAAGAGTCAAGAACGATTCTCAAATGATTCTATTGAGTTATTCACTGAGCCTGGGAAGAGGGTGTGGAGTGAGTTGCCTGTCATCCTTACCGTGGTACCCACCTTACTTAGATTATAAAGGACCCACAAAGAAACAATAAAGGAATCAGCCTCCTTTACTCTACAATTATAAATCCCGACAGCGACACTGACATCTTTGTTACACTTCTACAAAGCTACCGAGGAAGACAGGAGACTGAAGACTCCCCAGGAAGCTGCAGAGATTCTACCTGGGGGAACTCAAAAAGTTGGAAAGGAAAACCACAAGTGTCAGATGGGGAAGCAGAGTTGTGTCTAGCATTAGAGAATCATTTTTTTTTTAACTTCTTTTCTAAACTGCTCAACACAACAATTCCACAATTGTCTTGGATGGCAGAGACCCTTGATGTGCCCTTCAGATCTTTGAAGTGTTTTGTTCTATTTTCATTCTTATTTACCCGAGAATAGTTTCCTTCACATCCAGCATCGTCTTCTCAGGAACTGAAACTATGAATTTAGCAATTCTGCACCGCCGGGTAGCACATTAATGAGGAAAAGTGAAGGCTGTAAACAGCCTTGATGATGATAAGCAATCAGATTGAACACTACAATGACTGCATCTCACTTAAGGATTTTGAATTATTTCTTTAAAAAAAAAAGTTTCAGAATGTCTGAAAATCAAGATAAAACTTTCCTTCATCAAATGCCTGCATTTTAAGAAACTGAAAGATAGCGGCAAAGCCAACATGAAGCTAAAGAAAGATACTTGTCTGTAATTAAAAATAAAGTTGAACTGGATCTTGAGCAGAAGGCATAAATAAAAAGCATCCTATAAAGGTAACTAAGGTTTGTATCTTCCCAACCCAGCTGAGTCAATATTTCCTCTTCTCTTCAAAAGAAAAGCTACTTAAGAAACAGTTCTTAGTGGTAGCTTTGCTATTTTTGGTCAGACTGCCAGTTAGGTATAAATGAAATATGTATTTGCTCAAGTGCTCTAAGTTGGGAGAAAAATTGGGGGGTTGGATTGGTAACCTGACAAGAGAGAATGAATGGGTATCAGAGAGAAGCACTGAAACTTTACAACAGACTATTTGTCTTGTTGCTTTATTGTCTCCATATGGAGCTATTGAAATAGAACAGCGCAGAAACAATGCGCTAAGCTCTAGCTCAAGTTCAATCTTCGGGTATATGCTTTCTGATTATGTAGAAAATTGTATTCAAATTGCCCCTCAATCCACTTCTTATTGTCTGAGTTGAGGGTTCCTGGACAGACTCAGAAGCTTTCTGGAGTGATCCCCGGCTCGAGAAGTCTCTACAGAGCGCTCAGCCTCGTGGCATTCTCCTCCTGGCAGCTCAGCTCTCCCATCTGGTTTCATCCTGTGCAACTGTCTAATGGAAAAGCTTTTAAGTGGGAGGAAACAATGTGATAGATGTCTTATTTTCCTCTATAGTTAGAAACAAAGCTTTGTGACACATTTGCTAAAAAGGGCAGTTGATCTGAGTGTGTGTGTGTCCATGTGTGTTTAGCATTAAGTAGAGGCTTAGAAGAAAAGGATACAATGGCTTTGAATTATTGGAATGACTGGTGTCATTCTTTAACATACATAACGCTTGGCTGGAACATGACTGTAAATACACCTTTCCCATGCTATCGTTGTGAAAAAACAGTTTACAATGACATAATTTTAAAATCTTCTCTAGAATATCAAAATAGTTCATTAAAAGAGAATGTCTCATGCAATTAGGTGGGCAAGTGGGAAGGTTAACCTAACAACCACAAACAACCAATCACATCTTTCTCTCTGAATTAACTAGATTCTTAACTGAATGGATCCACCGTCTCATCTTTACAGGAAGGCAGCCAAAGTCAGCTTTGCGGTTCTGATGGGCTCATGCGAGCCATCCATTTTTTGTACTGCGTAAGAACTGCAGAGACGCTCCCAGAACAAATCAATATCAATTTCTAACACACATTTCAAAACATTTTCTTTTCTCATTTATTTTATGTAATTCTTTTTTATTCCAGAAGCATTCTCCTTTCTCTTTCCACCTCTATTTTGGAAAGGTAAAAATACCTTTTGGAAACATGGGAACTGGTTAAATTTCAACACATAGTTAGAAACTTCACATTGGAAACTAAAAAAAAAGACTATGAGAGTAAAAAAATGCATTTTCTACAACAGATGAGTGAATATAACAACAAAGAAGCAGACTCACAGATCTAGAGAACAAACCAGTGGTTACCAGAGGGGAGAGAGGAAGGGGGAGGGAGGGGCAATACAGGGGTAGGGGAGTAAGAGGTACAAACTATTAGGTATAAAATAAGCTACAAGAATATATTGTACAACATGGGGAATATAGAGAATATTTTATGATAACTTTAAATGGAAAGTAACCTTTAAAAATTGTATAATAAATTTAAAATGCATTTCAGAGAGTCAGTTGAGAGAAGAGAATCAATTTTAAGTATGAATACAAACAAATACTTCTAGAAGAGATGGTAATGGGTATGTAAAAATGTGGCCATCTTGGAACAGAGGGCAGGAAGTATCTTTCTAGGGTTAAGATTTCAGACATTGCGAACGAAGTCTCCCTTTAGTCAGACATAATAGGGGTAGGAATCCAGAGCAGGTGGTGCTCAAACTTTAAAGTGCGTAAGAATCACCTGAAGGCTTGCGAAAACACCGATTTCTGGACGACACCCCCCAGAGACTCTGGCTTGTTGGCCTGGGGTGAGATCTGGGAGTGCACTTCTGAGCCTGCAGAGAATGCTGATGTGGCTGCTCTAAGAATAGACACCTGATCAACTGCGGGACCACCTGCAGGACCCACCGGAAGCTGGGATGAAGCCATCCAGACGCCTCCTACCACGTGGTCCTCAGTCCGCCTCTAAGTGGCATCTGGAAGGGGGCGACTTGACCTGTCCTTTCTCCCTGACTTCCTAGTGACCCACAAAGGACCAGACCAAGGTTCCTTGACAAATCCAGTCTTACTGTACACCTAATGCCAGTTTTCACCTAATGTCTGCCTCCAGATGTACCTTTCCAACTTCTTTCTGCAAAGTACTGTGATCTAGAGGGAAGAGCAGGTGATCCCGACAGAGCCGCCCTGCTCTTGAACCCTGGCACGGGTCATCACTAGTTTTACAAGCTTGAGCAAATCCAGTCATCTCTCCAAAGCTCGGTTTCCTTAGGTATAAAAATGGTGGTGTTAATAAAAAATAATATATACCTCTAAAAGGTCATTGTGAAGATCAGTGAGACAAAGTGAACGCCACTTCAAAGCTGCAAAGCACTCCAGAAATTTCAAGGACTGTCATTACAGATTCCTGAAAGTGTTCCAAAACAAAGATAGAGAAGACATAAAATGCATAGTTACATGGAAGGCGAGTGAGTCCAAAGTAAAACGATTCAGTGAATAAACAAGTATCATATCTGGTTATCTGAGAGTTTCCTGTTGGCATGGTAAAGAGAGGCAGAAACCTGAAAAGGCAGGAGGAGAAAGAGTGCATAAAAAGAGGAAAGAGGAGGGTCTCACGACAAAACAGGCCAAAGTCACAACCTTGCCTAAAGTTGTTAACCTTGGGTGGAGCAGGGACAAAGGACAATGCCTCCATTAGTGACAAATATCTTTATGCATTTTTTTTTTACGCTACAAATGCTTCATGTACATAAGTTTGGTTCCAGTGGGTGCATTTTAAAAGATTTTTTGGTTATTTAAATGTTCTTCCTTTAAAACCATATCCTCAAATAGGGTACCATATTTACATGAGACAAATATTGTTTTCCATTTGAATGAAAATATCCATTCTGCTGTTAAACACAACCTCATAGAGATAGAAATCACGGGAAAGAGTTTCTGTTCCCAACTCTATCTCCTCTCATTCTATGAATTTTGTGTCTCAGATGTACAATCTTATTACAATATTTATTGTGTGTCTCAGATGTATAATCATTATTACAATATTTATCTCAAAGAGAGATTAGGAGCCTTCACCAATGTTTTTAGAATATCGGACAGTCCCTCCTGTAAGATTTTGAAGGAATGAAAATTACATTAATATATTACAAATAATCAAAACGCAGTAGCAGAAGAGATGATTGAATTCCAAATGTTTCCATTACTCTTTTTCAGAAAAGTATTTTTTAATAAATGAACTCCTGCTAGACGCTTTCCTTCTTGAGAGATAATCTTTCCATTAGGATGGTAATTTGCAAAGCAAAACCTTTGTATTTTCTTGAGTTAGTTCTTCTTTTTAAATAGATAAAAAGTTCTGTGAACAGGTTTTTTAAGGGGCCGTTTTTCATTTGCAGAACATGCAAGGCTTGGGCAACAGAGGAAGGGAAATTGTGTGCGAATCACATGTGTGCGTTTTTGCCAAGAGAAGAGACCCCCTGAGACTTCTATCACCAGGCTGGCTCTGGGATCAGTTTAACAACTTGCTTTGAATGCATATGAGTCCTGACTGCTAAATTTGCCAACGCCTCCCCATAAAGGTTATGCACCCACTGTAAATGCAGCGTCTATTCAAAAAGATGGCCAGGTTGGTTGCTAGGAGATGGTGGGAATCTCTCAGAGAAAAATCAGTCCTGACAAAAATTTTTTTTTTTACATAAAGACCTTTTAAATATAAATACCTTTGACAGCAGCTATTATTATTCACTGAGTTCCTTCACATCTGAATAAATGGCAGAAAAATGATGATATTATTCATATGCCATTATCGACTAAAGTGTTAAAATAGAAAAGAGTCTTATTTCCCTCTCTCTTTCTCTTTGTTATTGCTAAAGAGAAAGGAGAAACCTCTTTTTGTTTCTTTCCATTGGACTTCTCCGCTTTCCTTTTTAGATTCTCAGTATAACAGAAACCTCTCAAAACCTGAGATTAAAGATGTGGATTATTGCATTTTTCCTTCCAGACCAAAATGCCTAGTTTTAAAGGCTGGTCGACAAGAAGAGGGAAGCACCAGCAAGACTAAAAAGAGTGCAACCAACTTCCCCTGAACGGGAGGTTCAGAGAAAGCAGGTGGGAGTCTGTGCTCCTTGAAAGCAACCATCCATCCAATTTCATTTCAATAATGTTTGCAATTTTCTTCCTACTGGGTTGACTGGAGGAACAGCTGCCCCCTATGTGGGTGCTTAGGCCTGGCTTTTGCTAAAAATGACCCTGACAAATAAAACGTGAAGCAAGGGATAACTTGCTGTTTATAAATTGTGTCGCCTATAAATGAAGCAGCAATCTTTCCTAATTTAGTGTGCCCTGCCCACCCATTGAGGACCTGAGAACCTCTCAGCTGAAACACACAAGAGGCAGCTGAAGCCACAATGCCCAGCAAGCGGCCACACCTCCCTTTGACCGGAGCCACAGACGCATCCCCGCCAACACTCAAAATAAGGGATCAGTGTTGAAACACATTTCATTTCCATGAGAATGGCCACCCCCAACTCCAAGTGTATTATTTTTGTTGTTATTGTGAATACTGTACAAAGTTTCTCAAGAATTTTTTTTTTTTTTTTTTGGAGCATGCCTTCCAGTCAGAGGGAGGCATGTTTCCTTCTACAAATATTGACATGACTCCCTCCGTTTACTTAGCATTTTCCTGTGAAAGGCTCAGTATGGTAATGTCCCTTCATCCCCTTTCACACATTTGTTCTGACTCTTGGCTCCAGGAAGTTCTTATTGTTCTAATCAATGCTCACTGGCCCAATGACATTTTTTCCCCTTTTAGTGACAGACATGTTATGTTTCCTTTCTTGAAGTTCTCATGAGAGTTTCTTGTACGGTGTTCCATCTACACCAAAAAAGGGTGACGTATTTGCAGGTACTCCTTTTTCTGCTTCTTTATTGCTTGCCTTTTTTTGGTCATGACCTCTTAGCCAACACCGTAACTAACTGTATAAAATGGTGGAATGCCAGATAAGAAAGCCCGTCAAAATTCCAACAACTTGCTCTAAATTCATGGTACATGGATCCACGGCTGAACTGTGGCAGAGTTCCTTTGTTAGTGGGCCAAGGAGGTTACGTTCTGCTTTTGGATGAAGGGGATTACTTCAGTGTTTATCTTTTAGGTGTTCCAGAAAACTTTGCTTTTCATTGGCAATTCCTTAACTATATAACTTACAGGTCACCTAGCATTCTCTCTGCTTGTGAGGATTAATTATTTCCGTTTCAAGAGCTGGTTAGCGTGCCTTTCTTGCTAGAATAGCATCATTCATTGATTTCTACCTTGAGATAAGAAACACCATTGGAAGCAGCGGGAAACCCCTGAAGACAAAGCCCACGGCCAGCAGCTGATGGATACCATGCTTTCTGAGCTGGCAGGGGGAGAATCACTTGACCCTCCCTGATTTACCGCTCCTGCCAGTTCTTGTGCTTTTCCTGGGGGACCCAGGTACTTTTAGACCTGTTAGATAGGATGAACTGTGGCAGAGAACCCCCGCTCTAAACACTCAGTGGAAAAGGAGTCTTCAAGGAGACAGAGAAGCTCACAGCCCCCTTCAGCCTCACAAGGGGCACCCAGGAGGACCTTTCACGTCATGGCTTCCTCTTAGCTTCTTTTTCTCGAAAATATCTGCTCTGTTTTGGGAAGCTGGTTTGATCAGAGAAAGCCCCTGGGGGTGAAGGCTTAGATCACTAAGGATTCTGGGCATGTTGACGGAACCAGAGACCGGTTGGGTCCAGTGGGCTGTGAGCAATTCAGCCCAGGCCAGGACCACACTGGGTCACATGGACTTGGGAGCCACACCCACAGAAGTAGCTGTGTCTGGGCTCAACAGCCAGTGGGGCTCCCAGGCTGAGGACACATGGCCTGTGGCTGCCTGGAGAGGCATAGGGCATGAGGCATCGGAGAAGGGTCAGGAACAGGCTTTTAGGAAGCATTATCCAGCAGCAGCGGTAGCCCTAAGCATTCCTCACTGTGTTCCTCCACCCCCCACCCCGTCCCCTTTAACCCCTGCCCCATGTACTCCTCCCCCACACCCATCCATGGAGACCCCTTCCTCCCTAAATGGTAAGCCAGCCATATTGTCCTCCAGTGTGACAGCGTCCAAGGCACAGACAGCGCAATCATCCCTCCTTTTGGCTACATTCTTCTGAGAGTTACACTCCAGGTATGATTTATTTCTGGTTCATTTCCTGTGACTCAGTTACACAGGATGCAAAATTACGATAATAATGCTTGTCTCCAGATAATGAATACAGGGTTTGGATTTCTCATAGAGGAGATATTATACAAATGCAAAGTATCATTACAGCTAAAATCCATAACTAAAGAAATTAAATTTCCTGGAATGTTTTATATCTAACAAGAATGTTTGTAATCCTCTGTATTTACCGCTAAATGAGGTGGACTACAAGAAAGAAGATATTTCAAGGGAAGGAATGAGCTCAACGGGAAACATTAACAAATGGGAAAATTGCAGCACTGCATTTGTTCTTTATGGAGAAAAACGGTTTGGTAAACATGCAACAGGAAACCCTGTTTGATTTCTGCAAGGAAAATTTAACCAGCAACAGACTCATGTAGAATCTTCAAAGGAGAAGTTTCTACACTTGTTTACCTTTTGATAGGCAGCTCAAAAAGAACACCATACCTCAGCTCGAAAGAACCGAGATCATGAATAACTGACTCAGTTCTGTAAAGAACTAAATACTCAACTGGACATATAGCAAATGAAAAGCTTTACCATAAAAAAAAAGCTGGAAAGAAAGATATATTCGATTTGGGAGGGAAGGGAGTGACATATCTTTAACAATTCCCCAAATTTAGTTCCTTTCTTGCTTCATAAACACATGAGACAATCAAATTCAGGTTTTTTTTAAATTTTACATGTCAAACATATTTTGAGAACACAACCTGTTTGCAATTTTCCATACCTATTTCCATCACTCTTTTTGTTGTGAGGTACCCACTTCATTAAATCAGAACAATGAAAGAATTAGTATTTCTGGGAATATACATTTATGGAATCATGTACGCCGATTTAAGGGTGTTTCCTCTATATAGGTATTAACAGGTATTGCTTCAGGCCATCAACCCAAGAAATGTCAACTACTTCCCCATCTTTATCAAAACCAAGGGTTCCTCTTTGAGCCTCCACCAGTGCAACTGCCAGATCCACAATGTGCCAGCCCATTTCTGTGCTTCCTGAAAGACGAGGGGAGAGACCAAGGCTGGGAGCAGAGCTGGGAGCTGTGGGCAGAGTTTCCTCAAAAATATTTCTTACACCAACTTCAGCTCTATTATTTGCCACAAATACCACTAGTCCTTCAAGCCTGGGACACAGCCCTCCCAGGCCCTGTCCAATGGCTCTCCAGTTTCTGGCCATTTTTGATGCAGGTGAGGCTCCCTGATCCTAGTGAAGTGCTGTTTGCAGACCTGGGTACCAGACTCCACAGATGAAGAGGCTCACTCACCTCTCCAACCTGGGCTGGGGTGTGCTGTGCCTACATCAACTTCACTGGCCTCACAAATCATCCAGAACCCTGAGGCCAAGCAACATCATCTCACACGTGTGTCCTCATCACACGCTTCTTCCTCTGTTCCACCCCTAAAGTACCTTCCCCAGAGAGATGCCTTCCGCCCAGAATCTTCAGACATGTCACTGCACTTATCACTTTGGGACTCCCCTTTCATTTGACGTATGTGGACAGATCAGGAGCTTTCTAAGGGGGTCCTAAAGACTGGGACCACCTTGATGCACTCACTCAGTGGCAGCAAAACCTTCACCTGTGCAACCATATAGAAACGAGACGTGCTCAGGATTTACTCTGAGAGGATAAGTACGCGGAAGCCATAGAAAAGACGTGAAGCAATGTGTTTTAGCACGTTCAACGTGAAGTCATAGTCATTTAATTACATTTTTGATTGTTCAATTATAAAATATTTCAACCTGTAGAGAAGTACCCAAAAATGTGACACACAGCAATTGACCTACCATAGACGTTAAACAAATACTATCATTTTGCAATATTTGCTTCAGCTCTTTTAGTTTTAAGAGATTAAATTAATTGTTATAAATTAAACAATGACCTTCTTCCTCTCCCTTTCTTATCTCTCTCCCCAGAGGTAAATTGTAATCAGAAAATGTGTATCATTCCCATGCTTGTTTTTGTACCTCACTGTATAAGAAATCACATGCCATATATGTAAACCATTGCTTCGATGTTTTGAAATTCTCATAAATGTTTTCATGCTTCTTAATTTATTTTGTAGCTTTCTTTCACAATTATGTTTTTCTGTTTTATTCATATAGTTATACATAGATCTAGCTCTACATATGTTGTATACTATCCTATTTTATGATTAAAACATAGTTTCCTCATCCATTACACTAAAAAAAGGATGTTCAAGTTGTGTCTACTTTTTACTGTTGTATACGATGCTCCAGTGATCATGACTTTATACACTTTCTTGAACATTTCTGTGGAAGTTTCCCTAGAAGAGACGCCTAAAAATGGAGTGCTGGCACCATCGATCTTTTCCAACATTGTTCAGTTTCTCTTTAAAGACATGAGACTAATTCACAATTCTACCAGGGATGTATAAGCATTCCTGTTTTCCCACATCCTCATTAGCCAATAGGATAAAAAGTGAAATTGTAGTTTCATCTTGCATCTCCCTAAAGGCCAGTTCCTCTGTTTGATTCTTCTTTCATATCCTTTGCCATTATTTTCCTACTTTGTATTTAAACTTTTTCTTATTGACTTGTAAGAGTACTTTATACATTCTGGATATGATCTTTGTTACGTAGGCTGCAAATGTCTTCTCCCAGTCTGTTTATCCAATTAATACTAAGAAAAAAAAAAACAGTGCTTAGGATACAGTTATGATGTTAATATCAGGTAACTTATAAAAATGTCTAGAAATGTTTCTTCCGTGGATAAAGATTTTTCTTCTTTCCAGAGCAGAAGCCTACTTATTTTTATTTGAAATGTTATACTGTATATACTTGGGAATATTTTTAAAAGATGTGACGGTCTTTAATGATCAAATCTTGGCATCCTTTTACTGTTTATGAATATTGCTAAAGTTGATTTATACAATAAAAAGCAGACTCTTAAGACCACTAAGTCTGAGTTTGGAATAGTAGAGAGTGCCAGAGGAATATCTTCCAGCAACTACTCATCTTAGAAATCATTTTATAAAACAAATCCTGTTCCTGATGACATAATTTGTTCTTTGCCCATAGTACCAGGGAGAGCTTCATGAGAGGAAAATGTATATCTGTGTACCCATGTGTATATTTGTCTATGTCTAGGGAGTAACTTTATTTTACTCTTACACTCCAATTGATAAATTAAACTTTGAGGAAACTGTGTTTTTGTGGCACCGGTGCAACATATGCATCATAGAAAAGTAATTTAGTTATGTCTTAATTCCTCACTCATTTCCACTAAAATAAATACAGAACAGATTCAGAAAACTGATGCTGAGGACAGACAATGAATCTGCAAGCCCGTGGCTAGAAGCCTAAAATATTATTTTGAATTAACCTATTAACTCATTTAAGATAATTCTATCCAGATTTTAGTCTGTATTTATTCAACTGATTTATTGTCTGTTTTTATTTCTCCCAAATGGGACTCATTAAGTCTCTTTAAAGCAATGTTTTCTATGTTTTCTACCATTTTTATTTTTCAAGGTCTTTTATATACTAATGACTGAGTTATGTATCATGTACTCCTAATTATGAAACATAGATTTTACTGTGTGTCCATTTTAGTTGGTAAGTTTGTATGTATGTACATATATACACATATACATTGTATCAAAATGGCCTTTTCAAAAGACAGTGATTACAGTTTTAAAGCATTGCACCCTTTAAATATTTCTATGGGTTTATGGAGATTTCTGACATGAAAATGGATTTCCCTGTATGACTGGAAATACTAGAACCAATCAAAGGTCACTCAGCAATTTACCTTGAGTCTTAGTTGACCTGCCATAGACGAAGAATGAGGTGGTCTTTGCTTTTCTAATAGCAACATGGGGAAGTGAGACTGAGCATTCTTGAGTTGGGACCTTGCTTGCCTCTGTAACTTGGTGTCTTAATGGAGCCACTTAGCATCTGTCTGTTAAAGGGAGAATACCCATCTTCTGAAGTTGGGTGTGAGATTAATTGTCCTGCCTCAAAGCAACAGAGAGTCAAGTACTTGGTGAGTACTACTTTCTTCCTTCTCCACCTAGATGTGGAGACGATTATCTCCCATAAATCAGGGCTTTATAGCATTCTCAGACAAACTTTGACATCTTCACAGTCTCACGTGTGCCATCGGTTCTAGACATTTGCCTCTAAGTGCTACTGGAAATATCACCCGAATGAACTGTAACACACCTCAAGAATCAGACCTTCCAATCAGTAATCACAGGTAACACGTTTTTATAGAGCCTGATCCTGTACAAAGGTTTCCATGCGCTTTATCAGCTTTCACAATCTGTATGTATGAAGGTTGGGTAGATCGTTATCTCTTTGTTTTCAGTAAAAGGAAACTTCAAGCCAAACTTCTTGGCTTGAAGATGCCAAGAACGCAAAGTAATGGGTGGAGATAGGACTTTGGAGTCTTCTGACCACATGAATTTTCTATTACATTGGGCTGAACTCTATGGAATTGCCATTTTTACAGGTAGAATCCATAAATTCATATGGTTTTCCCTGTACAATGTTATTTAACTCAGAAACGTTGTAGCAGCAAGTGACACATACTAACACGAACTAGCCTAAAAATAGGAGATCTGATTGTTGAAGGGACTGAGAATCCTGCAGCGTGGCTGGCATCAGGCAGAGGCTGACCAGAGGCTCAAACATCAGGACCCTTTCTCTCCCTATCTGGGAGCTCCTGGTGTTGGCTTCATTTCTGGGCAAGCGTCCTCTTGTGGTTCAAGGGCAGCTACTGAAAGCTCCAGGTTTCCCTGGTCCTCACAGCCAGGGGCTCCAGCAACTAGAGAGCTCCCCTTTCCTACTGTCTGCAGCAGAAGTCCTGGCTTAAGTCTGCAGCCCTGCTCAGACTCAGGTCTGAGACGGTGACAGTGATGGAGGTTTGGGGGATATGTGACTGACAGCCCAACAGTAACGAGGACATTTCCAAAGCTGAAGAGCAGCTCCGACCCCAGAAGAAAAGGTAAAAATGTGCCGCTCATGTCCACTGCATGTAGAATACATACATCTACAAAGAGTCTAACCTTCTCCCCAACACTGCAGTTTGACTTGATTAATGAGAATAAAAAAGCAGAACAAAAAGAATAAGATGGAGAGAAATTAACTAGACAAAGACCAAGTTAAAAAAAAAAAAAGCAACAAATGGCTAATCTGGTTAACTACCCATTAGGATGAGTTCACTTCTAAAGTTTAAGAAATGTATTTCTTTGACACTGATAAAATTTTTATCTATAAAATAAGAAAAATAGTCAAGTTTTATAGAGGGTTTTTAAAAATCAAAGTTGGCTTCTTTCACACAAATACAGTGCTTACAATTTCATCTATTAATGCCTTGTAGTGACATTTGAAAATTAAATAATGTCCATGTACTGGACCAAAGCCCACGTGTTACTTGCATATTCCTGCCACTTCCATGGCCCCAAAATTCAGTCAATCAGGAAACAGAATGATTTCAGGTCAGAAACGAACAAACTATTTACAAATTATATTGGCAAAAATAAATAAGAAAGGACTTAACACGTCGTGGGAGCCCACTCTGCCTTCACAACACATTGTATGCTACACATAAAAACCATTTAGTATAAGCCAGGGAAGGCATCAGTGTCAATGAGCATATTTAATAGGCTCGATTTCTTTCATTTCTAAGTAAAAAATAAAATCAGATGTTCTAATATTTTCCTTCCACACCCCAATCAGATACTGTACATCACTTAAATGCACACAGTGCCCGTGTAGACAGTGACACGGGTGCGTGACGTCAAGCAGGGCTGGCCCAAGGCTCTGTGGCCCTTGTGGAAGACAATTATGCTCTTACTGTTTACAGCAGCACTTTGGTGACTGGAAAAGAGTAAGGGAGAACATTCAATGCTGGAACGTTTACTTGCTTTTCTCAAACTGAACTCTTAGAACTAAATTTCTCAAATGATACAATGAAAAGTTGGAGTATTCAAGAATCACAGTTTTGTGCCTTAACAAACAGCTTAAAAATAATTTTAGAAGTATTGCAGCAGAACATTTTAATTGAGTTTGCTATTTTCACCTCAAAACTTAAGTCATTTTTTTGAGCAATGCCTAATTTTATAAAGCAAAATTCTTCATTTAAATGCTATGACACCTGATCTTGCTAATAAATACAGCAGAAAAAAAAAGAAAAAACTAACAATCTTGAGCATGCCTTCTTCCTCATTTTTCATAAAACTTTCAAAGGACTGATATAACATCCAACGCTCATTCTTTCTGCATCATATTATTACTAAGATGAACTCTTCATTTTAGCTGTACTAATACAATTTTGACATCCATGCATTTCACAGGGAACAAATTGAAGAATTTTTGCCAGTAATTAAAGAGAAGATTCCATTAATAAATACAGATACTTCTCCATTTTCAAACACAAATGGAGTAAACTGTTGGTTATTAGACTTGAAATTATTTAATCAAGTCTTATTTTTGTTAAATAATGAATAAATTTTAAGGAGACTTAAGAATCTAACTGCTTTGATTCTTTTTATCATGGCTGCCGAAATCTTGAAAACATTTCAAAGCATCTACCTCACTTCTCTAAAGATGGGTATAACTCATTGTCTTATAAACAGTACTAGTTTTTTTTGAATTTCTATATGATGCCCTTGAGAAATGAGATAGTCACAAGTTATTACAACTACTAGCATCTCAGGACACTCTGAAGAGTAGCTGCAAAGACAATTCTAGGCTAGGAAAGAATTATGCATGACTCAGATTGATTTTCAGTTGATTCAAACTCTTGGTAGTATTTAGCCTTTACATTCATTGATGATGTAATTAGCATTACACACACAAAAAGACATTGCTTCGTCATGTTTTTGTTTTTCTTACTAAAAGACACTATTTTAACATAAATAGTAAACCCCAAAGATTTTAAAACATATTTGCAAGAGCTATTTTCTTTTTTCAACTATTTTTAATTGCAAGAAGACTTTATAATTTGGACATCTGCAATAATAGCATTTGTTGTGCAAAAAAAGGACAAATGGAGAGTACATTTGACACATTAAGTTCCATTTCAGGGTTCAGTTACAAGTAAAGAAAGAGAAGAGAAGAGAGGTAAAATTACAGAATGATCATGCGTTCCAAAAGAAATCCATCATCCAACTTTTTCTGCAGGATATCAGTTGATGGCATCAAAAGATAAAAGTCTCATTTGCCAATCACATCTCCTAAATAGG
Organism: Mesoplodon densirostris; assembly: GCF_025265405.1. Classification (NCBI taxonomy): domain Eukaryota; kingdom Metazoa; phylum Chordata; class Mammalia; order Artiodactyla; family Ziphiidae; genus Mesoplodon; species Mesoplodon densirostris. Next base: position 72,795,370 of record NC_082677.1, on the reverse strand, counting down.
AAAACATTTTAAGCACCAGGCAGAATCCAGTTTATAAATGTTCAGATGTGCTCCAGATTATGTACTCAGGAAATCTAAGTTATGTGTTCTTCTAAGGGAAATCTTAAAAGGAATAATTATCCAAATGATATTATGCTGAGTTTTTCCAGACTGTTACTGTACACACAAGGTGCTCCGGTGGATTATGTTCCCACCCTCAACTGGCTACTTAATGCTGGCCCTGTAGTTCTCTTTTCCTGACATCTAAGTTGCCTTAATTCTACAATGACTTTCATTTGCTTTTCATGTCAAATTCAAATTTGAATAGTCTTCCAGTATTTGTCCACCTCTAACCAAATAACAGAAACCTGGCTGGTAAGAGGACTATTAATCATATGAAGAATAGCTCAGTAACATATGCAAATAGAAACAAAAAGACTGGAGGTGAACATTCCTGTTATCCTCAAATACCTGAAGGCTGTCGAGTGAAAGACACATTATATTTATCTTGCTAACTCCAGACAGCTTAACTAGGACCAACCAGGTTTTAGCCCAGAAGGAGGAAAAAGACCAACAGTCACAGTTGTCCCAAAATAGAATGGGCTGTTTGGTAAAGAATTAAGCTAAGGCTCGTTCTTTATCTGGTAGAAAAATAATGCAGGAATATCTCAATTTGCAAGAAGTTTCTTACCCTGGATAATTGCTATGTAATCTTTCAACTCCTGTCTTTGACTAGGTTGTCTTCTTCTATTCCCTCAGCCAGTTCCTGGCCACCTAACTCCATCTTCCAATCTACCCTCATCTGATAACCAGCTTATGCATCCGTATTTTTGCTCCTGTTTATTCACCAACAAATTGTCTCTGTCCCAGATTTCAGAACTCTCCAAGCTACACGATCACAAGCAAGTTAAACTGCTCAGGTCTGTGATTTCCTACCCACCTCAAGGGGTGGTTGTGAGGAATAAATTAGATCATTTGTGCAAAGCATTTAGCACAACTCCTGGCACACAGTAATTACTAAATAATGTTTGCTCTTATTAGCCATTATTATTGCACCCCAGCTCCCAGATCACCGTCTTCCGAGAGGCAGGCATACACTAATCAGACCCAGGTTTGGTCAACTCACTGAAGCAATTTCTCTCCTTTAGACATGCAGTTATTTCCTGCTGTTTTGAATTTGCTTAGAGACTTATGGATAGACTAGTAGAATTGTGAGGAGTCGTCATATGAGGATCAAACTTGTAAAAAGCAAAAAGTCTACTGACCTTGGTATTACTCTATCTAGAAGTCTTCAAAGATACAAAATGACCATTTGAGCAAAGAGAACATCAGGTCTTCTATGCATACCCTAATCTCTGGCCAGGTGTAAACTAGAATCTAATCAGAAAGTGGCATAAACACTGAGGTCCCTCCCTTAAAAATAAAAGGAACAATAAACCCAAACTTAAGACATTAAACAAAATAATTGATCAGTACTCCGTGAAAGTGTCAGGGATGTGAAAGACAAGGAAACTGAGAAATGTTCACAATTTAGAGTAGATTAATGACTAAACACAATATGGGATCCCAGACTGGATTCTGGAGCAGAAAACAGACATTACATGAAAAATTGGTGAAATTCTAATACGGCCTGTAATTTAGCTAACAGTATTGTATCCTCATTGATTTCCTGAGTTTGGTCATCATACCATGGTTACATAAGATGTTGACATAGCGGACATCTGCACTATTTCTATAAATTTCCTGTAAGTCTAAAGCTATTTTAAAAGAAAAGGGAGGGGCTTCCCTGGTGGCGCAGTGGTTGAGAATCTGCCTGCTAATGCAGGCGACACAGGTTCGAGCCCTGGTCTGGGAAGATCCCACATGCCGCGGAGCAACTAGGTCCGTGAGCCACAACTACTGAGCCTGCGCGTCTGGAGCCTGTGCTCCACAATAAGAGAGGCCACGATAGTGAGAGGCCCATGCACCGTGATGAAGAGTGGTCCCCACTTGCCACAACTAGAGAAAGCCCTCGCACAGAAACAAAGATCCAACACAGCAAAAATAAATTAATTAATTAAAAGAAAAGGGATAAAAACAGTAAAATATAAATATTTTTTAAATTAAAAATTTCAATATGTTTTCTGTAAGACTAAAATTATTTTTAAGAGAAGAAGGATAAACACAGTAAATATAAAAAGAACAAAAAGGATAAATACAGTAAAGATATTATCACAAGTACTAACTACTCTTATGCCCCCTTCATGAAACACAAATATATGCTACACTGAGATGGAGAAAAAGCAACTTTTAAAAACTGTAAAATCAATTGCTATGGACTGAACTATGTCACCTCATAAAACTCATATATGGAAGTCCTGACCCCCAATGTGTCTGTATTTAGAGATAGGGCCTTCAGGAGGTAATTAAGGTTAAATGAGTTTACAAGGTTGAGGCCGTGATCCAATAGGATTAGTATCCTCATAAGAAGAGATACCAGAACTTGGTCTCTCCCACTTTCTCTCTCTCTCTCTCTCTCTCTCTCTCTCTCTCTCTCTGTCTCTCTGTCATGGGAAGACACAGTGAGAGGCTGTAAGCCAGGGAGAGGGCTTTCACCAGAACCCCACCCTGATGGACCTTGACCCTGAACTTCTGGCCTCCAGAACTGTGAGAAAATAAATTTCTGTTGTTTAAGCTACCCAGTCTGTGGTTTATTGTTACAGCAGCCTAAACAAACTAATATCAATAAATCTGTGTGTTTGTTTTTTCTGATCCTGCTTGTATCATCACATCTCTCTCTCTGACCACAGCCAAGAAAGTTCTGTCCTTTTAAGGACTCCTGTGACCAGATGGGCCCACCCTGATAACCCAAAATAATCTCCCTATTTCAAGGTCCATACCTTTAATCACATCTGCAAAGTCCCTTTTGCCATATGGTAACACATTCCCAGGTTCCAGGGATTAGATTTGGCCATCTTTGGGTGCCATTATCTGTCTCCCACAATTAATCTCCAATGACATAAGAAAACTGACAAGGATTTGAACTCACAAGACCATTAGGAAGATATAAAACCACTTAAACCAAATCCGTTTATTTGGAACCCATACATAACTTCCCTGACACATGAGCACAGAACAGCACAGCTAGGAAAGCCCTAATGATACATGCACTCTAGCCTGGTAGATGAGGCTGGAGAAGGAAACAAGAGAAAAACACAAAACTCATCATTTATTTACATACCACATGGGATTGGGTGAGCTTCCAGGAGATGAGAGAAGAAAGAAAACTGTGGAATCAAGTAATACCTGTGATTTTCCTTCTGAAAAGCTTCCTGCATGAGAGATACCAGGCCTATGCTTTGCAGCTGTAGGTCAGGGATGGCTATGAAGAGAAAAATGTGTGCTCACCCACAAAACTAAAAGATAGGCTTACAAATCAGTTCAAACTCACCTTCCCATCAAAATGATCAACTCAGGCCAAAAGAAAAAAAAAAAAGTAGAAGCAAACTTAGATGTACAGAATAACAAAGATCAATAGTTTCCCAGGAAGAAACCAATTAGAAAATATCAGGGAAGAAAAATTGCATTCACAAGAGTAACTCAAATCATGAAATAACTAATATGGTATAAAAAACTTATAGAAGTTACACAGATTTAACAAGGGACATGGAAGCAGTCCTCACTATATGGAGAGGTATACGTCATGCTTGGATAGGAATGTTCTAGTTTCAGCCTTGAGGTAGGGCAGAAGCTATAGAATCGGCAAAGGAAGCTATCAAAAGGCAAAAAAAAAAAACAGCTTCATACCTTGGCATCATTTACTTGGGGGCCTATTGAATTTTTTAATATTATTCTCCATTTATTACACATCAAATACTTTGCTCAAAGCATGCATAAGTGTTTACTTGAACACAACCAAAGATGAAGTAGCCTGCTCCATTACTTTTGTATGTGAAGTTTTCATGTATGAACCTCAAATCTCCCCATGAGTTTAAACCTTAAAAAATAGGAATGATTTTTACATAGCTTCAGGATGCCTACACCAAGTTTTCAATGTCATTTTGATTTAATGATTTTGAAAACCTAATATCCTAAATTGTTTGCTAAGGAACAATTAGTAATGGATAGGAATTATTTTCCATTTTATAAGAACTTCTACCCTACTGTACTGTTTTTAACCAGCCTAAGTATTATAGTATATATAAAAGGGTGAGTAGACTGACTTGATTTGTCTTGATCTTTTCATTTTTTAAAATGCTCTTCATATGGGCTTTATTATCATGAAATCTGTTTCACATTATTAAAACCAGCAGGATAAGACATTGACAATCATAGAATAGTTACAGTTTATTTTACATTATGGTTTAAAATGCCATCTTAGCCCTTCATCTCTAACATCCTTAAAGATATGAGAGATTTTCTATAATATTAAAATTCTAAGTACTATTACTATATACTTTAGGTTTCTCCTCAGATAAATATGTCTGAAATGATCATTTATAAGTTTAAAGAGCAAATCTTTCATGTTTAGAGATTTATAAATTCACGTTTAGAAATTAAACATGTTTAGAGATTTGTAATGAAAATCTCTAGGTATTATAGTATCTGAATAAAAAGTGTTTAAAAAATTATAAACAAAATATACAAGAAGTCATTTTTATTCTTTTTTGGTAATTTTGTAATTTGTAATTCTTCCATATCTGCTTCATCATCCACCCATTCTAAATATATATATATATATATATATATATATATATATATATGAAAATGTTAAAGAGTTACAAAGGTGTTTACTTAACACAGCTCTTTTAACATTTGAATTATCTCTCCAGCTGGGTAGTGATAGTCATAGAGTCAAATTGTGGCATACTTGCTAAATATTTTTATTTTGATGATTTATTAAACCTACTCAACTCTTCATCTAATCTGGAGCAAGATCCCACAGGACACAGATCATACAGGAAGGGAAATCATCAAAGGATATATAACACTGAAAAAGCAAGAAGTTAGAAATGAGAGAATAAACGCCAGCAGCTGGGAAAGTCAAGAGCAAAAAGGGACAAGAAGAAAGTGAAAAGTTAAGTAAAGAGATGGGGACTCCAAAGTGTGCATCCTTTTCAGGTGAGTGTAGCCATGCTGTGTCATCATGTACCCATTTCCCTGACTCAGCAGGAGATATTTAAACACTTCACACCCTCTACCAAGTGTGTAAAATACAAAAGAAAGAAAATCAGTGCTGTCTTCCAGGACTTAACTCCCAGTATGGTTGATCTCACCCTTTGACCTCTTTATTTATTGTGGTTTTTGTTGGGGAAATTGTGTTATTGTCTGTATACAAATATCTTAAAGTTGTTTAAAAGATAATCATATTGAACTGGAGCAGGGCCGTATAGTCTATGCCCCGCCATGTCCTCAGCCTGCCTTTTGTCCGTGGAAAAACTTTAGCCAAAGAATAAGTTTAATCAGAAAACTGTGAAATTGAAGAAACAAAGAAAAGCAGTCAAACAGGACAAACAATAATAGCTTAGTCAGTAAGCAAAGTCAAGGGCCTTTAGTTCCTCTTCAAGGGCTGCAGATAATATTCTGAGCCATGTCCTGTGAGCTGTCTACAGACACTGAAACCCCCATCAGGTGGAAGAAGTTAACTACACGATGACCAGACTGTAGCCATGACATAAGCTGCCACAATTCCGAGAACTGGCCTCAAGGAAATGGGAACAAACCAACCCTGGAAATGAAGATTAACCGTACCTAAAACAATCAAGATGACACTGGTCAGACCACCAGTGACCAATGTCAAGATGAGCTGCCTGTGCTGTTTCTGCATGGAACCCCTCCCTACACCTATAAAAGATCTTGCCCCCTTATTGTCAGTGGGGGGAATCGGCCTTCGGACACGAGTCGCCTTCGCCTCCCCAACTGCCGGCCTCCAAAATAAAGCAAACTTTCCTTTCCACCAACCTGGCATCTTTATTGGCTTTTGAGCAAAAAGCAGCCGGACCCTACTTTCGGTTACAGAATCTCCAGACTGCTTTTCACTTCAAGACAATGGCAGCCTGCCCAGTGCTGCGGAGCCTGAGGCCGGAAGGGGGTGAGGTCAGAGCTTTTAGGTTTCTGCAAAGCAAAGGTAAAGTGGGAGAACCGGGCTCGCCGAGGACAGGTGGACGCATTCTCCGCACGGGATCCCGTGCTCTTCCTACCTTGCCCGTAACCAGTGACCTGTCTGAGCAAGGCCATGTCCCGCTCTCCTGGGCGTGGGGCAGTGGGAGAATAGGACTTCCCTGGGGACTTGCAGTGTAATTTAGAGTGTGGGGTGGGCACAGGGGGCGGGGAGGAGAAGGAAATGAAGTTTCCGAAGAAATTCAGTCGACATTTAGGCGAGAGTCCTGGTTCAAGCAATGTGGACTTAAATTAGAAGGATTTGACCCTTCTCACGAAACACACACCCGATGCCCACTGGCTTAAAGCATCTGGGCAGGGCCCGGCTGACCCAGCTATGGTCAATAAAGGTAGAAATGTCCAAAGCACCTATGTCATAATCCAATTCGGAAGGAAAACAAATTGGTGCAGCCTGAGGTCGACTGTAAGAAAATGTGGCCTCGGGACCCGGGAACGTTATTGACCAACTGGTATCACTCAACAGGTATCAGTGCAAATAACATATAAGAAACCATGAGTGTTGTTTGAGGCAAATAATTACTTAGAGGAATAAGGGAAGGAAATGCCATTAACAAATTTCCAACCCTTTGTAGGTTAAACAATACATATTAGCTAAATTACAAAAATCTGCATTTCTACAGAATGGTAAGAACTACAAGAGTATAATAAGCAAAAACAACTAGAGCATATAAATCACAAATATACAAACTTAAGTACGTTATCCATAAAAGACACATAAATACATATATAAGGTACAAACGTACAAATCTATATAAACGTATTTTATAGCCATAGTACCTAAATATTATATCTTAACACTCCTGAGTGCCCTGACTTGTCACCTCCACTGTGGCTTCCAGGGAGTAGAAATAAGGAGGAAAGTGGAATAGATCAAGACACATACAATTCATTGCAACTGATTAAGCCTTCTTTCTGTTCTTTCTTCATCCTTGTTCTTTTCCACCATCTCCTGCCTTCTGGCCAGTGGCGTTCTCCGTTCCTCTAAGCTTCCCTCTCTAAGAAGCAATTCGTTATCACGTACATCATCAAATGATGCTTCCACACAAAATAAAGAGTTCCACAAAAACCCTGAGAGTTTTTCCCAGCTAGTAACCTAAACCATTCATTTTTTTTTTTCCTTTAATGTCTATGGGGTTGGTTTTAGTTTGTTGTTCATCTTCTAGAATTATAGGGAAAAAAATATTTCCTTAAAAATATCTTCCTTTGCCTTATGCTAAAGTAGTCAGATCAACTACTCTGCAAACGTTTAGGGAAGTTAATTATAGAAATAACATTTTTCCCTTTAGCTGTTATGCAGCTTTGGTGTAAAACCATACAGTTACTGCTTGCTTTATCCCAAGACATTGGACTGCAGTGGGAAGAAGGGAGGGACGGAGGGGAGGCGTGAAAGGAGAAGCAGATGTTCTCATCAGACCCTCTTCCCCTTGCAGACGGCACCTCCCGGACAATCGTCTTAAGAATTACTTAATTTCCAGAATAGCTCCTCAGTCCCAAAGGCCAGAAAATGATTCCGCAGGCAATGGCCCCAGGAGAGCACCCGACCCCTGTCCAGGCCTCCGTCTGTCACACTGTCCCCTTACTGCCCTTTTCATTGGATTCCTGTGGGCTTCTGCCAATAGTAAAATGAAATTACAAGTATTAAATCTTGATCTCTTCTGAATATAATTCATTGCAAACACTTTTACCCTTAATCTTTTAGAGCCCAAATATCAATAACATAATTTTTAAAATCCTCTTGTTGATAGATACCCTTTTAATTATTACTCTCGGGATAGAAAAACAAAAATCAACCAAATCGGGCCACCTCTCACCTTGTCTCTTTATTTTTCCTTTTTGTTCGACAAGAATCTCGGGGCTTTTTCTCACATTAGCCCATTATTCGTGTTCACCTCAAGGCCGTATTCCCATCTGTATGGGACACAATGTGTCATTGTCTGAGGGCTACCTACATCAGCCTGCTGGGGGACAGGGGGCGGGTGGTGGTGGGGCTTTTGCCACACACAAGAGCTAAATCTGTTTAGATTGCCCACTTTAATCACTGGGTTAAGTATAGTGCAATGAGTGACAATACAGTTTTTTAATTCTCACTAGGGAGAGAACGATGTCTAATTAGAAGGCATTTAGAAGCGACTGTTAACTTACACAGACCTCATCACAGACGGTTCTTCAACCAGCTCAGTGATCTGAAACACCAATTAGTTTCAATTCACACCTATTATCTGTGCCTCATTAAAGCGTTTAGTTCAGAATCTAAATTCTTCCCCTTTCAAGAAAGTGTTGATGTTTTACTACGAATAAGAGGAATATACATGTTTTGTCCTTTTCAAAAGGCACCCTGCAAACTATCTTCCAAAGCACTTCTTTTGTAACGCTGTAAGCATGCAGAGCTGCTTCTCCGGAAGATGCCCTATCTTGAGACCGATGGTCTCGCTCTGAAGTCTCTTTATTTTGAAGGCCTTCATGGCAGGCGCACCAAGTGATTTCTCTCCTGATGCTGCTCCTCCCACGGGCATGGCAGCTGCATCCGTCATAGACCTACAGGACTCCAGGCCATGTGGCCCTGACCCCTTTGTCATGCATGGCCTCTCTGAATGCCCTTCTCTCGGATGGAGTGGACGGCTCCACAGCTAGCCTCTCACATGGCCCCCCAGGCTCCTGGCCCCCAGAAGTGGTTGTTTTCCAGTCACTCAAAAGTCCAGCTTTAGTTCAGCCGGAAGTATACAGAAGAGCACGGAAGGAAGTGTATTAGGTCTTTCCAGAGAAACAGAGCCACTCAGAGGTAGGCAGGGAGACAGAGAGAGATGATAGATAGATAGATAGATAGATAGATAGATAGATAGATAGATAGATAGATAGATAGATTTTAATGCACCAGCACATATGATTGTGGGAGCTGGCTACTCCAAAATCCATAGATCAGGTCATCAGGCTAGAAATTCAGGGAAGTGTTAATGCTGTAATCCTGAGTCTGAATTCTACAAGGCAGCGGGCTGAACATTTAGGCAAGTCTTCTGTGTTGCCATCTTGAAAAGAATTCTTTCTTCTTTGGAAACTGCAGTCTTTTCTCTTAAGGCCTTCAACTTCAACTAATGAGGAGCACCCACACTACGGAAGGTAATCGGCTTTACTCAAAGGCTGCTGATTTAAATGGTAATCTAAAAAATACCTTCACAGCAACGCCTAGACGGCTGTTTAATCAAACAACTGGGGGCCTCCCTGGTGGCGCAAGTGGTTGAGAGTCCGCCTGCCGATGCAGGGGATACGGGTTCGTGCCCCGGTCTGGGAGGATCCCATATGCCGCGGAGCGGCTGGGCCCGTGAGCCATGGCCGCTGAGCCTGCGCGTCCGGAGCCTGCGCGTCCGGAGCCTGTGCTCCGCAGCGGGGGGGGGGCCACAACAGTGAGAGGCCCGCATACCGCAAAAAAAAAAAAAAAAAAAAAACAACTGGGCACCACAGCCAAGTTGACAGGTAAAATGAACCATCCCAGGAGGAGGCTGCAGACTAGAATTTACATGACGGTTCTGCCATTCAAATGACCCCAAACCTTCTGTGGGCCTCAGTTTTCTCATCCATAATGTGCTTCCCCAAAGGAAATAAATGAGAATGAATATGCTTTGGGACTGTCTGAAGGATGAGGAAAATTTGGTTAATAAAGCTGGATTTTTCCTCTTACTGATTTGCCACCAATAATGTACTAAAGGGCCATCTGAATTTAAATTCAGATAATTACCAAACTAGTCATATTTTGTTGCATTCAAACAAATAGCGTCAGGCAGTAGAGTCCAGGTAGATTTCAGTGGATTCTGTGTTTGGGGGACCTATGGTCTTGAGAGTCTGTATGGAAATATGCTGAACTCATTTAGTTAACCCAGACCACTCAAAAATCCAGCAAGATTGTTTTGTACCAGGAAGATAATTTACTAGTGTCCAGTGGAAGTAAGGCTGTAGAGTGTGAAGAATACTATAGTAGAAGTTAGGTACCCTAATTGTGTGACACTGAATGTCACTTGACCTCTCTTGACCTCAATTTCCTTTCTAAAAGATAGGAAATTTGGACAAAATGACTCTAACATTCCTTCCAATTTCAAATTGGAATCCTTCTAATCGTAATAGATTTCAATTGGAATCTATTAGGATTCATGTTTTCTTCCTGAGTGGTTTATATTCATTAAGGAGTATTTGATGTTGGATAAGTCAAATGTGTTATGCTTCCACGTGTATTAAGGCATCTAGGTAATCTGAAGCTTTAAGACTAAAAGAGTTTATTTTCCTGGGCTCCAGGTCACATAACCTAATAACTATTTATATTAGCTACAGCAATGAAGTCAGTTAATAGCTCTATTTTTATATTATTCCTTCAAACTTTTTATTCTCAAAAGATCTTATGACTAAATCTTCCTTTAGCCAATTTGGTCTCGGCTACTTTTCTTTGACAGTCTCTAAGGCGATATTTATGAGACCTGTTCTTTCTCCACTTTAATACTCCTCAGTGGAATACCCTACTTTTAGGGATTAATGGTCCATATTATGACACCTTTTTGATCAGTTTAGATTCTTCTTACTACTTTTAACTGCTCGGCCTTTGCTTCTAAACTACAAGGTACATTAGAGGATAACCTTTGAAACACGGTTATTTTCAGGAACAAAGCTCAATAGTCATCCATTCCTTGTGAATGGAACCACAATGTTTGTTACGTGAATAAACAGGCAAATTAACAAAGAGTAATGAAGAAATACTCTAAAAACTTCAAACCTTCTTCTTGATTGTTGTGTGCCATATAGTGCCTAGTACATAGGGCATGATACATATAAGGTATATTAAAAACAGGTTTAAAAGATTCGAGAAAAGACAGTGGAAAAAAATATCAAAGTGCCGACGACACAGCCATATACCCAGACCTATCTTCACATTTCTCTCACCCCATCTAACATTCATTCAACAAATATTGCTTGCGCATCTGCTGTGTGTCTGGCACTCTGTGAGCCGCTGAGAACAAAGCAGTGAGCAAAACAGGAAGAATTCCTGCCCTCACCAAGTTTATACCTTCTCATCTCTCTTCTCAAAATCATACAATAGGGGCAGCAAAAAAAGATGCTGCCTTTACTACAAACGTAAGAAATCTGGGAGTTTTTTCTTAAAAGTAGAGTTGTTTGTTGGGTGTTTGATAAAATGCCCAACATATACTTCAGTGGCCAGGCCACCATTTTTCTTTTAAAAAAAGAATCTGAACCACTTTGTTCATGTAAGATACTCGGGCACTCATTGTTGCACAGCCAAAACTGATTGACAGCAGGAGGGAAACTTTCTGGGTGTCAATTATTAGTAATGACCTCATAGGAGTGACCCTGGGCCCATGAATGACTCAAGAGGACAAGCATCCTTCTAGGCCTGTGGCAATGTCAGCTGTGGGATGAACCTATGTGTTGGATGGTTCCATGCTATCCTACAAGTTTGTAACCTTGGCAGTAGGATGTTGCATCCTTTGGATTCAGCATACAGACATGTTCACTCACGAAATACTGATTTTCTCCTGCCTTTTTTTAAGAACAAAATAACTGATTCAAAGGCATCATAAGTACAGTGTCAAAAAAGAGACAAAATTCAAACTAGTCCATTGAAACGTGTATTGAAATGTACATGAATAAAAGATTTCATAGGAAATGTGGTTGGAATTATTGGCTAGAATCTGGCCAATAACTGGGGTTGGGGTTTTCTATGATTTAAAATTATTTATGCTGCTTAGCAATCATTGATGGAGCCCCTGCTATTTGCCAATGTAGCATTAAGGCCCTGGGGACCCAAAGATGAATAGAGGCATAGCCCCTGCCTCATGGCTTGGCCTCAAACACCAGTTAAATTCAGTTTCGCACGCTGGTATTAACCCTGTTAATGTTTGGTTCTTTTATATGCCAGAGAAACACAGGCTCTATAATTATGACTACATAATTTTTCAACATTTCTCCTTCTGAAAATATAACTATGTTTATGATGAACATTCATTAGGATGCTTAGCACACAATTTTCATTCTCAGCTACTAACACTGTTCCCTATATGAAAACTGGCAACTCGTGATTGGTGTTAATCAGAACATTAGATTAACCACATCTTAACCAGCAGTTTTAATGGCAAAAGAATACTAAGCTTGGAGAAGAGACTTGCTATAAAAGTCATAGCACATAGAAACTTTTCAGCCAAGAGAATTTCCAAGCATATAATTTGCTGGCTGCTGCTGGACTCTGGTCAGTCTTAAATGAAGATTGTTGTCCAAAGTATCTCTTAATGCACAGGAAGCCTGCACCCTCCCCCAGCTCAGCATATAAACGCAGATCATTTCCCTCCATCATGCCTTCAACCCTCTTCTCCTGATTACATCAGTCAAACAAGATAGCTGCTGCTCCTTACCTTAGAAATGGTTCTAGAAAAAATGATTTTGAAGACTCTCAATAAACCTCCTCACAATTCCACTTACAACTCTAAATGTTAGGTACTTCCCTTCTGCAGGAAAATAAAAAGGTTAAAAATTCAAAACTCTCCACCTGCATCCCAATCCCTCTTTTCTGTTTCTATCACAGTCTGGCTAGACTATAAATGAGGTTCAAAAACTGCAGGTCTTATCTATCAGAGGGAAATGTCTTGTGTTAAGCCTAATTTAAATTTTATGTGCTATCATTCAAATATATTTTTCTTGGTTTATTATCTTACTGCATTTTCCTGTCAAGTATTATAACTCCACATACAGCCATGGAAATAGCTTTCCTGATATTAAGGAACGTACCAACTTCTATAAAGATTAATAATAACGCATCTGTGCAGTTATTTCAAATGTTCCTAGCTCTTTCTTGGTCACTAGCAAATAGAATAGAAGAAGTGAAAAAAACATTGCTAATCATTAAAATGATAGTAACTCAACAGGTAGCAAATTATGTCAGCAGACAGTTTCATTTATATATTTATTTAGTAAGACAATTAAATCTGTTTCAAAAAGGATTTCAGGTGGCTTCGGTGATTTCTCAAGTATCTTAGTTTGTTGAAAGCAAGTTTTTAACATGAACTTATGGAAGTGTTGGGTAGAAAATTGGACAAATGATACCCAAGGCACTTAAAGCATATTGTACAACAATCTCACACAGCGAAAAGAAGGATAATTTAGCTGGATGGGAATCAATGGACTCCAGAAATGGTTCTCGAGTTCCCTCAGACTTCAGTAATTACTTTCAATTGTGTAGTTTTCCTGACATTTGAGATTTCTTAAGTAAGGCTCCCAAACAGTTAGCATTACTTAATACTGAGCTAATGCACGGGCCAAGGAATGTAGCTGCCGGAGGATCCTCCCCTCCCCTCTGGAGGTGTGGATTCACAGGGAAGTAATTTCCCTCCATTTTGTACTTATTTGGAGACAAGCATTCAATGACCTCAAAACCAGGTTCCACTTTTGTCAAAGCTTCTCCCACTGTGACATAGGCCACTGCTGTCTCTCTTATTTTATTCATAAAAACGAAAAGAAAAAGCTGTGAGATGCCTTGTTTACTGCATGTCATACAATTTATCAGGGAGGAGTGAGAAAAAAAGATAATAAGCCCTGACGTCTGTCTTCTGTTCTCTCTACCCATCAACACATCCACCAAATGCATTAATGAGGAATAGACGAGGTGGCACAGATCCTTTTAAATCCTTAGAAAATTCAACATCTCTTTCCCGTGACAGTTTCATATTTCTTCCTTATCACACATTTTATGGGCAAATAGCACAAACAGTGTGTTTAAGATTTATTTTCTCCCCATTTGCAAATCTATGCGTTAAAAATAACGAAGAGGCCAATTTTGCCTTGGATACTCCAGGACTCATCATTATACACCTGTTTATCTTCTTCCTCCTCATTTCCATTCCTCTTCAAGTTTTGAAAACTGTATCCCCATTGAACCTAATGTTCAAAGTATGGATTGGCTACATCAGTCAGTTTCACCCTAATATAGATTTATAGAATATAAATTGATATTAGTATGCTACCTCTCCCAGGTATGTTTACTCTAGGAAGTGTTGGGTAGGTATGTTTGCTCTAGGAATAATTATCAGCAGTTAAAGCAACAGTGTGCATGAGAGGCACCAGCCATGGTCCTAGTTTGCAGATCAGCACATGCTGAGATTTCCTTCCACTGTTGATAAAAATTATCACATGTGCTGAAGATGGTGAGCAGAAAACATCCAGGACAGGGATAAAAAGAGAGAAGTAGAAAATACCATCTCTCTTCAAATTCATGGTCTAGTAGAAGGTGAATAAAATAGACACACAAATAATTACAGTGTAAGGCATAATAATACAGTGGTCAGTAGAGATACAAAGTAATTTAAGAGAAGGAAATTTATATTTACTGTATGCCTTCTAATTTATATTAAATTTATATCTATTATGTGAGCACTGCATGTATTTTTATTTTGTATTTTTATTAATGGTCTTATAATACCATTTCAAAGAGATATTATTATCCCTACTTGAGAAATGGGCCAACTAAGGCTAATCAAGTTTAATTTATTTCCCCAAGATTATGTAGCAAATAAATAGCAAAGCCAGAAACGGAACCATGGTTTCCTGGATTCAAAGTCGATGCCTTCCCACTATGCAGTGCTACCCGGAGATGAAAGAGGGGCCACATCTGATTGAGAGAAAAAGCTTCATTTGAGATGGTGGACAGGTAGGATTTCAACAGGCAGAGTTTAGAATCAAGAGAGAGTTCCAGGCAAAGAGGCAGGAACAACAGGGCAGAGATGCAGAGCATAAGTCATGATCGAGAAACAACCACTTTGTCTAAACGTCAGGGGATGCAGCAGAGCGCAGACGAGCATGAACCTAGACCCAGATGCCTGGGTCGCCATCCCCACTGGATCACTGGGTATCAGGCCTGGAATTAGGGTTCGGGGTTCAGTGCTGCCTTGATATCTGATAAAATCAGGAGGGCTTCTAGTGGCCAAACCACAAATGCCCTTCCCCGTCGCTCCAGCAGGAAAGGTCCCCCAGCCAAACAACACTTCTTACCATGGGGACCCTGGCTAACCCTGAGTAGGGGTGTCAGTTCCCGGCCAGCCCGTCCTCCCTCGGAAACCTGGGGCCACCTTGCCCTCTCGTTCCTACAAAGCCCGTCTCCCCGGGCCTCACCTGATCACTCCGTTCTCAAAGCCCTGTGGGCTCTGCAAGGCGGACAGTGTCCTCCCCCAGTTGGGAGAATACATGACAAATAAACCCCTGTCTGTCCCATCTGTCCGGTGGCAGGGGTCATGTGCTTGACCATGCCCATAACCCTAGGGCAGGAACTCCTCCCTCACCAACAGGATAAAGAGCAGATGACTAAACGACCACGTTTAGCTGTGTGACTTGGTGGAGGCTGCTTCACCTCTCTGTGCTTTGGTTTCCTTGCCTGTAAGAATGCTGGTGATAATACTACCTGGAGGGGTAAAGCAGCATCTGGCACAGATGAAGCACCACAGAAGCTTGATGGTTGTTAATCACGGCCTTCCTACATGTCAGTCATATTACATGTTTTAACATATTCAATCCTCACCATAAACCTAGGAAGCAGAGATAGTTATTATCATCATACTTTTTTACCATAAACAAGGAAATTCAAGCAGAGAGCGGATGAATCACATTCATATCAGCAACAGATTCCCCAGCTGATAAGAGGATGAGCCATAACTGAGACGCAGGCCACTGATTCCACCCCTGGTCAGGGTGGGCGGACAGGTCACCAAACCCACCCACCTGACACTGGACACAGGACACTCCTCATTACAGCTCTCAGCAGATCGAACTGTCATTCTCTGTTAGTTTGCGGCCACTGTCACTTGAACGTGCGTTCCCTGAAGGCAGGAACAGCACTGGTTGTCCACTGTGGAATCTCTGCTTGACTTCCTAAAACAGTGCTCAGCCCAGCTTAGCTGTCTGGTCAGGGGTTCCTCACATTCTCCACGTCACTGAACTCTGCTGATAGTGCTTCCCCTTTGGACATCAGTCCTGGTTTCCAGGATTCTCGATTTCTCCTTCTCGTTCTCCCTTGGGGCCTTCTCCATCTGTCCTGAAATGTGGAATTCTTCCTTTAAAGCTCTGGCCTAGGTCATCTTCTCTCTAGCCCTAGGTACCTTCCTCTTCAGGAAACTCATGGCTATGGTTTAAAGATGCCCTTCCAGGACTTCCCTGCCGGTCCAGTGGTCAGGACTTCACCTTCCAATGCAGGGGGTGCAGGTTCGATCCCTGGTCGGGGGAGCTAAGATCCCAAATGCCTCATGGCCAAAAAACCAAGACATAAAACCGAAGCAATATTGTAGCAAATTCAATAAAGACTTTAAAAATGGTCCACATAAGAAAAAAAAAAAAACCTTAAAAAAGTAAATAAATAAAGATGCCCTTCCTAGAGGGCAGCTGACTTCAAAGTCTGTATCTTGTACTCATCTCTTTTTCAGCCCCTAGACCCAGATTTCTAACTTTGGTCTCTATCACCCGCCTGTCCTTGTAAGTTCAACATGCCTACAATTAACCTCATCATTAACTGCACCCCACCTGCCCTCACATTCTCCTCCTGTGGTCCCCGTGTTTGTTGTCTCCTTAAACACTCAGGCTTGAAACACCGCACCCATCAGTGGTGAGCTCCTATAGGTTTGCTGCCCGCAGCGTTTTCTACATGCCGGCTCTCCTGTGCTGACACCCGACACACACCCCAAGGCAGATCTTCACGGCTCCCTTTGCTTCCTTCAGCTTATGACTGTCACTGACAGGTTTCCCCACCTCTAGTTTTCCTCTGCTTTTCCCACCTCCACGTTGCTGCCTGCTAGGTAATGAGCCACAATCTTAGCTCTGAACATTTATGGAGGAGTTTGGGGGCCAAAGGAGACTTACAGTGTGTTTGAAAAGGGATCAGGCGGTAGAGGAATAAAGACAGAATGCATAGGTGACTTGTCCCAGAAGGAAACGTTTCACAGTGAAATCAAAGAAAGCGGCAGAGCTGCGTTTCAAGGGGCAAAGTGTTTTGTCTATGAGGACATAGATTTGAATGAATCCTGTAATATAGATCATTTCATCATCAGTAGACAAAAGAGAAGCTAGAAAGAGAAAGTCCTGGTGTGAAGAACCGGTGGTGAATTAAGGAAGGTGATTGAAGGAATGAGATCCCGGGCACAGGTGAGTGGGTTACCTGTGGACAGAAAAGCAACGCCCGAGGGGCGTCAGTGGTACAATGGACAACGCGTCTGACTACGGATCAGAAGATTCAAGAAAAGCAACACCTGTTCGGGCTGACAGAGGGGGCAAGAGCGAAGTGGAGGAATTCTGAGATGGGGGAAAGCCAGTGGAAGGCGTGTTGGTCAGATAACCTTGATCTTTACAATAAAGTGAGAGGCCATTTATCTTGTAAAATGGTGGGAGGTGTGGGTAGAATAGAGCACTTGAGAAAAGCGAAAACAAAAAATTGGTACAGACACTTTGAGGAACCCAACAAAAAGCGAACATGAACATCCCGGCGTGGCCTCTTTTCCAAATTTTTAAGCTTCGCTTGATGGGATCAGTATTCTATTCCGGGTCAGTCCTAACAGTCAGTCAATCCTCAAACACTCCCGGAATGTTCACTATCTACCAGGTTTATGCTAAGCCCTAGAATACTGCTAGGCCCCTGCCAGAATCTTCATGGGAAAAGAGTGGAAGAGAAAGGAAAACCAGCAAGAATAGTTTTTGACGTAAACAAGAAGTTTGCCGCTTCCCACATATTAGGGAAACAGTTGGATTATATATCAGGGTCTGGAGACTTCAAACAATGCTACCAGGAAGTTAATGGAACGGCGACAAGGAAATTACTATGACTCCGCACTCCATAAAATAAAGAAATCAAGTGCAATTAATCACTGGAGAAACAGAGGAAACTGAGCTGATAAAATAACCCAAGAAACTATACGAATGATGTGATAAAGCTGGCATGGAGTTGATCATTTTGTATTCAAGATTTAACACTATTCTCTAGAATGGCATGGGCACTCTAAAATTAGGGGGAGGAAATGTCATTTTACAGCACACTTCTGCCTGTAAGTCAGTCACCGTGTGTGTAGGTGTTATGGCTTAAAGAACAGCTGTTGTCACCTTCGAAAAGACCACTTGATGACTTTTTCACGTACCTTTATACTTGTAAGTGGAGGGAGTTAAAGAACAGCGTCTGCCCAGGAATTGGGTTTTTGTTTTTGAAACTGTGTAAGATAAACTGTTTTTTCTAACAGATAATTAACATTTCACGGAGTCTGGCTGCCTGCTCTGTGGGGAGCAGCTGACTCCATGAACTGCAGTGGAGTCTCCTTCGCTCCCTCCCACCGAGGGGGGTTTTGTGCAAAGCTGAAGAGTTGGCCTCAAACGAAACTGCAAACTCGGCCGTTTCTTCGGAGCCCCGAGTCTCCCAGTCTCTCCTCTCCTCCAGAGTTGCCAGGACCCTCACATTCTCCTCCGCTCCCAACAAAAGTGCCCTGGGGGCCATCTGTTTGCACCAAGGAATGCGAGATACCACCATCAATGACCCAGCGAGATTACTTTTAATACACCAGGGCTGTTACATTCAAATGATTGCAGAGCCTCTCTCGGGAGCATCTGGAAAGCTCTTGTTGCCAGTGTATCTATGACTGCTTTGGAACTTGGAACCACCTTCAAAGACCACATCTCATTTGTTCCTACGGCCTCTGTGACAGCAGAACTTCCTCCTTGGGGAGTGATTATGATTTCTGAAAATAGTGAACAGTGGTTCTGAACCTAGTCCACTGAAAACATGGGGTAATGGCTTTTTGGGTCCAAGATGAATTCACAGACATTTGCTTGTGATTGAAAGCACTTTAGGATCCAGAAGCCAACCAGGCACCAAAGACCCAACGGGCTCCTTGCAAATATGAGTCTCCCAGCCACCTGCCTGGGTGGCACCAGAAGTCAGATGAGAACAGCAAACAGCATTAAGCTGGGGACATGCAAGTGTCCCTGTCACCTGGTGTCACCTGGTGGATGGATAGCCGGTGACATTCTAGTTCAAAGGCCAGTGAAGCTTTCTACTTGCCAGCTTCACCCTCCCTGCACTGCCTTTCTCTGCTTCACCGTCAGTGGCTCAGGATTTCACAGCTATGGCAGCAGACTCTGCTATTTCTACTTTCTACAGCCACACCCCCACCCTTTCCAATAAAGGTTCCTCACCTGCAAGCCAGGCGCTCCTAGGTTAACGAGCTTTCTCAGAGAAATGGCAGGTCTCCTGATCTACCTTGGACACTTGCTAGTAGTCTGTGAACCAACCGCAAAGGCAGAAACTCAGATCCTCCACCCATCCTCTGCATGTTAACCAGCTGGGGCTGGGGACATATGCGATATGCAAATCAGAGTTAAACTAATGAGCCTTAGACGGGGGTTTTCAAACTTTAGCATCAAGGTCACCTGGGGAGTTTGCTTAACTACACAGATTACTGGTCCCAACCCCAGAGTTTCTGACTCAGTATCCAGGCTCGAATCCCTTTGATTTGGGTTCCTTCTGTTGAAGCAGTTGTCCAGATCCTCCCGACATTTAAGGAAACAGAAAGTTGTTGGCTTCCACAGATTTATTTAGTGATCATCTATCTCAATTTGAGGCCCTTTTTTTTTCTCAGCAAACTCTCACTTCAGGATGAGTTTTCTGACTTCTTTCAACCACCCACACACCCGCAAATGCTGAAGGTCTTCCTTCTCCAGCATTGGCAGGAGTGATCCAAAAGCCCGTGCATCATTTTCAAAGTAGTATTTCTCTTTAGTTTTCTTGAATGCACACACACAAAAGTGATTCCTGGTGGGCAGCCTTGATCCACCAGGAGTAAAGTTCAGGCCCCCAAATCTCCAAAGTTTCAGACTTTCTCACTTAACCTAACTGACCTTGGGAGAAGAAATCTCCGTGCCTTAGGTGCCAAAGAAACAAATCAACATTATCTTGATTTCCAGTTTTGCCCAATGCACTTGCTTTGGTGTTTATGTTAATATTTTCCACTGTAGACTTTGATGCTTTGTGTGTAGGTTATATTTCAGACAACATATTTCATCACTGGCTACCATTGTCCTTAAAATAACTGGCAACAATTTAAAAGTGATGGTTACAAATAGGTTTCAACTTGAGTTCTAATTCCTAGGTGCCTGGAGTCTGATGCCTGGAGTCCTATGTTAAGAAAGATTTCAAAGCTGACATCGGACTCAGCATCAGAATGCGATGATCAATTAGTGATGTCTGCTGTAGAAAGGGGTGTAGGGAGTAGCAGTAGGATTTTGCCCTCCTTGGTTTTCCAACTTACACGCTGCGGAATTTTTTTTATAGGGATTTATACCTGAAGCTAAAGGATGTACCCAAAATGAAAGTAAACTGGGTCTTCTAGGAAACATGACCATCCTAGATTCCCTAAAATCTTACAAAAGATTTGAGTGCCTCAAGTTCTGCTCCATATAGAAACATGGCCACCACAGTCCGTTCGGGAAGTCTTAACAATGCCTTTGGTGCCCACCCACCCACCCCTGTGGGAAAGAAAGTTACCCTTTTGCTCTTTAGCATCTCCCACTCCATGGTTTCCATTAACATTTAAAGAAGTTCACTGAATTCACCCTCAAAGTAAGGTAAATCCAGAGCAGTAACTTTCGACTGGAGGAGATTCCCCTCCCTTCCCTGCCCCTCGCAGGGGAACAGACATTTTCCATCCTTACAACTGGGCAGGCTTTGGGGGAGAAGGGGGTGTTACCAGCTTCTAGTGGACAGAGGGCAGAGATGCTACAAAACATCCTACAATGCACCGGACAGTCCCCCAGCAAACAACTATTGGACCCAGAAAGGGAATTTTGCTGAGGTTGAGAAACACTGATACGGAGGATTCAAATTCAGGTCTCTGAGTGCCTGATCCAACCTCTAACAAACCCTTAACTTATGACTCCCATTTTAAATGGAGAATGTAATTCTTCCAAAAAGAGAAAAATGAACCCAATTCTGGCTTTTGACCTAGGGAAAGTGCTATCTATATGATGTCTTTAGCAAATTAGGGGAAACTGTATTTATAAACTTCTACAGCCTAGCATTTCTGCAAAACTAGACAAATAACTTACACCTTTTTATATAAGCACGATATCTGTGGCCACAGCAAATCTGTTTAGGAGACATGGCTGGCAGGGTAGCCTGCCATTTCCCTCACCACAAAGAAAGATCAGAATAAACAAACCCTCCTGGTACCCCCCTCCGGCTACTTGCAGTAAATGATAACTGCAGGGTTTTTTTCTATCTATCTATCAAAATATTTTAGTGACTTGTGATTCCCACACCTATAAAAATGATGTGCTTAAAATTCTACAATCTTAAAAAATAAATAGGAAAACCGCAGTTCATTTAAGACATAAGGAAAAAAAATGATTTGTGGGATTTTTTTTTTCTTTCCTCATCAAGTATGAACAAAATCGGCCACAACACTACACTTTTAAAACATCTTAAGCTGTAGCATTTTACTTTAATGAGTCTGTGGCTTTGCAAGTCAAGCTCAAAAGTTATGACAATCAACTCAATCCCAGAGGGGAGAGTTTAGTTGTATAAGCTCTGGTTTGGGGAATGAATATTTGGTAGAATCAAAGATTCCAATAGTAGCTGGGTTTTCTCAACCCTAAATTCTTCTAAGATGCATAATTGGATATTATGCAGTTAACTGAGAAGGACCTTGGGAGAAAACAAAAACCGAAGTTCTTTTAGATCTTCAGGAACATTAAAAGCTACACTTTCAACTCTAGCCAAATGCCATTACCACGAATTTCTTCCAATATATTGTTTAGTCACAACGCTTTACCCTTGATATTATACGTGGTCCTGAAAGTTCAAACTTATAAACCAAGACTCCAGGACTTGTAATCCTAGAGACAGACTGTGACCAACACACAGCATGGGATACATTTATGTTGTAAAATGCTGCTAATGATAAGGTCGACTTGTGTGGCATTTAATCAAAGTCTCCACTGAGAGGTTTGTGAAAGGTGGCCTGGACCAAAGCAGTCGGGTCCCCCCCAAGTGGGTGCAACGGCCACCAAAGTAGAAATGGTTATCACACAATTGCGAGAAGGGTAGTGTGTTTTCTGCTTGAAGCCTCCGGTTTTTAAAGGAATTTTGGGCTCTAGATTGAGAAGAATCCTTTCTTTGGGAACATCACACCACAGCCTCAAAGACATGGATACTCCCCAACCCAGACAGCTGCTGTGGGGACCAGGTAACGACGGCCTCAGTGTTACCCACGACAAGTCATGAAAACAATGGTTGTGACTGACGTCATGAGCTCCCACTGCCTCCCTATGGCTACCTTCATCCCGACCTCAGACCCATTCCCAGTTCTTCTCATTCCCACACTTCTCACAACCTCACAAAATTCCATCCTCACATTCTGTGCACAGAACTGCCCCATGTTCTTTCTTTCTTTCTTTTTGTTTTGTTTTGCTTTTTTAACTTTTTATTTTGTATGGAGTATAGTTGATTAACAGTGTTGTGTTAGTTTCAGGTGTATAAGAAAGTGATTCAGTTATGCATATACATGTATCTATTCTTTTTCAAATTCCTTTCCCAATTAGGTTGTTACAGAGTACTGAGCAGAGTTCCCCCTGTTCTTTCTCACCATTTCTCCAGGACTTTCTTCACACGATGTTGTCCCCAAGCCCTGTCTTTGGTTCCTGCTGATACTGACACAAGATGACCTCTGGCTTCCGGTGTGGCAGGTGACGGAGTGGAGATGTCTTTCAAGCTGAGTGACTTAAGCACTCAAGCCTTAAGAGGCAGCTCCATGATGAAAATAAAATTAGTTTGGCTTTGAAAATTTGGTCTGATTGGCATGACAGAGAGGAAAAAAGTTTTTTTTTTTTGGCCGCATGAAAGAGTAAAAACAAAAATTCAGAGGCAAACATGTCAAGGCTTTTCCAGCAAATAGTTTGTCCAGAACCACGACAAGTAAGCTAAAAGCAAGGGTCAACACCACCCTGGATGCAAGGCTAAAAAAAAGTTTTGTTTTGTCCAACGGGCCAGAGGAGTTACTAATGTTTTGAGGTCAGAGTGGTTACGTGATCAAAGTGTTCCAGGAAAATTCATTAGATGATGTTATGGGTTGGGGCCCAGCGTGGATGGAAAAGAGTCAAAAAGAAAAAATCAGTTAGGAGCTATTAGAGTGATGAGGAATGAGGTGATGAAGGCCTGAGCTTGGGTGGTAAGAGAATGGGAAAAAGTATTTAAGAAAGAATCAGCAGTAAGTGGCAATACACAGGATGGTTTAGACATCCAGGCAGAGGGAGAAGGAGGAGGAAAATCGGAGAGGACCATGAAGGCTTCAGGTCATCTCTCTGTCGCCTGCCTTGTTGGGAATGTGGGACGTCCCTGTCGTTCCCGCCTCAGTCATCAGGATGGGACGGCAGGGTGGCCCCCCAGTAAGTGGGTGGTGTTGTCAGAGCACACGCTGCCTGGATTCTCCATGCACCCCGTCCCTGCCTAAGGCTGCCCCATGTGCTGCTCCTAAAAAGTCTGGTCAAGCTGAATGCAACCTTTTAGAACAGGTCCTCCCTCAGTTTTTGAAGCACCAAATCTTACTTTCTGAAGCAACTGTGAAGACACTACCCTTCCTCAACCCTTTATTTTGAGCCCTTCAAGCCAGCTTAACCGGCATTGCATGGAGTCCTGTGGCCCAAGATCTGAATCCTGACCGTTCCACTTTCTGCCCAGGTGATTTGGGGCAAGGTATTTAAGCTTGCTGGGCCTCAGTTTTCCTATTTAAAAATGGGGCTGATAATAACAACCATGCAGGGATGTCATAAGAATTAAAAAGCGTGTACAAGCAGCTGGCACACTGTAGAATGGCTGTTATTAAATAATAATAAAATAATAATAGTAAAACGGTGTTTTGCTGTTACCATGACCCATACAGAAGTAAATATTCTAACCTGACTACCTGAGGAGCCCTGTAACCACAGATACATCATGCTGCTCTTTCATCCAGCACAGGAAGACCCAGACACACACGGGCTCAGGTAATTCGAGTGTCACTCTCACGGTTACGATCCCAAACTCCTCCAGGCATGAACATGCCCATGAATTTAGTTTTTCTTTTTTTTAAAACCAATTGAATTTAGCCCAAACCGGTTTAATAAAGAGAATTTTAAAATAGTAGTGTATCATAAGTCTTTTTAAACAATTAAGTTACTATTTAGCCTTTGAGTATGTAAAAAAAAAAAAATGTGAACCTACTCTTTCAAAATAATAAAACTCTGCCTTTGTTTTGTTTGTTAAATTAACTCCCTTCTTCTCAAACCCTGGGTCAGCTCCTCCTCGCACTTGGGCGAGTCCTATGTATCATTCTGGAGCACAAGCAGCTCATTTTCGAACGGGCCCATTTCTGAAAATAGACTTTAACATAAACACACGGCTTTCCCAGAAATCAGAACTTAAATAAAAAAAACAAGACTGGTAGAATTTCTTCAGCTCCTCAGCTTTTCCTTCTCCCTTTCTGCTCATTTGAGGAAATGAGTTGACTGTAGGGACACCACAATGGCCTAGTGTTCATTTACCTTCACCGAGAAAAATGAAGAAAAACTCAACGTGGTGACTTTCTGTCATTTATTTACATAAAAAGTGTAAGAGGGGGAGGGGGCTTTGTTTATGATGCTGACGATCGTTTCTATATTGGCGCTAAACCTGTGATTTGGGTTCGCTCTACACTTGTAAAACCCCCTTTAAAAGTCATCTTACTGGGTAGAGCTTTTTACCCCTGGCTAAACAGAAAGCTTTCTTCCTCATCAAAGTCTGAACCTTTTGATCTCCCTAATCTCCTGCTTGTTCACCGTCTCTGCATACACAAGTAAGTGATGTTCTCTTGTGTCTATTGAATCTCTTCAAACTCCAGGAAATGTGCTTTTTTATTTCATTCTTTGTCCCTAGGGACCACTGATAGTGATTGAATTCTGAAGCAATGTGGATGATGTAGACGATTCAGGCCCATTTTTATTACTGCTTAAAATTTGAATTAAAGATTTGATAGCTCAGAAAAACAGCTTGATATATTAGCATCTGACCTGACTTTTTATGGTGTCTTTTTATTGCTTTATTCTCGGCAACTCTGTTGACCCTTCAAGCCCAGCCGAACGTTGGCGACAAGTTTCTGAGGAGCCTCTTCAGCCCTGATCTTCAGACATCTTTCAACATGATTATTGGTGGTCTATTTGGTTTTGCAGAGAAATGTTGTGATAGCAGTCTTATTAAGGTTATGTATCAGTTTTAATTAAATGCTGATATTGAATATTAATCCATTTTGTACAGTAGAAAAATTGGAAAATATATAATCTCATTCCTCAGAAATAACCAGCCTTCACATATGGGCATAATTTATTCTAATCTTATTTGTCTATGTTTCCTACATCCTTGAGGTCATTCTTTATATACAATTTTATATCCTACTTTTGTTTTACTTAAAAATCATATCATTAGGTAGGTCATTAAACACTCTGCACAAACTTTTTAATGGTTACATGGTATTTCCTCGTATGGATATACCTTACATTAATTATCCAAAGTGGATGCTTGGGTCATTTCTTACTTATATTAATACTGTCATAAATATCACTATTCATAAGTCTCCATCTGCACTTCTAAATATTTCCCTAGGATATCATCTTAGATGCATAACTTCAGGATCAAAGGATTTTGGATTTTAAGGGTAATTCCCCCCCACATTTAAAAATCTGAATGACTTCTGAGGTTTGATAAAATGTGGTATTTCACAGTTGTGAGGGAGAATACACAGCCCTGCCAGTTTGAATGTGAAAACACTTAGACTCTATTGTAAAACATTATAAAGTTCTATCTAGGGAGTATCCAGTCTCTGTGTGTACATTTCTCTCATCTACACGTGTCTCTTCATTTCTCATTGTCATTCTGTTCACACAATTGTTCAAAATTTTCTGAAAACTCGTTAAAATACACACACACACACACACACACACACACACACACACACATATATATATATATATATATATATATATATATATATATATATATTACCATCTGGTAAATTTAATGAGAAAAAAACACAAAAGAAGCAAAATTAGGAGTGGAAACCACAGAAACAAAAATGCAGAAAATAAAAAAGGCTTCCATGTCTTTTGGCATTCTGGGATCCACCACATTATCCATCTCCATCCTGCTTTGGGGGACTCAGTGCAGAAAAGCCAAGGCTTAATGAGCCACACAGGTCTTCCCACTGACCTAAAGACCATCCCCATCTTAGCCCAGCCCGGAAGATTTGCTTCCTAAATATTGCTGGTTAGCGGATCCTTCCAAGGCAGAGGTCGCTGTTGGAAGGAAGATGGAAATTTGCACAACCCTGGGATGTTGTAGACACAACAGTCCAGGAGTGGACTAAAAATCCATATAATATTTGTTAAAACATTTTTGCATGATATGGAAGAAGCTTAAAGTGGTCATCTCTGAAGAGATGAACAGAGGATGGTGAAAAAGTGAGAACTGGACTTTTAATTTACATCTTTCTGTATTATTTGAACTTTCTAACTAAGTGCATGTATTAGATTCTTTAAATATCAATGGGGTGATCTTCATGGTGTGACTACAAGTTTGTTTTCGTTCTTTCTTTTGGCTTTTTTATTTATTTATTTTTGGCTGCACCATATGGTTTATGGGATCTTAGTTCCCCAACCAAGGATCAAACCCAGGCCCTTGGCAGTGAAAGTGTGGAGTCCTAACCACTGGACCGCCAGGGAATTCCCTTCTTTTTTATGATTTAAATAAAGATAATTTTTGAAGAAACAAACAAAATTTTCTATCATCTAATTCATAATGAAAATTATTAGTAGAAAAAGTCAACAAAAAAAACTGTTGACAGTTAAAATTGTTCATGGAAAAATCTATTATTGGATAAAAATATAAATATAAAATACAGAATCTTCTTTTTTAAATGAGATGAACAAAATTTGGCAGCAGAAATCTGCCATTAGTTGAAGAAATGGCCAAGAAATAAAACTCTAAGTGATAACTGGTAAAATTTTAATTTTTTTATATCTATGTAGCTGAACATCTTCATGTTTATTAGTTTTTATATTTCTACTTATAAAGTTGTTCATGCCTTCTGTTATTTACATATTAGGCTCGATGTCTTTTCTTATTGATTTGTCTTATTTTTCATATTACAAAACTATGAACTATTCATTTGAAATGTTTATTGCAAATATTTTTAGCCAGCTGGCTTACAAAGTATTAAAATGACTGCTTTGCTTATTGCATCATTGTCACAGCTATTCCTCCTAAAAGTTCCAAGACTTTCAGCCACATTCATTAATTCATTCACAACTCAGGATATTTATTTAGCATCTATCTCGTCCTATGTAGATATATGGTACCTTTAAGCAGTGGGCATCTGAACGCCCCTCCAGCTTTGGCTACAGTCCATTTCCCAAACATAACAGAGTATCAAGTGTGTCTTAGTTGCCTAGGGCTGCCATAACAAGGTACCATAAACTAGGTGATTTAAACAACAGAAATGTCTTGTCTCACAGCTCTGGAGGCTAGAAGTTCGAAATCAAGGTGTTGGTGGAGTGGGTTCCTTCTGAAGGCTGTAAGGGAGAATCTGGTCCATGCCTCTCTCTTAGCTTCTGGTAGTTTCTTGCCAATCCTTGACTTGTAGAGGCATCACCCAAATCTCTGCCTTCATCTTCACATGGCATTCTCTCTCTCTCTGCATGTAGTCTCTGTGTCCAAATTTCCCTTTTTATAAGGACACCAGTCGTATTGGATTGGGATCTAACCTAATGACCTATTTCTCATAAGGTCCCATTCTGAGAGTTTCCACTCTTATGGAAAGAACAAAATACGCATGCATGTACAAGCCATGAAACACAAACTGTGTAATTTTGGTGATTCTGCATACACATTAATGCTCTTAAGTTACATTTGAAACTGGCACTGTGCAATTTTAAGATAATGATAAAGTTCATGTTAATGATTTAACATTTAATCTTTAGAAGGGTATTAAATAGCAAATTAAAAAGTCACAATAAGTTGGAAGAGATGATGAAAAAAGTTTTATTTTATTTTTTATTTATTTATTTATTTTTCGGTACGCGGGCCTCTCACTGTTGTGGCCTCTCCCGTTGCGGAGCACAGGCTCCGGACGCGCAGGCTCAGCGGCCATGGCTCACGGGCCCAGCCACTCCGCGGCATGTGGGATCCTCCCGGACCGGGGCACGAACCCATGTCCCCTGCATCGGCAGGTGGACTCTCAACCACTGCGCCACCAGGGAAGCCCAAGTTTTATATTTTAATACACTAAACAACGTCATTTTCGGACATTTTTAACAAGGGCTGACATTTCTATTTTGCACTGAGCCCCACAAATTATGCAGCCTGTCTAGAAGAACAGCCCCATCCACCACAAACGGTCCCAACATATACCCTCCACCACCACAATGGGACACCCAGCACCAGTGGCTGCAAATGCCAAACGTTTGAGCTGCAGCTCGGATGCACTATGTTTCTATCAGCGCCCTAACAAATTACCACATGCGCAGTGGCCTAAACACCCAGTGTATTATCTTATATCCTGGAGATCAGAAGTTCGACATGAGTCTCACTGGGTTAAAATCAAGGTGTCAGCAGGGCCAGGTTCCTTGCTGGCAGATGGAGTGGAATCTCTTCTCTTGCTTCTTCCAGCTTCTAGAAGCTGCCTGCATTTCCACGCTGTGGCCTCTTCCTCCGTCTCCAAAGTCAGCGATGGAGGATCAAGTTCCTCTCGTGTATCAGATCTCTCCTCCTCCTTCTTCTGTCTCTTCTTTCTAACCCCGTCAGGAAGGTCTCTCTGATTTTAAGGACTCACGGGGTGAGACTGGATCACCCCAGATAATCCAGGATAATCATGGCCCACGTGGTATCCAGGGACCTAACCTCCCAGGCGTATCCACCTCCAGCGTTCGTGGAAGGGCAGATGCTTGGCAGGACTTAGAGGACGTGGGGAAACCTTACAGCAGGAGGGATAAGGAGACAAGGGCTTTCCTTTTCCTGGCCGGGTCATACAGGAAGACAAAGCAGGTGCCGAGAAAATATACAGTATCTGCAACAGCATGCGAGTTGGTGGAGGGAGAGGGCAGAGAGAGAAGCAAGCATTACACATGATCCTGGTTCCAAAGCAACATCATATAACACAGTAGGAGAATAGGTTGAAGAGACATGGCCCACCATCCCTCCACTGTTGCCACCAACCCTCACAGTTCACTGCATTTGTAATCTCTTGCCAAACTCTCAGTGGAGCAATTAACTTGGTTGTCTTATTTTCCCCAGTGTCAGATTTATTTTTCTTTTGCCTTGTTAG
The DNA here is from genome assembly GCF_025265405.1 of Mesoplodon densirostris. Lineage (NCBI taxonomy): Eukaryota > Metazoa > Chordata > Mammalia > Artiodactyla > Ziphiidae > Mesoplodon > Mesoplodon densirostris. The sequence continues at coordinate 72,765,845 of NC_082677.1, read as the reverse complement.
ACACAATAATCATGTCAGAGAGAGATTAAGACGCTACAGAAAACATAAAATTCACATACAGCTTTTGATTTAAGGCAAAATGGAATTTTAAAATCTGGATATTATTGATGGGGATATTCAATTTGGTGGTTGTCTTTAACGCAGTTTAAATTGCTATGGAGGCATAAATGACAAGAACACAACCAAAAAGAAAAAAGAGAAAAAGATTTTCGTAACACCTAAAAAGCAGGCTTGTGATCTAGGCTTGTAGCCTAAAACTTAATTAACTCTGCTGTAATATAGAAAAGGCCATGCATCATGTGTTAAAGAAATCAAAAAGAAAGGGGAAAATTTTTATGCCTACAATAGCAAGAGCATGTTTATACTGGTAATTTCTGAGTAAGCAAAGCATTAGAATCAGAGAGTATATTCACTTTTAGTTGGCACATATTTTTTGAAGAAATAGTATATTTTCAGCTAGAAAAAAAAGCATGCAACAATTGAAAAAGAAAATGACTCTAAATGCTTTCATCCAAAGCTCTAATTTTCACACAACCTAGATGAGCTACACATATGATAACAAATGTTTTATTGGGGAAGCTGGTAAAGGCAGAAAGAGAGAGAAAACTGGACAGCATGGGGAGTCTGGTTTGCTGTTCAGTAAGCAGATATGGGAAGTAAAATATCAGGATTAAGAAAGAGAAGAATGGAAGATGGCCATCCTACTATCCTTAGGCCACCAGGAATTCATGGGAGTAGATTTGATTTATATGTAAAGGTGGACTCTTTCCTGGGCTCCAATCAGTAAGTCAACATAAAGCCTTGCATTATGCCAAGGGGAGAAGACAAAGTTCTCTCATCCTGCCTGAGGTGAAAGAAACCCTGCTCTCGGGTTTCATTTCTGACCTGCCTGGTGCAGCCTCCCCAAGATGAAGGCCAGTGTGGGAGGCTGGAGGAAAGTGGATGCAGAGACCAGCCTGGGCTGTTCCAGCCCCACAAATTCTTCCCAGCTGAGCTTTGACTGGACACTACATGTTCAGCATCCATGAAAGCCCTTGACTGGCAATAACACCATCAGGACCAAAGTTGTTAGAGTAATAAGGCGGCCCTGTGGGGATTCCCAAGAAGGGGCTGGAGAAGAGAATGGCATTCAACCCTTTTCTCTTCGTGGGATGTGCCCCAGTGTCATGACCAAGCACACACATGGGTCCGGACAAGGGAGGTGCTCCCAATCAGCGTGGACGCCAGCACATCACAGCACCACGAAGGGGCCCTGAGACCCGCTTTACTTGGGATACTTTCTGATTTATTCCTTCTTGCAGACTTGACTTCCCTTACCCCCTTTTCCCAGAGGACTGCTCTCCCCAGGAGACAATGAATAATAAAATGTTGTCCTTCCCAGGACTTGTGTGGACAACCATGTAAAAGGCTAAGTCTCCAGAAGGTTGTAAGAGGTGCGCCCATAGCAGAATTTCAGGTAACAGATCATTTTCATCAGGTGGTCTTTTCAGCACCCCTTCAAATGATACTGTCTGGTAATCATCGTCATCATTTTGTCTTCTGTTTTGCCACTTGCGATGCATTTATACACACATGATTTTGCTTGATCAGATATTAATCTAGCAGGTCTTTTTAAAGCAACTACAGGGCGATGGAAAAAAATAGGACACCATTCCCTCCTCCAAGGATCTGACAGTCTTACAGGGGAAACAGGTGTGGGCTGTGATACCAGGCTCGTTGTAAAACACACATATTTTAGGTCCACTGTGGAACTGGTGCCAAGGAGGCCCTTCCTTCAGACTGGGGCATGTATGACGGGGAGGAGAGAAAACATGGGGGTGGAAAGCTTGGTGCCAAGAAAATGCAATAGCCCAGGGTGGAGAAGCAGTCACATGGTGTATTTGGGGAAAAGCAAGTAGCCCTAGGTGCTTGCATCATAAATAGAGGCATAAAATCAAAGATGGCATGACAAAGGTGGTCTGGAGCCTAATTATGAAGACTTGACTATGACGCAAAGCAACATGATTTGACCCACTCCACAAATATCTTATCTGCGTGGGCGAGACCCCAGCATTCCCTCTTCCAGACGGCGAACCTGAGGGCCAAACCACACAGCTGGAACGGCAGGCGTGGCCCTCAAATCTAGGTCTCCCTTCTCCTCACAGGCTGGCCAGGCCTGGGGCCTTCTGTGCTGCTTACTCTCTGGGCCAGTCAACTCAACTCCACATTTGTCTGCTGTGGGGTGAATTGAGTCCCCCAAAAAGATATGTTGAGGTTCAAGCCCCCGTACCTGTGAATGTGACCTGATTCGGAAATAGGGTCTTTGCAGATATAATTCAGGTGGAAGTTAAGATGAGGTCCTTCTGGCTTAGGACAGGCTGTTAATCCAATATGACTGGTGTCCTTTTAAGAGGAGACACAGAGACCAACACAGAGGGGACAACACCACGCGAGGAGAGACACAGAGAGGGGGCCAGGAGCGAGAACAGAGGCAGAGATGGAGCGACGCAGCTGCCGTCTGAGGAACACCCGGGATGCCTCACCATCAGAAGCCCAGACGTGGCTCTGTGACACTCTGATTCCGACAGCTCACCTGCAGAACTGTGAGGTAATGCATTTCTGCTGTTTGAAGCCATCCAGTTTGTGGCAATTTGTTACAGCAGCCCTAGGAAATGACTACCACGTCCAGAGCAACTCTGGTGCAAACGTACAACCCACTGAGCGTCTGGCTTAGTTCAAGGAGAGAATTTATAGAGAATCTGTAAGGATGAACAGGCTTCCCTACCTCCAGGTAATTCAAATCCGGAATCACCTCGCCTTGCAAAAGGGCCAGAGTTTAATGCTCACCCTTTCCCAGCTCCAGTGGCCGTGGACTGGCTTTGCTTACCCAGCTGTTCCCATCCAGAGTGGGATAACTGTCAGTGAAGCACTCTCCAAAAGGGTAAAATTGGGCCAATCCCAGGCTCATATAATTTGTAAGAGCATTTGAAACCAGACAGAGAAATGTTTGACTCAAACATTTGAAAAGAGACTAAAAAGTTGACCCTCCTCTGCCCTTCCCCCCCTCCAGTGAAACAGAGACTCAGTGATTTCAACTGCCTGCTGTTTACACATAAACTTTATCCCAGAAACACATTTTGGAGTTAGTAAAGCTATGAAGATGCCAGGACAGAAATTTAGAAGGCAGAAAGTCAAAAACAAAAAAAAGAAGAAGGCTGACTTTCTAAAAAATACAGAAACCAAGAGCAAATAACAAGGTTTGTTCTAGAATTCAAAACAGCTTGGGAGAAAGCGTCTTTGCCAACAGTGGAAAACTCAGTAAAGAGACGGAACAGAAGAAAACTCTAACCAGATGAAGAAAAGAAGGACGAAGGAGAGAGGAAGCACACATGGATTAAGTATGTGCTACACCCAGCAACACCCAAGACACTCCCAGTTGGTCACTTATTTCACTCTCAGGAGATCAATAGTATAGACTTCACTTTACAGATGAGAAAACAGAGACAGAGTTGGACTTCTCCATCCCAGTCACAGAGCTCATGAATGGAAGAGGTGCATTTCAATCTCCTGACTGAAAATCTAGTGTTTTCGTTTGTTTTTTCTTCTTCATTTTTAGGGCTTGTTTTTTTTTTTTCCCCTCAGAATTACCCAGTCAAGGCAAGAAGAGTGGAATTTGGCATCCTGGTTAAAACATATCAGTACATGAGATGAAAACTCAGAGGAATGAAACTGAAGACTGTATACATTGGTTTTATTTTTCTTAAATATGGATGATGAGAAATGAGAGCTTCCAGTAAAAAACAGAAAAGTTAGTTTTGTTCAGAGATCATTGTTCTAAGGCAAGCGTGCATAAACCAGGCAGTAACGCAAAAGGGAAAAATCTGCTGAGGAAAACAAGTTTTTTGCCTGCCTTTGAATCTTAAAATATTTGGCACAAACCTTGAGAATAGTTCAAAGATATTTCCTACCAGCTGTAAGTTAACTATTAGAAGTGAATGTCCTCATTGTGAATACAGACATAAAGCAAGAACATAAAACTGTCAGTTTCAAGGAAGATTGTATTTCTCGTGCAGCTGGTACCTTATGAAAGAAGCATGAACCCCGTCCTTTTCTTCGTTCTCATATGTGACCCTTGTGTCGGGGTGCCCATGGCCTAAAGCAAAATGATACTTTCTAGGTTTGAAACAGTTTGCCTACCTCAGAGCCTGGGGAGAGGGCACACACGAGCCGGCAGGTCATAAACACCGATATTTGAATCCTCAAGCTGCCACTCTCTGGGGTAAGGTAGCCAACCTCTTTTTCTAAGCACCTTTATCCACGAAATGAACATACTGTAGCGCTGCTGTAAAGACTAAACTAGATAGTTTGTGTAAAATACTTGCTGTCCTTGCTTGAATGGTGCCCTCCCAAAAAGCTATGTTCACTTCTGACCCCCAGAACCTGTGAGTGTGACCTTATGTGAAAAAGGGCTCTTTACAGATGTAATTAAGTTAGGAATCTTGAGATGAGATGACCCTGTTTTACCTGGGCAGGGCTTAAATCCAATGACAAGTGTCCACCTAGAGGCGGAAGATGAGAAGTCACAGACGCGGAGGAGAAGCCCAAGGGAAGAGGGGGGCAGAGACTGGAGTGATGCAGCCAAGGAATGCCTGGGGACCACCAGAAGCTGGAGGAAACAAGGCACGATTGTCCCCTGGAGCCTCCAGAGGGAATGCTGCCCTGCTGCTGCCTTGATTTCAGACTTGTAGCCTCCAGAGCTAGGAGAGAATACATTTCTGTTATTTTAAGTCACCCACTTTCTGTTAGTTTGTTAAGGCAGCCCTAGGAAGCGAATACACCTGGGAACTCCTCAGTGAAATGTTCACTCTGTCCTCCCCTTCCAGCTTGAGTGGGGCCCACCCGTGGAACCAGGACACAGTCCCCTAATGGACAGTCTGCCATGCTCCCCACTTGCACGAGAGAGGAGAAACCAATAGCGCCCCGTCGTACCGGGGCGTCACCACAAGGAGCAGAAGCCCCGTCATGCCCTCAGGAGTACTTCCCGCCGTGATGTGTGGTCCTGGGGGGCGGGGGGAGGGAGCGTGCAGCCTGTGACACACACTGCAGACAACCCGTAGGAGAGAGTTCTGCCCGGCATCCAGCACTATCTACACACGTGCAATGCCTGCGTCAACACTTTTTAATCTTTGTAAGAAGTTTACGAGGCACATCCAGCCCCATCTTACAGAGGAGAAAACTGAGTCCCAGAGAAGGTGAATAACTTGCTCACAGAGACAAAGCTAGTGAATGCCAAAGCTAGGGAATTTGTGGCCAGCCATTCTGATTCTGGAATTCATGCTTTTAACCACTATATTCGTTTCCTGTGGCTGCCCTAACACACTGGGTGGCTTATGCAACAGAGATTTACTGTCTCACAGTTCTGGAGGCCAGAAGTCTGAAATGAAGATGTCAGCAGAGTTGGTTCCTTTTGAGGCCATCTTTTCCCCATCTCTTCATGTTGTCTTCCTGCTGGGCATGTCTTTGGGTCCAGATTTCCCCTTTTTTTTTTTTCTTTTTTTTTTTTCTTTTTTTGCTGTACGCAGACCTCTCACTGTTGTGGCCTCTCCCGTTGCGGAGCACAGGCTCCGGAAGCACAGGCCCAGCGGCCATGGCTCAGGGGCCCAGCCGCTCCGCGGCATGTGGGATCTTCCCAGACCGGGGCACAAACCCGTGTCCCCTGCATCAGCAGGCGGACTCTCAACCACTGCACCACCAGGGAAGCCCAAGATTTCCCCTTTTAATAAGGACACTAGTCATCTTGGATTAGAGCCTGCTCTAATGACCTCATTTTACCCTGACTACCTCTGTAAATGTATAAGATCACACTCTGACATATTAGGGGTTAAGATTTCAACATATGAATTTTGGGAGAACATAATCCAGTGCATCACAGCCTTGACACCGTACTGGCTCTCATAACTGAAAAATGAATGAATGAGAAGGTGAACCACCATCTTTCCTGCCAGAAGTCACCAGCTCCGAAGCACACCTCCCTGCTATTCTGCACTTACTGCATTGCAGTCCAAGCTGTTGCTAAACCAGCAGATGAGGCAAGAGCATTCGGTGGATGTGAGTACAGACCGCTGGAATCAAATCCTCCTGGCTCTGACATTTCTTTAGTGTGGGACTTGGGGGGGAAGTTTTCAATTTCTGAGTTGAGCCTCTGTTTCCTCTTCTGATGAGGAAAAAATATAGTCCCTACCTCATAGGGCAGCGAGAGGATGAAATAAGAGAGCCCAAGGAAAGCAGAGCGCCTGCAGGGCTCCGTGATGCTGGTCCTGTCCCTAGCCACCACCACCTCCTGCTTTCTTCTGTAGTACACTCTGCTCGTGTCCTTTGCTGTCCTCTTCCCTGGGTGGGTCTTAGAACTTGCCACGGGATGAGGATCCCCAGCCTGGATTTCGCACAACATCTCTTCCTCATCCTTTTCCTCCCTTTTTACATCAGTGGAAATTAAGACTTTCCCAGGAACCGGTCTTGATGGATCAGAGTAATGGCAGGTCTGGGCAGGACCAGGGCTGAGCAACCAAAGGCCAGCTGTCAAATTACAGGGTCCAGAAAAGCAGAGAGGACTCAGACTTGACTTGAGCCAGTGTCTCTATCCAAAGGGACATAATTCAGCTGTACTTTCTGGGCTCCTAATTTGATATTTACAAATCCTGTGAGATTCACAAACCAGATACCGTGATCTTCAACTTAGAGAGAGTTGTAAGTGACTCATCCAGGGCTAGTCCAAAGGCAGTGGCCAAAGTCAACAATAGGACATCCCCACGGGAATGGGGAGATGGAGGGCAACGCTCAGCTTGGTTCAGTTGGTTTAACACACATTCACTGAGAATAAAGGAATCATTAGACCCAGTGCCAGAAAACAATGGCCCAGAGTAGCAGCAGAGAGCTGTCTCTCCCTGCTTCCAGGAAGAAGGAGATGTGCGGGAATTTCGGGAGGGAAGTGAGCACAGGGTTCAGTGGGCGACCTGGGGTGGGAGGGACCGACCCAATCCAGGGGTTCAAGGGAAACTGCACGGAACCACTGGCAACCTGGTAGAAATGTGAGGAATGCAAGAATTTCCAAGCAGAAAGTGGAAGAGGGAAATGGAGACAATAGTGTGGTCAGTCTTTGCAAGGAAAGGAAAGAGCCACAGACCCTGAAAAACCATTCGTTTCTGCTAACTGGGGAGCAAGGCGGTAGAACCCATGCTGTTATGCGAGCGGGGGGCCAGATGACAGAGGTTGCCTGCCTATCGCCTGCCCCAAGTGAGTGTTACCTGGGGGTCACAGGAGCCAAAGGTGAGTGATGGGCAAGGAGGTCCTGGGAGGCCAGACAGGGGAAACGATGAGAGGCTTCAGACATCTTGCATCAGACAGCGTTTCCTAGAAATGGGCAGAGCTCTCTAATTTGCAGCTCAAGGAAGGATCCTGCACTGGAGAGTAGCTTGGTTTTATAGCCATCTTAGTGACTCTTTTTTTTTTTTTTTTTTTTTTTTTTGCGGTACGCGGGCCCCTCACTGTTGTGGCCTCTCCCATTGCGGAGCACAGGCTCCTTACGCACAGGCCCAGCGGCCATGGCTCACAGGCCCAGCCGCTCCGCGGCATGTGGGATCTTCCCAGACTGGGACACAAACCTGTGTCCCCTGCATCAGCAGGCCGACTCTCAACCACTGCGCCACCAGGGAATCCCCTAGTGACTCATTTTTGTAGCCTTTATTTCATCAGTCAGGCAATCAATTAGAAAATTTCGATCTGTGTTATTTGCTTTAGAATAATATGGTAGATTATCAATACCTCTTAGCATGTGTTTTAAACATCAACTATTCATAGTCCAGAAAAGTACAAAATAAGTACTCTAAATTTTGCATTAATTTGCAAATCACCTTCTGAAAATATTATTTACCAATGAGTTTGAAATACCTACAATGTGGTCTGTTTTATGCATGCGGGCTTTATCTTAGGGAATAATCTAGGTCATCTACTTTAAGCACCACAGTAGGAAGTGGATAATTCGTATTTTATTGTTTTATTAATAAGTCTATTCTCCATATAGTGTTTTATTAGATCATACAGTAACGGGAATTTGCGACAAGCATCGTTTCTCACTGTTCTCTACCGATAACATTTTAAGTCCTATTTCTCTCTACTATGATTAAAAATGTACAAATGATTTCATTTATTGAAAAACAACTAAACTATGAAATCTAAATAAGCAAAAAACTTTCAATTATTATCATGCTAAGTTTGGCAAATATCAATCCCAATGTGACATCTATTACTCAGATTAATACATTGTGTCTACTTCTGAAATTGTCTGTTGTATCAGATTATAATCGAGCAGACCTTTGAGAGAAAGGTTTGTGTGTGCTGTGTCTTCTCGATGAGAAAGGCCATTTCCCATACTCCAGAGACCCACTTTGGGATGTTTTAGCAACGCAGTTTTTGCCATCCCATGAAGGGCTCTGTTCAGATGATCCCAGAGGCACCCCTTTCTCCTGGGTGGCCTGGTGGCATGCGGCTCAGTGCTCCTCCAGGAAAGACTTCCTGGGTGGACTGTGGGGAGTGTGGACAGCAGCCTGGAGACCGGCAGGACCCACTACTGCTTCGACTGTGGCCCGTTTCAACTGTAGCCCCCAGCCAGCGGGCAAGCCCCCCATAGGGATACCAGGCCCCACTAGTAAGAAATCTTTGCTCCAGGGTTCCATATGTGTTAATATGTTTTCACTTCTTTCTTACCGCGAGTTTGTAAACTCCATGAAAACAGGAACCACACCAATTTTATTCACCCGTTTTCACAGCAGGAGCACAGCTCTTGGCACCTAGCGGGTGTTATGGACTGAATGTTTGTGTCCCCACCAACACATAAAAATTCACATGTTGAAGCCCTAGCCCCCGCTCCTGCCACAATGTGGTAGTATTTGGAGGTGAGGCCATTGGGAGGTGATTAGGTTCTGATGAGATCATGAGGGTGGAGCCTCCACAGTGGGATTAGTGCCCTTATAAAGCCTTTCCCTGTCCCTCTCCCTTTCCGCGCACTTGCACCAGGGAAAGGCCTTGTGGGACATAAAGAGGAAGAGGGATGGCACCAGAACCAAACCTTGTCTGCACTCTGATCTCGGACCTCTAGCCTCCAGGACTGTGAGTAATAAATTTCTGCTGTTTAAGCCATCCCATCTATGTCGTTCCAACAGCAGCCAGAGTGGACAGCTCCGCACTGGATCATCTGACGACTGTCACAGCTCCGTTGTGGTCTGCAGCTCTTCCTGCCCCACCCTGCTTGTCCCCTCTTAAGTAAGTAACAGAGCTCACTGCAGTGCAGGGGCCTGCCTGTCCAACCCTGAGCAAGTGGTGCCCCTCCCCCAATAAACCTAACAGCACCTCTCACACCACCCTTGAAAATATTCCAGCGGCTTTCGGTCAGGATGATGATCGAAGTCAAAGCACGGTGGGGTCTGGCATCCCTGCCCTCCAGCCTCACCCCTCTCACCCCGTCTCTGTCTCTCTGTGCTGCTGTGTGTGCCACCCGGTGTTGGCACACGTGGCTCCCTCTCCTGCAATCCCCTGCTTCTCACCACTCCCTCTTCCTGCAGCTAAACTTTCACTCTCCCTTCAGAGCTCAGCTCGAATTATCCCCCCTCAAGAAAGCTCACGCTGACTTCACTGATGAAGCAAATTCTCCTATTATTCATTCTTCTTTTTTTTAAGTTTTTTTTTAACCTGTGTTAACTAATTTTGTTTAACTTTTTATTTTATTTTGGAGTATAATTGATTAACAGTGTTGTGATAGTTTCAGGGGTACAGCACAGTGATTCAGTTATACATTTTCCCACTTAGGTAGGTTGTTACAGAATACTGAGCAGAGTTCCCTGTGCTGTACAGTAGGTCCTTGTTGGTTATCCATCTTAAATATAGCAGGGTGTACGTGTCAATCCCAGATGCCCTAATTACCCCTTCCCCCACACCCCCAACCTTAAGTTTGTTCTCTAAGTCTGTGAGTCTGTTTCTGTTTTGTATCATTTCTTTTTAGATTCTGCATATAAGGGAACCAGTATCTCTTCTTAGAAACACTCCAGTTGTTACTTTGATGTTCATCATTACAATCGGTTCCCTTAGCATTTGTTTCTCACACTAAATTGTAAGCTCCCAGAGGGCCAAGGGCAGGGCTCCTTGGTCCTGCCGTTGCTGGTTTGCTCACCATGTCGTCTCCAGCATGAGGAGCAATAGCTGACCCTAATTAGATGCTCAAACAGCATTTGCTGAATAAATGAACAAATAAAATTGTATAATAATCATGAAAAGGCTGAGGTTCCTCCATGCCACGTTCCAGGATTAAAAGATGAGAAAATGTTGTTTGGTTTCCTTTCCGTGCTTTTGCAAGTCTTTTTCCCAGTTTCTCTTCCTGGAATCAGTTAATAAAATGAACGAGTATGAGAGGTGAACTCTGAGATCCAGCTCTAAACAAAGTGCAGTATTTGTAAACATTTAACCCAGGACACCATCCCAAAGAGCCAACGTTGGTGTGAATTGCAGCCATGTGGTATGGACCTGTGGGGAGCTTCTTTGTGGGTTTTAATTGAATTGGGAGTTGGCGGTCCCTCCCTACCACAAATAGAAATGTTTTTAAACCTCCAGAAAACTTCCATGTTTGAACCAACTCTCAACTTTCACCCCTTCCTACTGCCAAGTTCAGAAGTGAGAAGTTCCTCATGCTTGACTCCCAAAACTCAATTCTGTCCTAAGCTGGGCTTTTCTGTCCAGTATGGTGGCTAAATAGGTCAGCCATTGACTTAAATTTCCCATCCCCAGGTCAGCAGTACTGAACCCATAAATCCGCAAGGAAGTATTAGCAATTCAGAAAGAATGAACCATTTCAATAGGAACGCATTTCTTTCTTCAGCCTCAATGAGGAATCAGAAATGCCTCACATCAGCAAGGCTAGTGAGGCCTATAAGCCCATGACCTGCACATCTTTTCAACATATGAGGAGCATGTGATGTGAAGAAAAGGATGAACTGTAAAGATCTTTATGGCTTCAGGCCCCTAATAATAAGCCCCATGCAGGCAAATATTTTCACCTGGGTTATCCATAGCCTAAAACAGTTCCTGGCACATAACTCAATAAATATTTCCCGAATGATGAATGAGTGAATGGGCAAATGAATCAAACACTTAGTAAGTTCCAGACACTTTTCTAAGTACCTGACATGTAGCAACTCACTTCATCCTGACGACCACTTTATAAGGTGGCCACTATTGCTCTGTCTGTTTTCAGATGAACAAACTAGAGAGAGAGGGGAAATACCTTGTGCAAGGCCATCAAGCTCGACGGTCGCTTTTAAGGGTGGGCCTGGTCCCCGCTATGGCCAGACCACAAAGCCAAATGCTCTCCCAGGCAATGGGCCCAGTTCACACCATCAATGACACCCTATGGCTCCAAGTCTATGTTTCCACGCCATACTGACACCCAGTCCCATACGTCTTCCCAGATTTCTAGGCGTGGAGAACACTAGCCTGGCACATCCTACTACCACTCAGTAAAAGGAAAGTTTGTCTACTAATGTATTTTCTCTGCTGAGCTGAGTTACCCACCTGCGAAGAGTTCTATTATGCAGAGCAGGTAGGGGCGACAGGTCCTCGAGGCTGAAGGAGAAGGCTCGAGGCTGAGGTCTGTTTTACATATTTGTTGGCTTCACTAGGTTGTGACTGTGAAATGGGATCACGCTTCTTTTTAAGACCTGAGTAGTTATGGCAAAGCCCCCGGGGCCTTCATCCTGATCTTGCATCCATGCCATTGTCTCCGCTCTTCGGGATATAGCATCTCCCTAAGACAAATGCCCTGTGTTACACCACACCTTCTTGTAGAAGGACTTCTGCCCTCCTAATCTCCCCAGCACAGATGACGGCAATGGTGACCTTTAACAAGAATGTACAGAAGGTTCATGGTCAGCGGAGAGACGGAACCGTGTGTCACAGTCACTCCTGGAACTGGGCACTCAGACCTGCAGGCCCCACCGGATCTCAGCATTCCTGCCCAGCCCGGGGTGCCCAGCTGAGGGCAGTCACTTCTACCTCCATCAGTGGAAACTTTGGTGGCTCCAAACCTCCGAGTCCCAGAGAGGTTTTGCTCTCCCAGTCTCAGGCTCTCCTCAGTGAGAGCAGCCACAGCTATTTCCCCCAGGGTGGACTCCGTGGCCCATCCACTAGTGTCTAACTCAGAAGGCCTGTACCAAACAATGACAATAATTCACAGAGCAATACCCAAAGTCTGTCTGATTCAGTTTTAAATAACACCACCTGTGGGAACCCGCCAGCCCAATTCCAGAAACTGTGCTGAGCCCAGTTCCATGGTTTCCATGCCACACAAGGGGAGAAAACACCAGGCCTGCTGGTCCCTCACACCAGGGTCCAGTTTTCCAATGTACCACCTAAGCGCTTAGGGAAGAACTCTCTCTCTCTCTCTCACACACACACACACACACACACACCCTCTAAGAACAAGCAAGGATTTTCAGATATAGAGCGCTTTAAATCATGGTTCAAGAGGGAGGAAGAACATTATATATGATTCTGCAACAACACAGTCTTGGTAAAGCCTCCAATTGACATTACTCAGCAGAACAGTGACCCACCCGGCACAACACACCTGCCTTCACCTTGTGCCGGGCGCTCAGTGCTGTCCAGATACCGCGCACTTGCGCTTCCAAACCCCCTCCCCCTCCCAGCTCACCCGGCTCTCTACTCTCTGACCTGTTTGGTGTACTGTGGCCTCTGAATTCCAGTTTGGCTTGGCCAGTGAGGAGTCCAGAGGGAGACTGGGAAGAAAGTTAAGATCTTTATCCCTCTAGCTCCCTCCCCGTGGGGTCCCCTGGAGCTGGCTGTGTCCCTCCATCCTCCAAAGGCTATTCTCTCTTCATGATTCTCCCAGGTCCCCATAACTACCCCTCCCCTTGTCCCTCTGGGTCCAGGGGTGGTGACAGACCTGTTTTATCAGCACTCCCAAACAACCCACCCACACCTTTGTAAATGGTCCCTTTAGTCAACCCTTCCTGAATCACCCTAACTTGAGATGCCAGCCATCTCCTGGCAGGACCACTGACTGACACAAGGGCTTTCCCAGAATAGAGCTGTATGACTGAAAGAGCTGGACATATTCAAGCAAAGGACGAGTCTTCTAGTAGTTTCTGAAACTACCAAATGCTTTAAGTTCCTGGAGGGTAGCATCCCTACACCCTATCCTTTCTCCCCTTCTGTCTCCACCCAACACTCTCTTCCTCGTGCTATAGCTCGGCTTTTGTTCCCAAACACAAGAAAGAAAAGTGTCTGAAAGTGAACAAGTCTTGGCACCTATAGGCAAAATATATTATTATACTTGTTTTCCTACGAGCTGGAAAAGAAACAACATGAAAAGAAGAGGAATGTTATTATGAGCTGGACAACCTCCATCCTGGCCTTTCTAGCCTGATGTTTAGGACTTATTGCTTTAGAGTTTCTGTTTCATAGAGAACATTGGCTACAGGCGTATTTCTTTCCTTTCTAACCACTTGCTTTTTATATATTATTAAACATTTACCCCTAGACCAAGGTTCTATTGCATTTTTAAATTTTAATATTTCTCAAATGATTTGAAAATGTCCATTTAGAGCAATGTTAAAAGGGCCCATAGGGCTTCCCTGGTGGCACAGTGGTTGAGAGTCCGCCTGCCGATGCAGGGGACACGGGTTCGTGCCCCGGTCTGGGAAGATCCCACATGCCGCGGAGTGGCTGGGCCCGTGAGCCATGGCCACTGAGCCTGTGTGTCCGGAGCCTGTGCTGCACAACGGGAGAGGCCACAACAGTGAGAGGCCCGCGTACCGCAAAAAAAAAAAAAAGGGGGCCCACAGATATTATAATTATGGTACTCTAAACCAAGGAATGGTAATTGGCTGTGTTATGAAATGCGCTTTTGGGATTAGGGAGCTACATGCTGTATTGAGGAAATAGTTAAGAGAATCAGGAGTAAACAGTGAGATGGATGCAAAGCAGGAGTTTGGGACAGGGCTGGGGAGGGAGGGTTCTAGGCTCTCTGTGGATCTGGTGAGCTGGAAGCAGACTTGGGCTCGGTGTCTGGGATAACTGTCCGCTCTGACTGAACGCGGTCTGCAAGTACACGTCTCCCCGTTTGTCTCTCGGTGGGAAGAGCAAGCTGGTGGTGGACACAGCATGGAGGAGCCTTCTGCTTCCCTCTGGGGGTTTTCTGTTCTCCGGAGAAGGTTTATGTAGGTGAGTGTCCAGAGCGCCCAGGGCATTGATTTCCCACTGCCTGGAACCCATGTCTACCCTACTGTTTTCTGTGCTGATTGATTGGGTTCAATCATCAGAATAGCCTCAGAAGTCACTAACATGATCTTTGCCTCCTTAGTTTTCAAGAGACTGATATCACCTCACCCAGTGATAGGGTCCCTCAAACTTCCCGGTTCTACTGGGCCCCGTATGGAGCGGAGGCGGCATCAAAGCCTTCACCACCACCACTGCCACTTTCCCTTCCCACTAAGTCAGAGGAGCAGGGTGGGAGGGAGCCAGGAGGAGATGGAAACACTAGGATGGCAGGATGAAAAGAGATCTGGACTGTTCATCCCACTGGACGGACTTGGAGAAGGGCCCTGGTTCCAAGTAAGGGGACCTAAGTTCAAGTCTGGAATACTTAAATTCTCCAGACTATCTCTCGGTAGAAAAATAAGAGACACTGTCGACATCCCCAGGCTGATGTGAAGAGTAAAAGCAAGAGGAGAAATACGCAGGTGTCTGGCACAAGGACCAACAAGTAAGGAACATGCTGCAATTTAATCGAATAATAGTAGAGAGTGTGAATTTGAGTCTCACAATTCTTTCTTTTTCTTATTCCATGAAATGCCTATCCTTTCCTCAACAGGAATTTTCTGGATGTTTGGTCTCTGAAGGAAAGGACTAGAATAGAGCACCCTCTGTGGACACCAATGCAGTTTCAGTGGCCAGTGATGTGGCTCCCAGTAAATGCTCCAGCTCTGCTCTCTGGCAACCGCCATGCATAAAAAAGGCCGGAAATGCACTGGGCAAGACGAGAACGACTGGGAAGATGGAGAGGTCCCACACCATAAAATATGAAAAACTGATGAAACATAGAGGCTAATTAGCCTAAAGAAAAGGAAACTCTAGAGGAGATTACTAGGCACCTTCAATAGTAATAATAATGATAATCCATTACTGAGTCACCTCTGTATGTCTTATACACATTTCCTTGAATATTCACAACCACCCTGTAAGTCAGGTTTTATACTCAGCATTTCACAGAAGAGGAGACCGAGGGTCAGAGAGAATAGGACCCTGTCTGCCCATAGATCCTTCTCGCTCTACACACTGCCTCCCTCTGAGAGCTGACTGCTGTCATAGAATGGAAAATAGGCCTGTTTCTTTTCAGGTCTGAGGCATATAACTAGGAACAATGGGTGGAAATTACAGGAAGACAGATTTCAGTTCGATAGCAGGAAGAACTCTGTAACCCTGGCGTTGTTCACAGACGGAAGGCGTTGCCTTTGGAGACTCAATTTCCCATTGCTGGAGAAATCTGAGCATTGTTTGGAAGGGGGGTTCTGGAGAGGAGAATGGAGTAGCAAAAGCACATCTGCATCAGATGACTTTTAAGGATCCTTTCCACTCTCCAAAATGTGTTCAGCCCATGAAACAATCAATGCCCAAGATCAGAGGAGAGAGGGCATCTTTGCTTTCCCCATCATGTTCTCCCACAGTGACTGAGCAGAAGCTCTGATATTCCAGGGCTCTGGGGAAGAGCTCCCCCATGTCCACCGCCTCCAGCGCATCCCATACACTGAAGTACCCTCGATTCACGAGATTTCAGTAAGTCCTGAAACTGAGCCCACTGTCTCAGCTCGTGTGTGATCTTAGCTGGGAAGTGTCCTGAGCCCTCAACCCCGAGAGCAGTACCACCTTCCAGGCTCTTTAATCCTTACAATCATGCATTTGGGCCAAGTAATTTAATATCTCACAAAACCTTAGCAAAATAAAATGAAATGTAACATGTAATACAGAACAACTTTCTTGCACACAAATCTTTCTAAAGAAGGCCAGCAAACATGTTCTAGATATCTCACAAAGTTCACATTGTATTGTGAAACTCTTTTTAATGAAGCTGTTATTATGCTACAAGAATGCAATAAAACATCTGAAACCTGAAATTTCCTATTTTTATCACCTCCTGTAAAATTTTCAAAAGGGCCAAAACGATTTGTTTCAAAATGTGTACAGAAATCATTGGATTGAGAGTTTTCATGCCGATTTTCCACGTGGAATGAAATCTAGAGACTGTTACTTCATAAACCACTGCAACTATGAGCACAAAATGAAAAGGGTAAAATATTATGGAATACAAGTATAATCAAAGATAACATATCCTGGAAGGAACCACTGATTTACCATCTCCCAGTGTGGGGTTCAGCACAGGGACATCTTTTATATCACAAAGTGTTCACAGATAATTGGTTTTAATGGAATCCCCTAATTACTTCTGGAAAGAGAAATGCTATATACATGAACATCTGTATGTGAACACATAATACTAAAATACTAAAGTGCTAATCCTACATTGGTTAATTTTTAACCACAATAGTGTTCTGGATTGTTCAGAAGGATGATATACCAGCACCCTTAATTTTCTCCTTGCAACACAAATCCTATTCCCTTTTGTAAAACTCTGGCAAATATCTAATCCTTGGATGCCAAGCAAATACATTTTAGCGTACAAATTGAATATAAGAAGTTTATTTCAGATTGTGATTTGTTGTAACAGTCCTGCCAAATGGCCAGAAATTAATCCTGTGCCCAAATGTGTAAGTATTCAGGAAGATGTTACTTATCTGATGATTTCAGATTTCATTTTAATTTCAAACCTTTCTTAAAGCCATTCTTGAAGATCAGTCGCTTAGGAAACAGACAACCCCCCCCCAATTGCAAATCAAGTCTCTGGTTTTGGTGGGAGTCCTTTCCAAAGCATTCATCTCTGTCAGTGTCTCCAGTGCACTGTCTTTCATGAACCGCTTCCAGAATGCAGTAGAGCAATTCTGTTTACCATCTGGCTCTCTGAGCAGAAAAGTCTTTTTCTATGTGAAAATATAAAACTGATCTGCCCCCTAGTCTAGACATATATCTTTCCAAGGGCATCATCCATCTTCTCATCCATTCCAAATGGACAGAATTTTAGATGGACCAGTAATCAGAGGTGAAAGGAAGAGAATCTTATTTCATGTGTTTACTTAAGTTGTTTTCAAAGAACATAGGAATTGGAATCACTTTTTTAAGAGTACCACCATCCTGGGAATCGGCCCAATATTTATTTTTTACTATGTGACAATTGAGCACATTTCCAGAAATACAGTAGAAAACACTGCATAGCGGAGGCGTCAAGGGTCTTATTTAGCTGTTGCAGATGTTGGTGGTTAAAACTACCCAGCTTTCACTGGCTGATCTGGAATTGGATCTCCCTCCCTTGGTAACAGTTCTAACCACACAGGTTTATGCTAACATGCTAGATAAAATCACAGTTGGGAAAAAAAAAAAAAAAAAAAAGCCCCTAGAACAAGAGTGAGTTTGATCTCTCTTTAATTGATCCTTTAATTCAATGGATTGTCTGCATGTACAAAGTGAGTGTGGGTTTCAGTCGTGGAGTGGGTTTTTTCCTCCATCTTTCTTTGCCCCCCACCCCAGAACAATAAGCTGTGCAGTGACAAGCATGGTCAAGGTCACCGAGCGTGAGTCCTCCAGCTCCTACTGCTGAGAAATTTTTGGATTGGTCATTTTTAAACACTTAAACCACCAAGAGAAAGCCTTCTTAAAGAAATCTTGTCTTTGTTCTACAAATAGTAATTGATAAAATTGGTGTCGATTGGGGGGTAAAGAGTATTCTTATCTCTATCATGCAAACTCAAAAAAATTGAGGCCATCCAGATTCCGCCTAACTCATCTGCTTAGAATCCTGAAGGATAAGGTAGAATTCTGTGTGCTAAATCAAGCTTCAGTGAAAGACTATCCTTTTAGGATTGACTGATAATCAATCAACGGGCCCTAAAAGGTCAGGGTCGACCCACTGCAAGGATCTGATCGGCTCACGCTTCCGAAGCCCAGCCGTGCGCTCCTCCAGCTGGAAGGGCAGGTCCAGACCGTGTGCTAAGGTGCCTGCCAGGCTGGAATCTGTCCCCTTGCTTACTCTAGGCAAGTCACTTAACCTCTCTGAGCCTCCTTTTATCTGTGCAGTGAATATTATAACAGTGCCTACCTTGTAACGCTGTTGGGAGGATTTAGCGCGTTAACACGTAGGTAAATTAAAGAACAAACGTTCTTTCCTGGAAGACTTGGACTGCTGACATTTTGGAGAGAGAAATTTTCATAGACACTCACGAAATAGAAACTTTTAAAGTGGTGCCCGAGGGCAGCTGGAGGGAAAGCTATGAGCTCCTATTCACCCCCTCTTTCCACCTCCTGGGAGGCTCCCCTAGCCTCTGTCCCCACTTCTCATTCTGTTCTCTAGTTTCCCTGAGGCATGAAAACAGACCCAGCTCCTTACAGAACACTTTCCCCACCTCTTCCCGGTGGCTCAGAGTTAGGCTTTTAGAGATTTAACAATGGAAAGGAAAAAGAGCTGATAATTCATTGATTCTAATGACATCTGCCTATTGATATGAGCGTTCGACTTTAGCTCAAGGTAAGTGTATCATTTCAGACCTCGTGACACAAGTTAAAACTTTTAGCCACAGAAGGGTCTTCCTAGCCTTCTTCATACCATACGGCTCACCCCACTTCTTATGACTACTGTCAGCCTCAGAAATACAGACCTAACCCTAGTGTTAACAGTTCTCTTTCAGTAAACTACTTGATTGCACTCAAAAGGGCAGTCAGTGTGATCAATATCAGTCTTACAGAACCAAGTTCATTCACACTGCAATTCAGATATAAACGTTCAGATAAAAATGTTTTTATTTTTCATCACTTGGGTTGAAAAAACACCTAAGAGGCTCCACTGTATAAGTTACAAAGTCTGATTTATATAGCTGTAATTTTTTGTGTGTTATTTTTTGTGTGTAATCAAACAATAAAGAACAAATATCTCACGATTTCCGACGGGACTGTCTGTGTGGTTCAAATAAAAGTTGGACCTCCTCTGAGTGGTAAATGTTTGTCTTTCTCTCGTTTCAGTATCTTTTCAGTCTGCCTTGGAGCAGGGGCTGTTGTAACCAGGGCTCGGTTACAAGCACGGGTGATTTACCGTGCTTGCCGCTAGGGGGAGCCGAAGGGAAGACAGTGACCAGGTCTGCGAAGGAAGGAGGTGAGCCGCAGGTGATGGAAGCTGTGCCCAAGCCAAGGGGAGAAGGGGCGGGTCCAGGGGGGGCAAGAGCCCCGGCCGGACATCAGGGGCACTTGGGGAATCGGTAATCCGTGTCTTCGGGTTAATGATCAGGTGCCCCCATAAGTAAGAAAAGCAAGGTTGCCAGGGGCTTCCGTTTCTGAGCCGAGGGGGAAATCTCTCTTCCCACTTTCATCCGTGCTGACCAGCGAGGGGCGCAGGGAAATGCGGTCACGGGCTCCTGATGAGAACAGGGATTTTCGAGCAATTATCAGCCACGACGTGGAACCCGCCGAGAACATGCTTGGTTTCGTTTTGGTGGTGTTTAGTTTTCCTCCTTAGCACAGGTTCCTTCCATAGCCTCAGTGAGGTGGAATTGGGGACGGGGTGCCAGGCTGGGAGGGGACAAGGCTAAGTGTAGGGCTGCCAATCAGACCCAGCAACGGGTTCAATAGGAACGAGCCCTGCACCTGTGGTTTCAAACAAACGAACACAAAAATCTCTCCTCCCAAAGGTCATGTCCTAGTCAGCGTTTACCCAAAATCACGGCAGAAGCTGCTGTGGAAAGGGATCGTTAACTGTCTGGGTTCAGTCACTGATATGAACAAACCCGCTGAGGCCAGCTGGGCTTTTGTCACTGTGGCTCACAAGGGACATTGTTCCAGCACAGGGGATCCCAGGGGGATAAAGGAAGGCAGAGGAGACGGGGAAGGAGGAACCTAGGCAGCCGGCCGGGCCCTGCAGGAAAAGCCGACCCCAAGCAATCAAGTCCAAGGGCAGGAAGACCGTCCTCCCCGCCCCACCCCCAGTCAGCCCTCACGGCGTGGGGTGGGGGTGGGGGGTGCAGAACTTGTCTCCACGGAGTCTTTGGTGCCAAATTAGAATCTGAATCGTACCCGTAAGACAACGGGAGACCTTTGCTAGCTCTGCCATCACTCTATCACATTATTCTCATTCTCGGCATTGCATTTACCACTATCTCACACTGACTTATCGGTTCGCTCATTCCTTTACTCATTTCTGTACCGTAATTGCCTGTATCTCCCCACTGAAATGTAAGCTCCACGAGAGCAGGAACTTTATTTGCACCACTCAATCATGGCAGCCCCAGAATATAATGTAGGCAGGACATTGCAAGTGTTCAGTAACTATTCCTGCATGAGTCAAAATGTGTATTTGAGGAACTGTCCCCCAGCAGCAGTGTGGGTGATGGATTGTGATTTGCGGGGTGGAAGGATGGAGCAAAATTGGAAACTGAGACAGGAAACATGCATGTAATGTACCCCATGTCCACTCCCAGGTGGGTTGAGACATCCATGCTGGGAGGTGGAGCCTGGGTCCACAGCGTGCAGGGCAGGGAGGCACTTGAGGCCGAGTGGGGGGAGAATCAGGCAATGCAAAAAGTGGGCAGTCCAGAGGGGCCAGGTGCATACAGAAGTATAAACCAGGGGGCAGGGAACCCTGGGGACCCAGGCACGGGGCTAGCTAAAGCCAGGGCGCTAGATGTCATGCATCTCCCCTTCCCCCAAAGAAATGTAAGTCAGAGAAGAAAAAGCCTGAGTGGAGCCTGGGGAAAAGCAATGCTTAATAAGGGCTGGACGGGTCAACAGGTGTTTAAAAGGGGACAGTGGTGGCTACAGAGGTGCCAGGTCCCCTGCATCGTCCCCCAGCTGCTGGGAGTGTTCGTGACTCTGGGCCCTCTGCTGAGCCCCTCTCTGGTAATTGGCCCTAGTGAAGGGAGCCGTCCTGCCCAGGCTCACGGCATCCAGTGACTGGTCCACGGAGGAAGGAGATAGCGGCCTGGAGCTCCCTCGTGGTAGGCCAGCTCTAAAAGGCTGTCCCAGGGCTTCCCTGGCAGCGCAATGGTTGAGAATCTGCCTGCTAATGCAGGGGACACGGGTTCGAGCCCTGGTCTGGGAGGATCCCACATGCCGCGGAGCAACTAGGCACGTGCACCACAACTACTGAGCCTGCGCGTCTGGAGCCTGTGCTCCGCAACAAGAGAGGCCGCTATAGTGAGAGGCCCGTGCACCGCGATGAAGAGTGGCCCCCACTTGCCACAAATAGAGAAAGCCCTCACACAGAAACGAAGTTGCAACACAGCAAAAATAAATTAATTAATTAGTAAATTCCATAAAGACAGGAACCATATCTATGCATTGTTCATAGTGGTATCTCTGTAACCTAGAACTGTGCTAGGGATTATCTATGAATGAGTAAAAATGGAGCCAAATTAATTGCAGTTTATATTATTACCATGCTTTCATTCCAACAAATAGGTCTTGTTTTGAATTCAAATAGTTAAATGAAAAAAAAGAAAAAGAAAAAAGAAAAGGCCATCATCCTAGCTCAGGCTCCAGTGGGACCGCCGGAGGCCCTGTTACAGCCACAGCAACAGTTCAACTTCTGCTGCTCAGGGTTACTTCCGTTATTCCTCTCTAGGCAAAGACACCACAGTCACTCCTCAGTAAACTTGTTTCACACAAATCTTCATCTCCATGTCTGTTTCCCAGAGAACCTAACCTCAGAGAGTTGGTGCCAGGAGTAATCCAAGGAAATAAACTCTAAAATGGAATTGTAGCACTGGATCATCCACCTGCCAGCTGGAAACAAAGCCCCATCCCTGGGGGGTGGGTGAGGCCCTGACAGTCCTCGGCTTGCTGGAGAAGCACCGCTGTTAAAACCTTCACTGGTGATGTTGGTGATGAACTGGGAGACAGGTGTACATGAAACTGAATTGGCCATGACGATGGTGAAGCTGGGTAATGGGTATGAGGAGATGCATCTATGTATTCTCTATTTTGCATATATTTAAAAATGTTCCATAATAAAAAGTTAAAAAACAGAAAGGGAGTGGATATCAATGAATACTGTTTAGGCAGCAAATATAGAAAACCAGAAAACCAACCTTTTCTGCTTCTCTCAGCAGCTCTGTCCAAGGCATTGGGGATGCAGCGTTGAACAAAACAGGTGAAAATTCTTGCCCTTATGAAGATTACATTCTAGTGGGGGACACAGACAATAAACATAATAATTGGTACTGGGAAACTGTTTTTACATACCTGTGTTGACCCTGCTTTCTCTTTCCTCCCCTAAGGGCACAGGTTGTAGCCTTGAAAACAACATAACTGGTTCAGGGATCAAGGCAGTGCAGTGAAAATATTCTATGAAAGTACGAGCATCACAGATTACACAAATAAGTTCCTCTTTGGCCATGCTGTTATGTACCCCTTGACCCATAAAGTAGAAATACAGTTTCCTTCTCCTCAAATCTAGCAGTACTTACAGCCTGGAAAGAATCACCTGCAGGGGACCCAGTGCCAATGATGCTTCCACCGGGTTGATTTCTACTATGGCTCTACAAGATGCAAAGTGACTACAGCAGCTCCACACCCTATAACCTCTGTCATTCAAGTTGGCTGGAAAGACCACAGTCTCTTTCCCCAGATACTAAGCAAAAGCTCCATTCTGTGTCATCAGCTCTGACTGGGTCACGTACCCTAAACCAATGACTGGCATCTGATGAATAGAACGCACTGACTGACTTTAGCTGTCTTATGCTCCCTTCCCGAGCTGTGGGTGGAGCCTTGCTCAAGAACTAATCACACTACGAATGGCAGGGTTTGTTTTGACAGTTGCGTTGACAGGACCTGATGATGAGTTTTAAAGAAATAATAGAGCAGTGATTTTTCAATGGGGGTGCCACCACTCAGAAGGGAGTTTTAAAAATTTGTGGGAGTATTTCTGATTGTCACAGTTATTAAAGGGAACTACTGGCATTTACTAGGCAAGAGCCAGGGATGTCAGATATCCTGCCTTGCACAGGGTAGTTTGCAAAAATAAGATAGCTCTGAATCCTGCATAATTTCCACGTATCTCAACCAAAATTATGCCTGACTATATGCTCTACAGCAACATGGGTTGCAAAGAGGAGATCTGTTTTCTATAACACTATTGCCACCCTGATCCATATCACAACAAAGAAAATTATTTTGTCCCAACACTTACAAATAGCAAATAAAGCTGAGCTCATTTCTAAGATTACCATACTTCCTCATTTTTTCACTTTAACAGTCTGAGTCTGTAACTTGTCTTGACATGCTATCAACTTTCCCAGTTCAATTTAGGATATTTCCCTCATCCTCTTATTTTATACCCTTGTGAGAAAAAGACTACAGACTATGAAGCCCCTCCAAGGTTTTCCCCATGGTCATCAGGGAAGCAGGGGCCTCATACACTCAAACAGGGAAGACAGGACACACTGATTCCCAGGAGAGAAGGAAAAATGCAGCTATAGTCAAAGGTTAGCACATATTTAAGGGGAAAAAATTATTTCAAAGTATTGATAATGTGCATTTTTAAAAGATTTTAGCATTTGTCCAGGAAAACATTTAGGCTCTATAAACAAACCACTGTGCTTGTCCAGGGAAGTAAAACATCAAGGATCTCATTGCTCATTAAGTTTTTATACTTAGAATATATGGTATGATGATCACTTGGCTATTAAAGGGATGATTTTTGTCAACATCGGAGTCATTCTGGTTTTCCTAAAACTAGTTTGTAATCTAACATTGGTTTTAATCGGTGTCCACTCACATCTCTGCTCTTTTCCATTTCTGAACTTTCTGTTCAGAACAACTTCTGATCTTACTTCCCTTAAATCCAAATGATTCCCTAGAAACAGATGCAAGCATCTGACCACTTCATCACGGAGTGTTAGTTTCTACTGCTGAGTAACTCATTACCCTGAAATTTAGTGGCTTAGAACAACATTTATTATTTCACATTTCTCTGGGTCAGGAGTACAGGTACAGCTCAGCCAGTTCCTCTGGCTCAGGGTCTCTGATAAGGCTGCAATCAAGATATCTACTGGGGCTGCAGTCTCATACGAAGGCTCAACTGGGGATGGATCCACTTCTAAGCTCACTCATGTAGTTGTTGCACGATTCAGTTCCATGCAGGCTTTTGGACTGAGGGCCTCAGGTCCTCACTGGCAATGGGCCAGAGGTTGTAGTATATAGTTTGTTTCAACACGGTCCTCTCTATATGGCTGCTTGCTTCATTAGAATAAGCAAAAACCAGAGAGAGAGAGAGAGAGGATGAAAGTGAAAGTTTTTATAGTGTAATCTTGGAAGTAGCATCCCATCATTTTGCTGTATTCCATTCATTAGAAGCAAGTCACTTGGTCCACCCCATGCTCAAGGGGAAGGGATGAAACAAAGGGATAATTTAACTGGAAGCCACTTAAGAATCTAACTACCACACAGCCCAAGTATTTACATATAAAAATAAATGTGCCTATTATAATTGCATTCGTTTTATTTCTCTATTTTTTTTATGGCTAACACATCTTATTAAGACTCTACTAGGTATAAGTTGTATTGTCAATGGATTCCATTGTTGAAGGGAAAGAGAGGACTGCAAAATATTTGCTCTAAAAAGGGGGGATGTCGAGTCTGCCAGAGTTGGGAAACACTATCCCAGATTATGTATAGTTCTAACAGGAATGAAGCATTAGGCAGGGAGAGATTGACAATGGAGCAGAGAGAGGGAACAGAAACCCCTGAGAAGACAGAGGAGATGGAAATCAGAGCATGTTAAATGGGTTGGATTTGGATAAGTACAGAAAGATACGTGTCAAAGAAACTCAGAGGAAATAGGATAATTACTATCCAATATCTGAATGGGCAACCTGTGAAAGAGGAGTTAGATGTTTAATATTGCCTTAATCGGTAGAATTTAGACTAGTGCATGGGAATGAGAAGGCACAACAGTACATGAATAGAAAAGAAGTGATTTTTACCAATCAGAGCCATCCAGAGGTCAACTAGGCTGCCAGAAAATGGGCTTAACAAGCCTTACTGCATGTTCGCATTGGATCCACGCCTATGCTACCTCACCACATGACGGAAAGGTTAGGACAGGAAGTGGCTGCAATAAATGTCCATTAGGATTTCTTCTAACCACAGGTTCTTGGACATTCTGAAGTGTCATTTGCTAAGAGACTGTTTTGTGAAGACATCTGTGCTAGACCCTTTGTGCATGCTCAAGGAGCTTGTTGTTTAGAAGAAGAGAAGCTTTGTCTTTTTAGTTTATGTCCTGCTTCTACGGAAGCAGAAGTCAGCATCTACTCAGCGGTCCAGATGTTAGAGGGCAGAAGATACTGACTAAAACAACAACAATACGAGACAAATGGACTAAGTCCATCAGAGGGCTAAAGTAAGTTATTCCTCCATTCAAAGGTGTGTATTGAATACCTTCCACATGTCAGATCTGTGTTAATTTTTGGCCACTGTGCTAGAGGCTAGTTTCAATTTTCATAGCAAGCTATCCTCATCTGAGTGAAACTAGGTCAGGGAGACAGAAGGACCTAAGCAGAACCTCTTAACTAGCTCCGAAAATATCAGACACACGACAGACTGGCATCTTGGCAAAGGTTAATTATGACAGTAGGGAAAGTCTCATACTTGACACAGATGTGAGTTTTCCTTTGAACATCCAGTGATGAGGCACAGAGGAACTGTCTTATATTGAGTTGCTAGGAGCTGAGCCTAAGAAAGGATATCTGTTCAAGAAGTTTATTTAGAGAGTAACCTTAGGAGAAGGGTTAGGGTTAGTACAGGAAGCAGGACAGAGCAGGAGGAAAAGCTAAGCAAGAATGTAGCTCCGCTGGAGATGAGCCCACGAGGAGGCTCAGCGGGTAGAGACACACACAGTCTGTCCTACCTTGAGGCCATTAATGCCCCTGTGTCGCTAGGTCAGGGGCCACAATCCATGTGGGTTTAGAAACAAGAATATCACTCATGACCTTAATCAAAGCAGGCTGGGTGGTGAGGTAGGAGCACAGACTTACTGAGTGTATTCAAGAAAGAGAACGGGAAGGGAGGAATTGCAGGCAGTGGGGGTGGACAACTCTTCTGAGAAGCACTACAGCAAATGGGAGCAGGGAAATGGAGTCGTAGCTGGACAGGTACACAGGGTCAAGGGGGTCTTTTTTAATGGAAAAATTATGTCCTGTTCTATGATGATAGGGATAGTCAACTAGAGGAGAAAACATGAGGATGCCAAGAGCAAGGTGAGGTTGGAGGGAATCACGGGAGGGGCAGCCGGAGCACAGGTGGAGGGTGTGGCCTTGGGGGTAATTCACCTCTGGGAACAGGGAAAAGCTAGACTATAAGGGCGTATATTCATATGAACAGGAGAGAAGGGATGGTGAGGGGAGCCTCTGGAAGTTCTCTTCTGATTGCGTTTAGTTTTCCCTGAACTAGAAACCACGGTCGTGAAGAAAAGTGAGGAGGACAGAAGAGGTGTTGGAGGTTTGAGGAGGGAGGAGAAGGGGTGCGGCAGTCACCTGGAGAGTGAGAAAGTAAACAGGATGAGGGAATTCACAGTCACTAAGTAACTTTACTAATTCAAGTCGTTTTTAGTCGATGACTTGATTCCCTAGGTATACAGTCTGAAATCACGACTTACTGTATTCTTTCCACATCACAGTATGTCCCTTATGTCTGTTCCATTCTTGTTGTACTTGCCAGAACTTCCAAAACACAAAGTTCTCTTGGTTTACATCTCCTAAGTGTCTCTCATTCTCCTCCCTTCTCTTCAACTGAACAACTGCCACCTTAGGACAAGCTAACATGTCTCGCCTGGACACTACAGTAGCCTCTTAATGTACTCCTGACATCTTCTCTGGCCCTCATTCAATCCATTCTCTGTCCCAAAGGCTGAGTGAGTTTTCCAGTACACCAATCTGACCCTGTCACCATCACTGTCTCCCCACAATGGTTCCCACTGCTTTTTAGCTGAAGACCCTGAACCAGCTGCTCCTTCTCATGTCCCCAGCTTCATCCTACTCCTCTCCCCTTACTCTGTGAGCTTCAGCCACACCAGCCTTCTCTCGGCTTTCCTCAAGCAACCCCACACCCTTCCTTCTGAAATACTCTTGCACCTTCCCAACTTTGCTCAGTTAATGCTGATGCATCTTTCATTTCTTGTAAAACATGAATGGGGGCTTCCCTGGTGGCGCAGTGGTAGAGAGTCCGCCTGCCGATGCAGGGGACACGGGTTCATGCCCCGGTTTGGGAAGATCCGGCATGCCGTGGAGCGGCTGGGCCCATGAGCCATGGCTGCTGAGCCTGCGCGTCCGGAGCCTGTGCTCTGCAATGGGAGAGGCCACAACAGTGAGAGGCCCACATACTGCAAAACAACAACAAAAAATGAACGGGAAGTAAAGAGAAATGGGACGGACACTGAGAAGATTAATATATGATGCATTAGAGTTTTATAAGTAATCGAGAGAGAAAGAGTGAAGAACAAGCAATGTTTGGAGATGGATTTACTGAGAACTTTCCCCAAAGACATCAGTGCATATGTTCCAGTATGCAGTAAATACCAACCATGGTAAAAAAAAAAAAAAAGAAATCCAGACCTGGTCACACTATAGAAAGACCGAAGAACACCAATGACCAAAAGAAAAACAGATTTCAGAAGAGGGAGAAAAGCCAGACAAATAAAGACAGATCACCCTTAATGGAGTGGCAATTAGACTTGTAGGTGATTTCTCAACAGCAACAATGGAGACCAGAAGACAAAAGAATGACACTGTCAGATAAGAGCCATCAACCTAAAATCACAATCCAGTGAAACTATCTTTTAAGAACAGGGGCAAAGTAAAAGCATTTTCAAAGACTGAGAATTTGCCACTGGCAGTCCCTCACGACAGGAAAGCATAAAGGCAAAAGAAAGTGATTCAGATGAAACATCTGAGATAAAGAAGAAATGAAGAGCAAAGTGGTAATAAATAAGTGAATAGGAAAACTGGCAACGTAAAACAACACTAGTGATGACAGATAGTTGGAAAAAGAGGTTAAAGAATGAATCTTCTAAGTCCTTATATTTTCCAGGTGTGGGATAAAGTTATTAATTTTTGACTTTGACAATTTAAGCATGTAATTGACAATTTAAGCATGTAATTGGACTTCTAAAATTTTAATCTTTGTATTTTAACTGGAGCATTTGTCTCATTTGCATTTGAGTAATAAATTAAAGCTTAGGACTTCCCTGGTGGCGCAGTGGTTAAGAATCCGCCTGCCAATGCAGGGGACATGGGTTCGAGCCCTGGTCTGGGAAGATCCCACATGCCACGGAGCAACTAAGCCCATGTGCCACAACTACTGAGCCTGCACTCTAGAGCCTACCAGCCACAACTACTGCGCCCATAAGCTGCAACTACTGAAGCCTGTGCACTCTAGGGCCCCATGCTGCAATTACTGAGCCCACACACCTAGCCCATGCTCCACAAGAGAAGCCACCTCAATGAGAAGCCCTCACACTGCAATGAAGAGTAGCCCCTGCTGGTCGCAACTAGAGAAAGCTTGCACACAGCAACGAAGACCCAACGCAGCCAAAAATAAATAAATAAATAAATAAATAAATAAATAAATAAATAAATAAATAAATTTAATTAAAGCTTAGCTGTGAAATGCAAAATTTTGAAACATTAAGGGAAATATGGAAGATGTTTATGACCTCGAGGTAAGCAAAGATTTTTTTAAAACAGGGAACAAAGACCTATCATAAAAGACATGATTGGTAAATTTGGTTATATTAAAATTAAGGACATTTGTGCATCAAAAGATGCCACAAGGTAAAAATACAAGACATAAAGTGGCTGAAGGTATTTACAATACATATAATACCATCAGTACCATAGGATATAAAGAAAAAACTCCCACTACTCAATAAGAAAAGACAAACAAAAAGATGTAAACAGGAATTTTACCAAAGAGGAAAGTCAAATGGTCAATAAACATTTAAAAAGGTGATTAACCTTATTAGCAATATGGTAAATGCAAATGACAACTACAGTGAACCAACATTTCATATTCAACAGCTGGAAAAATTAAGAAGTGTGATAATGCTAAGACTGTGAAGGGTATGACCACTGTCCTGTGGGGTAGGTAAGGGAATGTGGCTTAGAAACATCACACAGGGGACTGTTGAGGTGCTAGACACAGATTTCTAAATATACCTTATATTTATATAGATAAAATATATAAATATACATATAAACAGACGTTTGTTTTACATACTCTTGAATGCATGATATAGTTCACAATATAGCTCACATTTTAAGAAGTGAAAAGTAGATACAAACTATCAATATTATATATAAAAGAGATAAACAACAAGGTCCTATTGTATAGCACAGGGAACTATATTCAATATCTTGTAATAACTTATAATGAAAAAATATGAAAAAGAATATATATGTATAACTGAATCACTGTGCTGTACACCAGAAACTAACACAACACTGTAAATCAACCATACTTCAATTAAAGAAAAAAGTTTTAAAACTGAAAAGTAAATAGCAACTGAGAAAGGTACAGCAATACATGTAGACAACTTTTTTTTTCAAAAAGTTTTGCTATGAAACCACAGAGACATGGCGTTGCAGCTAGAAGAGCATGACAGGTCCATAAACAGTCCTTTTAAAGATGGGCACCAAAATAGCTAGTTTGAGTGCCCGTGGGAATGAACCAGTAACACAGGAGAAACAGACGATGCAAAGCAGAGAGACAGAGTAACTGCAGAAATAAAAGCCTGGAACAGGCAGGAGCGGGTAGATGGCGCAGATGGTAAAGAGCTTTTGCCTTTGACAAACAGCAGCGTGTCTCCCTCTTGTAACAGGATGCAGGGCAGATAGGCATGTAGCTTTGGTGAAGGGAAGATGAGAGATTTCCCATCCATCCTGTAGCTTGGAAGTCAAGGTTGGAGGCTAAGAGAGAGGGAGTCAAAGAGGAGGGGGTGTAAGAATTTCAAGAAGAGTTGAAAAGTAGGAAACATTTTGGAGAATGTAGCAGAACCATGAGGGAGTGTTGAGGGCTCAAGCTGTGGGGCTTGTGGTCATGAATTTTCACGGAAACCCTTCCACGTGATATGTAATTTTCCCAGGTAACTTGTAACTCCTGGTAGGTGAAGGTCCAGAAGAGCTGGAGAGTTGGGTCCATGGGTTAACCAGGGTTGAGGGTGGCTGTAATCAGAGTCAGAAGTTTGTCATAAATTACAGTAGAGGCAAAAGGATAAGAGAATCGAGCATGTTAGCAAGGGAAGAAGGAAGTGAAAATGGAGTGATATGGGCATGGGAGGGTCAAAGAAGTGGAGTTCTCATGGGGTGCGAAAATTGTTGGAGAAGATGCCAGAGCAAGTGAGCTTGAAGAAGGTGAGGTGGTACATATGATGACTGAATGAATGAACCCATTGCAAACTGTCCCCTAGCTTGTAAGTTGCTAGAGGGGGTTGGTGAAGAGGCCTCCACGATCACCCCATGAGAGAGCATCCTTAGGGATTATGTGTCTAAATGGCCTCTGGGAGGCCAGAGACTCATCAGCAGAACTGCCAGGTGGGCTAAGTCAAAGGTGGGCCTCAGAGCTGCAGACGGACGGACAGGGGAGGTGGCTAGAGCTTTGAGGAGCAGAGAGAGTCAAACAGTAGACGCAGAGTCCTGCTGAGGGTCACGCAGTAATGATGCCCGGGACGGGGACAGAAACAGGAGGTGGAGCCAAAGGGGCAGGAGCTGAGCACACAAAGAACGAAGCAGATGCTCGGAAGGAAGGAGGGAATGTGGCAGGAATCTGACATTTTGCATGAAAGGTGTTGGATGCTTCTTACTGCAAGTGTCAGCCTAGGTTCAAGGCACAAGGTCAGCACGAGCACTCATTCCCTCAAAGCAACTTCTACTGGAATCTCAAGACACTGAGAACTGCTCTGGAAAAGTAAGGTTTGGAAAAGGTAAATAGTAGTTCACCTGAAGTGGAAAAGGGGCATCTGTTCGGACGTGGGCAGAGGGGAGGATGCGCACGAGGGGCCTTGTGAAGGTCAATGAGCATCTATGGCAAAAAAGAAAATAAGTCCTGATTTTTCTTCTTACTTTTCAGATTCGAAAAGTGTGAAAGAAGTTAATATTTATGATTTAGTAAAGTTGTAAAGCAATGAGCTTTTTTTTTTTTGCCACTGAAATCGATCTACATCAGTTAAAATTAATGGAGTAAGTCAAACAAGAAGCCAATGGAAGTGTCATTTATACTCTAGGGCTCACTGTTGAGCCTTGTTTACTCCTGATGTTTGAGATTTGAAGGTTTTCGCAGGCTCAGTGACTCCCTGCCTTATCATCTTCTTCTGCTCTCACTGTTCATCTCCCCAGCCCTGTGTGCCCCCCCCAGTCCACAGCTCCCCTGGGTGGTCTCCTCCAAAGCTATGATCTTTGCTAACACCTGCCTCCTCATGATTCTTACATCCTAACTCCAGCCCCAAACTCACCCCTGAGTCCCAACCTCCTGTGTATTAAACTATCCACTGAAAATCTCCATTCATGTGTCCGCCAAGCATCTCAGACTCACTCTGGCCCAAAGGAGGACCTTCACTTCCAGCATCTCCCAAAGACTGCTCATGCATTTTTCTATCATTTCTCCTCGAGATCCCACCCCCAGAGCCCAGCTCCCCAAACCCCTGAAGGCTTTTCCCGCTCAACATCCTGTCATTCATCAAGGCTCATGAATTTCTCTTACTTAACATCTGATATTAATTTATTGAACATTAAAATGTATTCACCCTCACTACTAATCAAAAATGCAAATCAGTGGAGAAGGAAAAACAGACCACATTCTCATCACCCAGTTTAAAAACATGAAAAAGATTGTCTCTGATGTGGTTAACAGGCAGTGAAATGAACGCTTTCAAGTGCCACTGATGGGAAGGCAAACCCCACACAGGGCCACCTGGCAAGTGCATCACACATCTTTAAAAACACACCCCGTCTACTCAGTCACTTCACTTCTTGAAATCTACACCAAAGAAAGAAACTGGAGAAAAATATAAGTATTTAACTACAGTTAGCTTTACTATATTTTTGAAACAGTAAAAACTTATAAATAGCATAAATGCCTAAACAGCCTAAATGAGGGATTTGTTAAATAAACTATGGTACATGTGTAATTTCTTCACAGCCATTAAGAATAATTATATAGGTGTGCATTTTATTGACACAAATGATACCCACATATATTTCAGACATGAAGAAAGGTTGCAAAATAACATACAGTTTCTCTCAGTTTAAAAATATATTAATGTATATATCTAAACAGAAAAAGATACTCAGGTACTGTGTGCAGCTCTTATGTAAATCTAAAATTATTTCAAAATAAAACTGCTAAAGAAAAAAAATCTGATCTGTTGACGACTTCTCTGCTAAAAAAGCATATGAACTCCCCAAAGTTAAATCTTATTATCAGCACATAAATATGTAAACTATGAGACCATAAAAGGACAAATGTAAAACTGTAATACCTATGATTTTGGGGTCAGCACCTGCCTCCTAAAAAAGAGGTAACTGCCTCCAACCCTTTTCTATAATCAAGTTGTTGTAAAGTCAGGTAAAATAAATATGGCTCACCTACTTATGCAGAAATAAGTAAAATAAAACAAAAGTTAAGAAGTAGAACACAGGGCTTCCCTGGTGGCACAGTGGTTAAGAATGCGCTTGCCAATGCAAGGGACACGGGTTTGATCCCTGGTCAGGGAAGATCCCACATGCCGCGGAGCAACTAAGCCCGTGCACCACAACTATTGAGCCTGCGCTCTAGAGCCCACGGGCCACAAATACTGAGCCTGCGCTCTAGAGCCCGTGCTCCACAAGAGAAGCCACTGCAATGAGAAGCCCGCACCCTGCAACCAAGACCCAACGTAGCCAAAAATAAATAAAAAAATAAAATTGATTCTTTAAAAAAAAAAGAAGTAGGTCACAAGTTCAAGTTGGACAGAAAATACACTTACCTAAACAACAATCTGAGGCAACATATGCTAACTGCCAAAGCAGTACAGGCTAAAGGTGCAGAAGACAAGGACAGATATGGTCAAGGAGCATGTCATGGGAAGGGCAGGCTTGAGTCTGACCTAAGTGACAGGAAGAAAGAACGAAAAATATATTTCAATCAAGATACATATTAAGAAACTGAAATCGTGGATATTGCATTTAGGAAAAACCAGAAGACTGACTAAAATGAAAAGAATGACCTTGTGGAAGAGCTATGAGAGATAAGGGTGGCAGGGTTTAGAGGCCATACATGCACACAACACACATACATATACACAATACACTCACACACACACCCCACACACACTCATACAACATACACATTCACACACACAACATACATAATACACTCACTACTCACACATACACCCCATACACACTCACATACAACATACACAACACCATATACACAACACACACAATACAAACACATCACACCACACAATATACACAAACACACTACAGCATAGAAAACACACCATACACACACACAATACACCCACACAACACACATACAATACACCCAACATACCTCGCATGCAGAAAATAAGAGTAAACACCTAATTCCTTGATCCAAAAAAGTTGTATTACAGAGAAAATTACATTTGGTGCAATGCAACTTATTCATATTTCTGTCTTACAAAATCTGTCTCTGCCTTTCATGTTTCGCCCTCCCACCCTTCCACCCCACTGGCTTT
This sequence comes from Mesoplodon densirostris, assembly GCF_025265405.1. Classification (NCBI taxonomy): domain Eukaryota; kingdom Metazoa; phylum Chordata; class Mammalia; order Artiodactyla; family Ziphiidae; genus Mesoplodon; species Mesoplodon densirostris. The sequence continues at coordinate 72,731,902 of NC_082677.1, read as the reverse complement.
GCCTCCTGCAAACATCTGGGTGCTGGTCTCCTGGGGGCAGATGTGACTATTCTTTATCAGACGTTTTCAACCCAGGCTGTCCCCTGTCTGCCAGCACACTTGGCACTTCCATTGGTTTACTTCTTTATACCCGCTTCTTGACTCGTTTAGAAAGATTCCAGATTCTGTCCCTCTCCAAACAGAGCTAGTGGCTTCCGCGTTCCAACTTGTAATAGGGCTCTGAATTCACCACTCATCTGACATTGTCTCTTCTGTTATTTGTGTGTGTGCTTATACCTTAAACCTGTATTAAGATGATTTTTCTATCATTCTGTTGGGGTTTGGGAAGGATATGGAGATTGTTAATCACATGTGTTCATTCTGTGTTTAAAGGAAAGTCCCTATAATAAGTCCACCTGGACATGTAACCTTATTTGGAAATCGGGTCTTTGCAGATGTAATTAAGATGAGATCATACAGGATTAGGGTGGGTCCTAATTAAAGAATTAGTATCTATACAAGAAGAGGACAGATGCACAGTGAATGCCATGCGAAGACAGAGGCTGAGATTGGAAGCCACAGAACATCAAGGAAAGCCAAGGCTTACCCGCAACCACCAGAAGGTATGACAGGGGCATGGAACAGATCCTCCCTCAGAGCCTCCAAAAGAACCAACCTTGCCGCATCTTGATTTTGGACTGCTGGACCCCGGAGCTGCAAATGAATAAGTTTCTGCCGTTTTATGCCATCAGTTTGTGGTGCTCTAGGAAACCAATATACCAACGAATCAGAAACAACTAGCTTTAACATTAGATGGTCCTCATTACAGATGTTGTGTATGTATGTATATATACATGTGTACATGTAATAGATTGACAGAAATATTTCCAGTATAATGAGGTAATTCTGTACATTCTGCATTATTAAACATTATTTTACTTGAATTTATCTGAAGAAAAAGAATAGATTTGTCCTATTAGTCCAGTGATGGTTTTTCCTATTTCTGTGCTAATATCTTTGTGTTTAAATTTTTATAGGACAAACGCTTATCACTCTTCTTTTTCAAGGTCTTTTTTTTTGGCCTCACCGCACAGCTTGCGGGATTTTAGTTCCCCGATCAGGGATCAAACCCAGGGCCCTGGGCAGTGAAAGCGTGGAGTCCTAACCACTGGACCGCCAACAAGTTCCCTTCAAGGTTTTCTTCATCATTTACAACCATGTGATCTTCCCTTCAAAATTTAAAATTAGTCAGTTCTAACTTATTCTCAAGAGAATCTGGAATTCTGATGGAAATTGTGCTAATTTTCAAATTTGGCTTGGGAAGAATTGGCATATTTTTGGTACTGATTTCTCATCCACAGATACGGCAGGTTTTTCATTTTTTCTGGTCTTGTTTCCGCCTTTCAGCAAAGGACAAGGGATTTCATCAACAGGATCTTGTAACTCGTTAAACTTTGTTCCCAATGTTTTGTTTTTTTTTTCTTTTTTTTTAATGGTACGCGGGCCTCTCACTGTTGAGGCCCTTCCCGTTGCGGAGCACAGGCTCCGGACGCGCAGGCTCAGCGGCCATGGCTCACGGGCCCAGCCGCTCCGCGGGATGTGGGATCTTCCCGGACCAGGGCACGAACCTGTGTCCCCTGCATCGGCAGGCGGACTCTCAACCACTGCGCCACCAGGGAAGCCCTATTTTATAGTTTTTGACGCTGTTGCAGATACAATATTTTTATTTTTAATAGGTTATTGCTTTTTCAAAAGGAAAACTGCTAGGTTTTCCTCTGCTTCTCTCGAGTTTTAAGCCTTTTACTGAACTCAGGTTTAAAACGGAGGCATGAGTTTTCGCACTTGGCCGCTGAAGCCCTACATAAGCACTGGCTTCCATGTATCTCAGTCCCCTTTGTACCCAGTGAGCTTCACAACCACGTCATAAAGCGTGGTGTCTGGTGTCTCCACAGCGCAAATGAGGGAGCTCAGCTCAGAGAGGCAAGTGATCTGCCCAGGGTCTCTCTGACACCATTTTGGCCTGCCTGACAAAACCAGTTCCTAGGATACAGCGCAGTCAGGAACTTGGTACCGAGGCACGATTTCATTCGCACCAAAACGGGACAGTTCCATGCTTACGGTGTCAGCATCTTACCAGAAAGCAAAACTGCTCTAGAGCGGAGACGAAGGTCCCCCGCGTGCGCGCGGCACATCGCCTCGGGGCTGGCGGAAAGAGCCGAGCGCGCTCGGACGCGCTCGCCACGCCTTCCGCAAGAAGCGTCAGGGGGCGGGGCTCGCGTGACGGCGCGTTGCGCGCAGGGCCTTGTGGGAGGGGCGGCCGGTGCAGCCGCGGCTGCCATCTTAGCAATTCCTGGCGTTGCGGCCTTGTCGTTGGCGGCGGCCTTCGTGGCGGCCGTCGGCCTCAGGGGGAGGCAGAAAGTCAGCTCGCTGATAGCTCTCCTTCCCCAAGCCTCGACAAGACTGCCAGCCCCCTTCCGGAAGCAGAGACGAGGGCAGCCGGGCACGTGCGGGGCCCGAAGCCAGCGGTTAGTCACAGCGTCGCCCGGAAGGATGGGCCGGTCTCGGAGCCGGAGCTCGTCCCGCTCCAAACACACCAAGAGCAGCAAACACAACAAGAAGCGGAGCCGGTCCCGGTCGCGGTCTCGGGACAAGGAGCGCGTGCGAAAGCGCTCCAAGTCCCGGGAAAGTAAACGGAACCGGCGGCGGGAGTCGCGGTCCCGCTCGCGCTCCACCAACACGGCCGTGTCCCGGCGCGAGCGGGACCGGGAGCGCGCCTCGTCCCCGCCCGACCGCATCGACATCTTCGGGCGCACGGTGAGCAAGCGCAGCAGCCTGGACGAGAAGCAGAAGCGAGAGGAGGAGGAGAAGAAAGCAGAGTTCGAGCGGCAACGAAAAATGTGAGCGCCCGCGGCGGGAGGGGCCGGGAGCCGGGAGCCGGGGAGGCGGCGGGTGCGGGGTGGCGGGGAGGGGGGAGCTGATTGGCCCTGGGGGGAGTGAAGGAGGTTAGCGGGGTCGCAGGGACCGGCCCCGAGCGGCTGCAACCCTGGCCTATGGAAAGCCTGGGGCAGGCCAGACCCATGAGTTGGCTGGGAAGGGCAGTAGTGGGGATGGAGCTGGAAGGGCTTGGAGCAGGGCAAGCGTTTTTGGCGCGAGAGGAGGAGGAGCGTCCCGGAAGTAGGGGGTGGAGTTCCGTGTGGGGTTGGAGCGGGCCGGCCCCGGGAAGTGGAAGGAGGACGTTGGGGGCCCCCTGCAGAAGAGCGTTCTTGCCTTGCACCCTAAACGCGGGACAGGGATTCTCGGAGGTGAACCGCTTCAGGTGGTTGAACGTACGCGGACCCAAAACAAGTCCTTTTACTTTAGTGTACTCCTGCTGTTAGAGACGTCGCGGTCGCTTTTCCTGTCTCGGGCCTGCTCTTTTTGTTTTCTGAGGTGTAAAAACAGAATGCGCGCAGCTTAAGTGTGCAGTGAGGTAAATGAATCTTGACGCCTGAGTTCACCTGTGTGACCAATCGAAGCCTGCTCCGTCTTTTCACTCTGTACTAGTTATGGGCTGTAGGTCTCCGTAGCACACTTCGGTGCAAGACTGTAACTCGTTTCCCTTTGTGGTGTATACGTGCTGTTCAGAGGATAGAATATTCGCTTTTACTTTTGCATTGGTCATATGCAGAAGAGTCACCTCTCAAGTACCTTTTGGTCTAAGAGTAGGTGCAAATGATTCGAAACGAATGAAATTTTGGTTTTAAAGTGTAGAGTTGTGTTTTGGTTCAAGACCCTGGTACTCTGATGCGCTGGGTATTCTTTCCCAAAGCCACGTTGAAAGGTGGAGAGATTTGCCAGCTCTCCCTGTTTAACCAGCCATCTTCCTCAGTTCTTCAGTGCATGTTTAGAAAGTGCTCATAAGGCAGGAGAGTTACTGAATATAGAATTTTCCTGAGACAGATTTATGAGTCCTGAACTGTGTAGGCGTTTTCAGTCTTTCTGCAGTGTAGTTTGTGTTATGTTCCAGCGAAGCTTGTTTCTGAAAGGAAATCATTAAGAGGTAGGAGACTGGAAAACTGACTACTGTTACTGGAGGAAGCAGTACCTGGAGAGCTCTTTCACTGCGTTTCTTTAAAACATGCACAACGCGTGCATTTTTCCTTTACTTAGAACTGTCGGTGGGAAGTATGAACACCGAGTACGAATAATTGTGTCACAAGAAAACTTGATTGTATAGAATCCAGTTTTTTTGGTCTGGAACAAGATCCTTAACTGTGAAGATGTAGCTCTCAACTGACTGTCAACAGATGAACATTTCAAAGAATTACCTAAGACAATTCTGAGATAGTATTTCCATGTGAAAACAAAGGATACCTCCAAAGAGTAATGACTTGCCATTCATTAGAGAGCTGAGACTTATGGGGAAGAGTGAAAGGAAACTTGGTGTGCAAGGAATAGATAGAAGCATTTAGCAAGCTACACGCGAATAGCAGAGAAGAAATCCAGGGATGAAATGAGAAAGTAGAGCAGTTATATCGTCCCAAGTTGATAGAGGAAGCACAGTGCCGTTAGCATTTATGAAGGGGGGAGCGGGCAGAGCTAGCAGCCACCTGTACACGGAATCCCTGCGTGTTGTGCAGCAGGCACTACTTAGTACGGTCTAACGCCTACAAACGCAGAGGAGACGATTGAACGATCTAGGTTTTGCAGTCATGGGAATGGGCAGAAGTCGTTGTTTATTTACAAATCCTGTTGGTTAGTTCATTCAACTGACCCTTACGGAGCATCTTAGTAAGTGCCAGACACTATGCTAGGAGCTGTTAATCTGAAGATGATTGACCCCTCCGAGGTCTCCATCTAGCTTGAAGACAGGTAGGTAGATAATAATACAGTGTGGTCAATTCGGTGATAGTGATGTGACTGTAAAAAGGAAGCATCCTGGATGGGTAAACACCTTAGTGCTCCTCGGGAGTGAGTGGCAGGTAAAAATAGGATTCTGTCAGGCTAAGCATAGGAGGATACATGTGGACCAAGGGAGGGAGCCCCCTCCACCCCTGCCAGAATAAAGGGAGGGGTGCGGTATGGTCTTAGGTGGAGTAAAGAGGTGACTATTGACTGGAACACATGAATTTCTGTAAGTATTCAAGTCATGGAGTGGCTGGAGAGGTAGGTAGAGGCTGGGAATCATGGGAAGGGTCTTGCCATATTAAGGAGCTAGGATTTCATCATAGGAACCAGAAGGGTTTTAAGCAGGCAAATGGCGTGGGACTGTAGGTTTGTTTTTAAACGGAGCATGTACTGCTGTGTAGGATAGAAAGTTACAGTAAGTCCACATAGGAGTAGTGAGGGAGCAGTTGTTGGAATGGAAGAGAGGGGCAGATTTAAGAAGCATTTAGGGCAAATAAAATTGGATGTGAAGCATAAGGGAAATAAAGCATTGTTTTGGCTCTCATGTTTATATCGTGGCTATTGCATCTCAGCCACCAAATGTTTAAGTAACTGCTGTGGGTCAAACACTAGTTAAAATGTCAGAAACCTGGACTTGGCATTTCCAATGCAGGCGCTAGATTTTGGATATAGTGAGTTCATCCAAGGTTGATACGGGGGACTGAAGCCTGGGGGAAACCTTGAGAGTAGATAGAACGGCCCAGGCAGAGTGGAGGGAGAAGAGCAGTTGGTTCATGGGACTGAAAGAGCCTTCGGGAATGTCCGGATGTACAGTTGGACAAAGGGAGACAAGTGTGTGATGGAGTAGAGAGAGAGAAGGTACCACAAGAACACGCACTGTCAAGTGTGCCTTCTAGAGGTCCAGTGTGAGATGGAGAGAGACGGCAAAATTAAAATCTCTTGGGCTTAACCGATTAGAAGGTCTCCTTAAGGTTGGAAACCAGATTGTTTTGCCATTTACAATTCTGAGGCCTTGAATACACTACCTACCTGTGAGCTCGATTTTCTTATCTGTAAAATGGAGATACCTGTCTTGCTTATTGTGAAGATTAAATGTATTTAGGTGATACTTGGCATGTGTGTAATGAGACTCAGTAAATAATGTTATTTAATGCAATTTTTTTACATGTAGGCAGATTGAACCTGGTGATTCTTACAAGTGATCTTACAAGTTACAATCTTGATGCAGTAAAAGGCAGACCTTAAAATTTAAAAAAAAATTTTTTCCTCACTGTTGAAAAGTTCATTCCTGTGGTTGAAAATTCACTTCAGAAGATTTCCTTCTCCTCCTTACGTCCCAGTCATTCAGTGTTGCTATCTCTTTCCTCCTCTGCCCCCTTATCATTTTTCATATGTATTATTTTGAGACGCTTTATGCCTGTTGTAATAACTGTTGGAAAAAATGAGTGGCTGAAAATGACTTGCAGCAGATCAGGATAATATTAATGGCATAGTAACTTACTGTAGCCTGTGGTATCTCAGTTCGCATATACTTGGTGTTCAACTGCATGGCATATCGAGAGCCTTCTAAATCAGAGTGTCTAAAGTGAACTGGGATCTATATGAGTGATTCTTAGAAGAATGCTCATTGGGAGAGCAAATTCGTTATATTGGAACTACGTACCTCAGGGAGGTTAGGGCTTTGAGACAAGACATTAGGGCATAAGATCAAGCTGATGTTGGTAAGAATTTAATCAATTTTTTAGGTAATTATTTTGGTAGCTAAATTTGTGTGCATACCTTTTGCCTTTAATGTTTGTCGTGGAGAAACAGTGCAGGGTAGTAGCATGCTTAAGATCGTTATCTTTGGAGTTGCCTAGGTTGAGGGTCACCTCACAGTCACCTGTTTAGCCTCAGGAGCCATCAGAGATGAACTGGATGCCATGGAATATAAAGCTTTTGGCAGAGTAGTTGGTATCTATTCAGTACTGAGTAAATACTGTTTGCTAATATTATGAAGCAGTTCCTAGAAGGACACTACTAGGGTTGAGTTTGTACATTTTAAAGACTTAAAAATAATATCAACCAATGCTCTGTACAAAGTCATACTCGCATTTAACGATGGGCCCTTGCTGTTTGTTTTAATAGTTGCCATTTTAAAGTTGATTGTGATTAGTGTTCTGAGAGCATGGAGAAAATGAGGACCTACTCTTATCTATTGAAAAACTTCAAGATTTTCATTCAGCCCTTTCATCAGGATCAGAGATTGTTTGTTTCTTTTTTTGGTTGCGTTGGGTCTTTGCTGCTGCACGTGGGCTTTCTCTAGTTGAAGCGAGCAGGGACCACTCTTCCTTGTGGCATGCAGGCTTCTCATTGCGGTGGACTCTCCCGATGTGGAGCACGGGCTCCAGGCGCGCAGGCTTCAGTAGTTGTGGCGCACGGGCTGAGTTGCTCCGCGGCATGTGGGATCTTCCCGGACCAGGGCTCAAACCCATGTCCCCTGCATTGGCAGGTGGACTCCCAACCACTGCACCATCAGGGAAGCCCTCACAGATTCTTAGCAAGGGGATGAATTCAGCAGAGGAGCCTGAGGAAAAGATTAGAGAAAGAAAAGAATATCAAGAGAGTGACAGCTCCTATGACAACAGTTTTAAGGAATGGCTAGGCAGTCATTTTAGGTGAAGGATCTTTCCTAAGATACTAATGGCGAAAATGGGTTGTTGGGTTTTTTTTTTCTTTTCTGAGACAGTTTCAGGGCTTCTTAAGAAAGTTCGCCCTGTAGCTGCCTTATCATTGATTATGATAATAAGTTTGTCATCAATAAGAATGAACTTTTAAAAATTTTAACAGCCACCTACCCCTCCCACCCTCCTTCAGCTAACTGGTAGAGGAAGGCTATGTTGTACTAAGTTTCATTCATTTCTATACCTTATATGTTTGTGCTTTTGTGGGAAAAGACAGACAAAAGAAGAAAAACACAGGGATACAGAGGTTGCTGAAACATGCGGAGAATTTTTACTTATCATGTATGTTAATACTTATATTTAGCTGTAGAACAGAGTCACAGAAGTATAGGCTCTATTAGTAGGTATTAGCGGGGTTCAGGTTTCTAGCACAGCATCTAGTGCATAGTAGGTTGTTCAATAAAGACTTGTCCTATCTCTCAAGTGCTTAATTCTGTTGTTCGTGTGCCCTTGGTTTTCTGGATCCAGGTGTGTGGGGGGAAGGGGATTAAAGCAATATCCGGCTCTTAACTTTTTCAGCACTGGATCTAAAAATTGATTTCAACTTTTTTCTGAGTGCTGAAGTAGCAATTTTAACCTTACCGAAAATAACAGTGACAGCAAAAATTACATCCTTGATCATGCTTGTTGGGGAACAGCTCTGCTCTGGTGCCCTGACCTTGCCTGTCTCCTTGTGTAGGGCGCAGCAGCAAGGCTTAATTACAGTCCTGGGGGTGCCCCGTGGTGCCTTCAGGAACAAAGGGGGATGAGCAGCCTTGTAAGAAACTCCACTAGGCCATTTCTCATCCTCTGGGTTTCAGCTGAGCTTGGGAGTTTCCACTTGCCCCTCCCCTTTAGGCTGGAAAACTGCTGAGCTGTACTTAGCTCGGACTCCTTAGCAGCAGCCACCTACTGCCTACACTGCTTGTCACCCTGTATGGCCTGTCACCTGGCCTCTCTGGTGTCCATCAGTGGGAGCAGAGACACAGGGAGCTGACAGCATGCTGATCTGGCTCCTGCTGTAAGTAAGCAACGGGGTGATTTGAGCTCGTTTTCTCCTTGCTGACCAGAGCTGCGGAGGTGTGGTCCCACTGGCATTGTGCCATATTGCTGTCCTCTAAGGACTGTTTGCCTGACAGAAACCCTGAGCATGTGTCAGGTCTTTTCCACCTTTACCAAATTCCTGAGTTAATTAGGCAGCTTTTCTACTGATAAACTAACCCAAAGCCTTATCCCATTCTTTTCCCTCATCTTTTACTTTGTGTGGAAAGTTTTAACTGGAACTTGGTTTACAGTGTTCTGCTTTAAGAGTTGTACCATTTTTGATATTTTAAAATGAGGTTTCTTTGTAGACGTTGCTACATTTACTAATTTTATAAGAACCAACTAACAGAAGAAAGCGTTGGGGGGGGGGTATGCTTCTGAAACTTCGTGTCATGAAAGCTTTCCAATTCAGCAAAATAGGGTATTAATCCTCATACAGCTGTCATCCAGGTTCAGCAGTTGTTAGCTTGCTTGTTTCATTTCATATTTCTGTCTTTCTCTTTGGATGAAGTAGAGAAACAATATTTTTATATTTGGAATGTAGTTTAATTTCCATTGAAATCACTGCCTGATTTCTTTTAGGTATTCCTGGCCATTCTAGCGTTGGGGTGGATAGCTCTTCTCTTTTACTAAGCTGCTATAGCTAAAGGCTTATTGAAACTACCCTAATACTATATTTCATTCAAAGTTAAAAAAGGAAAAGGAATATAGATAGAGAGTACATGTTAGGCTTTTGTGGGGGTTTTTTCCCCCAGTGAAAATCACCAATAATTTAGCGTTGGGGAGGAGATATTTAAGAAACAAGCAACAGAGTCTTCGGAATGGTTATCACACATATCTAGAACCTAACAGAAATTATGACTTCTCAAGTAGTTACTATCTCCCTGACAGAAATATGTAAAGATTATAAATGCAGAAACAGATATGAGTCAGAATATTAGATACACTGGTGTCAGTATGGTAACACTGTGAATAAATAACAGGAGTTGAGAATGAAAGCACTTCAGTGGGAATTGAATCACCCCCCAAAGCAGAGTTGAGTTGAAGTGGATTGGGTATTTAAAGGTCACTTAGAAACTGTAAAGTCTTCACTAAACAGATAAATTGAATGACTCTCATACATATGTACGAGTCATCAAAAGATAGAAGGGTTACAGATTCTGTTTAATTTTGTGGATTGTGAGAAATATGCAGCATTAATAGATTGACCTCTTAAGATTTAGGTATACTTTCAGAGTCTCTGCATTCATTCTAGCACAAATTATTGTCTCAAATAATGCCGTTCAAGAGAAATACAGTGTGAGCCACATTAAAAAGGAACTAGTGAAATTCATTTTAATATATTCCCAGTCTGTCTCAAAATACTCTCATTTTAACATGTAATCAAATAACAATACTTGAGGTCTTTTATATCTTTTATTCTTAGTAATCTTCAATTCAAACCAGACACATCTGGCTGGTGGCTGTCATATTGGAGGTCATTGGTATAAAATGTGCAAGGTTTCCACTATAGTGCCTTGATAAATGTCAATATCTTCAGCACAGAATTTCATTTTGAGTGAATAAGTTCATTTATAATACCTAAATGGGATTAAAATAATTAAACGATATCATGCTTCATTGAACTTTTTAGAAGTGATACTAATATATGTCATCCACTTTCCCATATCTAGAAGAGCTTTGAATTGAAAGTCAGTTAACGAAAGAAAAGGTGCAGTAAAGGGCAAAAGTTTAGAACCTGAATAAGTTTGCCTGTACTTTTGCTAAAAACTACAGTATGTTGCTTTAGCAGTCTGAATCTCTGAGTCTGTCTTTATTCTGATCTTGCTTGGGGTGGGGGAGGGGAGAATGAATTTAGCTGGTCTGAACTGCTTGCTACATAATAGTTTCTCCTGATTTCACTGTAGCTCAACCCTTAGACTGAATGGATTGACAGATGAGCAAATCATATATTTAATAGCTTGTCCTTTCCTTATGAAGCTGGTAACGAAAGTAGATTTCCTGTTTCAGATTCACTCTACAGTTCCTAAAACTACTGCATTAATAAGCTGTTTGTATAGACTAGTCTTTTTGTATTTACTTTAGAAAGTGACAAAAGAAAAAAACATGATTTTATATTTATTTGAATTTCTGTATCTCTTAATCTTTTGGTATCTATCATTTCCTTGAATGTTACGTGAAAATGAGTTGTAAAATCTTAGAAATATGTAAGCAGACTCAGTGTTTTACAGACTCACAACTAGTTCTATTTCAATTCTTAGGTTTATTTCTTACATTATCTAAATCCTTTCCCCACTTTGTTTGCTAGTCGGCAGCAGGAAATAGAAGAAAAACTCATCGAGGAAGAAACGGCACGAAGAGTGGAAGAATTGGTGGCAAAAAGGGTGGAGGAAGAATTGGAGAAAAGGAAGGACGAGATTGAGCGAGAAGTGCTCCGAAGGGTCGAGGAGGCCAAGCGCATCATGGAAAAGCAGTTGCTCGAAGAACTCGAGCGACAGAGACAAGCTGAGCTTGCAGCGCAAAAAGCCAGAGAGGTAACGCTCGGTCGTTTGGAAAGTAGAGACAGTCCATGGCAAAACTTTCAGTGTCGGGTGTGCCTGCTGCGCAGTTCAGAAAGAGATGGAATGCAGACCAATTCCTTTCTCGTCTAAACTTAACATTGCTGCGAAAGTTAATTTTTTAGCCTATTCAGATGTGCTGACTGATACTTAAAAGCTATTTTCATAAAACTATCCAAGGATACTTTTTGATTTAATGGAGCTGGCTTACATATTTGAGAAGTGTTTGAAACTTTTGCCATGGCTGCAGGACTTACATTCTTTTTTTGGGAGGGTGGGGGGAGACAGGGAGTGGTAAAGGGAAAAGGTTAAAAATCCACCTGTGGTTACGTGTTCTTCTTTTCTGTTTATCTCTCTTATTGCCTAGACTGTGAGAGGCTTTTTGCCTTCAGTCAGATTAAAAAGAGCAGGGCCTAACATTGAGTGATAGCACCTGCTTTTGATAAGTAGGTTTTCTTGCTCTTCTTTTTTTCCTTCTTTTATCCCTCACCCCCCTACCCCAAATCCTGCCTCAACACAACGGACTAATTCTAGCATTCTGATCGTAAGGCCCTCCGTTTTCCTAATGTGTTGCAAAGATCTTTTTAGGAAAAATGTCCAGATTATTCGTCCACTTTTTTAGTATCTACTAACAACTCCTTTTTTTCTCTAGAGAGTTATGAAGGAACAGGTTGTCCTTGTCTGGAGTCAAGCTAAACACATGATTTGTTTTATCAGCAGCTGGAGCAGAAGTTGAAAATGTCTTTCTGTGAGACAGTAATTTGCTACTGAAGCTTTATGGCTTATTTGCACTGATTACTCCAGTATCCTAAAACTTGTTGAAAGTCACTGGCACACTCAAGGCAAATTACCTTACAGCACCGTGTGTGTCCCTCAACATAGTTTGCACAGTGACTGTGAATTCCATTGGTGTGTGCCGTAGGAAATCCCGTGGTTATATTTTCTTGAACTTCAATGTTTGACTCAAAATATGTGACTCATTGTCATTTTTAATCTTGGCATTATTGTGGACAAGTTGACGTCTTATTAAATCTCTTGTTTCCCAGTAAGCTTAGCTTTTCAAATGCATTTTCCCTTGTGCTGTCTTTAACTAGATATACATGTCTATATTTGGTGGATATCACAAACTCTGTGCCATTGAGTATATGAAATTTTTGTTAGTGCCTTTAATAATGAAGATACTTTTGGAGTAATGGTGCTGTCTTGTAGCGAGTTATTAATCATAGGAAGATTTTTTTCTCTTCATTTGCTTTTTGTTTCATATTAACAATTTTTTTTTACACGGACACAACCCTCTGACAGTCTTTCCAAATATTAAAATCATTTGAATATGTATGCTGTGATCTCAACACTGCCCAAACCATCAAGCAATCTTCATATAGTTTGCATTATAAAATCTCATTAAGTTCTCCAAGAAAAAATAAATTACAGAATTTTATTTCCTGACCATGCACCCCCTGGATTCCTGAATTTCAGTTCAGATTGTAGATGACAAGATAAGCTGCCTTTAGAAATTGTCAACATCTGAATGTTAAGTCCATTCTCCCCATGGAAGAAGCCCTTAGTTCCATGAAGTATGGATTACCATTTGTATTTTTCACTAACAGTAAATGTATTTTTCTTATTAATTGTTTGCCTTAGGAATGATGAATTACATTTTTTGTTCCTTCTTACCATAAACATCTGCATTCCTCAGCTCAGCCTTCCTTGTATGTTGTTTCTTTATAAATGGTTGAGCTGCTGATGCAGGTATTGCCAAGCTAACAGTACAAATCATTTTAAAGAGGAAGCTGGCGCGTATGGCAGCCGAGGAGCACACTCTGCAGGACACTGGACAAGACAGTAAATATTCAACTTTTAATGCTGATTAAAGGAGTATAGGTAAAGAATACGTAGGTATACATAATTGGTGAGACAAATATTCACTTTATTTATATTTTATATATTATTTTTTTAATTTGGTAAATACTATCCAGTTTTGTAGTTGTCCTTGTTGATTTGTGTGATATTAAAGTATTAGTAATAATTGCCAGGAAACTGTCATTAGGGAGGGTTTAGTTGGTTGCTGTTTGGACTGGGAGGGATGATTTAAATTTAGTACTAGAAACAAATTTTAGTGACTGCACAGTTTTATCATTTGTCAGACAGAAGGTAGCTATAAAGCTACCCTGTTTAGTCAGATCGAAAAAAATCAGAGGAAGATTAGTAAATATTTTATCAATAAAAAATATTTTATTTTTCTAACATCTTAACATGTCCTCCCCTTTAGGAGGAAGAACGTGCAAAACGTGAGGAGCTAGAGCGAATACTAGAAGAGAATAACCGAAAAATTGCAGAAGCACAAGCCAAACTGGTATGTATAAAGCATTCGTGAAAAATATTTTAGAGTTCTCGGGACTATTTTAAGGGATTTGAGGGAAAAGTAGGAATAGTTGACTAGATTTTAGCTACTGTCTTCTAGAGGAATCTGTTTGGGGCAAGCCAGAAATTCTGATTAATCTGGAGAAAATTCCAAAATTCACAGTGGTTTGAAACAGCTTTCCTAGGGGAAATTGTACTATCCCCATCCCTAATTTCTTCTGTACCTAAAAAAACAAAAACAAAAACTTGAAGGTTCGTAATTAAGCCTACTAATATGCAGTGTTTCACTTGGCATTAGTTGCTTTGTTACCAGTTACTAGACAGAATAAGTAGAGAGTATATATTTGATAGTAAGTGTATTAGATTAATAAATTTTTTTCATATTTCATGTTTATAATCTAACAAGGAACACAGAGACTTAAATAATTACAATATGAGGTACGGGTGTAAAAGGAGATACAATTTTTACATTTTAATAAAGAAGTCAGTATAAGAATATTGAAGTAAATATTTTAAATAGAAAAATTAATACATATCACTTCTATTTTTCTTTCCCATTCTGTATTTTAGTACTTCTCTTTGTTTGTTTGTAGCATATACTAACATTTAAAATAGAATTTAAAAATAGATATAATTTTGGGGGTAGTAGGGTTTTCCCAATTAAGAGTATGAATATATTTTGAAGCATTCTCAGCATGATGTAAAAGAAAGCTAGAATTAAAGGACTATGGATATAAATAAATCAAAAAATGAAGGGGCTTCCCTGGTGGCGCAGTGGTTGAGAGTCCGCCTGCCGATGCAGGGGACACGGGTTCTTGCCCCGGTCCGGGAAGATCCCACATGCCGCGGAGCGGCTAGGCCTGTGAGCCATGGTCGCTGAACCTGCTCGTCCGGAGCCTGTACTCCGCAACGGGAGAGGCTGCAACAGTGAGAGGCCCACGTACCGCAAAAAAAAAAAAAAGAAGAAGAAGGATAGTCAGACATTATAAGGGAAAATTTTCTTTTCCTTATGAAGATGGCATATAGGAATTGTACTTCAAAGTAAGAATATAAATCAGAGATAGAGGGAAATTTACTTAGGATGAATGAGGATTTGTGGTATTTACTGCCCAGGAATGAAGACATGACCCTAGAGGGACTCTTGGTTATAGACAAGTTTTGTCTAGTTAGAAATGTGTTGAGAATCATGCAGCCATAGGAAGACATTTGCTGCTAAGTCATACTTTTGACTGGGGGAGAAAAGCAAGATGTAAGCTCCAGTTAAGCGATTCAGAAAAAACAAATTCTGTGACTGTGTTTATAAAGGCACAGAAAAAGATCTGGGAGGATCTAAGTAATTAACAGTGGATCCCACTGGGGGGTTGGTGAAGGAGGACTGTAAATAATTGTTTTATAGTGAATAAGAATGGGGAAGTTAAAACCACCAGCAGTTGGTTCTAGAGTATGATCTTTTAAAAGATAATCTGCCCCAGATAAGAGCCAAACTAGAAATACCCTAAACAACTTACTGAACATGATGCCAGGGATTCTTAATATCGCTGTCCTGGTTACTGTGAAAGCCACAAGGAAAGGGAAAGACCTACTCGTGCTTTACCAATGAAAAGACCTTAAAATCTGCTTAGGTGGAAGAAGCACCATGAATATGAGGTGGGTGAGAAATCATAATAAGATGTATCAATACATGCTGATTAATACATATGTGATAATGCTTTTTTTTTTTTAGTGATTCCACATAAGGAGAAAATCTCATGGGAAGTGTGCATCTTAATTTTAGTTTTGAAGGTTGAGCTTTGAAAGGTAGATATAGTCTTGTTTCTAAGGCCATGGATATTTGCAGAAGAGATGAACAGTATAGTTGGTGCTAGAAACATTGAAGCAAAGTTACCCAGTACGTGGGATAGAATTCCTCTTAGAACGTGGTGTAAGAGACTGTATAGGGAGTTCAGTTTGCGGATGTCCTGAAAGGCCAGATTGTGACTTCTAGAGCAAAGGTTCTAAACTTGGTATACCCTGCCAAAGTCTTGATCCTTTCTGACCCTGGGGTAGCTGTCTGAGTGCCTAGGGACAGCTTGGCCTCCTTATGTTCCTCTAATAGCCTTCTTTGTTTACCCAAATGAACCATAAAAATAGGCGAAGATTAGCAAAGCATATTCTAAAGCAGTGCTTTTCAAGTGGTGGTAAAGTTGCCCAGATTTTGTTTTTGTCTTTTAATCCCAGTTTGTCTCAGACCTCTACTTTTGCAAAATACAGTTAAGACGAATTATTAGAAAAATTAGGTCAAATTGCTATAGAAGTTTCTAAAATGCTTATTCTTGGCTTCTGCATATCTTGTTGTGGATCAGTTATAGTTTGCACTGTTGTTGGTCCATGGGCCATACTTAGAGTAGCACTGCTCTAGAACCCTTGAGTTTGACTTCATATTAATAGACTGTGCAGTGACGCTGCTCTGACTGCATGTTATCAATAAAACTTGAGTGAAAGGGTATCTTAGGGGAAAAGAAGCTTGAATTTGAGGAAAATTTGTAAAAATTTGGACATAACTAATTTGCTTCTTGTGTTCAGTAATGTTGGAAGCATAAAAAATTATTGTTCCTGTTGGAGAGAATTAATTTTTATTTGGTTCTATTGGTGGCCACGTCCTTGCCGGGAAAGTAGAGTACCCTTTGTGTAGGAAGAGACGAGAAAATGTTACTGTATAAACATGCAGGGCACACTGTTGCAGTTTCTCTCATATTTATTGTCCTTTCCCCTTCCTCTCAATTTTGAGCACAGTTCTTTAATCTTTATACACGTTTCCTAGTATTCACATTAGGAAATACTACATAAAATATATTGAAAGTCTTGTTAAAATAATAGACATATGAATAAAAAGTAATTTGGAGATAAAAGTAGCCAGGATGTTAAGTTCTCTTAAAGGCTTTAGTGTATTAATTGTGGAGACAAGGCCAACTCCAAGAAAAGTCAGCTAACTATATGGAAATATTTGCTGAGTGGTATGAGTTACATGAGGTAACTGACATAATTGCCCTGGGAACCTTCCTGGAAGAGAGACCACTGCTCTGGACCTTGATGGACAGTTAGAAATTGAATTTAGGGTGAGGACAAGAGGGTGAGGAAATGAAGTAGGGCAAAGACCTTTAGGGAAGTAGAATTAGAAAAAAAAGCAAGAATGTGTGGGATCTCTTGGGATAAGCAGTAGTAGTTGTAGTAAACCCACTTTATGTGTAGTCAGAAGTTCAGGTTTTGAAAGCAGATTAGACAGGTTGGAAAAGAATGTACCCTGGGGGAGATTTCTTGTCTATAACCATGAAAGAAGAACACAGTGATCTCTTGTAAATCAATAAAGGAGACCAACTTCCTGAAAGGGGGGGAAAAAACTACTTCGAGATGTAAAAGAGGTAATTTCACACAAGTAAAATGAAAAGGAGCTGTAATTCCTGAAAATAAATCCCAACCTTAATGGAAAAGCAAAGAAATGCCCCCTCTCTTTCTTTTTCTCTAATACTACATACCAAATTTGAAAAGACTTTTTTTTCCCCCTGTTAGTACCAAGTGTTGGCAAGAATATGGTATAAAGAGACCCTTTATATAGTGCACTATCCTGGGAGTGTAAATGGATATGACCATTTTAGAAAATACCAGTAAATCAGTATATACCAGGAACCTTAAATTTTAATTCTGCTCCTCAGAACTTACCTAATGGAAACTGAATCCAGTACAAATCAATTCACACACAAAAATGTTTTCCCCTTATTTGAACAGTGAAAATTGCCCAGGTTTTTAGATAAATTGTAACACATACATACAGTGGATTTTTCTGTAGTCAAAAAGCATCTGATAATACAGGGGAAGTAGCTAAATACAAAACTTACATATACATCATGATTTCCCTAATTTGAAATGTACATTTGTACATTTAATAGAAAATATGCCAAAGTACTGAGAATAGTTATCTCTAATTGGTAAGCCTATAAGTAATTTTATACTTTTCTCCAGTTTCTACTTTTTTTTTTTTTACAAGTAATGTGTATCACCATTATGATCAGGTAAGAATAACTAGTAAAGAAAGTAAATTTAAGCCACACTTAGACTAACTTTTAAGTAAGCCCTCATGACAAAACTTCAAAGATTGCTCCCAGTAATGTCTGTAATAAGGAACAGATTAACTAAGCCATACGGACTCTCATATATGATACACGATAAGTGGTCTAGACCAAGAGTAGTTTTTGCTTATTTTAGTTCCAAGTTGTTTATCAAGATACTTGATTTTATCTGTCCATAAGGAGGCAAGAAAATATTAACGAACATACGTATTTGGTTTATAAAATCAAACAAAAATTAATCCAAATGTGGATTGGCTTGACTTGGCTTTTTGGCAGATTGGTTCCTAGTTCTTGGGTTAGTATTGGCATTGCACAGCTATCATCAGACATTTGAAAGGCTGTTGTTAGTATGATGGAGAATTTTAATTTTCTTTAAAACGTTAAAAGTAGTACTTAAAATTTTTCAAAGTCCTCTTCTTCACACAGTTTTTAGTGATGCGTCTGGGAAAAGCCCAGATACTATTCTGAAATGTGTATGAATCTTATTTATTCAGAATGGGAAACAGACTAAATGAAGGTGGTAGGTAGGTGTTGCCATGGAATGAAATGTTCTAGGAGGTTATGTCAGTAGGAAAAACGACCCCTCAAACTGTCCCCTGAAATTCTGGGTCTATAGTATATTTCCTCTCTTTAATATTGAAATACTTTTCCCCTTTTCCCTTTTGCCAGTCAGGGAGAGTGAGTGTGCTCATGGTGCTATATATATAACACGTGGTGTCTCACCAGCTTGAGAGGTGAAGGGATAGTACCATGTTTACAGGTTGACTGTATAGGAAATGTATTCCACATACTTCAGTTTCAAGTAAACCAGATCTCACTTTGCAATTAAGAGATAGCTCTGAAAAGAGTTCTTAGGGAGATGTAAGAAAGAATTTTTTAATGTTTGTGTAGTAGACAGAAAAATGTCTCCTGCCCCCCAAAAAAGATATCCATGTTCTGGGCTTCCCTGGTGGCGCAGTGGTTGAGAGTCCGCCTGCCGATGGAGGGGACGTGGGTTCGTGCCCCGGTCCGGGAAGATCCCACGTGCTGCGGAGTGGCTGGGCCCGTGAGCCATGGCTGCTGAGCCTGCGCGTCCGGAGCCTGTGCTCCGCGGTGGGGGAGGCCACAGCAGTGAGAGGCCCACATACCGCAAAAAAAAAAAAAAAAAAAAAAGATATCCATGTTCTAAGTCCTAGAACCTGCGAGTGTTACCTTATATGAGTTAAAGAGTCTACACAGATGTGAATAAGTTAAGGATCTTGAGGTGGGGAGTTTATCCTGGATTATTACTGTGCCCTGAATGCCTTTACATGTATCCTTATAAGAGGGAGATGGAAGGAGATTCTACCACAGAACACAGACAGGAGAAGCCAAAGACAGAACAGAGAGAGATTTGAAGATACTGGCCTTGAAGACTGGAGTGATGTGGTCAGAAGACAGGGAATCCTCTTAGCAGCCACCAGGAGTTGGAAGAAGCAAGGAACAGACTCCCTTTAGATCCTTGAGAGGGAGCACAACCCTACTGACACGTTGATTTAGGTCCAGTAATCCTGATTTTGGACTTCCGGCCCTCAGAATAATCTTGTGCTGTTTTGAGCCTACCTAGTTTGTGATAACTTGTTACCTAAAAATGTGGAAGTGTTTCTGGTATTGGACAGTGGGTAGAGGCTGGAAGAATTTTGAGGTACATGATAGAAAATGCCTAGACTGTTAGTAGGAATATGGACTTTAAAGGCACTTCTGGGGACTTCCCTGGTGGTCCAGTGGTTAAGAATCCGCCTTGCAATGCAGGGGACGTGGGTTTGATCCCTGGTCGGGTAACTTAACTAAGATCCCACATGTCGCAGGGCAGCTAAGCCCACTCGCAGCAACTAGAGAGCCCACGTGCCGCAACTACAGAGCCCATGCACTCTGGAGCCCATGTGCCACAACTAGAGAGGAGCCCGGGTGCTGCAGCTAAGACCCAACACAGCCAAACATGAAGAAAGAAATCCCTTTTTTAAAAAGGCACTTCTGGTTAGGGTTAGAAAGAAAATGAAAGCATGTTATGCAAACTGGAGGGAAGGAATTCCTTGTTATATAGTGGAAGAAAACCCAACTGAACCTGTGTCCTACAGTTGTGTGAAAGGCAGAACTTATCTAAGTGACGAAGTTCATATATAGCTGAAGATATTTCTAAGCAAAGTGCAATCTGGTTTCTTCTCAATATTTATGTAAAATGCAAGAGGAGAGTAATTGAGGAAAGAACCAAGAAGTAAAATAAATGAGAACTTGATGTTTGGGGAAATTTTTAGCCTATTTAGATTGCAAAAGATGCTAAAATTAGATTCACTATTAGAAAAACTTGCTCTGGAAAGAAGGCTAAGGGTATGACTGGACATCCTTTTGCTAATGCTGAAGAGTTTATGCCTGTGACTCATAGGTTACCTCGGCCATTTTAGCAAAAGCCAGGATTAGATGAGATTATCCAGAAAAGACCTGTGGAAGAGCCTGTTGTCTAGTGGCCTGATATACATGGGAGACTCACAGTGTTTTTGAGGGTGTTATATCAGCAGAAGCACTGCCAACATGGATTGAAAGGGAGAGAAGACCTAATGATGAAAGGCTTTCAGACGTCACTAACATAGGAAAAGGTGATATGAAGTCAGAAGAGAAATATGAAGGTACTGGCCAAAGGCATGTGGCCCTGGAATATCAACACTGTGATTTTGTTGCAATGATACTGATTTTGGACTTCCTGCCTTCAGAATAAACTTCTGATGTTTTAAGCTATCCAGTTTGTGGTAATTTGTTACAGTGGCTACAGGAAACTAACATAGTTGGAAAGAGAATGGGGCATTTATGCTAGAGTGAGTGTATTATGTAAGTTAAAAGAGCACAGTACTTAGGATGGCTCGTAATGACATATTTATACATTTTAATAGATAGGAAAATATGGTATGGCATCAAATGTAAATGTCAATTAAATATTTTAATTTGAAAGAGTGGGCAAATTAGGTAAGGATTTTTAAATCATTGAGAGGCTTGTTCCCAGTTGATAAGGTAGAAGGCTGATTTAATGATGTTAATGTATTCTTGGCAACGATTTTTTAAAAACTTTCTGGACATTAATGTATTGACGTTGTGTGGGGTGGTGTGAAGGATGGAGACTAGAAACGAGAAAGCCACTGAGGTCAGTGAAGAAGGTAGGCACTTGATCAGATGGGAGTAGAAAGAGTAACGAGAATAGTTGAGCTTGGCGAGTGATAAGGGTGTACAGAGGGCGGGAGAAGAGGAAAAAGGAAGGAAGGTCAAGTCTGTTGTGGGAACTGGGGAGGACCTGATGTGATCGTGCTAAGAGCCAGGGATCACCAGGCATTAGGAGAACTTTCTCAAAAAGAAGTGAACACTGAATAAGACAAACAGAAGAACTGAGTAAAAGAACAGAGAATTTAGGCTACAGAATATTAAAAGAACCACATCTAGAAGAGTACAATTTTTTTGTGAAATTTATAGGACGTGAATGGTAAAATCCTGAAGGTATCAGATTTCTCTTTTGGCAGTAACACAGCACTCTCTCCAGAGGTCTGGAAGGCAGTGAGTTTTGTACCCAATGTTTCTTTTCAAACCAAGCTCAACTATCAGTCTGTTCCTTCTTGAAGCAATTGTTTGTACTTTAAGTAAAAGGGGGCTAGAAGGAGTGTGGTGGTATGATTTCTCTTTAGATGAGTAGCTAATGATATCCCGTAATGATAGTTTAGTGTATATCCTAAGGAGGTAACTATCAGAATAACTAAATTGCCATGGCCCCTGGGGGAAAAGAGGGAATTGCTTTTTTCAGTCCTTCTTTGTTATTTTCTTTTTTAAACCTTGTACATGAATAACATAATAGTTTGCTAAGGGTCAAAACTAATTACATTAAATTTCTTTTTAATATTTTTTTTACTCATTGTTTATCTAAAAGGGGACATACGTTATACTTGTTATGGAGGGGAGGGTGCATTAAAGAAACAAAATTTCAGAATGGCAGAGTGAAACAGGAGGTATGTTTTGGGAGGTTAAAATGCAGAAATTCACATTTCCGAGTAGGGGCATGATTCCTAATTGTAAGATTTTTTTAGTTCTTCCCATCATCGCAGTAATCACTCCTGATAAATATTTCTATCTTTAGATTTTTGCAGTAGGACCTCTAGGTAAAGTGGGAGGGGAAGACAAAAGATACTGGGAAGGGGGTTAAGTAGACCCTTCTACTATAATGGTATGTTTTGCTCTTGTGTATTTCATCTCAGCAGTCATTCTTTTTGCATGGGGTGCAGGGTTGAAAGCCTTTCTGAGACCAAACAGGGTCCTGGGTGTAGTGGCTGGGAAGGACTGCCCCACTGTAATGGCTCTAGTATGGTGGGTGTATTACCTTTCTCTTTGGCCTCCCTGATGTCCACCACGTTAGCCTTGTAGGAGAATTTAGTGTTGTTCACCTGTATGAATACGAATGTGCATACCCTCCCACCATTTGGAATAATGCTTTCTTTAGCATACATTTGAAGCGAGGGGAGAGGAACAGTGTATATGTGCCAGCAGATGGGATCATCAGGAACAAAGCAGCCTTTCAGACAGTTAACTGCAGAGGGAGGTGGGAGGCAAGGCTTTAGAAGAATACCTAGCAAGTAAGGTGTAGAGTCATACCACACTTACAGATGGATAGGCAGTTTTTTGTTTTTTGGGGGGTTTTTTTGCGGTATGCGGGCCTCTCACTGTTGTGGCCTCTCCCGTTGTGGAGCACAGGCTCCGGACGCGCAGGCTCAGCGGCCATGGCTCACGGGCCCAGCCGCTCCGCGGCACGTGGGATCTTCCCAGACCGGGACACAAACCCGTGTCCCCTGCATCGGCAGGCGGACTCTCAACCACTGCGCCACCAGGGAAGCCCTGGATAGGCAGTTTTTCATCACTTGAAAGCCACTGTATTAAAATGAGAGACGGGTTTGGTTTTTCTCAACTCGCCTGTTTTTTGTTTTTCTTTTTTTCTTTTTTTTGCGGTACGCGGGCCTCTCACTGCTGCGACCTCCCCTGCCGCAGAGCACAGGCTCCGGACGCACAGGCTCAGCGGCCATGGCTCACGGGCCCAGCCGCTCTGCAGCACACGTCCTCCCGGACCGGGGCACGAACCCACGTCCCCTGCATCGGCAGGCGGACTTCCAACCACTGCGCCACCAGGGAAGCCCATAGCCTGTTTTTTTTTTTTAATATTTAAAATTTACTTTTATTGTCAAGATTTATCAGTTTACCAAGACATTCATTAACTTCCAGTTGAAAAAGTTTTTGTAACTTTCAGTTCAACGTAGTTTTCTTATTTTATTTTTTATTTATTTTTGGCTGCGTTGGGTCTTCATTGCTGCGCGCGGGCTTTCTCTAGTTGCGGCGAGTGGGGGCTACTCTTTGTTGTGGTGCGTGGGCTTCTCGTCACAGAGCACGGGCCCTAGGCATGCGGGCTTCGGTAGTTGTGGCTCACAGACTCTAGAGCGCAGGCTCAGTAGTTGTGGCACACGGGCTTAGTTGCTCCGTGGCATGTGGGATCTTCCCGGACCAGGGCTCAAACCCGTGTCCCCTTCATTGGCAGGCGGATTCTTAACCACCGTGCCGCCAGGGAAGCCCCAGTTTTCTTACTTTAGTGCTAAAATAGTTGTTTTCCTTCTCTGGTCACTGTACTTAGGCCCTCAAATATTTTTTGTTTGGTTTAAAAGATAATTCCCAGCATTTTAAAGTTTTGCACTTTACAGTGTGTTCTCTCATAATTATCTTATTTTATCTCGTAATTACCCTGTGATAATTTCATTGTTATTGTCATTGCTGTTAGAGCCCATTCTTTATATATATAGTAAGGATCAAAAAAAATAAGATTTTCCCAGGATTATTGAAGTACTGAAACTTAAAGACCAACTATGCATGTCATAAAATTCTTTTTTGTTTTACAAAAGCCTTATGAGTAAGTTTTACAAATAGGGAGTCCTCCCCTGATGTATTAGAATTGTTGAAAACTTACTACAGGCCACATTTTAGGATACATGTTTTTTTACATAAAGTAAAGACACTTGTATCTGTATCATTCTTTTTATTTGAAAATGTCTTTTTTGGTTATTCTTTCTGCAGTTTTATTGAGATATAATTGACATAACAGCACTGTATAGCATACAGATTTGACTGACATGTGATCACCGTAAGTGTAGTGAACATCCATCATCTTGTTTCTTTCTTTGCCAAGGTGTAATTGTATATGCTTAGCTTAAAGCTGTAATAGAACAACATACAAATATTTAAAAGACGGGAAAGACCTGCTTGATTTCCTTTTTTAGAACAATTCCATTGTCAGGTACTTGTACTAGGCACTGTGTGCTTAGCACTGGGGATAACACTGTGGCTGTAACTCCTGGTTAATGACAGCTCTCCCTCTGTACATACAGACACGCTTTTGTCTCCTGTATTTGTAGACTTCAATGAAACTGAACCTTTTCTTTTTCTTCACTCAAATCTAAAGATAATTTCAGTGCAGTAGAAACAGTATTTTCTGTCTGTGAAGGAAGTTACTTTTTAAATCTTTAGTTTTTTGATTAGGTAATATCACATGATTCACACAGTATTTTTTAATATATTTTCCATAATGTATTTAATAGTCCATATTGATGAATATTTGGGTTTTTCCAGTCTTTTACAAACCATGTTGGAATAAACTTGTTCAATTTTGCATGTATGCAAGTATGTTTATAGTATAAAATCTAGAAAATTAAATTGCTGGATATAAAAGTACTGTGAAATGTAGTTTGGGGTGGATAGTGCCAAAGTAGTTTTCATAAATTTCTCAAATGGGTTGAGGTTGTGATGTTCAAACCCATTAGTCCCCACCCAAGCTTCTTTCTAATCTGCTTTCCTAGGGGCTGAGTTAGAACCTTATGGAAAAGTGAGTCTGGGGTGTTTATCCTGGAAAGAGTTTCCAAAGCACAAGCGTACCCCCTGAGAGTCTTTATTAAGTCTTGATTGAGTTGCATGTGCCATGCTCTTACCCCAAATGTGGGATGATTTATTAAGAGTGGATAAATTTGCATATGAATTTACTAATGGTGATCAGAAGCGGATGATTATTTCTCTTGTAATTATCAGTGAAAGTCTAAACAAGAGAATGGTGATTTTCAATGGACTTTGACACACAGGTAATATTGTCGTAGAAAAGAATGGCATGAGCTGAGCTGGTTGGGGGCAAGGTAGAAAGGATATGGAAAGTCATAAATAGTACGCTAATCTAGGAAGTTAGGCCATGTCTGTGCACAGTGGAAATCATTGGAAGCCTGAGGGCAGGAGAGCACAGTGCTCAGGAAAGGTGAAGCCAGCAGCGTTGTGTGGAGTGGATTGAAGGGCAGAGAGACTGGAAACAAGACCATTTTAGGACCGCGCAAGATCTGGGGCCCCCGAGCCGGCAGGGCGGCAGGGGGAAGGGACAGAGCTGTAGGGGAGAGAGTAGAAAGGAGGAGAGGCTGTAAGGGGAGGATTGACACACCTGAGGGCCGCTGGGTGGTGTCGGGGAAGAGGTATGGGGGGAAGGAAGTAGGCCATGCTGGGTGCGCGGCAGGAGGGAGGCAGAAAGGGCCGATTCCTTTTAGGGTTCAGCTGGAAGAATGTAAATCTTGAACATGTGGAGTTCTGAAGGTATTAAGGAGGTTTCCCAGTTGGCTGTTCCTTAGCCAGCTGGAAATGTAGCTTAGGAGAAAGGTATGGGAGAGGTACTTGGGCTCTCCATTGGGTTTCCACCTTAGGGGAATACAAAGATACAGAAGGTTGTGAAAATCCACTTGCCCGTCTTGCCTGCCCACCTGATTCCCACTTCTTCAGTTTTGGGTCTTCCTCACCTCTGACCGTACTTGGTAACAGTGGATTTGGCCCACTGTCTTCCACCTTTTAGGGTCACGGTCCTTCCCCTTACTTGCTCCCCACCCCACCGGCCTCCATCTTAAAGTAGAACAAACCTCTTTCTAGTGTGACTTATGTCTTTAAAAGTTGGGTTGGTTTTTTTTTTACCTACAAGATAAAATTTAAACGTGTTATTAGGTTGAATACCAGAACTTGTTACCTTTTCCATCTTCTGCGGTGAAGCCTATAATTCAGTCACATTGACTTTTAGTATTCCTGAAAAGAAAAACCTATCCGTGGAGGACCTTAACCTTTTGAACCTTAGTGTTTCATTTATGGGAGGAGAGAAAATTTTTAAAAGACAAGTTCAAGTGAACAGAAGAATGAGTAAAGGGAAAGACCACTAAACTTGTTATTAGTTTTTGACCATCTAAAAAACAAGTTCAGTAGAATAATGGAGATGTAAGCAGTGAATTTTTAAAATTTGACTTCGAATGGAAATAAGGCATTCCGAAGGATGCAGTGCGTATTTTAAGATCAAGGTCAGGCGGGGGCAAAAAGGACAACTCAGTGATGATAGCTGAGATTTACAAGTCAAGGGTTGGAGCAGGTTTCCTAAACCTTGGCACTGTTCATCTTTGGAGTTATATAGTTCTTCGTTGTCGGGGAGGGGGGCTGTCCTTTGCCTTGTAGGACGTCTGGTGGCCTGTTCTCCTGTTCTCTGCCCACTGGGTAACAGGAGCGCCGCCCCCACACATGGCGCACACACATGACACATGCACACATGCCACACGCTACATGCGCACACACCACACACGAGGCATTGATGGGCACACAACACAGTGTGCACACGGCACACACATGACACACCCGGCATGCACACACACAACACACATGCACACACACCACGACACACACCTACACATGGACACATGATACATGACACACACCACACACAAACGGTGCGCGCATAACGCATGCACACACAACACGTGCACACGACACACATGGCATGCACACACAACACATGCGCACACACACACACACACTATACACATGAAACACGCCCGTTGTGACAACCAACCACACACTTCCTAGTGTCCCCTGGGAGAGGAGTAAAATTACAGGTGGTTGAGAGTTACGGGAGTGGACATGGAATCTTTGGGGAGAGGGAGCAGCTTGATGAGGACGGAGCTCGTGAGAATGACCTGATTTTCTTGGTGCACAGGGGAGTCTTCTGTAGAGAGCACAGGAAGGAAGTCGGTTGCTTGAGACTGAAGGAGTTGTGAAGGAGTCGAAGGCATTGCAGGAATTTTATTGGTATCTATTTGAAATTAGATAGCTTTTTATAGTTAGCCAGGTCAAAAAGGTCTCATTTCTCTCTCCAGAAATAAACTTACTCTTTCATGGTTGTATATTGACAATATAGTGTAGCTCCGTTGGGGATTTCTGTCTATAATTTTTGCATGCCTTTCTAATTATAAATTTAGTTACAGTAATTGGTAATAACATACTTTGAAAAATTCATGCCTTGATTCCTATTTGACAGTTTGTTAATCTGGTGCACCGAGGGTGTAGATAAAATAAAAATAGGTAATAGGACAAAAATGTATACTGATCTCGACATGATTTGTAGAAACTTCTTTTCATTTTCAAAATGTTCAAGTGCTTTCCTACAATTTGTTCATATATTTTTCATAAAAAACAAAATCAGAACATGTTGGAATAATTAATAAGGAGTTCTTTTCTAATTCCTAGGTATTTTTTCCTGATACTTTCTATGTGATCTTAGGCAAGATTTTTTAAACATATACTTTTGTGTGCTCCTGTTGATGAATTTGTCACCCAATTTCTGGAATATTACTAATAGAAGACATGAAATTCTAATTTTTTACTTTTACCTTTCAGGCTGAAGAACAGTTGAGAATTGTTGAAGAGCAGAGAAAGATTCATGAGGAAAGGATGAAACTAGAACAAGAGCGACAGCGTCAACAAAAAGAAGAACAAAAAATTATCCTGGGCAAGGGGAAGTCCAGGCCAAAACTGTCCTTCTCATTAAAAACCCAGGATTAAATTGCAAACTCTGAACTTTTTACAAAGAAAAAATGGAAAAACTTTGTATGGTAGCTTCATGTTGAAGTGGTTTTTTTTTGTTTTGTTTTGTTTTTGTTTTTTTAATTTGGAAAATCTGGAAAGTTAGCTTGTTCTAATAGGGGCTATGCTCTGCAATTCCTTTTTTTCCCCTCCCCCCCTTTAATGTCCATTAAGTCAAATCCTTATCAGATCATTGCTATCTTCCAAAAAGCGATATTTTTTCACCTGTTGGATTCTGTATTGGTGATCTGAAGAAGAGGAGATCACTTTGTAAACTATGGATGGTCTGATAAGGTTTTTACTGACCCACTGACTTCAGAGTTATACTCTGTGTACTACATCATAATGCTGGTTTTGCTGACTTTTTGTTTTTTTATATATTTATAAAAAAAGAAAAAGTTGGTAATTGCATTGGAAGCGCCCAGGGTGTTACTGGACCTTTGTGGTGTATTGTTAACCAGTGTCCTCGTGATACTGTAACTCTTGATGTTCCTGACACAGGTAAGGAAACAGTTGGTCAGCTCTGATACAAAATACATATACAGTTCAGTATTGTCTCTGTTCAACTTGTTTTTATTTCATTGATGAAATCAAACCAGCATTCCCCATTGTGTAAATAAATGATTTTGCTGAATAAAGTAAAGTCTTAAATTCATATGTTGAAGCAATTTTTTTTAAAGTTCTGTTAAGTCTTAAAAGAGGGTGGTTTACTTTTTGATGGTCAACAATCTAGAAATCCTAGGACTATGCTGTATATTTCTTTTCACTTTTAACATAGGATTTATATGTACATTAAATATACTTGAGAATTAGTATTTAATGGCTATTTTACAGATACCTAATTTATGCTGATACAACAAATTATAACCATTAAGAAAGACTAAGCACCCAGAAAAAGATTTAAATTCTCAATCCTGTGCCTCTATTTTAGGATATAAGTATTATTACCACAAATTATACTTAATGAAGACTAGAAGAATGATTCTAAAAATTTATACTATTTTAGATTATTTTCAAAGTGGGCCATCAGAAAGAACTTGGCTTTGTACTTTTACAGAAGGCTAAGGTAGTCAAATCATCTTCAGTGTAGGGTACCTGCACGTTTTTTGGGGGGACAAACACATTTAAACTTACAAGCTTTTGTTTTGTTTTTGCATGTTATATCTTATGGATGACTTTGATACACTAAAATCTGCCTCATTTATCTTTACATATGTTTAAGTGAACTGGTATTAAAACATTTATTCAAGAAAAGAATATGGATATAAAAATGCTACCTGAGATGCATAGATATGTCATCAAAGTAGAGAAACTTTCCAATATTTTTGAGACAGTTTGATCAGTCTTTTAAACGTGAAAACATAAGTTCATGAGATGACTAAATGGTAGATTATTTTGTTTGTGCATGCTAAGAAAAATGCTGTTGCCTTAGTTTGAGCTCTTCCATAAGTCTAATTGTGGTAAGGAACAATAAAATAGGTTTAAATATCTTTAAAGATAGAATTTTAAATAGGCATGAACTCTAGTGAGAACTGACTTTTAGTAAACATGATACCTATTACTCTAAAACATCCACTTTATTTACCTGAAGAATTTAGGTTAGCTTTAATTATTTCATGACTCTTACAGTATTTTTTTTTTTTTTTTTGGTGCAGATCCATTGTACCTAAGTTGTATATGCAAATTTTTGGAAATGTTTATTTAAAAGTTGTTTTGGTATACAAGTGTTCTAAACATTGTATCTAAGAGAGTAGCCTGGACTTAAAAATATTAGAAATCAGCTTATGCCTGCCTTTTCATTTAAAAAAAATTTCTTCCTGCCACATATGGTGTGAAATCACAGTAAGTTGCTTAGTAACATGCTGCAGTATCTGCTTGCTGTTGGAGACTCACATCAGATAATGGAATTGTTCCTGTGTCAGGCTGCAGGAAAGAGGATGTCATTGTTAATAAAACTCACCCACTCCTTTCTGTGCTACAGCAATGTGTAGTAATTTGTTTTCTTCATTTGTTTCCACTGGTTTTGTAAAAAGTTCAAATTCTTTCCCAAATTATTAGCAGTTCAGATGTTCCCTAATTTATTAAGTATGCCTTTATTCACCATTTGTTTTTTAAAGTTGCTCTTAATGCATTATAGAATTAATGACTGTTTATTTTTATTACAGTATTTAATATATGTAGTTATTGCCATTTATATTGTGGAGTTTGCAGAATTAAATCAATTGTATAAACTAAACCTTTAAATTAGCTATGTGTGAGGACTCTTTAATGCTTGCAAAGAGGGGAAGGGGTTTGTAGTTAAAGGTTTACTGCTCCAGTTTCTCTTACGAAGATGTAGCAAATTAGGCTCTCTGTGTCCTCAGTTAATTTCCGAGTTAGTTGTGCTAGTAACATATGTCCATAGCTTTTCTGTATGGCCACCACTACTTCAAGGATTTCCCCAAAAAATAACAAGTTTACAAAAAAAAAATTTGCAAAAGGAAGTTTGTACTTTTTAATTTTCTGAGGTAAAATAAGTATAGAATCCTGGCCAATTGAACTCTGTATGTTGTTTCTAATACCTCATTTTATATTCGGGTCCTTTTTAACTAAAATTTCTCCAACGCTCTTAATAAAACCAGAGCTTCTGTTATCAGTTGTCCCAATTTTCTGCTCCTTTACCCCAGAACCATCCATCTGTTTTGTATTGGCCATAAGAAATGCTGAAAACAGTATATCTTATTCTTTTGAGACTTGCCAGTCCATCCAGGAGTCTTATAAACACTCAAATACCAGAGTGTTATTAATTAGCAGAAGGACCACCGAAGGTAAAAAATCTAGGACGGGTGTTGAAGCCGGAGCAGGTGGCCCCACTCTTTCATTTGTTGAATTGCCAGCATTGATTCTTCACCATCACCTTTGTTATTTGTAATGTTTCTTGTTTACTCTTAATGTCTTGAGTGTGGTTTTTTTTTTTTTTTTTTTTTTTTTTTTTTTTTGCGGTACGCGGGCCTCTCACTGTTGTGGGCCTCTCCCGTTGTGGAGCACAGGCTCCAGACGTGCAGGCTCAGCGGCTATGGCTCACGGGCCCAGCCGCTCCGCGGCACGTGGGATCTTCCCAGACCGGGGCACCAACCTGTGTCCCCTGCATCGGCAGGCGGACTCTCAACCACTGCGCCACCAGGGAAGCCCGGTTTGTTTGTTTGTTTTAACATCCTGTTGTCCATAGGGAGTTGCTAGTGGTGCAGTAATTTGTTAATAACACTGCACTGTATGTTTTGTAGCAGATTTGCCATAGTTGGTTTTTAGATATTAGATGGCATTGTCTGATCTATTATATATGGTGTATCTATAATTACTAGAGTAACTGACTTGCAGCTAGGAAGCAGTGGAAGGGGGATACAGTGGGCCCAATAGAAATTAAAGTTGGTGTGTGTGTGATTGCGATTCATGGGATGTCATTTTAAAAGAAGATTGTTCCTTCCTTGAGCCTCCAGTGGTTGACCAGAGGATGTTGGAACAGTCTTGTTTTTTAGACATATGTATCTTTCCACGTCTGAAGCCAGTAAGTTTCAGAGTAAAAGAGTAAAATCAACGTTCAGTAGTTTTACTGTCACTCAGGCAAGTGTGTGTGTTCAGTCGTGTCAGCATCTTCTAAGATGAATCCAACTGCTGATCACTAAACCTGGTTTATTAGGGTTCGAATAAAGTGGGCTTGTTTTGTATACATTTGCATGATGATTGTTGCCTTCCTCATTTTCCAGGCTTTCACCATCAAATTTATGACAACATGAATTAACAAAGGAATATATAATTGCAATTGGTTCTGTTGAATAGCTTATTGTAAGGGGATAAAGGAGCAAAAATGATTTGATGGACCCGTAATAGGGGATGGGTTGTCTCCTTATGACGGCTGTCAGTAATACCCCTCATATGCTGAGAGCAGAAGTTAACTTTGTTATAACATACAGTATGTCTATATCATATCAGTCCACAAAGTGGGAGTCACAGAAATGCCGAAGTTAATGAGTGATAAAACTGCACAGCTAGCTGTAAACTGCGTGTTTATCTCCACCGAACTACCTAGGCCAATTTGGAATGGTGACTAGAAATGGCTGGCCCTCTCAACTTGTTGGTTTGCATATAAGGAAATGAGGTCTTGAGCCAGGTACCCTACCTAGTTGGAGCCAAACCTGTATTCTTTCCACATAGGCTGCTTTTGCATTAATGTTATAAAAGCAATGATAGTTTGAGCTAGAGATTTAAATTACTGTAGTGGAAAATAATGGTTATTTTGATTCCATAAAGAATAGGTATGGTCTGTAAGGTATGAGTTACAAAACTTCCCAAAGGGAAAAATGATTCTTTTGACCAAGAGTCCCATGTAATGACTAATACTTTTCCTACCAAACTAATAAGTAGATACTAACGTGCTACAATGTGTAATAATAGGAATTTTAGAAGCAGATAGGTGGGCAGAAATGTATGGCGAAGTTGATCTAAAGAGTTTTACTCTTGTTTTGAAAGGTCTTCCCGTGGAATAAACCGAGTAAAGTGTCATTTGTGGGAGAGTTCTAAAAACTTCAGTGACTTGTACGAGGTAAACTGCATGCAGTTTAGTGGAGTCTTCCAGCTATGTAGAAAGTTCATGGCTTGGACAAGATTTAATCAACATACATAAATCACAGTAATCTTTCTGTAACGTTACATTTAGATACAGCTTTTGTTCTTTGTTTTTATAAGAGTTAAAGATGTCTTTCGAAGTACATCTTAGAATCAGTGGATTACTGTACAAGGAATATGTAAGAAACAAGTATAAGTTCTAAAGACCAAAGCTTGCGTATGGATTCAAAAGGGGCAGAAACCTGACTATTTAGTAAGGCACACTTACTTGGGCAAAATTCATTGCCCTCATTTTTAAAACTGGAACTATCCAACTTTTACATTTGTCACTTCATTCTACATTTACTCAAATTTATATCCATAAACATTTATACTTGGCTATGTCTCTGAAATCCCCCCAATTTTTATTAATTAGGCTTTTAGAAATTTCTTCCTTAACTCTGGAAACAGTTGAAGTAACTTTCTTTGCTGAAATAAAATCTCATTTTTTGATGTCAGGTTAAATACGGTAGAATTACAGATTTGCAAAAATAACCACGTTTCTCCAACAATTGTAAAACAAAAGTCCAAATACAAAGATGTATTCAACTGATGTGACTGAGGATTTAAAGTTTCAACTTTGTCTTGTACACGCAGATGTTGATTTTTTTTCCTCGCATGATGTATGTACAATAGATACAAGTGGCTTGAGGTGATGCTTTTAATTACTGAAATTACTTTCTAAAGAGCAGTGGAGTTGCTACTGCTGATACTTTTCACATAGTTTCTACAGCTAATTATATTTACTGAAAGTAAGTTAATACATATTCACACACTAAATTATACAATAGGAATCTTTGTGTAGGGTTTTATTTTTTGGTCAAATACACACTTCGTTTTTTTAAAAAAAGGAAGCCGTTTAAACATGTACATTTACATTTTTCCCAAGGTAAAGGGCTTTGGATTGGAGAGTATCAGATTTACTAAAAATGGGAGCCAGGGTTATTTTCAGACAATGCAAATTTCCTTTATTTCCTCTAGTTTACTTGGCGAGAGAGCATGTAGGTGCTAAGAGTTCACAACTTAAATTTCACAATATAGGTTTGCTAAATGTGAAACAGCTACTGAGATACACTCAGTTTTAGTTCTTTTAAAAGAGTATATTAAACTAGCTTTATATTAAATTTCAAATGAATCCCTTAAATGTTGTAAGCTTATTAGAAAACGACTCTTTTGCCTTTGTGAAATAATACCTCCTGCTCCTTCCTGGTTTTTCAGTCCTCTGGGAATCTGACGATGACTTCGAATCGGTTTACTGTCTTTGAGCCTTTAAAGAAAAATGATTCTTCAAAGTGGAGGCTTTCATTTAAAACTAGGGACTGCAGAAAATAAAGTTGTTTTCTTCGTTCACAGATCTACTTGGAATAATATGAATGTATTCGGTACCTCGCGTGCCTCAGTGTTTTCGGTCTTAACAAACTAGTCTTCACAAGTATGTAACACTCCCAGTTGAAATGTACATTAACGTTTAATGTTCAAAAAACGAATACTTAACTCACCATAAAGCCCTACAAAAGTTATTACAAAGAAGAGTGAAAACTAATACGTATCTAAACGAGATGTTTTTACCATATATATTTTCTTTTAAATTTAAATTCGTGGATAATTTGCCTTAAAAACAAAAAGTAGAATTTGTAGGAATACTGGCCGGTCCTTTGCTTTTAAAACGTTAAAGATGCGAACTGTTCCATTTGTACTGTGCCTGATTTGTGCCGAGCTCTCCCTGCTGTTGGTCAGGTCATTTCTGCCGACTCTCCTTCGGACCCTCTGCGCGGTTAGCTGCGCGGGCTCTGGGTCCGGGTGGCCCGAAGAGTCGTGCTCTCGCCCGCAGAGCGCGCAGGCCGGCCGCTAGTGGGCGCTGTGGGTCCGCGGAAGCGGCGGCGCGGTGGCGCTCGTCCCAGAGGCTCTTAGGCCGGCGCTTCGCCGGGAATCCAACGGAAGAATTTCTGCCGCCTCTCTGTTTCGGCGCTATTCGTCACGGTCACCCCTAAATTCCCGGTCACTCTGGGGAGGTATAAGGGCGGCCCGGAGGCTAATTAAGGAGAAGATCCCGCGGCGGGCGCGGGTGTGCCGCCGCGCACTCGGGGGTGAGGTGCTGCCTTCGGGGGATGCGAGGTGCGGAGGGAGCGGGGCCCGGGCGGCCGCGCCCCGGGAGTCCGCTGCCCCGCCGGCGCCGCGTCCCCGGGAGTCGTTTTGCGTCTCCCGGCCCCACTGACTTAGCTCGGGCCCCAGCCGACGTTCGGTACCGAAACCAGGTGTGAAACGCATCACTGAGAGGCCTGGTGGGCGCGGCGAAGGGCTGCGCAAGCGGGTTGTGAGCCAGTCTACGCAGAGGGGGCTCTGCAGTGAAGGAGGGAGACCCACGGGAAGCCCACTGCCTTCTGTTCCGCAGGGAAAGTTTCGCCCTCGACGTTGTCCCTCTGCTGAAGTTTGGACACTTGCCGGGCAATGAGAGCGCGTGCTGGGCGCGGGGGCAGGTGCCCCGGGCTGTCCCGCTCCCCACTCGCCCGCCCCTACCATCTCGGGGGGCGCCGGGTGCACACGCAAGCCCGTCTCCTTCGCGGGCTCCCCCGCGCGCCGCTCGCGCCGCCGCCCGGGACAGGGGGCGGGGCTCACCTGTCAGCCCTCGCCCCGCCTCGCGGCGCCCAATGTCGGGCGGGGGCTGCTGACGGACCGGCCGGCCGGCCAACCGGCTCGCGGCTGCCGAGCGGCGGGCCAATGGGCTGCGCGGTGCGGGGCGGGGCCCCGCGTTTATAGTGCTCTGACAGCGCGCCGACCGAGCTGACTCTCCTCGGCGGGGACGGCGGCGCCGGCTGAGGCGAGGAGACGCGCGCGGAGCTGGTCCCGGCTCCCTCCCCGCACACAAAGGCCCGCGCGCATCCGGCGCCCGCGGCGAGCACCAAGCCCCTCCTGCCTGCTCCGCGGGCTGGGAGCCGCGAGGACTGTGGAGGCTCCTGTGCGCCCGGAGACGCCCCTCGCCGCCCGCGCACCGCGCTCCGCGCTCCGGGACATGGAACCGCGCCGAAGCGGCGCCCGCGCGCTCGGGCCGCTGCCCGCCCCCCTGGATCTATAGTGCGAGACAGCCCGCTGCCTCCGCCGAGCCGTCTCTTGGCCTTTGTGTCCCGGCCGAGCGCCCTCCCTGCCGCCCCGCTCCCGGCACCCTGGAGCCGCACGGGAGCCGGCTGTCCGATCTGCGTCCGGCGCGGCGCCCCGGAGCCCCGAGTCCGCCGCGCCGCCGCGCCCCTCGCGTGCGCTCCCGCCCCGCGCTCTGAGGGCCCCGAGGGGAGCGCCGCCGGCCTCGGCGCCCGCTGGAGCTCCTCGGCGCGCCCCGGAACTGCCTGCAGTCTCTCCCTTGTCTGCCCAGAGGATTGGGGCTCCCGGCCCGCACCTTGTCCCTCCGACGCCAGGAGTGCGCGGAGCTGGGAGCGGCTTGGCCATGGCCGTAAGGAGGGACTCCGTGTGGAAGTACTGCTGGGGAGTTTTGATGGTTTTATGCAGAACTGCGATTTCCAGATCGATAGTTTTAGAGCCCATCTATTGGAATTCCTCGAACTCCAAGTAAGTCGCGTCCACGACCCCCCTCGATCGCCGCGTCGCGCTCTCCCGGCGGGAGGAAGGGTCGGGCTGCGGAGCCTCGGAGCCTGTTTCTGGACCCTCGATTCCTCGCGCCCCCGGGTCCCCCACCACGTTTTACTTCGTGGAGACTCCGCTCGGCCTTCCAGCCGGAGAGTCGGCCCTAAGGGGCGCTCTCCTCGTTCTCCTTCCCCCTGGGAGCTCCCCGGCGCTAAAAAAAAAAAAAAAAAAAAAAAGCCCTGTTGACTCGGGTGTCGCGTCCGGGAAGGTGTCCGATGGCGAGGCCTGACCCTCACTTCCTCCAGAGGACGGGAAGCCGGGCCACCAACAGGCTGAGCGGCACGCAGGGGCTGGCGGGCTCCGGAGAGGCAGGGATGCTGCGCTCCTGAGGAGCGACGGAGCGCGGGCCGGGGGCAGTGGAGCGCACCGCGGGGAAGGGAGCTTGTGCTCCCTGGCACACCCGGAGCTCGCGCTCCTGGGCGCCGCGCCGCCTGCCCGGGGGGTGCGCGGGGAGCTCGCCTGCTCGGGACAACTCGGGCGGCGGGCCCTTTCCTCCTCGCCCGGGAGACGGGCCGCACGTCGGCCTCTCCCTTCGCTTCTGAACCGATGGCCCCGAATTCCGTGGTCCCGACAGCTAACTTGATTTTTTAGGGACGCCGTCTGCAAAAGCTTAATTAAGGCCCTGCCCAGTCGACACAGCTCCTGAAGCCTTCGCGCTTGGGGAGCCTGGGCGGGAATGGGGTCCTTGGATCTGACTTGCTTTTATCAAACAGTTGTGCAGCCGGGAGAAAGCCAGGCCTTGCGGAGGTTTTCAGTCCGAGCAACCAGAGTACATTTAGAATTTAGAAGAGGCGATCCATGCATAAATATATATGGCCGTGACTCGTAGTCATCTGTGCTTTCAGGGTTGCATAGTACCTCATTCTGGGGATACATTTCGAATCCTAGCCAAAAATATTTTACAGAATCATGAATTTTAACCTTGGGGAACTTGGGGAAAGTATGAAGACATTGGCTGTTCATACTTTGTCAGAAGCAAAATCAATGACCTATTTGAAGTTGAGCAAATCGGCCATGGATTTAGAAATAAAGGGATGGGGGATCGATTTAAAGATCACATCGTAATTAAATAATTACATCCACTCTTAAGAGTGGTCAGTTTCAAATTCACCAACATGTTAACCAAGAATTCCCTATTAAAGGGCGAAAGACGTCACCGCTGTAAATGGGATGAAACAGAGATTCTTGCAGGATGCTGGTTGGCACTTCGCAACACTGCTCCTGTGTAGAAGTTACTTAATGCAGCCTCCTTCCCTGGAGCCTGATCTTGGATGGACTTCTTTTTTTTCCCTGGGTGTAAGATCATCGTAATTGCTGAGAAAGTCGCAGCAGTGACGGCTCTCGTCCACCACTGCAGCGTGAGGCGCCGGGTGGTGCGGGAAAGCGTGGGGCTGGGACCTGCGGCCCGGGGCCGTGCCGGGAGCCGGGCCGGGAGCCGGGGGAGCCGCCGGCTTCGCTTTCTGCCTCCAGGGGTCGCTCTTTCCTGCGCGATGCTCGCCGCGCCTCTGCCCCCCAGGCCTCCTGCTCTGCTCCGCTTGGCGCTTTCGCTCGCCGACCGTCTTTGGGAGCCGGTTTTTGGTTTGGGGTTTCCCTCCCCGCCCCCCAACAGGATTTAATTTTTACATTTCTATCTTGTTTAAAGAAATTCCCATTAATCCCTTCAACGTTCGGCTCAGTAGACGTTATCTGGTTGGTAGGATCACAAATACCTACTTGGAAAAAAAAAAAAAAAGGAGAGCAGTCATTATTTCAGCCTAAGGTTTCGACACGAATGTCTTCTTTCCCTCGTGTGCTGGGGGAAGGGAGTGACTGATATTTACTCACTAGCCTCCTGTGAGGGTCGGGCTGGTTTTCTGAGCTGTGGCCACTGATTTAGACCCTCCTGGAGGCCTGCTTTTGGAGAAGCCTCCCTCCCCGCACAGACGATGTTGCTGTTGGCGTGATTGCTCCTGCCCTCAAGCGTAGAATTTCTTTTAAAATTCGCACGTAATGGCTGGCCTAGAGGAAGGGATAATTTGTCCCCTGGAAAAGGTCTGCTTAACAAAGTTTGCAGCTGAATGCTAGCTTGAGAGATCAGAAAGATTTCTTCCTGGAGGAATGATATGAAAGAGCCTTTTCTAAGTTTGAGAATGAATTTAAAAAAAAAAAAAAAAACCCGGTGCCAAGGAGTTGGCTCTATTTGTTGGGGAAGTTTCATGTTTATTTACAGGGAAAAGTTTTGGTCAGTAAATGGGATGTGGCAGGAAGGTAATCAAAGGCATTGAAGTTGCACATCAGTTCCTCGGAACTGTGGAACAATTCATTTGTAATGAAGCAGCCATCAGTAATTAGATTTGTTTCATTCCGAGGTCAGCTTTTTTAGCAGGTGGTGGACAGAGGGAGCGTGCAGCAGCTGTTTGGATACAGGGTCCAGAAAATCCTTTGTAAATTCACCGTCTCCATAACTACTTTAATCGCACTGTCTGCCTCTCCCACCCCCGAGAGTTTTTGCAGTAGCGGGAAGAAGTTCCAAGTACTGAAACGGTAATCACTGCACCCATAGATTCTGGAAGAGTTGTGTCAGTTGTAGCCATTCAGGTTGTGTAGTTTGTTGAGTTTTTTCTGTTTTTTTTTTTTTTTTTTAACTCTGGAGAGAAAAGCAAAGCCTGGCTTAGCATTTCAGTAGAATAATTTTTTTCCAGCACGATGTTTTTGCCAAAGTAAAATGGTTGGCTCTTTTTTTAAAAAGTATTGGTATGGTATTCTAGAGTGAATTACACTGACTTTGTTGAAAATTTCAGCAGAGCATTCATTTTTTATGTCTAGGGGTGCTATTCCCTAGGCACCATATACTAGTTAACCAAGCATTTTGCTTTTCCCAGGTCATTTTCTTCTACATAATGGTGAATTCCTGGTATTGATTGCCTTGATACAAAAGAATGGCTGGATAATATCCAGATAACCTATAATACATGGGCTCCACCACAGTCAGGCTCTGAATAAATACGGACCTGTCAGAGATTGATAAAATAAACTACAATGGATAGTGCTGTTTAAACAGTCCATTCAGTACCATATATAAGCCAGCCTGCCTTCCATTGTGTCTGAAATTCTTATTTTTGTAGGTAAACAAATGCACATTCAGCACGGATTGAATAGCTCCTTGAACTGTGCTCCCCAGTTTGCGTTTGGGTTAATCTTGTCGGTTTTAATATAGAGAGGGGAAAAAAGCCCAAAGCACCAAGGGGTGGAATTGTTAGTGCTTTCACATCCACATTCCTCACATTTTGTCAGGATGATAAACTGTAGGTAATGGACTGTCGCTGTTCCACGGGACGACTGAGAAGGGAGCACAAAGACGGGGCTGCCGCGAGGTCGCACAACATGTTTGGGAGCCGTCTTTTCAGATGAGAACAGAATTTATTTGGGAATCGTGTGTCCAGGGACTGTACTTTGTAACCTCAGCAATTACAGCTTGGAGCCTCAGAAACGGGAGCTGGAGGTTAAGATGATTCTGTTAAGCACTTGCTTCTAAATCTTTCACAAAGCGCAGCTCTTGACACTTGTCCCAGGATGCAAAGAAATGCAAATGACTCCAGCATTCCGAAGTGTCCCTGACTCCCAGGCTGAAGCAGGGAGACAGGTAAATTAGCTATCAAGCCCCAGACCAGTTGAGAACTGCCGATGGGCATGGTTTCTCCATACAGAGTCAGCTGGAGAGTACATGGTATGTTTAGAATGATTATCGGTAAAACCTCTTATCTAGAAATTTACAGAGAGGAATCATTCCTCTGGTCGGTGGGTCAGCGTGATAATTACTTGCAGAGGGGCATCGCTACCTGGCCTTGCACTGAAATGCTTCAGGTAGCGCCGGGGAGGTTGAGGGTGACACCCACCATCTGGCAGCGGTTCCCAGCGAGGTCACCTAATGGGAAATGATTTGAGATCCCAGCGTGACTGCAGTGACGCGTCACAGGAATAGGAGTGGCGGGGGAAGGAAATACAGACTGGAGACCCTCGTCAGAAAAGAAAAAAAAAATCTAAGAAGGACATTTCTTGAGCATTTCATGAAAACTTTATTCTTAAACTCTCCCACTGCAAATTAGACAAAAAGAAGGAGGGCTCTTGTAAGGAAACTAATCATTGAAATGGTACTCGGGCCCACCCAGTCTCCGCCTTCGCTGGCTGCTGAACTAAAGAGCCTGTTTTTCAGGTCATTTATCATATATCTACATAGATTTGCTTACGAGCTCGCCCTTTGTGTGGTGGGGTAGAGCCTTAAATAGGAGTGTTCAACTGTTTAAAATATTTTGGTTAAAATATGCAGAACCCATAGAACTAGAAGCTTCTAGTCGGGAATTAGTTATTTCAGGGAAGAGCTCCCCCATCCCAGTTTTTTTTTTTTTTTTTTTTTTTTTTTAGGGGAGGAATTAGAATGAGGCTGGGAGAAGGGTGGAAGAAAAGCAAAGAGGGAAGGGTCGGGTATGGGACAGGGTTCCGAACAGCTTGGAAAAACTCCTGTGGCTTCATTGTCTCTCTAAAGCCAAAGAACACAAAGACATAAGCAATTCAGCCCTTCTCCCATGATGGAAAATGTAAACCGTGGACATGGCTCTCCTGTTTGACTTGTTTAATTCTCATTTTAAATTCAGTACTATACGAGCCGTGTGAACTCTGAAGATTTCTTTAGTAATCCATTTTGTAGTTCCGAATCAAAAACAAAGTGAAAGGGTCTGACACAATTTGCTTTTATTTTTAGGCAAATCAACCCTGGTCATAGTTAATAAGGGGATTACAACCCAGACTGGGTCTTTACAGATGTAATGTAAATCAAGGGCAGAGTATAAAGAAACTGATCCCTTTTGATTGAAGTATGGTAAAAAGGCATAGAGAAACTAGCAGCGGTAATCTGATTGTATGGCAATAAAACCACCATTTTCTGTCTTTCAGATAAAAATAATGTGGTAAATCCATGCAGTTCATAAGATGTAAAGGCAGATAAAGGGTGAAGCCATGGCAACATATAGATTAGCTGGATGTCGGCAATGACATGTCTCTGAAAAGGGTGTAGAAAGGAAGGCCCTTGCTCCAGGCTGTTGGCTATTATGTGTGAGCCACACAGACTTGGAAACTCGGATTAGGAAGTATGAAAGCCCCACTTGTGGCCTGGGATGGTTGAAGCCGGGAAGAAAAGATGCTCAGTTCTTGCTCATTGGTGGCGGATAATATGGCAAAGGTAGATTCCATTGACTGCCTTTTCCAGAGATTGAGATTGGGGGCTGATTAAAACTTCAGATCACTGCAGTTAGTTCAGGCCTGCAAGGTTTTCCTTTTTAGCTCCTGGCCTAACGGTGGCGGCCGTTTTGTAGGATTAGCTGCAGTTGGCGGTGCTTGCCTTCATCTCTTTGGGCTCCAGGCAGGGACCTGCTGGGGAGGAACAGAGCCCAGAGGGGCTAGGTAGGCCCAGAGGGATCCGAAAAGAAAACACAGACCTTTTGATTTCAGCCATCTTTCAGCCCCGGAGAAGCCGAGGTAAACATGATACACTGTCCCCCTCCCTCTTCCAGAGAGCTCTCCTCTGAGTTCTGTCTCTCCCACCCTGGAAAAAAAACATATAATAAAACAAATAACAGGGGGAATTGAGTTTTCATTCCAGTCGGTAGTAATCCAATATGCGCAAACCAACGGGCCCTTTGGAGATGGCGTTTCACTCCTGTGAGTTGAGCTGAATGGGA
Organism: Mesoplodon densirostris; assembly: GCF_025265405.1. Taxonomy (NCBI): domain Eukaryota; kingdom Metazoa; phylum Chordata; class Mammalia; order Artiodactyla; family Ziphiidae; genus Mesoplodon; species Mesoplodon densirostris. The sequence goes on along the minus strand of NC_082677.1, from coordinate 72,690,335 downwards.
CGGGCCCTCTTCGTGTAAACGATAGGATTATAAAAGGGTAAGTGCTGCCAGCCTGAAAGTTAAAAACAGCAGAAGCTCGCCAGGCTGTTGAATCTTATTGCCCTCTGTCCTGAACAACCTTGTAAATAAGCTGGGCTTTTGTTTTGGCCGTCCACACTTTCCATTTTAGTCGTTACCCAAAATCAGCCATTGAAGCTGTGATTGGCGGGCAGAGTGGCATCGCAGTTGCGTCAAGCCGGAAGGGAGATTTGTGCTTTATTGCCCCCTATTTGGGGCCTTAGAAAAGTCCCAGCATTTCTTTAGGAAAGTCTGAACTCTTAAGACGCTGACGATACTGAAAGCTTACAAACACCCCAAGTGTCTGTCTTGCTGGCGTGGATGGAGGGGATTCAGGGCTGGTCTCTGAACAGCAACATGGGGACTCTCTAGAGGAACACATTCTGTGTCTGAAGATCTTCACTAAATCCTAAATATTCTATTTCAGACCCATTTCGTGGATCTTGTTGCTAATTCTCAGAGAGCTGACTCAACTGTTTGGAGCTATGAATTTATTGCATTTGTTGCCTATTTTTCTGGTGATTACTGTGTCGCTTTCACCATTTAAAAACATTTAAAACATTGCACAGAGACCTGCCCTACCCAGTGCCAGCTACTTTACCTTCCTTTCTAATTTAATTCAGAAAACGTATCAAAAGATCCAGTGCATTTGTCCAGATTCATCAAAGAGAACGGACACTCCCTAATTTACAAGCTGGTCACATCCCAGCACCTTGCATTCTACATCTGACAATGATTGCTAATGGTCCATTCAGCCAGAGTATTTGCTTGTTAGCAGGGAACAGAGCATGATAAATGTCCAGCAAGCTTGCGGCCTCCTTCCGCCTTTCAGATGCAGACTGGTGCATATTTATGGTAGGCAAAGGACAAAAGGAGGGGCTGAATTGCCCTGGCCTCCAGCTTTCTATGAGGAACAGGGTTAAAGTGATTAAAGAAATGATATAGGAAAGTCGTGCCACTTGTTTACAAACCAGCGTCCAACACGTAGCTTTGCGTTCTACCTGCAAGAGCCTCTTGCAGGAGCATGAGGGATAAGGATGGTTGGATCCGGCGACCCAGTGAGAAGAGTAGGTGATAAATTATGAAATGTTTTCCGTGCACACGGAATGCCAGGTGCACCAATTTCTGTGGCTCCTGCAGAGAATCAGCAGAGGCTGTTTATTTCCCTTTTCATGTATAGATGTCAAATATGTAATTCTAGTCCAAAGCGTTTTGTGGCTTTGGACACAGACATGCTGTTTTCAAATAAAAAACCATAGTAGGAGAAAAAGCACCGTTGAAGGGAAACAAGTTGTTTCTGCTCTTAGTAATCCTGCACACAAAACATGAAGAAAAAATTGGCAGTAGTGAAGTGTTAATAGTTTGCTGTTTCCATTCTCGAGAGCTCGGGTAGGTAAGTGTTCTAACTCCTCAGGGGTGGGCAGGCATTCAGAAGGCTATGCATGAACTGTGCTTGGAAAACTTCCTTTTCTTCATGTTTTCTATATGGAACTCTGAAACAATCCAGTTCATTTTCTCAATTCACGTTTGGTTGCATCCCATTTTAATTACAGTCCTTGGATCCTTCTACCAGTACTTGCTAGTTAAGCCTCTCTTGCCTCTGAGGCATTACTCTGTGCTTTTCACCTACTGATGACTCCCGTATTCCGCCAGAGTAGTGATGAGTGCTACCCACATACCCCTGTGCACATCAGAAGCTCTGACCTGCAGAGCCAGTGTCTGAAATGCCACCTTCCAGCCTCTCGTGTTCCAGCTGAGGAACCCGAGGTCCAGCGTGACACCACCACCTGCTGAAATGCTTCTGAATCTCGGTCCTGGCTCTTTCCCCCTGTTCAGGGGCTCACTGTGGTCTGAAACATTTGTCCTGAATGAGAACTGTCTGATGAGTGAGTGGGGCTGAGCCGGTTACGTTCAAGTCCCGCTCAGAAGGCATCTACCTGCAGAAGAAGTTAGAAAATGCCAGTTTTCACTTAGCTTACCAGAACTATATCTGGGGTACATTTTAGATAAAAACAGGCTCTCCTAAGCCCTGCATCCCCCTTTGTCTATGGGAAAATGGATCTCCATGAGAAGGGACTGTCCTTAAAGTTCACGATTTCCCTGAAATGACTGCTCTCTCTTTATGGTGTAGATCAAACATAACTTCTTTAAGTCTTTTCTCTGTAATCCCACAGCACTTTAGTTAAATACCGAGGGCACTGCAGGAACATAGTACGTGGCGCTGTCATGATTCATATGCAAGTCTTAATCCCCTTCAGCACCCTGCCTATCCCTAAGAGGCAGGCACCAGAATGCTTTCATGTCATCAGTCTCTGCCGGCGAGCACTGACATCCAATGAGTATTAGTCGGAAGAGCAGACACAGCCCAGATGTCTGTTTCTGGCCGCTCCCATTAACAAATCACCTGCTACTGGAGATCTACCTCCAGCCCCGCGGCTCTAGAACTTTAGGGCATCAGAATCACTTGTTAAAACAGGCTTGCCTCCCGCCCCCAGAGATCCAGATTCTTGAGGTCTGGGTGGGACTTGAAATTCACATTTCTAACAGGATCTCAGCTGATGCTGCTCTGAGACCACACCTTGAGAACTGTTGCCCTGGATGGAATTTGGGGGGGGGACAACTTTTTTGGGGGAACAACTCAAGATTAGATCATCATCCTCTTAAAGGCTGTTGTGGATCCCTGAAGAAATCCATGGCCCTTGCCTCCCGACTCTCGGCCTCCGTTCTTGCTTGGTTGATTGTTGACGGTAGATAATTCGTTGATTTGTTGGACAAGCATTTATGAACTGTGAGGTCTGTTACACTAAGCTCTGAGAATACAGTGAAGAGCAATCTCTACCCTCAAGAGACTTAAATCCTAAGGACGTAGGGGGACTACCTGGTGCAAGAAACACGTTCTGTGCCGTGGTCCGTGGCAAGTGTGGCCGTGAAAACAGAGGAAGGAGGGGGATGGAGTTCCTCCCCGGGGAGGGGAAACTGAGGCAGGAGAGACAGCGGTCCAGGGAGAGCTCCGAAACAAAAACCACAGCAAGCAAGTCAAAGAAACACATTTCAGGTAAGGGAGCCGAGTATCTGCACTGTACTTCTGTAATCATCTACATTATTTCCTACGTCTGAGCAGAGCTCAAAGACAGATTCCCACAAATGAACCAATAGACCCTGTGGGAGAGCTACCCCAGCGATCTCAGCCGCCTTATCCTCATGAGAATTAGCAGTACCTTTTGGTTTTCAGAAGGCCTGTGCTGATAATGGAAAAGGTCAGGCAGTTCAACTGAGCAAAGCGAGCCGGGCCAGTGCTATTTTAGTTTAGTGAAGAGGGCTGCCTTGGAATCTGGCTGTATGAGCCTCCTCCCAGGTTTGTCATTTTTTTAGCTGTGTAACTTTGGGAGCAGAATCCTCCGTGTCTCTCACTTGTCCCGTCTCTAAAATGGGGACAGTAATCTAACAGGACTGAAGAAAAGCAATAAAACTGTGGTCAGGATTTAAAGACCTTAGCTCTGGACTTAGCACAACGAACCAATAAATGTCAGCTCATGCTGTTGAAAGTTAATTGAGCATCTACTGTGTGCCTGTCTCTGGCTCAGTTTGCCTTCTACATACAAATGCAGAATAAATAAAATGCTAGTAAAGATTATGCCATGGCGCCTGCACCTTTTCAAGCCCCTGATGTTATATGGTACCTTGTTTAGCTGCCAGACTTCCACTCATTCTTGCAGACCTCTCTGCTACAAGAGGCACCTTTTTATTTCCCTTCAGCTGCCAAGTTAGATGCTCTCTCCTCTGCTTCCTACCCTGATGCTTTGTTGTAACATTTGTAACCCTCAATTCATTCAGCTTCTCCACTGTAGATGGGGGAGGGCCTGGGCTGAATCCCCTTTATGTGCAGGGTACAGTAAGGGATTGGGTTGTTCAATGAATACACGAAGGCAACCCATAGGGATAAGCAGTGTAGCCTTTTTGCATTAACGTTACATGCTGTTTCTTATTAAGAAACCTCCTCACCTGGTGGACACAGTTTGTTTCATTTAATAACGGTGGTATAGAGCACGTACTAGGGATCAGTGGCTGTTCCAGCTGCTCCACAAATACTGACTCATTAAACCTTCATAATAACCATCTGAGGGAGATACTGATCCCCAATGGGGAAACCAAGGCAGAGACTGGTTCATTATCTCGCCCAGAGTCATATAGCTAATAACTGGGTACCATCTGTATTTGAACCTGAGTATGCTGTTTCCGGGGTCCTTCCTCGAAATTCTCCAGCTCTCTTTCTTAGGCTGTTACATGGAGTGATTAGAAATCACATAACTAAATGAAGCCTGTATTTGCTCAAAGCGGTCCATATGAGGTGGATTAAAAGAAGGTTCTGCATATAATTCTTCCCTGTCCACCTTGATTTATAACCTTTCCTATGACGGGCATGCGATTCTAAATGGATCCTTTGAATCTTTGATAGCGAGGTTCTATCCGGTGGAAACTAGATAGTTATGAAAGTCTATCATATTAATGCATTTATTGCATGCTATTCCTTTGACTCTTAACATTTTCCTTTTAAAAATGGGAACATCTGATTGTTTCTTTGCTGGCAGAAGACAAGGTCAGGTTTCAGAGGAGAGTTCCTTGAGGTTCGATGCCACGCGTGTGTCAAGCTAAGGAGATAGTATGACATCTTTTTTACAGTCCAGTCACAATTAAATGCCATTTTATTTTGGATTTGGGGATCGGTGCCAGCTTCCAGCTTGTCAGAGCTGAGAAGACTCAAATCAAGTCCAGGCCTATTTCTACAGCAAACTGGGCTTCTGGCTCCCTGCCTGTGGATTCACTCAGTGTAGCCCATCTGGCTTTTGATGCTCTGTGAGCTTGGAGCAGTTTGTTTCAGGAAGCAGGGCGGGAGGATCGGTGGGCCTGGGGTGCTCTTGACTCCTGAGCAGCCTCTGGTTGCATCTCCCCAGGGCTTAGGGTCTGCTCACCTGCAGCCCTCAGGGGTCTCACACCACCGGGTCCTCCTTCCTTTCAGAGCTCAGGGCCTCGGGCATCCTCTCACCCCGTCATGGTCCAGTTCCCCCTCCCTGAGTTCAGTAGCAGCCTGAATAACTCAGGGTGTGTAACGTTGTGTTTTTTTTTTTTTTTTGGTCAAGCTCATTCCAGGCTGCTTGGGGCGACTGAGCAGGAAATGTATTGTCCCCAAAGTTACAGTGGCGCACCATTCACATTTTTTTTTTTTTCTGCTTTATGCAGTTTGGGGATGATCTGTGTACGAGTCAGTGTCCCAGTCCCGGGTTTCCTCCTTTTTGACGTTCACGGTGCAGACCTGACTTGTGGAGCTGTCTTCTTTCTCTTCTGTCTCCTGCCCCTGCTCTCTGGGCTGTGGCAGAGCCAGGAGAGGTCCAGGGGGACGGCTGCTGTCACCCGCCCACGGCAGACACGTCCCTGACCCTCTCTGGAGCCAGGAAGAAGGAAGTGTCCAGAAGGCGGCCGTGTAGGTCGCTGTGAGGGGCTAGCGCACAGCCGCATAAATTGTGTTGGTAGATTATGTTTGCCTGGCAAGGGGGATCTCTGCTTATACCAAGAGAGAACTAGTCTTGTCTCTTTTTTAAACCTTACTTATGAAAGTGCTCCTTCTATGATTACGCAAACACCCATTTGACGCAAGGCACTGGGGTGGGGTTCCCGGGGTCCAGTGGGGACCACGACAGCCTCAGTCCTGGGGTCACACTCCAGCCTGGAGAGCGGGCATCGCATCCCCTTGGTGTGTACTTTCTTTCAGGGCTGTTTTCCCCACCAAAGGGAGAGGTGTCATTCACCCATAAAACATGGGTGAATGGTCTCTCTAAATAGGCAAGATACTTTGAAGTTAAAAGAAAAAAAAAAGTGTTGATGGAAATGAAAGGGATGAGCAGCGTTGATGGAAGAGATGCTCCTGAGCGCTCGATTGTCATACCACGCCAAGATCTGAAGTCCATCTCTTCAGGTTCTTAAAATGCCAGTCCGTTTCTTTCTGTATGACGTCCACATGCTTTTCTTCCCTGCGGTGCTCGCACTTAGGTAGATGAGCACAGGAGTATCCACACTTAGGTCTAAAACAGCAGAGAACCAGCTCTTTCTATAGGAAAGCCAGTTTTCTTTCTGGGGCCTCACCTATGAATAGTGAGAGTTCCACCTTCCTTTGTAGACTCTTGCTAAGAGCATGGTTTGGAACAAGACAGTACAGGCGCAAACAAATTACACTTGGGAAAGAAGCTTGCACCGTCTCTTGCCTCCGAGGGTTATGAAATCCCCGTTTGGATGATGGGGCTGCGTGGTCAGGCCAGCATGACAAAGGTTGGCCTCCGGGATTCACTCCCCAGCCACTTTCCCACTGCACATCTCGGCATCCCAGCCCTCCTTTTCCAGCCATCCCCCGCCCTCCCCGCCGACTTTTGCCTCAGCTAGCTACGACATTCATGGCATGATTTTTTTTTTTCAAAGTTTTGAGGGAGGAGATGTTTGGATCGCTTTCATTAATAAAGACCTTGATTTTTTGTTTTGTTTTGTTTTGAGTTAGGTGCTTGATTTTTCTTTTTAATTCCATGCCAGAGATTAACTAGTCTCTGTGAACCTGGGAAAAGAAAAGCATGATCTCTGTCCATCACATGCTTAAAGTCTGCCTTACCAATGAAGATATCTATTCCAGCGTCAGCTCGTTACAGTCGATCCTTCTGTGAATTGGAGGGTTTTGTTACAGTGGAAATTATGGTACGGATAAAAAATTAAATACATACTTGTGTTATTTTCCTGAACGAAAATTTGAATGGTGAGCATCTTATTTATCTTTGAGCATTGGAAAATGAAATTTACTTTCGCCCCCAGTGTTTTGAGCATCATATCGCAAATAACAAACAAGATTAACATCACAAGGGGTCAGCTTCCATTCCATTGTGAAGCATCGTGGGCTGTGAAATTTGATATTATTTTGACTTGTATGGTCATTGTAGAATGACAGAGGGAAATGGATTAAGTTGAAATAGAAGGATACACCACAGCGCACACAGACTGCCCAGTGCAGGTGGAGGTCTTTGGGCCAAGAATGGGACCCCTGAGTGCTGTCCCTGCAGATCAGAATTTTATAAATAAAACTTTCCTTCATACTGCACTTTAGGGTTCTTTCAAGTATCTGCATAGATGAAGAGGCCACCTCCCCGGGAAGAGTTGCAAAACCGGATCAGGGAGCTAGAGGCTCACAACACCTGTGGATTTCAGTGCTTCTCAGCTTTCCTTGCCTTGAAAAGATGCTGCTTTTGTCCTCAGTGTGAAGTTTGAAATGCACCCTGCCCCCCACTCTCAGCTCTCAGATTTGGAACCCTGTAATGGTCTGAATTGTAGAGCCTGCTTTTAGGCGCCTCTTCTTTTCCTTGAATACATCAGTTTCATGTTGCAGATGATATTTGTTTTTAGAAAAGTGTGAAAGAAGGGGCACCTGTGAAAATAGACAATTGTCCCAGCACCCATACAGCAGAAAATGCCAATGAAAGCCTCCAATTACTACCTTATTTCTTGGAGCTTTAAAGCCACTGAGAAGATAGTGGTGCATTTACTTGAAGTTTTAAGGTAATTACTTGTTCCTCCAAGCGTGGTGTCTGGTAACCTAATTCTGTATCAGCCTGACACCCTATAGTGACACCCCACTATCTCTCTGGTTTCAGAATAAGTTTGGGCAGAAACTTGTTCTGATATGAAAGTGCAAAAGGGGGCAGTAAAGTGCTATCCACAAAAACTGAAAAATTGTTTCCCCCAGTATTTCTTACGATCGATATTACCTGAGTCTTTCTTGGGCCCCAGTTTTATTCATTTATGACAAACTCCTCTGTTTGGGGCATTTGGAGTTGATCTTATTAAGCCATGGCAGCAATCTAACATAAAACGGAAGTAAGGCAAGCCCAGATATCCTGCCTGTTGATGAAATATGCCATCAAATTCACCTACTCGTGAATTTAAGTCATTTTTTTTTTCTGGGGGATTTATGTTCCCAAGTGTACAGAGCATTTCTGAAAGGAATGTCGGGCTTCTGTGTTAATGCTGTGTTAGCTCCACATAGAGCTGGAAGGCCCGAGTGCGTGGGGAGGTTATGGGGTCAAGGCTTTGGGCTCATCCCTAGCGGCGAGCATCTTTTGTCAGGAAGGAGCGGGGAAGATGAGCCTCGGTGACAGCAAAGCAGCAGTGGCTTGTCCTCATCAGACGAACCAGTTTACAAACTGACTGCTCTTCCTCCACAGCCTGTGACATTTCATTAAAACTAAAAGCATTTTCTGGGAAAAGTGCATGTTTTCCAAAATGTGGTAAACTCGAAGTGTACTTAATACACAACTCTGGTTTGAGAATAAACCTATTCTGTGGTATGATTTGGGGTGTGCCAACTGCTAGGGTAATAAACTTGTTCCTAAAGCTGGGATTCAGTGTCCCTGAAATGTTAGCCAACTCCCAGATCTGTGCAGTTGAATGATTAAGCATAAACTGTACCCCATATTTTTCATCTATTTGAATAAACTAGTTGTGTGTTACTACAGCTTTTGTAGACTCAAGAATTGATTGTTAAATAGACCACAATTCAGAGAAGAATAATTTTACTTAGTTGCATTCTCAGAAAATACGTCACAAAACAGTTAAAAAAGTCTACAGGCCTTGAATATTCTGTTTAAACCAGAGTGACGAAAGGTTGCTCAAGAGCACGATGGTTTGTTCTTTGAAACTGTACATTGAAACTGAATGTTCCAGTCTGATCGCAAAAGCATTTGATGTTTATTGCAGAAAATTATGAAAAATACAGAAAGCTAAAAATTACCCCAAGTCCACCATCCAGTAGCCCAAAGCAGACGCAGATAAAGGCCCTGTGTTTGACCAAATCTGTGTCTGTATCGCCAGCAAAATGAGCAGAAGAACACACCACCTACTGTGTATGTGTGTATATTTTCAACTGAACTTAGCCATTTACTTAAAATAATCATGTACTCTAATGATGTAGTTTTGAAACGAAAGGAAAAATCAGTTCTCCATGGAAAAGTAAAGTCTGTTCACTCAGACATTGAATCTTCTTTTGCTTAGCAGAGGGAGAAGAGTCATCATCTGTAGGTCTCTTTCCCCCTACTTTGCACATTGGCAGGATTTGCATTGGTCCTGTTACGTGAGTAAGATGGTCCTGTTTCTCAGGTGGAGGATAACTGCCATAAGTATGCAGAAAGATTAGACATTTAAATAGATGTTACAGTTGTACGTGTACAACGGTACACAGAAATGGCTCTGGATCTGAGCTGACACGCTTTAAATGAGAAGCACTGTGATCCTGTCTGTCTGGAGGGGGTTTACGTGACCCAGTTATTTGTTTGGACAGAGAAAGTGGTCATTCCTGTCTACATCCTTTCATTCTGATCTCTTTCATTCTGTGTCAGTTGGATATTTTTGCATTTGGCTACAATATATTGATTTGCCCTTGTTTATATGGTAGTTTGCCATAGCCTTCCATTATATATCGCCACGTAGTATTTCCCTCAGGAGAACAAGGCCTTCTTACTTCAAATCTCCTTTCACAGACTCTTTCAGCATCAAGGGACCATAGTGATTTGGCTGTTCTTCTAGGTTCACCTACATGTTTTTGGCAACCTTGAAGACAAGTGTAAGAACTCATTGCACGTTTGTCCTGAGGTGCATGTGTTATGATCAGGTGCAGATGCAGCAGCGGGAAGGGGAAAAAAGAGAAGCAGGGAAAACGGGGCATCCATGGGGGGATGGGGAGAGCAGCTGTGGCTCCACTACCCAGCGGGCCCCGAGCATCTCAGCTCCCTGCTCCCGTGGATCTTGCTGTTCCATCGGGCCAGGTTCAGAAGTCAATCAAGCAACCATTGCCCCCATCTGACTTACCCTGTGACACCTGGGGATGCGATGCTGGTTGACAGAAGGGTCCAGACTTGAGATCAAAACATGTGATGTTCTGATCAGTCAGACAGCTGTGTGTCGTGACCCCTGAACTCTTAAGTGGCAGGTTTGGGCTTTAAATGCATATTATGCTAGTTTTTTAAACGAGCATGTGTTCCTAGAGTGGATTAAAACATTAAAGAATATTGTGTCGCCAGGGAACTCTAGTCAATATCCTGTGATAAACCAAAATGGAAAAGAATCTGGAAAAGAATTTGTATGTATGTATAACTGGATCACTTTGCTGTACAGCAGAAATGAACACATGGTAAATCAACTCCAACAAAGTAGATTTTAAAAAAAGAATGTTGTGTCACATATGGCTGTATTATTTCAGAAGTTCCTACAATGATGAATATGAAGTATAAATGTCTGATTGAGACTATTAGAGATCTAATTTAGATTATTAAAGTTTAAAGTCTAATGTGTGTTATTAGATGGATTCCCTGTGGAAGTATTAGAATCTAGTTTGGTGAATAACTTTTAAAAACTTGGATTCAGGTTGATAGGTAATCGGAAGGTAAAAACAGATTCTAATATCAAATCATTTCATTTCAGGGACTTCCCTGGCGGTCCAGTGGTTAGAACTCTGAGCTTCCACTGCAGAGGGCGTGCAGGTTCAATCCCTGGTCGGGGAACTAAGATCCTGCCTGCCACATGGTGTGGCCAGAAAAACCCATAAAAAACAAAAAACAATCACTTCATTTCGGGCAGGGAAACTTTGGAAACCCTACTCAGAGTTTCCATTTTATTCCATGTTATACTGTCTCTGGATTTAGTTCAGAGTCATCACGTCTTATTGTCTTGCTTGGGAATGATTCACTGGGAAAAACCATAGGAGTTGCCTATTTCTGCTCAGCACACCCCACTGCTGTGGCATCCCAGGGAAACCCTCCAGGGAGAGACGCAAAACGACAGCACCAATGCCCAGGAAGCAGTCCTGACCCCAGACTCTCTTGATGGGGAGGAAGATGCAGCTTCCCCGTCCCAGGAGCACAGCAGGGTGACTTGCTCAGACTTTGAGTACGTGGCCCAGAAAGAGATCTGGCCTCCTGTGTTCGCTCTCCTGTATAAGACAGAAGCACTGTGAGTCTCCTTTGTTTTTTGTTTTGAATTAAAAACCAGCAGATACTATTAAAGAAGACTTCTGACCACTTTTTTGTTTTTTGGATATGGTTTAACAGAAACAACCTCACCTCTGTGGTATGGGTTACAAACATGGGGATTTTCCTCTCGGTGTCTTTGGCCACAAAAATGGACATTATCTCGTCATACAAAAAGAAATCTGCACTTCATATTTACTAGGCAGAGTCAGTGTAGTAATTTAAAATTAGCTAGTTGTCACCACCCTAATTATTCTTAAAAAAAAAATAGAAAAACATTTCCAAAGTCAATAATAAGACAAGTCTTGGGCCTCCCTGGTGGCGCAGTGGTTGAGAGTCCGCCTGCCGATGCAGGGGATACGGGTTCGTGCCCCGGTCTGGGAGGATCCCATATGCCGCGGAGCGGCTGGGCCCGTGAGCCATGGCCGCTGGGCCTGCGCGTCCGGAGCCTGCGCTCCGCAACGGGGGGGGGGGCCACAGCAGTGAGAGGCCCGCATACCGCAAAAAAAAAAAAAAAAAAAAAAAAAAAGACAAGTCTTGTTGACTATTACCAAATATTCAGGGCATAGATGTGCTATGTGGTCTGACTTGTTAAAGTCTCCGAGCAATCCTGAGGTAACAAAATCCAAATATAAGTGACCTGGCTTCAAAAATAGAACTCTGTGGTTACTGGCTTGATTATAACCTATAGGATGCATTGCTTTCCATTTGAAAATGATATTACTAAAAAATTCACCCCGTTTCCTTTCCATGTACATTCTGCAATTCTCATGAATCATCTGGATCCATCTGTAATATTACACTTAAAACACAAGTTCCATGTGTGGTAAGTTTCTTCCTCACCCTTTGGCTTTTGGCTTCCCAGGACATGGCAGGGGTAGCCGATGGCCGCCCTTGTGCTGGACAAGAAGGTGGATCCATCTGGCTGCCGAGTAACCTGATCTCTGAAGCCTGGGCAGATGCCTGCATGTGGATGGACTTTCTCTTAATTTCCCTTAACTTCATGGCTTGTCTATGAAAAGCTCAATTTTTAGAAAAAGCTGCATTTCCCCAAACCAGATTTATGCTTTAATGTGATGCAGCGAGAGGTGAGAAGTGTGCAGGCAAAGGGGTTTTTCCTGTCGCATCTCACCTTTGGCCTGGAGTGTCTTCATCTGGTTTGCGTGTCAAGCACGTGTACAGGGACTGAATGAAGACAGTGGTGGAAGGTGCTTTGATCAGTGTTTAGCGAAGAGTAAGTGCTCAGGGCTTCCCTGGTGGCGCAGTGGTTGAGAGTCCGCCTGCCGATGCAGGGGATACGGGTCCGTGCCCCGGTCTGGGAAGATCCCACATGCCGCGGAGCGGCTGGGTCCGTGAGCCATGGTCGCTGAGCCTGCACGTCCGGAGCCTGTGCTCCGCGGCGGGAGAGGCCACAGCAGTGGGAGGCCCGCGCACCACAAAAAAAAAAAAAAAAAAAAAGAATAAGTGCTCAAAAGCAGCAGTGCTTCTGTTATTAGTGCGTCTGGAGGTGGTGAATTGCCTTGCATTTTAACTAGGAAGGGATTCCAGAAAACTGCCAATATTCTTAAATCCTGAGAGAACAGGTCCAAAACTCCATCCACAGTGCTCCTTGCCGTCCAGAAGCACCATCATACCGGAGGTGATCCCGCTCTGCTCTCAGCAACCCCCATCCCAACTCGAGCTCATCCTATCTTCAGAATTCCTTCCGTGCCTGTGATCTGCAAATATCAATAGTTTGTGGCACTAAATTTGACTTAAATTTATTGTGTGTATCTTAGCTGCCATTTGTTCTTTCATATTTTAAGCATCTACCAGATGTCAGACCTTGGGCATTCAGTATTGAGTCAGCCACACGTGGGACCTGCCTGCCCTCAGGAAGCTAGACTGTAAAGTCCTGACGATCCAGATCCTAGTTTTCTGTCACTCAGAGCATCTGGTGTGGAGGTGCCTTAGTTGTTACACTCACGTTACTCTGTTTGCTCCCATGTTGTGAAGCACATGGCTGGACCTGGAGGGTATCATGCTTAGTGAAATAAGTCAGACAGAGGCAGATGCTGTATGTAATCACTTATATGTGGAATCTAAAAAACAAAGCAAACGCGTGAATGTAAGAAAAAAGAAAAGGGCTCACGGATATAGAGAACAAACTAGTGGTTACAGTGGGGGGAGGGGGGAGGGGCAAGATCAGGGCAGGGGATTAAGAGGTACAACTATTATGTATAAAATAAGCTGCAAGGATATATTGTACAGCACAAGGCATATAACCAATATTTTATAATAACTATTATATATAATATAATCAATTATATGTATAATTAATTATATAACAATTGATATTAATATATATAATTGATTATTATATATAATAATTATTATTAATATTATTTAAATGGAGAACTTTAAAATTTTTGAATCATTGTGTTGTACACCTAAAACTAATGTAGTACCGTAAATCAGCTATATCTCAATTAAAAAAAACTGTGAAGGCCCCAGGGGAGCAAAGAGACTTCTGGGCTTGATGTACTTAGGGATAACGTAAGAAACTTATGATTTGGGCTCTCAGCTCAACCACAGCCTTTGTCTACTGAGAAACCATAATGTCAGCAATTAAAGAGACTGGTGTGCTAACCAGCTTGTATATATGTATACCTATATACGCTTAAAAAGTAAACCACTAAAGCACTCAAATATTGGGTTTTTTTATATGGATTTAAATAAGGAAGCAAAAAAAATTTTTTTTTAGTTAGCTATTTTACAGCTATCAGTGTATATATGTCAACCCCAATCTCCTAATTCATCCCACCCCCACTTTCCCCCCTTGGTGTCCATACGTTTGTTCTCGTGAAACCATTTTTCACGGTGAAGGAGCAAATCCTTGCCTAACTTTTTGCCACAGTGTCTTCTGAAAAGTGAACTAATGCTTTTTAAAGCATTAGGAATAGTGGGATTTATCAGGATTCACTTTTTATGAGTGTATCAAATACGCTATTGAAATGGAGATTCCTCCCTTTCTCTTTTATTTTGAAAAGCCATCCCATGGGTTAACCCCTCTGGCATACATTGCTCCCCTGTCACTGACCGTTAAAGCTTTTTGCGTGATCACTACCTTCTGAAAATACAGACTGAAGTGCAGAGATCCTTGTAGCCAAACCAGCCCATGTGTCCTCTGTTCTTGACCCCATCAGCCCCAGCAAAAACTAGAACTTGGATTTGGTGAGTGAAGAGAGAGTCATGAGGTTCTCACATGGGCAGGGAGGAAATCAACAGTGAGTCTTTGGTTAAGCAGGAAAAAATAATCTTTGTGAAGGAGACGGGATCTTGGGAGCATTTTGAATGAAGAGTCTGGTGAGCCGAGCTTCAGACATAGGTGTGATGTGGGAGAATTCTAAGATGTGCAAAGACAATACACAGCTTGGGGGTGAGGGCGGGTCTGATGCATTCTCTTAAAGGAATTGAATGGATGGACAAGAGGATGGATCCATCTGGCTGCTCAGGATCCTGATGTCTGAAGCCTGGGTGGGCCCCCCGGGGAGGTGGTCCAGGGTCAAAGTCGCTCAGTGTGGAGATCCGAGCTGAGAAGAGGCAGGTACTGGTGTCCAGGCTGCAGACTTCTGTTGTGATTCAGAAATACTTTTCACTACAGCTAACATGGTGCTTGCTCTTTGTCGGCTGGTAAAGAAGCCGGTTTAGGAGAGAAGATGTTTGGAATGGGGGTGGGAAACCCCAGGCAGGAGCTGGCCTCTGGTTCTTGGGTGCAGTGAAGATTTCCTAAGAAGGTCGAGGAATAAGACATGAGGAGAAGGATGCGTCAGGAAGGTGAGCCGTGTAGCACTCACCATAGCTAGTTTATATCGACTGCCAGGCACTTTGCCCCTGCTTCCCAAGCCCAGCAGAATCACTGGGGCACCGGGGTGTGGGGCAAAGACTAAAAAGCCTCAGATATTCAGATTCAGTCCTTCAGTCTGTTCATCAGAAACCAGAGCTGTGTTTCAACCACAAAGATGATGGAGACCACTGGCCTTTTGGGGGGCAGGGAGAAGACCCTGGTGACCTTCAGTCCCCTGGAGTTGAATTTCCCATGCGCCTCCCCAGAAAACTGCAGAAATGGCCAAGATGTTCACAGAGAGGCTCTTACTAAGTGGTGATCTACATTTGTCAACAGTTCTAGATAATTCTATAAGGGTGCACACATGATGGTCTGAAATTTGTCATTGTTACAAAAAATAGTCATTTTGAGTGCTACTTCACAGAAAGAATTTGTTAGGTGATTCTCATTCACTTTACTTTTTCAACTTTTTTTTAAAAAAATAAATGTCATATATCCTTGCTTTAGCAAGCTCAGTTTAAAAAAAAAAAATAAGAAAGGGGGCCGCCCTCCCTCTGGGATTGTAAAAGAACACATTCCCAAGGAAGAGTGACAAGCCACTGTGTTCAACATGTATTTTTTTTCCCTGCCATAAAGAGTATTGGTTTTTAATATAAATCTGTAATGTAATTTCTGTTATGTTCTATGATGCTTCATAATCAACCTCATGCACTTTTCAGAAAAATTAATACCGTTCATTAGCATTCATCATCATCTGTTCCCTCAGTATCAATTTGAAATTGGCAATGCCCGTCATCCTGGTTTTCTCTCTCTCTCTCCCTCCCTCTCTCTCTCTTCTCTCTCTCCCCCCACACCCAGTGTCTCTCTGTCTGTCTCTCACCCCGTGTCTGTGTCTGTCTGTCTCTCTTCCTCCCTCCCTCCCTCTCTCTCTCTCTCTTGCTCCCCCCCCCACCATGTCTGTCTTTCTGTCTGTCTGTCTCTCCCTCTCCCTCTCTCTCTCTCTCACTCCCTCCCTCCCTCCCTCTCTCTCTGTGAATTATGACCCATTCATCGTCATGGCTGGTGGGCTTCCCTGGTTCAATAAGAGGTTGGATTGGAAGGACTCAGACGTGATGCTTTGTTCTCCGGCTTTAATATTTTAATGAGCCTGCAGGCTTGGCTCCTTCGGAAGGAACAAGATGAGATTTCTCAGTGTGTTTTTAGTGTTAGCACTTGTAGAAGGATGTTCATTATGAAGCTCTTGTTTCAGTTTCTCCGAGAAACTCCCCGTTAGGGAAGATCTTTCAGCAGCATGGCTGGGAAAAAAAGAGAAAGGGGAGGAGGGCGCTGTGAACTGTAAGCGTTAAGGGGATAGTGTATCAGTAGTTTGGGTTCTAAAGATTTGCTTCTAAGAATTAATTGGAGCAAATACATCTCAAGAGAGGGGGGAAAAAGGGTTTGTGGGGCAAGGACAGGGACAGTAGTTGTTGTCTTCCCGAGTCGGGGACTTTTCATCTTGCAGCTGAATCAGTACTCCAACTAATTATTTCTGGTTATCTTTTATGGGTTTGTAAGATGTTTCTTTTGTTCAGGGTAATAAAAAAAAACCCATTATTTGATCAGTGACTGACTAATTATGATAAGTAATTTGAAACATTCTTGATGAAACTTGTCTGTTAATTAGCATCAACAGCAAATGGAAACTAACAGAACAACAGAGTCTTAGTGCATCCACTGTTCCCTGGAATTGCTGCCCTCTTTCTGTGGCATGCCCAATAAACTGAGGCTGCCAGTGGTTAAAAAATAACGAACAGATGGGAAGGTCTGAGTCACCACCAAGGAAAAGTCATTGTGAAGTTACACAAAGGAGCACAGAAATATTACAAGCGAGGGGGTGGTAAAGAAATGTCAGTAGGTTGACTTGATCCTACTGGGTAAAGTCAGGAGTGTGGCTTCTTTCTTTTTCTTTTTCTTTTTCTTTAAAGCTTAATTCCTAAATACATTCATCCCATGCCGATCTGAACTCAGAGATGTTTGGTCAATAAAAGTGTGGCTCTATAAAATTGTAGTTTGGAATTCTTGATGTTGTCTGGCTATATTGTCCTTATCATTAATACTGTTATTTTTTTATCAACTCAATGGCGCCTTTTTTTTATGCTTTTAGATTTCTACCTGGACAAGGACTGGTACTATACCCACAGATAGGAGACAAATTGGATATTATTTGCCCCAAAGTGGACTCTAAAACTGTTGGCCAGTATGAATATTATAAAGTTTATATGGTGGATAAAGACCAAGCAGACAGATGCACTATTAAGAAGGAAAATACCCCTCTCCTCAACTGTGCCAGACCAGATCAAGATGTAAAATTCACTATCAAGTTCCAAGAATTCAGCCCTAACCTCTGGGGTCTAGAATTTCAGAAGAACAGAGATTATTACATTATATGTAAGTATAATTCTATTCGTTTATTTTATAGAAATTAGGATAAGCTAAATAGGTTTGTATCAATTTTTGTTTCCTTAAAATTATTACTGTGGCAAATAATTTGGTGGGAATCTTTGCTGAAAAGTTTTTTAAAGAAGCCTTAATTGAATGAGGGACCCCTGTACTAGTACTTCTCATTAACATAAATACCCAAAGAGAAAAAGCCTCCTAGAGTTTTTGTCGTATTGAAATAAGTGGATATATATGAATATATTCAGCATCTCTACTGACAAAACCATTTTTAAGAACCATTGGTGAGATTTTGATAGGTGAATCTTGTGCAATGACTTTTCTCTTCATCCATCCATTCATCCATCCATCCATCCATCCACGCGTCCATCCACTCACTCATTCATTTAGTATTTACTCTGTGCCAGAAACTGCATAAATGCTAGGGGTTCAACAGTGAACAAGATGGTAAAATGGTACCCATTCCTCATGGAGCTTGTAGGTTCCAAGAATGGGAGTTACAGGCAACCCACACTAGTACATGGGTGCATTAAAACCAGGTTTGGAAGAATAAGAAAAAACTTGGGTTTGTTCGATGAATTACTTTTTTATCTACCTATACAATAATTTGACACATTGTTTTAGGAACAGATACTGTGTATCCTTTGGGTCCTATCTGAGATACTGTTCACTCCCGAGGCTGAAATCTGATGAAACACGTGCCTACTAGGTGCAGGTCACGAGCCAGCACAGAGTTAGGATTGTTCCAGGCCCAGGGTCTGTCAGAGTGCAGTCTGGGTGACTAGGATAGCTGTTCACATCAGGCAAGCAGTGAAATGGTTTTTCTTGGTTTCTTTGGTGGGAGTCTGCACTCACTCGTCAGGATAAGCTCCAGGTCATCAGAGGTACTGAGCTGCTGTGTGCTGGGTGTGCTCTCCTGTCTCTGGGTGATCAGGTTGAAACTCTGGCTTCCTCTACTTCCTAGCTGCTCTTGAGAGTGCAAAATCAATAATTCATTGACTACTTATTAAATACTCAGCAATATACTATCTTCTGTTTTTTATTGCACTCATTAGTAATTAAAACAAAGATGGTCATAGCCATCTAATCCTTGTTCTTTGCTGTGAATCTGAAATGCCACAGAGGCTGAAAACGTAGTTTTAAACCAACGTGATGCACAGAGAGTGGCTTAGTGAGAATAAGTAACAAAAAGAAGAAGTGGTGAATTATAGATTTAGAAGCACAATGATCATAAAATGAAAATAAAAGCATTTTGAGGGATGGAACAAGCAGATGGGGTGGTAAAGTGTATGAAGTAAGAGGGAAATCTTTGAAAATATAAAATAGTCATTAGGCAAAACAAATGGAAACCTTAAGCTTTTGGAAGTCCAACAGTGTCTTTTTAAAAAAAAAAAAAAAGTCTTTTTAAGTAGGACTGTTTACCAGGATGCTAATGTTTTTAGCATAGCATTTATAGGGAACTGAAACCCACCCTACTGAATTCATGAAGCAGGTTAAGACCCCTGAATAGGGTGGGAAAAAGGACGAGGGGGTGCCTGAAGATAGATGTTCCTCAGAGTGAAATATGTCTCTAAAACTGCACCTGCAGCCCTAGCTGCCGACTGGCTCTTCAGGGAGGTAAGCCACCAGACCCGGAAAAGCACGTGGTAGCCCGGGATAAAAAGAATTGTTCTGAAAATAGAGATGAGGGTTTCAAATTTGAATGCTGCTGGTTGGGTGGTTGTTACAGGCTGGGTGGGGAAGGGCCCAGGGCTCAGAGGGCGGCTGGGAGCCCAGGGAGACTCAGAGCACAGAGTTGAAAGACTTGCACCACGTCACAGACATAGGAAGACACTTCAGATACTTCGGGAAACGCAGGCCCCATTTCCCACCCATCCTCCAGCAAAGCCAATGGATGGACAGCTTTCCCTGGAAAGGAAAAGAAGGATGAGAAGCATACCTCTCAAAAAGAGTTGAAAAAGTCAATGTTGACTTTCCATTGCTTCTTCGAGAATCACAAGGCACCCCGACAATTAAGAGATTTTTCAGAGTCAGTATTTTCCACAGCCAGTGATCACTCACACATACACAGAGTCACACTCCACTTAAAACAGTACTGAACTAGGTGGCATGATGGAACACTGCCCTTAACGCTGCAAATCACCACTTCAACTTTGGGAGAGTTAACAATGTTGGTATTTTTGAGTTGCTACAAAGTATATTACATGTGTTTAACTCCAAATCTTCCCGTCTAGCTAGTAAGCACCTTCATAACCAAGAGTATTAGTATGAACAGCATTGTTATTGTGTCCTGGTTTCTTTCCATAGGAGGGAAGAAGAGAAATGATAGTTTGGGGCAGTGCTTCATCACCCCAGAGGGGAACAGTCCAAGTTGCCAATGGACTGAATTGGCATTGGTGTTGTTCAGTCATTGCCTAGATTAACTGATTCCAGGAGCACTGGGCCAGGAGCCCAGAGACCTGGGTTCTAGTCCTGCTGTGTGAGCTTAACGAGAAAGTCACTTCATTTCTTTGAATTTTGATTTCTTCTCTAGAAACTGCTTTTACTGTTGTTGTTGTTGTTATTCTGGCTAATGATGGAAGTCTCTAGTTCCAAACCATCTTATGGTCAGACATACACATCCAGTATGGGATCTCTCATCAGGGTGGCTCTTCTCCAATTGAATGGACAGGATCTGCTCTAAACTCTTAAAAGACACTGAATTTGATTTGTAGTGTTACCAGGTTTAAAATACAGGCATCACACTTTTTAAGTTTTAGAAGTCAATATTAATTTTCAATCGGGAGTGTATTTTTAAACCTACTGAGTATCCACTAAATTCCCCTAGGAAATGACACGACAGAATGATATGCATCCTCATTAGTTTTTCTCCTAGATGATTATTTGCTTTGACATGTGGCAAAATGATATATATGGGTTTTCTTAATGTTGAGAATTGACTTTTTCAAGTGACCCGTTTCATTAGACTTGGGTTTAATTTGCATAATAAAATCTCCTAATATTAAATGATCCAAAGGTGGGGATGTTACGACCATTTGGTCTGTTTTTCATTACATTCAGATTCTTAATTGCCTTAAAATGAAAGTAAACATTTTATATAACCTACAGTTATTTTGATCATGTCTTTGAAAAAATTTTTTAAGTTTATAAAATACCTATCTGTTCTGAAGTGGCCCATTGTCAAGGGAAGCTCTGTCTTAAAAACACACCAGTTAATACAAGGCAAGCATTCCTAACTGTGTTCTCAGCTTTCATTCATAATTGTGTCAAAAACTTTTATTGTAGACACTTTCTGTGCTTGGTTTCCAGTTTCTTTTTAGAAGTGATATCCCGGAGCTGAATGAGTCAGAAATTCTGGTGTGGAGGCCCTTTGCAGTATCTACCCTTATGAAGGTTCCATGGGTTGGTCATCCAGCCTCAGCATAAAACCTTGCAAAATACCTACAAAGAGGTTGTCATCACACTACCAAAATCATGTGAGTCAGAGATGGATGAAAATGAATGCCACTGTGTGGATACTTTTTAAGTGAACCATGGGCACAGCCCAGCTGTTAGAAAGAACACCTTATGCCTGAGGCACCTCCCAATTTAGCTTTGTGTGGTTTTTTTTTTTTTTTTTTTTTTTTTTTTTTTTTTTTTTTTTTTTTTTTTTGCGGTATGCGGGCCTCTCACTGCTGTGGCCTCCCCCGTTGCGGAGCACAGGCTCCGGACGCGCAGGCTCAGCGGCCATGGCTCACGGGCCCAGCCGCTCCGCGGCATATGGGATCCTCCCAGACCGGGGCACGAACCCGTATCCCCTGCATCGGCAGGCGGACTCTCAACCACTTGCGCCACCAGGGAGGCCCTGTGTGGTTTTTTACATTATTTTACCTCAAATCTGTAGCCAAGACATGGATTTGTGGAATAGTCTAAAAGTCATCATTTCTAATGATTGTTTGATTAAACGTTGCTCTGATACTACACCCTGCTGTGTTCACAGTGGTCCTTCCAAAAGCCACTCCTTGCTTTCCTTGCCTGGGGAAGTCTTCCTTGAGAAACACTGAATGAATTTGAATGAGTAACCATTTCTTAGGCCCTTCACTGGTTTCATTCTCCAAAGCAATTCTTAAAAAAAATTTTATCAGAGCATATAAAATTAGGAAACTCCTCAGTCAGCTTTGCTGTTTTTTAGACATAAACTCCACTTCTGAGCAAAAATGCAAAATAAATTAAAACGCTTGCACACAAATATAAGAAAACACTATTCTTAAAGAATCAAAACAGAAGAACAGCAGATTCCATTCCTGTATTTTTGTTGACTGTTTTCCTTTTTTTGTTTGTTTGTGTTTTTCTTTTTTGTTTTTGATTTACTTATTTCTGGGAGTAAGTGTAGCAAGTAGCACTAAAATATACTGAATGTACTGTAAGCCCTCTCCCTAGCAAAGTTGTTATGGGAGGTTTCAAATGTACTTTTACATATAGATATTTTTTATTTTTTTTAATTATTATTTTTTTATTTATTTCTTTTTGGCTGCGTTGGGTCTTCAAAGCGCGCGAGCTTTCTCTAGTTGTGGTGAGTGGAGGCTACTCTTTGTTGCAGTGCGTGGGCTTCTCATCGCGGTGGCTTCTCTTGTTGCGGAGCACAGGCTCCAGACGCGCAGGCTCAGTAGTTGTGGCACACGGGCTTAGTTGCTCCGCGGCATGTGGGATCTTCCCAGACCAGGGCTCAAACCCGTGTCCCCTGCGATGGCAGGTGGATTCTTAACCACTGCGCCACCAGGGAAGCCCTAGATTTATTTTAGAATATATGTGTGGCCTCTGTAACGTGATTATGTGCTTTGATTGCTGAATTATTTATATGATAAAGGCAGCAAAATCTACATTTCCGTCACTAAACATCTTCAAGTTCAAGGATGTGACAACATCAGCCTGTCACTTATCTGACTTTGGGGTGGGGATTTATGTTTGATACCTTGCATACCATTGGTGAATTCAAGCATTTAAACACATTTTTGTTTTTAACCTACGACAGTTGGTTTTGTAATAGAATGGTCATCATAACCTTGGGTGTTTGGAGGATACACACACACAGCACTTAGAACGACAGATAAACATGGTAGTTAGCTGAGAGTCCCAAGTCAGGCAGACCTGGCTTCTTGAATGCCCTTTGGCAAGTAACTTAGCCAGTCTGCCTCAGTCTCTTCATCTGTCAGCTGGGGATGATGTGCATTTAAATGGGGTGATGTATTTGGTGCTAGCTTCCATGGCTGGCACCAAATAAGGACAACTGAGGGTCTCTTTGTGGGGAGGCAAGGTGGGGGGCTGGTGTGAGACAGCCTGTGCTCTCCTGCGAGCTGGCAGGCGGGGAAGATGGGCTCATAAACTGTCACTTATTTGAAACACCGTCCACAAAATGGAATTCCAGAGATTGTCCAAGTTTCAATAATGCTGCTGTAACTTCATTATAAGATCTTCCCTCTTTTTTGTCTTTTTGGAGTGTTATAAAAGTTCTTTTGTCCTTGGGCAAAAGAAACAAGCATTTATGGATTTTTTTTGTTGGTGGAATTGCCCAAGCTTGTTAGAAGATCCTCCCTAAGACTCAAAAGAGACAGACTGGGAGGAGGGTTCTACACATATAATCATCCCCCACTTACCATCTCACCAGCCTTGCCAGGGCCTTTTTTTTCTCTGTTCCTTGTTACACAAAGGAAAGGCTTATTTTTATTGATCATTTCAGCAGCATTCCAATGTAGTATAAATATTCTTTTAGAGAAAAAAGTACATGTCAGGGATGCCTTGTCACTGAGACAAGCTGGGACACTACATCATTTCAGTAGTCTGGTAATGAAAAGCATCATTTCCTTTTCTTTTTCTTTTTTTTTGGCCGTGCCACGCAGCTTGTGGGATTTTAGTTCCCTGACCAGGGACTGAACCCGCACCCCCTGCAGTGGGAGCACGGAGTCTTAACCACTGGACCACCAGGGAAGTCCCCCGAATTTCTATTATTTTTTAACTTAACATAAAATCCTTTTCTGACCGTATTGAAGGCTCTCTCCTAGAGTATATCAGTAAGGCTCCTTGTTCAATTTAATATGAATACAGCTTAAATTCTTTATACTTTAAGGAGTAAAATCTCAACTTCTGCTCAGTTGGAGCTTGTGCTGAGTAGCTTCTGGCTCGAGGGTCTGATGGAGTCATGGCCATTGGGATATTTATCCCGTATCTGTCAGGGTTTAGGAGGATTAGGCTATTGTAGATTGAGACTCTGTTCATATTCAACGGCGTCACCTAGGCAGTAGTGACAGCTTATCTCATTTAAAGCTAGACAGAGATTGCCGTGTGAGCACTATTCTTTATTCCCAAAATAACTCATGAACGGACAAGATGACTGGTTCTTAAAGCAATGGGGAGAGACTGAAAACCTCCTATGTAAAATAAGAGCAGATGAGAAATGAAGGCGATTCCTTGGAAAAAAAAGGATTATTTAGGAATTGCTCAGAATAAAACTGCCTTTACTGTTTCATAAAATACATCTCAATATCTCCAGCACCTGTATTTATAGCTTTTTCAAAGTTTACTTAGACTTGTAAATAACTGAACAGTCCTGGAGACTTCTTTGTACAAGCATGAGAATGAGTTTCTTTCTTAATAGCCTTTAAATATTTATCATGAAAATCAAAATTTAAAGCAAAATAAAGTACTTTAAGAAATAGCCAAGAGGCATTAGACAGACATGAAAAGATTACTTGGTGAAAACTTATTTATATAGTTTTTAAGAGTCCCACACTTGTTCCTAACAGTCTGAAATCTCAGGCTGGGTGTTTGATCACTTAGAGGGAAGTGTTACGGCCTCACACACTCTTTGAGACTGTCACTTTACAGTCTCAAAGGACAGGTGACAGAGGAATTTTTATCACTGTGAGAAAACAGAACTTGGAAAGTGTGAGTATTTTAGTGCAGTTCACACAGCCATGAAATATCGGGGGCAAAACTCAAACTGGGTTGTCAGACCCTTAGACCAACGTCATTAGTTTATGACAGTGCCTCCTGGGTCACCAAGCATATACATGTATACAAAGCAAGAGGAAAGATAGTCTAGTCCAAAGCACACTACTTACAGAGTATGGTAAAGAGAGTACGAGTACATACACGTCACATACATAACAACAGTAAAGAGAGCATATGTACATACACAGTGCATACATAACAATGCAAGGATGCCACTCGAACTGGATATCAGACAACTCTGTGTTTGTATCAGACGTGTTGGGCCAGAGGCCCTGTCCTTTATTGTAACGTATAACTAACTTCAGCCATGTGCCCCAAAGTTGACCTAAGAAATTCTACAGAGCAGTAGGAAAGGAGAAAGGGCCATTGGTTAACGGTGGGTGTAATAGCAATTTGTTAGGTCTCCTGAATTTTCTTTTTTCTTTTTAGAGCTACTATCAATCAATTCCATTTCTTCAGTAAGACTATGCTTTGTGTTTTATTGAGTACAGTTGACCCTTGAACAACACAGGTTTGAGCTGCTTGGGTCCACTTAGATGCAGATTTTTTTCAGTAGTAAACACTCCAGCACTGCACCATCTGCAGTTGGTTGAATCCGTGGATATGGAATAACCGCGGGGATGGAGGGCTGACTATAAATTGTACTTGGATTTTCGACTAGGTAGGGGTTGGTGCCCCTAACCCCCATGTTGTTCAAGGGTCAAATGTACTTTGAGCCCCTCAATGGGAAGTGGCTAAATAGTAAAATTAAAAATAATAAAAATCTCTCAAATGTACAAAAGAGGTAGTAAGAAACTTCAAATTTCCTTAGCCAAGTATACAAGTGCTACAGTTTGTGTGGATGGATGGGTGGATGAGTGGACATGTGGGTGGATGGAGAGAGGGAGGGAGGGATGGATGGATGGGCAGACAGATGTATGGATGGATGGATGGATGGATGGGTAGATGGGTGGATGAGTGGACAGGTAGGTGGATGGATGGAGGGAGGGAGGGAGGGATGGGCAGAGATGGATGGATGGATGGATGGGTGGATGGGTGGATGAGTGGACAGGTGGATGGATGGAGGGAGGGAGGGAGGGATGGGCAGAGACGGATGGAAGGATGGATGGGTGGATGGGCAGATGGGTGGGTGGGTAGATGAGTGGATAAATGTATAGATGGATGGGTGGGCAGATGGATGGACAGGCAGAGCCTCTGTCAGAAGCATAACTGATCACTTCACAGAGGAGCTAGGCTGTGTGTTGCTAAAAGACAGTCCTGCTTCGCAAATGGCTTTTTGCATTAGTGGAGTAACCCAGTTTCCTTGTTCCTGATGTTAAACCAGGAGATGAAGGTATTCTTTCATTGAAGCAAACATGTGGAAAATCGCTCTGGCTTCTTGGAGCATAGAACACGTCCCCTGAACGGAATTAGGTTCATGTGTAGGGCAAATTCAGACAGGGCACTTTACCGGGGTTACCACTGGTCTCTAGATGGTCAAAGCAAATAACATCATGTCCATCGAAGCTATTATGCCATCAGAGTGGTGCATTTTCTCATCTACAGTGTTATGTTCTAAACTGTCAGCAAACATTAATTCAGTCACTGGTGAAGCCCTACCACCCAGAGGTGAACTCTACCTCAGATGGAGGTTTTCCACTTCAGTGCCGCGGTCTCCCAATTACTGGGTCATTAATATCATTGCAGGCGATTAGTGACAGCAGACTGAGCACGAGGCTTCTGGGATGTGTGCCCTCCCCACTGTGAACTTTTCACTCTGACCCTTAGCTCTCTAAACATTTCCACATCTCCACAAAGATATTTCAAGGATGAAGACCATCAAAAACTCGGGAGTGGGCTAGAAATTGTGTGCTAGAAATAATTCATGCAAACACATGTTTTTTCATGGCTCAGAATATTTTTATTAGATGTTATCACTATCTCTTGACCAGGAAGTCTCATTTTCTTAAAAAATCAGACTGCTTAAGTAAAGCTAATATAGACAATAGGGAATTATGTTTTATCTTTAGAACTCTGACATCATTCTTTTTTTTTTTTTAACGTGCGTTTGGTCATTATATGGAAGTGGTCATCTAGCCCCCTATTTTTAAAACATGATTCTTCTTTCTTAGTAGGTTTCAGCCCATATTAAGGTTGACTCTCATGTATAAAGGTAAATTATGCTTTAACCATTGACTATCACATTCTCACAATTCATTCTGAATCATTGTGACACTAAGATTAACTCCCTGAAAGCACGCTAGATGTAAAGCTTTTTTTATGAAATCTTGTTGAAATTTTTTTTTGCCTAATGAGAGATTCTACCTGCATAAATCATCAAAACTTGTAGCAATAAAATTTTAGACTCAGAAAGGGATGCTTTCCCGCAACAGAATTTATGAAAAATCAAGTCATCAAGGTGTTGCAAGCAATATTTTGAGGGGAAAGAAAGTAAGCCACTCGTAAATGATCTCTCGTGTGTTTAAGCATGCCTCTTGTAAAAGGAGGGGACAGGTGATTTATTACCAGGCCTATTTGATCTTTCTCAGGAAACTGTCAGAGCACCCACTGAGCCTGGAAGGTATTTCTGTCACTGATGTATCCCTGCTATGTGTGCACATACTTGCACACACACATTTACCACCTGTTCTTTTCCACTCCGGTTGTATATAGTCAGTGGCTTTTCAGGGCTATCTCGTCAAAGATGACTGTGGCTCTTAGCATCTTCAGTGATTGTCACTACCTTAATTTTTGTATATACTTCTTAATGGTGAAGAGGTTTAAGGAGTAAGCTGTGGTGGAATTTCTTATGTTCTAGGGATGGTGTTTATCACCGTTCTCTCTATAGGCTGACCTCCCTCAATGTCCAAGTCTCGCATAACACGGGAGATAGGAAATATACTAACATATATTGGCACCTTTAGACTCAGTTCTTTGTAGTATCTTTGTATCTTCCCTCTTCCCAAAAGAGTGAAAGTGGCAAAGTAATATGTCATCCAATCTTTCAGTGAATACAGAAACAAAAGCAGTTTACAAAACTGTTTCAAGGTTGTTACATTTCTCAAAACTCTCATTTCTAAGCTGTCAGTAGAATATCCTATCATGGCTCATGGTGACCATTTAACATTGAGGAAATAAAATTATACCATTTGATTCGAGAACATCCATTTACACTGGATACTTGGTATCTTTACTCAAATTTTAATATGAGAGGAGGGGCTAAATTGTGACTCTGGTTTTTTAAAGCATTTTTCCAAATCGTTCTGTCTAGTGGAGAAACTAATTAATTGTGCTGTAAAGAAGTCACTGGGGCTAAGCTAGTTGTTACCTCTTAATGCCTGACTTACTGCTTTCAAATTTCAAAACACAACCAGAATGATGCAGGTTTAGTGCAGGTGATTCATCCCATTGTTCTGGAACACTGTTTCCTTGGGTGAAAAACACACACATCCTGTAACTTCCTTTGTATTTTTCTTTTGTCAAGTCGAGGCCATTTTAAGAAGAATATATAAGACTTTTACTCTAAGATCAGGCATTCTGGGATAAACTGCCATATGTGTTGAAATACTGCTGAACTTTTTTTTGATATTACACCAAGCAAAATAGTGAGGCCTTTGGAAAATCATGGTGGTATATTCTCATTTCTTTGACTATAAATCCACAGAGAAAAGCATATACAAAGGAAGAAGTTAGAAGAAGTGATTTTTTTCATCGTCCTTTCGGCACATTATACAGATGTTTTTGCTTCAGAAGTTTTAATTAAAGAAAAGGGCATTTATTTTTGGCAGTCAAGGGTTGTTGTCATTTCCATGGTTAGAATTTTTCTTCTAAGTTGGTATCTTAAAGGATAACCGTGATACCCAAGGCATTGAACTACACTGAGTTCTAGAAATTGAATTCCTGTCTCTTTAGTACATATTTTGAATGTGCATCATATATTTTGAATTTGAATTCCTGTCAGGGTGTGAAGTAGGGTAGATCTTAGCTTCCTGAGTTGTATATTCACATTAAGTAGTTATATTTTTATCAGCCTTCTGGTTTTCAACTTACATGTCTCAGTTAATTTTTTGTTTTTAGACACTCAAAAATTTGTCAGCCCTGTTAGAAGAAAACAGTAACCTAGTTCATGTGTCATATTTATTTTAATGTCATGGCTTTACTTTTCACATTTCCCACTTGGTTCTGCTTCTTTTATTTCCTAAGTTTGCCAGGTAATAGGCTTCTAGTTCTTCTAGTTCTTGAGTTGAGTTTCAGGAGACTGATATGTTGAAAGGCTGCCCTAAGAAATCAGAATTAGCAGGGCCAGCGTAGGATGACATGATGGACAAGAATAGTGCCAAGAAGATGATAGAGGATTTTCATAAAATGCTCTTTGTTTCGTAATCAAATAAGAGCAAATTTTGTCATGTGCAGTTTATATGAACACAAAGTTTTCATTCTTACTAGAAAATTGAGCTCTCTCATTTTCCTGATCCTGTATGCTTATTATCTGTGTCTCTTTGGTGGACCTCTTTGATGAAGTTGATAAAAACTATTTGCTTTGGGGCTTCCCTGGTGGCGCAGTGGTTGAGAGTCTGCCTGCCGATGCAGGGGACGCGGGTTCGTGCCCCGGTCCGGGAGGATCCCACATGCCATGGAGCGGCTGGGCCCGTGAGCCATGGCCGCTGAGCCTGCGCGTCCGGAGCCTGTGCTCCGCAACGGGAGAGGCCACAGCAGTGAGAGGGCCCGCGTACCGCAAAAAACAAAACTAAACAAAACAAAAAAACTATTTGCTTTGGAGTGTCCATCAAACCCCCACCCCCATCCCGGCCCCATCCCAGTAAGCCACATTTAGTATAGGGACTTCCCTGGCTCTCCAGTGGTTAAGACTCCGCACTTCCAACGCAGGGGGTGCGGGTTTGATCCCTGGTCGGGGAGCTAAGATCCCACATGCCGTGTCGCACAGCCAAATAAATAAATAAACAAATAATTAAATTAATTAAACAGTATAAAATGTCCTCCATAGTATATTTTGATGTTTCATTCTTTCCATGATAACCTAAGAACATTCCTTCACAGGGATGCATTTACTCTGTAGAATTTTTTTCTGCTGCCCTCATGCCTAACCTCTTTGTGCATGGGACCCATATTTCGTCACACATCCAGCAGTTAATTCTCCATCTGACTACTGAAGTGATAGACTGAAATCAAAACAGCCAAGATCCAGGGCAGCAGCTTACCCCTCCTGGGATGCAGAGCAATAACAACCAAATGAAGACGCATTAAAATGCGATAGGACTTCCTCTCCGTGGGCACAGTCTAAAAAGCAGAGCCAGAGATATTCCTGCCCTTTCGGTCTGCTTTGCCCACTGGTTCTCCTTTTTTCTACTCAGACAACCAACATACTGCAGATAAGTTCGTGTACAAATAAATGGGAACGCCCGGATGTTGGCGGAGTAGTTTTCGGATGTGAAGGGAACTTCTAGGCGTTGTGAACTCAGGGTACTTTTTGCTGAGCAATGATCTCCACCCACTTAAAATCAGGCCCTGGGGGAACAATCTAGTGATTTCAGTACACTCACTACATTCAGTTAGATCCCTGAAGCAAAAGCTTTTAAAAGCAGGCTATAAAATGCCCATGTATCTTTATTAAACCTCTTTTCTAACTAGATATACTTTTCTAGTAATTTTTAATTTTATAAAGTCTATTTTTTCCCTGGGCCAAGGAAAAAAATAAGGTTGGGCACTAAAAGCTTAGATATAACAATGTTATTTTTTCTATCTCTAAATGATTAAATGCAGTTTCATCCATTTAGTACAGTAATACTGTGATTGTGGTGGCATTAGATGCTGCTGCTAGAGAGATGCAAAGAAAAACTAAGTAGAATGAGGTTAACCGTTTGTTTTTACTTTCTCCAAGTTAAAAATTCCCAATACATTCAAATCAACAATAAGAATAATTGCAAAACCGTCTCCTGAAATGGAAGTAGATTTTATTCCCAAGCATTAGCAATTTCTTGTTGTATTTCAAAGTCAGCCACTAAGGCTTTTAAAGCTTCTTGGTGACTGACTGTTGCAGCAGAAATCAGAATATTAATCTTGAGGCTTTATTGCAGAATTCGCTGCCAGCAAAGAGGCGCCATGAGGACAGAAGACTTTCAGCTGCGCCATTTCTCAAGGTGGTGAGGTGGGGAGGCAGCTCTAGAATTAGGCCCACGCTCTCTCCTCTCCATGTTAAGCAGATCGTGGGGAAGAGACATTAATTTTTACTAGGAGATCAAATATAAAGTAAGTTGAAGTTACTCTGAGTTATTGTATAATTGAACTTGCTATGAAGTTGACCCTCTGAAGTTTCCATTGGTGCTCACATCTTAAAACAGGGTTTTCCGAAATCGAGTTATTTGTAGTGAGGTGGATGGACTTAGAGCCTGTCATACAGAGTGAAGTAAGTCAGAAAGAGAAAACCAAATACCGTATGCTAACACATATATATGGAATCTAAAAAAAAAAAAAAAAAAAAAAATGGTTCTGATGAACCCAGGGGCAGGACAGGAATAAAGACGCAGATGTAGAGAATGGACTTGAGGACACAGGGAGGGGGAGGGGTAAGCTGGGACGAAGTGAGAGAGTGGCGTGGACATATATACACT
This sequence comes from Mesoplodon densirostris, assembly GCF_025265405.1. Taxonomy (NCBI): domain Eukaryota; kingdom Metazoa; phylum Chordata; class Mammalia; order Artiodactyla; family Ziphiidae; genus Mesoplodon; species Mesoplodon densirostris. Next base: position 72,659,373 of record NC_082677.1, on the reverse strand, counting down.
ACCAAACGTAAAATAGATAGCTAGTGGGAAGCAGCCGCATAGCACAGGGAGATCAGCTCGGTGCTTTGTGACCACCTAGAGGGGTGGGATAGGGAGGGTGGGAGGGAGATGCAAGAGGGAGGAGATATGGGGACATATGTATATGTATAGCTGATTCATTTTGTTATACAGCAGAAACTAACTCACCATTGTAAAGCAATTATACTCCAAGAAAGATGTTTAAAACAGCAAAAACAAAAACCAGGGTTTTCCCTGACTGCTTACATCATACCTAACTTGGGGCAAAAATCTTTCATGGCAGAGCATCTAACCGTATTTTTTTTTTTTTTTTTTTTTTTTTTTTTTTTTTGGGCTGCACTACTCGGCTTGTGGGGATCTTAGTTCCCCAACCAGGAATCAAACCCCAGGCCCCAGCAGTGAGAGCACCGAGTCCTAACCACTGGACCGCCAGGGAATTTCCTCTGAATTTTAAAGTTTAGCCCCCTTTTAAACAGCCAAGTATTGGGAATGCTGTTTTGATGTTAGGAATAAATTTTTCAGTATCTTCCAGTAGCCTTTGCAACTTCCAAGTTGACTTAGAGGAGAAAGATGCAGAGTCCAGAATGTAGCAGAAGAACCCTCCTCACTCACAAAGTTCTGCCTCTTGGCCTGCCCTCCCCCTTCACCCTTCATCCTCCCCCATCCCAGCAGTGGCCTCAGCCTCCAAGAACTCAGCAAAGGCAGCATTTTCAGATTGCCTTCTGTGCACCTCCAGGGCTTGAGGGATTTTTTCCTCCCCAAGGCATAAAAAAAGTTTCCACTGTGAAAGATGCAAAGCAGTTTCATGTCACACTACAGTTTTCTTCCTACCATGTATAGTTTGTGGATGTTAAATTATAGATTGCAGTCTAATTTGAATACTTTTGGAGTTCTTTACATTTGGGAGTTCATCAGATATCACTTTGAGTAAACCAAAGGGAGCCCTCCACGAAGGGATTGGTATTCAGAAAAGGCACTGACCTACGAATTAAAATCAAAAGAAAAAGTCACTCAAATTATGTGCACCTCTTGCACTTCCAGACTGACAAACTAGAAGTCATCTGTAGTTTCTGCATCTGCAGATGCAGTTCTGAATTATATTTACCAGGGACTGTTCTCTGCCATGCCTTGTCTATCCTTTCTCGTATTCCTTTATTTTTTTCTTTTAGACCTGAACCTTTTATCTTTTTACCTCAAGGTTAAAATAAATATTCAGTAAATCTATATTCCTTCCCCCCACACACCTTTTTTCTTTCTGGGTACCACCCTTCAGATCTTATTTTTATCATTTGTTAACTTAGTGTTAAACTTTTAGCAAGAAAAACTTAGTCATTGAACTTTGCATTGGGGTGCATTTATGTGTATATTAATTAGAAAACATGGAGATTCCACTTGAATTAAGTAAACTAAACCTTTGAAACTGTCAGCCAGATAAAGACATCAGCTTTCCACTGTTTTTTTTTTTCTATATAAAAGCATATCCTACATTTTGAGAAAGATCAGATGAGAAAACTGTGAATAAGTGAAGATGATAGCACTGCTCTGAAATTGGCCAGAAGAGTGCCAGCTTGTAGATATCCATACTGTTCTAAGCCTTTAGGAGGAAAGGATACTTTCAAGTTTAGGTACATGTTTGGAAGAAACAAAAGGGAAAGAAGATGGAGAAAATGGGGAAAAAATGATTTTTTTGTAAGAGTCGCAGAAGCATGCAGAGTTCTTAGGTATTTGTTCTAATTTATCTGCCAAACATTTTCTCAACAATCTACAAGAGGATACTATCTACTTTTCACCCTAAAAAAAAAAAACTATGATGGCAATTTTTGCCCAGTTTCCCAGGAGAAACTCAGTGTCAGCAATAGAAGAAGAGTGAGATATGATTGTGAGGCTGGACTTTAAGGAAACACTCAGATAAGCAAAGAGATATTTTTGCACACAAGAGGCAGTGATTATTATTAAGGAAAACAGAGAAAGTAAAAGTCGCTAACTTGAGAACACAAAGACAAGTCAATCCTGGCCTTGTTTTCCAGCCAAGATAATTACCCACAGCATACATATTTCCATGCATGCCTGTCCAACTTGTCTGCTGCCCCACCATTTGGAAAACAAACAGCCCATTAAAAGAATGTCTTTGGATGTTTTTTCTTTTTTCAGAAAATCTGTCCCTTTTTCAGTGCTTTTAAAAGTGTAGAGTTAGTTGACAAAACTTTGATAATTAAAGTAGAGAAGGATTTACCTGGCAGAATTGTTTATGAAACATTTACGTTCCCTGCCCCTTGAACTGTGGAGGAATGAAAACGTCTAACTCCCCACCTCGTTTTCTCTTCTGAAACTTGACATGTAATTTAAAACCTGTCCCTCAGCAAGGTACCTGGCAGCCTATCTTTTTACAGCTTTAGTTACAGCGCTCTTCAGAGAACTCACCATCCTAAAAAGATAGAACAATGGGTTGAAACAGAGTAGGGCATAGGCTGTTGGAAAAAAACAGACACTGAAAATGGTCAAATGTTCTGTCTTTCCTCCTCCTCCTTCTCGAGGTGGAAAGGGCATCAAGCTGGTGGACCTGAGCCAAGTCCTCACCTTAGGTCCTGAGCCGTCCCAGGCCCCTCATAGAGCAGTGGGCACCTGTGAGTCCCTCTGTGCATCCAGAGTTCTTCTGCACCAGGGAGCTTGGTTGAAGAGTTTGACCAAGGTCGATGGTGGTGGTAATAACACATCCGTTCTTTCGGGTCGAGTACAAAATGATGGAGGAAAACTCCAGAATTTGAACGCTTGTATTCTAGTACAACCTTTAAGCTCAAGCAAAGCTGAGGAAAGAAAAGGGGCGTGGGAGTCTCCTCTCCAAGTGTTTATAGAACTTGGATGCTTGACAAACAGGGAGCATCAAGGTAATTGTTCTTGAGGCAGGAAATCTATAGTAGAGGAAGCAGGTGCTGTGTGATGATTACCACGTTTTGAAATTACCGTATTTACTATTCTGCTTTTAGGAGGTTGACTCCAAACTAGTCAGGTTTTTGGAAGATGCTGTCCCTTTTATCTGTAGTATCAGACAAAATCCGTTAATTATAAAGGGAGGAGAAGGCACTTAAGTACATTGGAAACCAGAGGTCATACGTGCGGCAGTGTGGACGATATCCATCTTTCTTTATTTCTTTATTTTTTTCGTTTTGCCTTTCAGCATCCCATACTTTCAGAAAACTTGTGACTAAGAGTGAATTCTTATTTTCCAAATTGTTTTCAGACATTTCATGTTCATGTAAACTTGGCTTATTGATTTCCTGATTTTTTCTTTATTTTTTTGTTTTGTCCATTTTATTTTTAATCAGCTACATCAAATGGGTCTTTGGAGGGCCTGGATAACCAGGAGGGAGGGGTGTGCCAGACAAGAGCCATGAAGATCCTCATGAAAGTTGGACAAGGTAAAGACCGTCTGCTGCTTCACGGAGCCACTGATCTGGTCGAGCCCCCACAGCTAGTATGGCGCCAGTGTTGCCCACACGCGCCTTCACTCACTCTGCAGTTCAGTTTCCAAAGTAAACTTTTCTCTGCACCTTGAGCCACTGACAGATTTCCTCAAGTTGTTGCAACCCACTTCTTTTACTGGAGATACTTCTAAAAGTTGAGGTCAGCCAGGTACAATGTCTATTGCCATGTCTGTATCTACAGATATACTTTTCCTTCTGAAAAGCAAAACACCTCTTTGGTTCACCATTAAAATATCCAGAATGCAAACTAAGTTTCTGCCATTTTGCCCATTTCTGCATCGTGACTACAGAAGACTTGTGTTCACTGAGCCTTTTCACACAAAGATGACCTCTTGTGCAGAAAGAAATATTCTTCTAATTAGAAATTGGGATAGTAGTCAGTCAACTCACTCAGTTAAATTAAAATGTCATCTGCAGCGCTCTGCCTGCCAAATGCAAGAATCCCTACGGTTTCCACAGATGGCCTCACCATCTAAACCTCTGAAATAACTAGTAGAACCGTTTTGTTTTCAAAGGAAAATTATATTCTTGCATCTCACAGTACTTTGCATAAAGAATCTTATGTTCATTTCTATTTGTGCCTCTTGAGATATAGATCCAGCTCCTAAAGCTAGAGCCCATCAGATGTCTGTGCTGTAAGTAACCGCTTGTTTTTCATATAGATGCGAGTTCCGCTGGGTCAACCAGGCATAATGATCCAACAAGACGGCCAGAACTTGAAGCTGGTACAAATGGGAGAAGTTCAACAACGAGTCCTTTTGTCAAACCAAATCCAGGTATAGCAGCGTGACCCATGTGTGCCTAGGTCTGTGTGTTCCACACTGCTCGGATCACAGTGGGTAGAACAGAGTCCAAGTACTTCTGCACCAGGAGGATGAACTTGTAGCTCCCGCAGTCAGTAAGCTTTGCTCTCGGTTAGTTGTTATCAATTACTCAACCAGAATAAAATAATTAATTCCCACAAAAGTCTTACATTCAAAAGAGTAGAATTCATCAGCTGTAAGTGCCAATTATTAGCACTGCTCTTTCAGATCAAAGCTACTTTCATTGGCTGACACTTTATCGTGCTGTTTGTAAACCTAGCTTCAGGCCAGTGTTAATGTATATATAATTGTACCAGTGTTTCATCTAGTTTTATCTAATCCACAGAGCACCTGATTGATCCTCTTCTACATTTGAGATGGTAACATCTTAAAATATTGCATAAGGCCACATTTTTCAGGTAGTTTCGTCAAAAATTTTTTTCACATTTTCAGTGTAAAATAAAATATTACATGGATTCCTGGCAGAAGTTTAGAATACTGGATAAAATTGACTGCCGTTTAACTTCGTTTTGTTAGCAGTCTTTGAACAAAGCTATAGCTATGTGTTTGTTACCACGGGAATGAATTTTTTATATGGTGGTCGCTGAGCAGACGTCAGCAGTTCCGTATTAGGGATCCGCATGCCTGGTTGGTAGTCGTGCGAATTTAGCATCTGTAGCAATATTCCATTTCTTTCCAAGCTTCAAGGAGGGAAGTTGTTATTTCTAACTTTCAATGACAAGATGTGTCAAATTCTTATGACAAACTGATAAATGGATAATATGATGATGCCAGGCAATTTTTTAGTGCTTAACATTTGGGTTGGCAGTCTGTTCCGTGTGAGAGTTTCTGCTGCCTTCCAAATATATTTTAAGTGTAAATCAAATAATACAGACGAGTTACGGGTTGAACGTTTTCCCAGGCCCCATCCCTCTTTGCAAGCTCTCCAGCCAGCCGTCGGCAGGGCTTGTCTTTAAAGGCAGGCGGTTTGGATATTCCCATGAAGCCACCGTAGCCAGAGAGGGCACGAGAACAGCGTGGCCTGGGCAGCAGATGCTGACCTGGAGAATCAGCCACTTCCCTTTTTCCTCCTGGTGGTGGCTGCAGGCTGGCTGGCCGGGGTTAAGACGTGGGGCAAGATCAAGGGCTGGCTGTCACAGCCTGTCCACGCAGCTGATGGATGATGATGTATAGAAGGGAAGCGATGAGGTCTGGGAGCAGCATCAGAGTCCCACCTGGAGTCCCGTCTCCCCGATGGCTGGCTTCTGCCGTTTGCATTTAGCTATTTTTTTAATTGAAGTATAACTGACTTACAATGCCGTGTTAGTTTCAGTTGTACGGCACAGTGATTCAGTTATGTATATATATATATTAGATATTCAGTTATATATACACACATATATTCTTTTTCCGATTCTTTTCCCTTGTAAGTTATTACAAAATATTGAGTAGGATTCCCGGTGCTATACAGTAGGTCCTTGTTGGTTATCTCTTTTATATATAGTAGTGTGTATCTGTTAATTCCCAACCTCCTAAATTTACCCCTGCATTTAGCTATTAAACGAGGCGCTTGGTTTGCCAGTCTAGCTGCCAGGGAAGTCTTTGGCCTGCCAGCAGCCGGCCAGCCCTGGCGAGAGCGGTGACTCTTCTGGCTGCTCTTTCCCACCCCCTGCAGGTTCCAGCACAGACGGCAACAGCGCCGGACATTCTGGGAACAATATCCTCGGTTCCGAAGTGGCCTTATTCGCAGGGATTGCTTCAGGGTGCATCATCTTCATCGTCATCATCATCACGCTGGTGGTCCTGTTGCTCAAGTACCGGAGACGGCACCGCAAGCACTCGCCGCAGCACACGGCCACGCTGTCGCTCAGCACGCTGGCCACGCCCAAGCGCGGCGGCAACAACAACGGCTCGGAGCCCAGCGACATCATCATCCCGCTGAGGACTGCGGACAGTGTCTTCTGCCCTCACTACGAGAAGGTCAGCGGGGACTACGGGCATCCCGTGTACATAGTCCAGGAGATGCCGCCGCAGAGCCCGGCGAACATTTACTACAAGGTCTGAGCCTCGGCGGTGCCTTCGCTTTCCCGGAGGAAACTTACTGTCCCGCTGCCGCCCGCGGAGGGTCCGAGGCCCCCTGTGTCTGCGACGGACTGGCGCACAGCGGGGAGAGGGGACACTCCTTCTGGGGAGAGCCCTGTGGAGTCGGACAGCTTACTAGTCTGTAGCGTTTCGGCCGCGGTGACGAAGGATGCGCCCCAGCGGCTGGAAGACTCGCGTGGAAGATGCGCGTGGGGACGGCACGCGCCCCGCCCCCTCCTCTTCCGGGTACCACGGGCGTTCGGGCCTCCGCAGGAGCTGAGGGGAGACAGAGCGGTCGGTGGGCGGGAGCATCCCGGGCAGGTGTCCCAGGTCCCCCAGGCTGCTGGGCCTGGAAAGGCCGTCTTCCGCCTCGGGCGTGGCCCTTCCCCCCTCCCACACGAGCTGCACCCCGGACTTGTCGCACAGACTCTGGCCGCGTGAGGCCTTCGGAGGGCGCTAGCTTTTAGTCCTCACTGTTGCACACACTCCTGTCATCCGGGGCGCTGCAGGCCTTCACATGAGATTTCTTCTCACGCCACACTCCGTATCACTAATGAGACATTAGCGTCTGGCGTCTCGTGCTTCATCTGTTTGCAACAGCTACCGCCGAATGGGCGACGCAAGGATAGAAATTGCGTTTGCTAATAAGGAGCCTTCCAGCCAGATACTAGGCTGTCAGCCCGGGAAGGGGAGGGGTTCTCGGGAGGGAGGGCGGGGGAAAGGCCGTCTGCAAAGGCAGTTCAGCGCTGCTACCTCTGCAACAGCGCTGGGAGGGAAAACTCCAATTAGATAGCACAGCACTTTGGTTTTGCTAAGATTTTAAGAGGCAAGTAGGAGACACAACGACACACACGGTAGATTCGGGTGCATTTGAAGGAATTCACTCTTATCAAGGAGCAATGCACAGGGAAAAAAAGAAAAATAGTCCCTCTACGCTGGGTGGAACAAAGGGGCATTGTTGGTAGAGGGCCAGGCTTGGAGGGATGGATGGGCACCGGCAGGACTCCCGTGGTACTGCAACAGGATGCGCAGCGGTGAAGCTGTCGGAAAGTCGTCGGTCTGCCTCGGGGGAGGTTTAAGGCAGACTCAGCTGCTATACTTATCACATTTTATTCAACACAGGGAGAGCATGTAGGAGATGAGCAGAGAGCCCAATCTGACCTAGAAGATTAAAAGCCAAAGGTCACACAGGCTGTAATTCCATCATCTTTGACGTTATTAAGGCATTCTCATATATAAAAGGTAGGTCAGACTCCCCGGCCCCCCCAGTGCCCCCTCCCCGCCGCGCCCCTCCCCACTGCGCCTTACGACACTTTGGTTTATGGCGGTGCTGTCGTGGCCGCGAGGGCCGAGGGGTAGGTACTGAGCGAGGCCACAGCTCGGGGCCCTGTATCAAGGTGAGGTACACATGGCAAACCTCTTAGAGTCCCGAGGACCGAAATAAATTATGATGTCGAGGGGGAGAAGGAAGGTAGGATGTATTTATAATAGGTATATAGAACACAAGGGATATAAAGTGAAAGAGTTTTACTAATATATATTTTAAGATTGCACACAGTCCACACCAGAAGATGGGAAATTCATTAAGTGGTCCCAATGCTCCGCGTGCTTTAAAAAAAAAAAATTGGACAGCTACTTCTGGGAAAAACAACATCACTCCAAAAATAACAATAATGGGAGCAAACACAAAAATAACCCAGTCCTCTGAAGGCATCTTGCGTCACCGTAGATTAGGAAATGCAAGCCCCAAATACCAGGAAATCGGTGTTACTGCATCGTTTTCGACAATGACAAGATGTGCCGGCATTTCTTTTCTGTGCTGTGTTTTCCCTTGCCCTGTGGGCTGAAGTGTTCGCTAGAATCCACCGGGTCACATCGAGGGGGTTTCGGCTGAAAGTTCAGCCTGACCCCGTTCCTTCCTCTCTCCCCCTCCCCTCTCCCCCTCCCTTCTGGGAAAAGAAGTGAGTAAACAGGAAACCTACTTTTTATGTGCTATGCAAAATAGACATCTTTAACATAGTCCTGTTACTATGGTAACACTTTGCTTTCTGAATTGGGAGAAAAGAAAAATGTAGCAACAGCATTTTAAGGTTCTCAAACCTCCAGTGAATACCTGCAAAAATGAGTTGTCACAGAAATTCTTCTCTATTTTCTGAACCTGAAAATGATGTTGGTCCAAAGTGCGTGTGTGTGTGCTTGAGTGGGTGTGTGGTATACATGTGTATATATATGTATAATATATATCTGCAATATATATTATATATATCTATATCATATTTCTGTGGACGGTTGCCATGGTGATCGGCCACAGTACATATGTCATTCTTTCCGTCACCCTAACCTCTCCTGTACGTGCATCCCTACAAGGTTTTCTTGTAAGCCATCGAAAATTACCTTTAGGATGGGGGAGAGGGGCAAGTAGGGGAAAAATGGGAAACAGTCTGATTTTAATGAAATCAAAGGTGTGTATCATCGGTTGGCTACATTTTGGGTATATGCTAAACTGTGAAAAATCAGATGAGTTGTTGAAGAGTTACCTGCAAGCAATTGACCAGTGTTCTGTGCGTCTGTTTTGTGTGTGGTGCAGAATATGACAATCTACCAACTGTCCCTTTATTTGAAGTTGGTTCAGCTTTGGAAAGTTACTGTAAATGCCTTCCTTGTATTCTCATCCCTAGTCATCCGACTTTGGAATTTGCACCATAATGTTTAAGTGAAGATGCTGTAAATAGGTTCAGATTTTACTGTATATGGATTTGGGGTGTTACAGTAGCCTTATTCACCTTTTTAATAAAAATACACATGAAAACAAGACAGAAATGGCTTTTCTTACCCAGATTGTGTACATAGAGCAATGTTGGTTTTTTATAAAGTCTAAGCAAGATGTTTTGTATAAAATCTGAATTTTGCAATGTATTTAGCTACAGCTTGTTAAACGGCAGTGTCACTCCCCTTTGCACTGTAATGAGGAAAAAAATGGTATAAAAGGTTGCCAAATTGCTGCATATTTGTGCCGTAATTATGTACCATGAATATTTATTTAAAATTTCGTTGTCCAATTTGTAAGTAACGCAGTATTATGCTTGAGTTATAAATATTTTTTCTTTTCTTTGTTTTATTTTGATAGCCTGTCATAAGTTTTTGATCTGCTTTAGTTCCACATTGCAGTTAGCCCCCCGAAAATGAAATCCGTGAAGTCACATTCCAAATCTGTTTCAAACTGAATTTGTTCTTAAAAAAATAAAATACTTTTTTCCTATGGAAAAAGCGCCTTCAAAGTATTTTCCTTTCCTTCTTGTTTTCCTTTTTCTTTCTTTTTTGTTTGTTATTTTAATTTGCCTTCTCTGTTTCTCTGTGATTACAGTTATCAAGACCCTTCCGCCCACGGGCATGTGTATGCCCATTTTTCAAATCAGGCCGTGCACACACGTGAAGGTTAATCTTGCAACATTGCAGCATGAGCCCACTGGTATCCCCATAAATCTTTTGAACTCACGTTTTAGCATAAAGTTTTATAAAATCCTCTTCATCCTGAGCAGTTTGACCTGCACGGAGTGAAAGTGGCCAGGAGAAGAAGAGGGGCTCTTATCCCAACGCTTAGTTCCAAGATGATCTAGTTTCCATGCAAGCAAAGCAGTTTGCTATCGACTGCTTTACTTTTCTTCACAAAATAATCCCAGGAGGAAAGAAAAAGCCTTAACGTTCTGTAAAAATGTAACATGGGTGAGAGCGTGTGTTGTGATTCTGGATTGAGGCGAGCCAGGGGCCAGCGGTGAATTCAACCACCCTTTCCATTGTTGCCTTCCTGGGGAAGGTGACCAGGTGCCCTGAGTGTTTTCCTCACTCTCATGGTCTTTGAGGTCTTAAGATTGATCATCACCCACCCTCATCTTCCTTTGAGATCTGAGGGCAGAGCTGTGGTCAAGGCAGAAGCAGCTACTAGTCACCATGAAGTGCTCAGATCTCTAGCTGCATTAACTCTGGTTAGTCCTTACCTTAAGGACTGAAGTATTTTAGGTTGGCAGGATGAGAAAGGGCCCCTGAAGTAAGGAGCCAGAGATTGTTCCAGCCCAGACTGATTTGCCCAAGATCACAGCCCCAGTAAATGAAGAATCGGTGTGTTTCAAAAGCCCCTCAGGAGATTCTCATGAAAGGCTGCATCTCTGCAGCACTGGCCCAGCAGACTTGTACTAAAGGAATGTTTGTCGAACAAATGCTCTCCTTCCAAAAAACAGAAACAAAATTCTCCAGAGGCCCGCAGTTTCAGTTGATGCTTGAATAGTAGTTTGATTTTCTCCATCACGTTATTTCACTTTCCCTAACTGCCCGTCCACTGCAAATCCAAGTTTCGGGGCACAGTTTACAGCCACGTCACTAAGCTGAATGCTGGACCCCACCTACCAGGGTCACAAATGATTAGTCTGAGTAAAAGAAAACAATGACGAAATATTGCATTTACAACTTTGACTTTGTGACCCCTGTTAACGATTTAAGTGTCATCTTTTCCACCTTGTTTTTGAAACCACACTTTCCAAACTGAATAAGCCAACCTCAACTGAGGAAAATAAAATGTGCCCAGTGTTTATTCTTTTCAACCAGCGAGAAGGAATCTCACATACAGAAACTTCTCGCAGAGGTTGTAAAAGCAGCCGCTCCTCGTTTTGTTTGAAAAGTGACCCTGCTGTTGAAACATGCCTGCCCTGCGTTGCTAAGTGTTGACCAGCCAGCTGGTAACTCTTCGGAACATCTCTCACTGTTGTCCATTTCCTTTTTGGTAAAAACAGTTGCCCGTTCAAACACTGTGATAAAGGTTCACAATGGAAATGAGAAAAAAAATCAATAAAATATCAGTCTCAGGACTCTGCAGCTTGCTGTCAGTCTCTGGACCCAACCCAGAGAAGAATCAGCGAAAGAAGAAAAAAAAATAAAACCCAGAGGAGTAAAACGGACTTCCTAATATATGCAGAAAAGGATAATTACCCCACTTTTTGGTTGGGTAGCAAATAGGTCTTCAGGTGGCCCAAAAGGAGACATAATTGCTTCTGTAGTACAGAGGACCTGGATGTTCTTTTGTTTCTGTTTTCAATGAATTTGGGATTATGTTTGTGATATTTACACAATAGACGTCCTCGAAGGCAAATTTTCTGCGTTGTAATAGAAGAGTATTTCCTACCCCTCATTTTTCCAGGTAGAGAATGATTTATCAAAGATTGGGGGGATATTAAAATATTGTATTATTGTAGTAAAGTATAGCATACCAGGGAGATGAATCAAGTTTTTAGTACTGTGCCCCCAAAGCTGAAGATATCTTCATCTCAAGATTTTTATACTGTGGTAAATGGACTGACTAATGGAACCTCTTAGAAATAATTCTTCATATGAAGTTAATTATATATATATATATATTTTTTAATATCTTTATTGGAATATAATTGCCCCACGATGTTGTGTTAGTTCCTGCTGTACAGCAAAGTGAATCAGCCATATGTATACATATATCCCCATATCCCCTCCCTCCCACCCTCCCTATCCCACCCCTCTAGGTGGTCACAAAGCAGCGAGCTGATTTGTTAGTGTATATATGTCAATGCTACTCTCTCACTTCGTCCCAGCTTCCCCTTAATTATATTTTAAGAAACAACCAACCTCCTCATAAAAAATCTCCAGAGACATAAGTACACAGCATGAGAAATAATGATACCCGCACAGTTTATGGACAATCATAAATTGTTGATAAATGTGTCCAATGAATGAAAGTGAGACCTGGCTTCCTGCTCTCTTCCTGCTACTGTTGTGTCCATGGCCTTTTAGCAAATTGCTTTGTGTTCTGCGCCCCAGATCCTCACCTATAAAGTGAGAGGGTGGGCCTCTAACACACCGAAGGTTGCTTTCAACTTTTTATAGGATTCGAAGCAAAGCCATTAGTCTTTTCAGCTGTTCAAAAGCATCTCGATGCAAGCTTCTATTTGTCCTGGCATCCCACGGGCAAAGCTCTGAAGACTGTTCACAGCCAAACCCCACCCCGCTTTGGGCTGCACTTGACCGTTCACCCCCTGCCCATCAAGAGCCTGCATCCGTACTCTGAGCTCTGCTGTTCTCCACCCCTTCCTTGCATTAAATCTCAGAAAGATCCAATAATTAACCATCTACACATACTGATTGAACTGGGAGCCCTGCTCTTGTGTTTTCAGCCTTTTATCTATCATTTTTAAGTACAGACACACCTCAGAGATATTTCAGGTTTGGGTCCAAACCAAAACAAAGCAAATACCGCAATAAAGTGAGTCACATGAATTGTTTGATTCTCCAATGCATATAAATGTTATATTTACACTATACTGTAGGCTAGTAAGTGTGCAATAGCATTATGTCTTAAAAAATGTATAGACCTTAATTTAAAAATTGCTTTCTTGCTAAAAAAAAAGGCCAACACAATTATAAGAGTAACATCAAAGATCACGGACCACAAATCACCATAACAAATATAACAATAATGAAAAAGTTTGAAATATTGTAAGAATTACCAAAATGTAACATAGAGACATGAAGTGAGCAAATGCTGTTAGAAAAATGGCTCCGATAGACTTGCTTGACTCAGGATTGCCCCAAACGTTCAGTTTGTAAAAATGGCAAGCCAAGCGCAGCAAAACGAGGCATGCCTGTAACTCTTTTGTCTTTATTTAAAAACATTGTGAAGTCACTGCGAGCAGGCCCCCAGCTTCTATTTAAACATTTCTCGAGGGTCCACCAGGGGCCAGGCAATGTGTTCGCTGTTGGCAATGTTCTCTTGCAGCAGTTAACTGAGCCCAAGTCTGCTTTGTCTTCGCTGCACTTGAGATCCATTTGTTTACTTGTCATTCTTTCCACACTGGCATCTGGAACACATCCTTATTATTTATACCTCCTCTATTATTTACACCTCTGATTCTGTAGTCTGTGGCAAAGAACTGCCTGACTAAAAAACATCCTTTGGTTGATAGTGGAACTATTATTTCCTACGTGCCATTCATGCTTAATAAAGAGATTAGAGTTTTTGTGTGTGTTTTGTTGTTAAAGCCATCGTGGGTCTCTCTTAAAAAGTTCAAGAACAGTAGAGGAGATACACGTCATCAAAGAAAGCTGCTTAAAATCGACTGAAACCGTAAGGCAAACACAGGACGCCTCTGAGGTATATCATTTTTGTATAGTACCTTCATTAATGCAACATGAAAGGAAAACCAAAAAAGTAGTGGAGATGAATGTCTAGCTCCAGGATATCTCAAGTGGGAGAAAAAAAAATGCTACAGGAAAAGCTCCCAACTTGCTACATCCTTCACTCGAGTCTGTAAGTTATTGGGTCCGTTAGTTCTTTATCACCTGGGAAATCTGCACATTGCTCAGGATGCTGAGAAAGGTGTAAGAGGTTTCTATAAACATAACCCCAAATGTCTTTGTTTTACATGTGCAATTTACTGTATTTGGATTCCTTTGCACCCTTTTGATGAAGTGTCATTTGCCTGAGAGAAAGCATACACCCCACGGAACTGGGGACCCCTGTCTGGAACTTCTGGCTCCTTGTATGACCCCCCAGACAAACTGCATATCTGCTTCTCCCCTGAGGCCAATCATCTGAACTTGGATTCTTTGGGACACTCACGGAGACTTGCTAAGGTTAAACTCAGTTACATGCATCCAATTTTGAAGCGTAGCTTATAAAACACAGCAACAAATCAAAAACTATTATCTCTGTAGCTCATCCGCAGTGAACACTTAAGACACAAAGGCAGGAGCGCCACTGGCTTCAGCCATTCTCAGCAAGAGCCTTTTCATCACACCGGTCCAAGACACTAACAAGAGGCCCACCCAAGCAGACCCTACACAAGTCTAGAAGCTTCTGTCCAGTGAACACCCACACACACTTAATTTGTTCACTTACCCATCATGCATCGATTTAGCACTTAATATATGCCAGGCAGCATCCTAAGCCTTGGAGAGGGCAACATGAAAGACAAGATTCCTCCTAGGGGACCTCACGGTCCATTCGGCAATTCAAAACTTTCATGAATAAAAACGAAGCATCTCAAACGTGTAAAGAAAAGAAGTAATAACGATAATAACCACTCTATGTGTTATTCCTGGAGCATCTTTTTTAAAAAGTATTTGTCCATTAGTAACCTATGTCTTTGTTACTGTGGTTTGCATGTCTTTCCTTTTAAATCTTTCATTACATATATGCCAAATGGCTGGTTCGGATGCTAAATTTAGCATAACGTTTCTTCAAAACATCTTTGGAGTTTGCTTAAGTGCCTGCCTCTGGCCTTAAAGGGCAAATCAAAACGTTTCCAATTGGTTTCCAGCCCACATTACAATGTGTATTTGTATTTGAAAGACTGTTTCTTGGCTATAATTGGTAGTTTTCTTGTAGCTAGGTCTGAGGAAAGAATTGCAGCGAGCTTTATGTCTGCTAACAGTGGTGAGCACTGAGCTCAAAAAGAGCAGGAAAAAAAATGAAGTCTGAGCATCTGGGATGGTTGCCAGACTGACCTCCAAGTTGTGTGCAGTAGAAGAATTCCAGCCAAGCAGACACAGGGCCCTTCCTGCTGAGACCTGGGTCTCTGCCGTTTAACTTCTCTCCTTGTAAAGGAGAGAGGAAAAGATAAGGGGTGCCTACCAACTCCCTTAACTACCTTAGATAAAAATAATGACTGTGTTAATCTCACTGTAATTGACACACACGGGTTCCGCCATACTGTTGTCTGAGTGCCAGAAAAAGACAAGGACACGCCACGTGTGTTCCTTCCAGGAGCACGTGTGTCAGGTTCATTAAAAGGGTCTCCAGCACGTGGTAGAAGCACCACTCACCACCCAAAGAGGAAGCTACAATTCACTTTGTCAGATGATGGAAAATACCCCTTGATGGTTCCTTCTCTCCGGCCACCTCGGCTCTGTGCCATGGGGACAGGGTTTGGCTGCAGCGAAATGAATGTGGGAAATATCAGGGTTTGCATGGAACTCAGCGGGCAGGACTCATAAACCTCTGTGTGCAGCATCATCAAGGATACAGAGAGAGGCAGCTGTCAACTCTGATGGCGGCATCCCTGCCTCCCCGAGAATGACCTGGAGGGACAAACCTTCTCCGTGAGTCACCACCACCCCAAGGACGCAGGAGAGAATGGATTACAGTCCTATGGCTCTTCATCCCCCGTGCATTTGTTTTTCAGAGTCTCCTTTACATTAACTTGAAGATCAGATTCCAGAAGAGTGTTGGAAATAGGGCAACTGAATTTTTCAAACGGCAGCTCCAGCCAAGCAGGTACCATGTTTATGACTGCGATGAAGCAGTTTGAAGGGTCTGGTTTCGCTTAACAAGGTTGCCCAGCTTTTTATAGGCCTGAACAGAAATCCTTTTAGAGAACTCCTTCCACTAGACGGTTGTCACTGTTTCCTGCGATGTGTCTTGACTTCAGATTTTGAGGCCTGATTTCTGACGTTTTAATATGACAACCTCTGAACTCCACCTACCTCAGAAAGACAGGAGATTCGTGAAGCTCTCTGTTCTTAGGTGCTAAGCTTTTTATCATTTCATTTCATTTTCCTTAGCTTTTTACTTTGAAAATGTTCAGCTATCCAGAAAAGTTGAAAGAGCAGAGATATAGATCATAAGTTATACGCAGATATTTGCCTGTGTAGAGGGCCAGTGCCCCTAACCCCTGTGTTGTCCAAGAGTCAACTGTACTAATTGGGGGAGTTTAAATGCTTAGAAGTATTTAAGTTATAGTGTTTAAATGCTTGAAAACTTGTCTAAGTTGTTAAACCTGAAAGTTTTCATGTATTAGTTGTTAAAACAATTTGTACATATTTAGAAAAGTGTTAATCACTTACTATCTGAAGAACTATTCATTTGATAAAGTTTAAAAAAGAATTAGTACTGTGCTTGCATCTGGGAAAAATTATGTTTCCTTTCCCATCCCTTCCTCCATTCCTTAAAGCAACCGTCATAACCAGAATATTGTCTACCTGTTTCGAAAGTTATTGTATGTACATACTTGCATCTCTCTCTCTCTCTCTCTCTCTCTCTCTCTCTCTCTCTCTCTCTATATATATATATATATATATATATATATATATATATAGGGTTTTTTTGTTTTGTTTTGGTTTGGTTTTGCAGTATGCAGGCCTCTCACTGCTGTGGCCTCTCCTGCTTGCGGAGCACAGGCTCCGGACGTGCAGGCTCAGCGGCCATGGCTCACGGGCCCAGCCGCTTTGCGGCATGTGGGATCTTCCCGGCCCGGGGCACGAACCCGTGTCCCCTGCATTGGCAGGCGGACTCTCAACCACTGCGCCACCAGGGAAGCCCCTATCTATCTATTTAAAATGATGTCTCTAGAGATCACACTATTCACATTGTTCATGCTTTTTTGGTAAATAATACATCTAGGAGATCTTTCCTCATTGGTACATTCAGATTCACTTTTTTTCAACCACCACAGTTCATTTAAATCATCACCCACTAGCAAAATTTGGTTTTTAAGCTCCTACACACAATACATCACGCGTATCTCATGGTTAACGGCAGAGACAATGGGGCTCATCAGGTAATTACATACTCGTCTGTTTTCCTCAGGTTCACTTGCAGTTAGGTTGAGGGCAATGGGGATGTCGTGTGAAGGACAAAAGAGCAGGTGTGGGATCCCAGGCTCCCTGCCCCCCTGCTGCTTCGATGAAGATGTCACAAGTTCTGGAGGGCGCAGCTCAAAGGCGGTGAAGGCTCGGCTGCCTGGGTCCCGAGTCACTGTATGGAGCAGAGCCTCCTGCTGGTCTGCCTTACTTACTGTGCTCTGCGTGTGACGACTCCAATTTACGCAGTAAGCCAGAAGATCCGGGGTGCTGTCTGTTACCGCAGCGTGTGCTGACCTGCCCTCATTTATACCTGCTCACCATTGTCAGGTATTTTTCCAAGGATAGCCTTAAAGTAAATTCCTAGTGGTGAAATTGCTGTCCAAAAGGAAATGCACATTTGGAATTTTGATAAATACTGCCGGGTTGCCTTCCAATTTCCTTCTTCTTTTCCTTTTTTTTTTTTTTTCTGGTTTAAATATATAACTTCTGCTTCACTCCATTGCCTCCTTTCTCCAGTTTGTTTACATTTTTCCTCTGTGATGTACTGTAAAACCTACAAGAGGGCTTCCCTGGTGGCGCGGTGGTTGGGAGTCCGCCAGCCAATACAGGGGACACGGGTTCGATCCCTGGTCTGGGAGGATCCCACATGCCACGGAGCAACTAAGCCCGTGCGCCACAACTACTGAGCCTGTGCTCTAGAGCCCACGAGCCACAACTACTGAGCCCTTGTACCACAACTACTGAAGCCCACGCACCTAGAGCCTGTGCTCTGCAACAGAAGAGGCCACCACAGTGAGAGGCTCGCGTGCAGCAACGATGACCCAACACAGCCAAAAATAAATAAATAAAATAAATAAATTTTAATAATAAATAAATTAATTAATTAAACCTACAAGAGGCAAATGGGATGAAATAGATTAATACTACCAGGAGCTTTTGTTTGCATGTATGGTTGTATTTAAAGTACCTTCTCGGGCTTCCCTGGTGGCACAGTGGTTGAGAGTCCGCCTGCCAATGCAGGGGACATGGGTTCGTGCCCCAGTCCGGGAAGATCCCACATGCTGTGGAGCAGCTGGGCCTGTGAGCCATGGCCGTTGAGCCTGTGCATCCTGAGCCTGTGCTCCGCAATGGGAGAGGCCACAACAGTAAGAGACCCACATACCGCAAAAAAATAAAAAAATAAACAAAAAATAAAGTACCATCTCTTTAGGCAGCAATTATTAAGACACTAAATATTGCTTTGGTGCCAAGCTCTGGGAATTAGAAATGTCACATACATAAATATACATATTTATATTTAATATATATATATTTAAAACTAACACAGGACCCAGTATTTGCTAGTGTGTCCAGAACCTGTGGTCTCAAGCTGACATCACGGTGTAGAAAGAGACATATTTTGCTTCTAGTAAGAAGACACTTAGATATAAGTTGCTTAATCACAGTTATCATGTTATCTTGGTAATGCAAACTGTACTAAGTATCCAGGATCAAATAGAAATTTCATCTAATGAGGTTTAGGTAGTAATTCTCTCATGAATTTGATATACTTTTTACTTCTGTTTCTGTTTTTACTATACACATGTGGACTGGGATCCAGAACCAGTTAAGATTCTGGATGTGTTAATAGTTAAAAATCTCAAGACATGGGCTTTATTTAGTTCACCCCATATTTACTGAGTATCTCCCTCAAATGATCCCTGCTTGCCTAAAATTGTGCTGGAAGCTTTGAAGGAGAAATAGAAAGCACCTAAGATAAAGGGGCAATTAAAGTAGTAATTATAGCCCAGTACCTTAATTTAGTACAGGAACATATTTTTAGGAAAATAAGTTTTGTTTATTAAAAAATTTAGAACAATAAAGAATTGTTCTAAGAATTATGACTCTCCACTGAAGTAGTTCTGTAAACTTTGATGCCCCACTTTAAAATAGAGCTTCCTGTACCTGAAACCAGAGGGTCAGGTTCAATAAGGGCTTGAATGTGACCCCAAAATCCTTTTTTTCCCAACAAGCATGAAAGATTGCTGACACACCCATGTCTGATGTGTTTTTTCTTGCATGGGGGTATCAATATTTCCTTTTTAAACAAGGCTCAATCTCTTCCATTAAAGGACATTAACTCTAAAATAATTCCAGTTATCAGATACCAAGGAGGAACAGGGATGAGGCGATATGGGTGTGTATACACATTTTTTCCTTGGACAATAATTTAGAACGGCTTAGAGCTAGAACTTAGATCTCAAACTCCCTAGACCACACTGCTTGTGTGGTTGTCCACTTGGTCTTGAGTAAGGCTTGTCTTAAGACTCAAAAGTCTCCATTTATGGGCAGACACCTCCTTGCCAGGCCTCTTCATTGCCCACCTGGGCCTCACCTGTCTGCACGTATTACAGATGGTTCAGAAACAGAGATGAAGCCAATAGATCAGAGACTTTACACAGAGGGGCCGGCGAGAGGATCAACCCTTAGAAAGCCAGCGAAGTTGGTTCTGAAGGAGTTTAATGCCCCTCTGCTTCGTCTTCCCCCAGTAAAGCGGGCTGGCACCCCTCCCCAGGGACCCCTTCATCCCGTCACGACGCTTCCAAGTTCTCTCTGGCACGAACTGTACCCACTGCCGTCTCTCTGTATCTCAGTTCCTGCACCCCCAAATTTCAACTGTCTAATCTGATAAACAATTTCTAAAAGTGAGAAGGCCTTGCTCAGGAAACACATGGTTTATTTAACTCGGGCCTTCTGAAGACAATGCCCCTGTTTTTCTTGTTTCTCCCAATAAAAATCAGCTCACAGCAAGCCAATACAGAATTAATTTTTTGGCAACAAAAGCTTCTCTGTAACATTCAAACTATGCCTTTCCCCATCCAGACATATGATTGGCTTTGGCCATGGTTCCCTAGAACAGTAAGGAAAAGCATAATCATTTTTCTTTCCTTCTCTCCTGTTTTCACACTGTGAACACTCCCAGCTTTTTCATAGAGGCATTAGAAACTGGGTGAGGCTTTTAACTATTTCAGAAACACACACAATCCCTCGCTAAAGGTGATAACCAAGAAGAGAGAAAATGAGGTCTGTTTGTTTTCTTTTAGGCTCCTTCCCTTTCTTTTTTTGCCCATTTCCGCAAGCAGGGAAATCGTTCTCACAGGGCTTGCGCTCTGTGGATCTGAGCTACGGGAGGTTGAAACAGAGCATTAGCAAAACACATTAGGAAACGATCACATTGCAAGAAGAGCAGGTTGGAGCAGCCAGGGCGGTCTCCCCCTGAGTTCGGAATCCAGGGCTATGCAGCTGGGTGCAATGGGGCTCATCATCAAGAATTTCTCCCTCCCTGCGTTCTGCGCAGAACCTGCCAGGGGCAGCCTTCCTGTTCAATCCAAACTATATGATGCAGCATCTGATACGTAAATGGGCCCTTTCAGAAATGCAGTGCTGTCATCTTCACAGCTTTCATGAAACATTGCTCAGAATGAGTTCCCATTGGCTACGGGTGGCAGTGGGAATCTGCCCCCAGTGCGGATTGGCTATGCAGTCTTGAGAAAGATACATAATCTCCTGGAACCTCGGTTTCTTTGTCCATGAAAAGAGGTCTATTAACACCCACCTTGTGAAGATTAGTGGAAATAACATAAGGAAATGGGTGTAGAAAAATAATAGGTCCTCCACAATGATCTCTGAAGCGTGCCTGTATCAAACAGCTGATCTCAAGGCTTGACTTTGTGATGGATGTTACTCTTGACCACAAGCCATCCCATGTTTGCTGACTTTCTTTTAAAGCTTTACCTTTCTCAATGGACACACAAAGTGTTAAAAAAAATTTTTAATATTCGTTTTTGTTTTTCTGTTGAGCGGCATGTGGGATCTTAGCTCCCCGCCCAGGGACTAGGGATCAAAGCCACGCACCCTGCAGTGGAAGGGTGAGTCTTAACCACTGGACCACCAGGGAAGTCCCCAGAGCCTTCATATTAACATTACATTACATGTAATTCAGAACATCTTTGGATGTCTCTAAATGAAGGGGAAAACCCATTAGCAATTTTTTTCCAGCGTAAGGGAAGAACAAATTTTCTTTGCACCTCACTTTACTGCTTTGACTTTCTAAGCCAACGCTGATGATACATACAGACTTTAAATTGCTACTGATTCAGATCCAAAGTAAGATCTTGTTTTTCTGGTTTATACGATAAACCAAAATGCGTGGTAGCTACAATAATATATTTCTGGCTTTCAGCCAGAAAGCAGAACTTTTCCAAACTCAGGTAAGACCAAGCGTGAAGGTGTTCACAAATAGCCACTGAGTTCCAGAATTAGTGGGAAGGTGATGGGTCTGCTTCTGGACATGGCCACAGTGGTGCGATTCTCATAAGTTGGTGGATAATCTGACCATTTACATGTTATGTTTAATGGGTGTACAAATTCCTCTCTAACCAGGAAGAGGAGAGACGGTCTTGACAGAGGTGCTTAGGTTAAAGTGAGGCCGTCACGGTGGGCTTGAATCCAGTAGAACTGGGGTCTGTCAAAGAAGAGGAAATTTGGACACAAACACACACAGAGGGAAGACAACGTGAAGACACAGGGAGAAGACGGCCATCTGCAAGTCAAGGAGAAAGGCCAGGAACAGATCTTCCCTCACAGCCTCAGAAGCAACCAACCCAGACTATACCTTGATCTCAGACTCCTGGCCTCCAGAATCCTGAGACAATACAGATCAATCGTTTAAGCCACCCAGTCTGTGGTACTTTGTTACATCAGCTCTAGCCGAATAATACACCAAATCTCTCCCTCAATTAGTTATTGGTCTGAAAGAAATTCCTAGACTCCTTGTCACCTGCTTTTTAATAACATACAAAGCCACGGGCTTTAGCCGATATAAGGAGAAAAGATGCTTCAGTAGAAAACTGGACATTATCTAGAGCAGAAGTTGGCGACATTTTCTGTAAAGGGCCAGATAGTAAACAGTTTAGGCTTTGCAGGCCCTCAGGTCTCTGCTGTGACTGTTCGATCCTGCTGATGTACAATGAAGGATGTTGCAGACCATAAGTACACGAACGGGGGGTGGGCTGTGTTCCCATAAAAGTCACAGAAACAGGTGGCGGGCTGGCTTTGCAGACGCCTGGAATAGGGCACACCAGCCAGGCTGCCTCATTCACGCCTTTCCGTGCCTTTGAACTAGTTTATTGCAACATAAGTGACAGATAACAGATAGCAATGCAATGTTGTCTAAAGACATGGAAATAGATTCTCTCGGGTAGAGACAGGAGTTCAATGGACTTTCCTCCTCGACCATGGAAGAGGCTGGCTTCGTTGGCCCATTCATCTCAACGTTCCTGAGCTAAAATTGTGCCTGTCCTTTGTATCCTCTTTTAAACTGGTTGTTGCATCTTAATTCCCTCATTATTGAGTTAAGTAAAATCTTTAACCCTCTGTCCAGTTTTATGTTGATTTGGGAATCACGATTCAACCTGTTTTGGGAACGTTATGCTTTAACCCTGGGTAAAGGAGTTAGGTTACCTGGACAGATTAAAACATTGACTATATTGTCCTACAAAAACACCAAGAAGCCCCAGTGTAAGAGGCAGTGAATTATAAAGTTTTAATGTAAGGCTGTCTCTTGGTGTTGGGTTGCTGGATGCTGGCCTAGAAGCTGGACAGTCAAATAGAGTGATGCGCAGCTCAGAGCAGGGCCTGGAATTCCACAGATCTTGGCCTGCATTCCAGAGGACAACTTAATTGTTTGTGACCTAGGGCATCTTTCATAAGCTCTGTAGTGCTAAGTTTTCTCACCATAAAATGGCCATAGTTGTAGTACATAGTGCATGGGGTGTCATAGGACTCAAATGAGTCAATGAATATAAAAGACTTATCATATTCTAAGAGCACGGCGAATAACATGTTAGCTGATGAAATGCAGGCAGTTATTATTTTGAAGGCAAAAATGAAGGCACACAGAGTTTGAGGGGCTATGCAACTTAACTAAGAAGAGATTTTGCCCTACCCATAATTTTGTCTGGGGTAGCAGCATCACACGTTTGGGGAGGATTGTGCAGAGAAAGTGTTGTCACGGCCAAGGGTATAATCTAAGTCTTCCATATCTCCCAACCTGATAACAGCCGGGAATTTCCTTGGAAACTTTCTGCCAATGATTCATACCTGCAAATTTTGTGGTAAATATGTAACAAAAACACACAGTCACAAGGCTATTCCCACAAAGGGTTGGGATGTGAACAGGCTGTGTTGCTGCTGGGTCCAGCAAAGCCAGAGGAGCTTCTGGGTCCTGAAAACATATGACGGTCAGGTTGCAGCATTAGGCTGAAGCAGTACAGCTTAAGAGGACACAAGTTTTGTCTTCTTCAAGGTTGCTTTCTAGCTTTTAGCTTAGATCTATGCTGATGATGAATCCATCAAGTCTCAAAGCATGTTATGTATCAATTGCTTCTTATGCATTTCTTTGAAGTAATTACTCATTCTATTTTTAAAATAATTCTGTTCAAATTATGTTTCAAAATGTCTGCACACACCGGAAGAAAAGCCCCTCAGATTCAACAAATATGCAATGAACTGCAACCATGCCAACTTCGAAGCCAGGGGCACAAGGGATACAGGATGAAGATAGCTTAGCCAATGACCAAGAGGCTTTCAAACTCAGCAGGGATGCTCCTAATTATAACCCAAGAGAGGGTGACATAGGTCCTCCACGAGGGCTGCCACTCCTGGGACAATGGCTACCCCAGTAAATTACACTTCCAAAGGCTCCTACATAGTGCAATCTAGCTGCCAGCTTAGTGAGAGTTGCTGTAGGCTAAATGTAGATCTGCTCAGGCGGGGTGATCAGAGGGAAAAGGTCAGGAAAAGAGCCCATTGCCATAGCTCCCTTGTGATCACCGTCATAAGTGAGTCAGGCTGTGAGTGTGGTTTCGTTTCTTGGGGTTCTGTGTTTAACTACGCAATGAAGATAATAGGCTACCTTGGCTCTCACCAGGAAAGAAACAGACAGATATCTGTCATTGTGCTCCAAAGACAAAGGGATACGATACCTGAGCTCAGGTGAGGATAAGGACCCCATTAAACATTTTCAGGCAGGGTCCAGTTAACTCAGCAAGAGCTCAAACCCTCACAGTCCTGCCCCAGGCTGGAGAGACTGTTTGTAAAGTTCTTTTGACTGTAACCCAATGATACGTTACATGGTTATTTAACACACACACACACACACGCACACACAGACACACGACTGAAGAAAAGGTTTCATGAAACATTCACCATTGGGATGTAATCTGCTATTTGCATACCGTGTTGTTCTATTTCAGTTAAAAAAAATATCTAACACAATACATCTATTTCACAACTTTTCCCAGCTTCCAATGGGGTCAAACCCACAATTTGAAAATCACTGGTAGAGGAGTTTTATGATTCTCAAAAGGAGCTGAGTAATCCGGGCATTAAGATAAGGTCATCAGAGCAGTGAACAAAGAGAAATATTCTTGCATCCACGTGGTTCTACTTCTTAAATCTTGCCTCATAATGGGAACAGGTTTCTAATTGGGCCTGGGCCTCAGTTTCCCCATCTGTAAGGTGGGGAAACTAACAGTACCAACTTCATAGGGTCATCGTGATGGTAGATGGGTTAATAAAGCACTTAAAATAATACTGTGTGTAGTAAGACTGTTAGATTTTATTGCTATTATAATTGTTGTTATATTTCCATGCAGCAGATTTAGTGAATTTATAAAGATGCAAAAAGTTATTTATTTATTTTTATGGAGGCATAACTGACATATATCAGTTTCAGGTGTACCACATAATGACTTTAAAAACCAGAGCTGAGGATGAAATCTCTTGCTGCCTTAGGCTTCTCGTTAAAAATTGGGCACCATTAAAAATTGCACTTACAACGCCTAATAGTAAATCAGCAGCTTCCATGGGATTTGTCTTAATAATCGTTACCAACTTAAAACTGACACCATTTCCAAGTCGTTTATTATTAGCACAATATGCCAATGAAAAGAATATTGGCAAGCCTTCATTTTATAGAAACCACAAGCTCCATCTCTGTTATGAAGACCTCATCCAAAGGCTCCACTAGCTCTGTTCTCTGTTTAATTGAACTTTAGGGCAGCTGAAGGCTGATTCCAGGATTCTGCTTCATCACCCATGCATGAGGTGTTACCAGGCCTGGGCCTGAACATCACCCCAGGGTGTGTGCCCGTCTAGGGCAGCTCGTGGACCAGGGGCACTGGCTTATGTCTACGAGGGGCCAAGGAGTGTCCTGGGAAAGGATCACCAGCAAACCAGGAAGAGACAGGGTTTGGCAATTTGGTTCAAGGCCACGGGCCAATGTCCCAGGGGAGGCGTGATTCAGAATGTAACACTCTGCCTGCCGCAGAGCCCTCTGGCTTAACCCTCACATGCTCCTTTCAGAGTCCTGGGCAAGGGGCTGAAATCAAAGCAATGTACAAATTCGAAGAGCAATCTGGGGGCTTCCCTTGTGGCACAGTGGCTGAGAATCCTCCTGACAATGCAGGGGATGAAGGTTCGAGCCCTGGTCCAGGAAGATCCCACGTGATGCGGAGCAGCTAAGCCCATGCGCCACAACTACTGAGCCTGTGCTCTAGAACCCACAGGCCACAACTACTGAGCCCGTGTGCCTAGACCCTGTGCTCCGCAATGAGAGAAGCCACCGCAGTGAGAAGCCCACACAACACAACGAAGAGTAGCCCTGCTCTCCACAACTAGAGAAAGCCTGCGCACAGCAACGAAGACCCAACACAGCCAAAAATAAATTAATTAATTAATTAAAAAGTTTATTAAAAAAATAAAGAAAATGTGTTGGTTACTCTAAAAAAAATACCAATTATATTGAAATAGAATTATCAGGGAATTCCCTAGTGGTCCAGTGGTTAGGACTCAGTGCTTGCACTGTAGTGGTCCAGGTTCAATTCCTGGTCTGGGAACAAAGATCCCGCAAGCCTCACAGTGTGGCCAAAGAAAGAAAAAAAAAAAAAGAAATAGAGTTATCAAAGGAAACCAAATATCAAGAAATACAATTATCAAAAAAATACAAATTGAAAATAAAAGAAATACAGTTATCAAAATATTAGAATAGTTGTCCTATATTATAGTAATCCCAGTGCCTCTTTATTAACTCATTAAGTAGTAAGACCTGCATGTAACTCAGAAGTAGTGATGAGTGGTGATGACATTTCGAGGTATTTGCCCAACCTTCGATGTGCTGTGAAAATAGCTGCATTTTCCATGGGTAATAAAGTAACACTTCATGTCACACATTCTTTCAGGGAAAGAATGGTGTGTTTCCCTGCTTCTCAGGATAGTATGGTGCTCACAGGAACGAGCTCACGAAAAAGCAGCTTTCACTGAAGCTACTGATGCACTTAAAGTTGACCATTCCATCTTTCAAATTAATAGCTACAGGGAGGAATGTTACTGTACAGTAATGTTAAAAATGGCTTGGGGGCTTCCCTGGTGGTGCAGTGGTTGAGAGT
This sequence comes from Mesoplodon densirostris, assembly GCF_025265405.1. Taxonomy (NCBI): domain Eukaryota; kingdom Metazoa; phylum Chordata; class Mammalia; order Artiodactyla; family Ziphiidae; genus Mesoplodon; species Mesoplodon densirostris. Next base: position 72,632,901 of record NC_082677.1, on the reverse strand, counting down.
CCGCCTGCCGATGCAGGGGACACGGGTTTGTGCCCCAGTCCGGGAGGATCCCACATGCTGCGGAGCGGCTGGGCCAGTGGGCCATGGCCGCTGAGCCTGCGCGTCCGGAGCCTATGATCCACAGCGGGAGAGGCCGCAGCAGTGAGAGGCCCACATACTGCAAAAACAAAACAAAACAAAACAAAAAAGAAAAATGGCTTGAACACATTGTTTTTGTTGAGTTAAGGTGCTCAAAATTATACAATGGGGAAAGGACAATCTCTTCAATAAATGGTGTTGGGGAAGAAACTGGACAGCTACATGCAAAAGAATCAAACTGGACCACCCTCTTACACCATTTCCAAAAATTAAGCCCAAGTGGATTAAAGACTTGAACATAAGACCTGAAACCATAAAACTCCTAGTAGAAAACATAGGTGGTAATCTTCTTAGCATCAATCTCGGCAATGATTTTTTGGATCTGACAGCGATTCAAAGGCAACAAAAGCAAAAATAAACAAGTGGGAACACATCAAACTGAAAAGCTTCTGCACAGCAAAGGAAACCATCAACAAAGTGAAAAGGCAACTCACTGAATAGGAGAACACATTTGCAAATCATGTATCTGATAAGGGGTTAAGATCCAACATATATAAAGAACTCACACAACTCAATAGCAAAAACAAAAAAAAAAACCCAAAACAATCCAATTAAAAAATCGGCAGAAGATCTAATAGACACTTCTCCAGATAAGACATACCAATGTCCAACAGCATGAAAAGACGCTCAACATTATTCATCATCAGAGAAATGCAAATCAAAGCCACAGTGAGATACCACCACACACCTATCAGAATGACTATTATCAAAAAGGCAAGAAATAACGTGTTGGTGAGGATGCAGAGAAAAGGGAACACTTGTGTCCCATTTGCGAGAATGTAAATTGGTGCAGCCGCTGTGGAGAACAGTACAGAGGCTTCTCAAAATATCAAAAATTAGGGGCCTCCCTGGTGGCGCAGTGGTTAAGAGTCCGCCTGCCGATGCAGGGGATACGGGTTCGTGCCCCGGTCTGGGAGGATCCCATATGCCGCGGAGCGGCTGGGCCCGTGAGCCATGGCCGCTGGGCCCGCACATCCGGAGCCTGTGCTCCGCAACGGGAGAGGCCACAACAGTGAGAGGCCCACATACCGCAAAAAGAAAAAAAAAAAAAAAAAAAAATCAAAAATATAATAGAGCTACCATATGACCCAGAAATTCTACTTCTGGATATTTATCTGAAGAAAATGAAAACAGTAACTCAGAAAAATACGTGCAGCCCCATGTTCATTGCAGCATTATTTACAATAGTCAAGATATGGAAAAACCTAAGTGTCCATCAATGGATGAATGGATAAAGAAACTGTGGGGTGTGTGTGTGTGTGTGTGTCAGTATATATATACACACACACACGCAATGGAACATTGTTCAGCCATAAAAAAGAATGAAATCTTGCCATTTGTGATAACATGGATAGGCTTCAAGGGTGTTATGTTAAGTGAAATAAGTCAGACAGAGAAAAACAAATACCATATGATCTCACTTGTATGTGGAATCTAAAAACAAACACAAAACCCCCAAGCTCATAGATACAGAGAACAAATTGGTGGTTCCAAGAGATGGGAGGTGGGGTGGGAGAAATGGGTGAAGGGGGTGAAAAGGTACAGACTTCCAGTTATCAAATAAGTACAGACGTGTTGGGGCTGTGATGTATAGCACGGTGACTATAGTTAATAAAACTGTGCTGCACATTTGAAAGTTGCTAAGAGACTAGGTCTTAAAAGGTTTCACCACACACACAAAAATCTTTCACAACTATGTATGGTGACGGATGTTAACTAGACTTATCGTGGTGATCATTTCAAAACGAGTACAAATATTAAATCATCATGTTGTATGTCCGAAACTAATATTATGTCAAATAGACCTCAATTTTAAAAATTATTAAAAAGTTAAAAGGAGTAGAGCTCAGTTGTCAGACTGCTGTCATCCTAGCTCAGACATCTCCTCCCTCTGGAACCAGAGATAAGTTCCGTTCCTCTACCGGCCTCAGTTTCCCCTTCTGTCACACAGCCGCCCTTAGAGAGTCGTTACAAGGAGCAGAAGATTGAGATCCGAGGTGCTCAGCCCATAGCTGAGCACAGGCTGCACACCCCATACGACCTACAGTTTTGTTTTCTATTGTCCAGATAACAAGTACACAGACTCAAGTGGGCCAGAATTGAAGGAGACTATAATTTGCTTATAAATTCCTGTGTGGGTGTTCTACAAAAATGGACTTAACCGAACCATGTTAAAGGGTTCATCATGGGAGTAGCAAGGGTGAGTGGTCTCCAGGATCAGAGGGAGAGAGAATTCAAGGAAGGAAAGGGGCCGAGCGAGGGGGGAAAGAGCCTCGGTAAATATCAGAGACCCAAAGTTCAGCTGCAAATCCTGGGGCAGTGGCGAACGATTTGGGGTCCAAGCACAACAAAGCAAAACAGAAACTGCAGCGGTCACTGGCCTCACTAGAACGAAGAGACACTTCATCTTTTCAATGAAAATGTTTTCTCTGGAGGTAGGAAAAGGGATGCTTATAAGGACAATGCATTCACCATTTCCATTTTAACGTATTCAAAGCGAAAAGTGTTTTTGTTTGACTGTCCTCAAAACAATTCATAAAATGAGGAAAACTGGGGCATAAACAGCAGGGACCAAACTGAATAAGCTCTCCCTGCCTTTCAGAGTCTCCACTTCCTGATATTCACAAAGTTAAGCCATTCCAAAACATAAACAGCATTAACATAGGGTGAGAGACGGTGGCCATTTGTGTCTGTTTATTTTTATTGTGGTTGTGATCAATAAGGTTTTATTTGCAAGTAACTAAAACATGTAGTCATTCTGGAGGTTTGGTCTGAAAAGCTCTTTTCAAAACTAAACTTGTATGCAGCAGCTATAAACCCAGAATATCTAACACAATATTGAAGGAGAAGAACAAGTTTGTAGGATTAACACTACCTAACTCCAGGAATTACTATGAAGCCTAGTAATCAAGACTTCTCCTTGGTAATAGAATAGACAAAACAGGCAATGGAAGAGAACAGACAGCCCATTCGACCCACATAAATACAGCCAACTAATCTTTGACAAAGGAACAATGGTAATACAATGGAGAAAGGACAATCTTTCCAACAAATGGTGCTGGAACCACTGGACATCCACATGCTAAAAAATTAATTTAGGGCTTCCCTGGTGGCGCAGTGGTTGAGAGTCCGCCTGCCCATGCAGGGGACACGGGTTTGTGCCCCGGTCCAGGAGGATCCCACATGCCGCGGAGCTGCTGGGCCCGTGAGCCATGGCCGCTGAGCCTGGGCGTCCGGAGCCTGTGTTCCGCAATGGGAGAGGCCACAACAGTGAGAGGCCCGCGTACTGCAAAAAAAAAAAAAAAAATTAATTAATTAATTAATTAATTTAGACCCAAACCGTACACCTGTCACCAAAATTAACTCAAGATGAATCACAGACATAAATGTGAAATGCAAAGCTATAAAATTCCTAGAAGATAACATAGGAGAAAACCCTAGATTACCTTGGATTTGGGGATAACATTTTAGATACAAAACCAAACGCATGATCCATGAAAGAAATAATTGATAAGCTAGACTTTATTAAATTTTTTTAATTCTGCTTTATAAAAGACACTGCGAAGAGAATGAAAAGACAAACCGCAGACTGGGAGAAAATATTTGCAAATGCCATATCTGATAAAGGACTGTTATCCAAAATATACAAAGAACTCTTAAAACTCAACAATAAGAAACAACTCAGTTAAAAAATGGGACAAACATTTGAACAGATACCTCATCAGAGAAGATATACAGGTGGCAAACAAGCATATGAAAAGGTGCTCCACGTCATTTGTTATTAGGAATATGTAGATTAAAGCAGGGGGATGCTATTCCACACCTTTCAGATGGTCAGAATCCAGAACACTGACAACACCAAATGCTGCGGAGGATATGGAACAGAAACTCTCATTCGTTGCTGCTGGGAATGAAAACTGGTACAGCCATGTTGGAAGACAGTTTGGTGGTTTCTTCCAAAACTATACTCAAACCAGACTATCCATTAGCTGTGCTCTTTAGTATTTACCCAAAGGAGTTGAAAACTTATGGCCACACAAAAACCTGCCCCTGGTCGTTTATAGCAGTTTTACAATTGCCAAAACTTGGAAGGCACCAAGATGTCCTTCAGTAGGTGAATGGAGAAATAAACTGTGGTCCGTCCAGACAATGGGATATTATTCAGTAAGAAAAAGAAATGAGCTATAAGCCATGTTAAGACATAAGGGAAACTTAAATGCATATTACTAAGTGAAAAAAACCAATCTGAAAAGGCTACATACTGCATAATTACAACAATATGACATTCTGGAAAAGGCAAAACTATGAAGACAGTAAAAAGATCAGTGGTCACCAGAGATTTGGGGGGCTTGGGGATGAATAGATGGAGCATGAAGGATTTTTAGGACAGTGAAAATACTCTGTACAACACCATAATGATGGATACATGTCATGATACATTTGTTCAGATGCATGGGATGTACACCAAGAGTGAACCCTAATGTTAACTACAATCTTTAGGTGATTATGATGTGCCCACGGACATTCACCCACTATAACAAATGTCCCACTCCACTGGGGGATGTTGACGATGCAGGAGCTGTGCTTGTGTGGGGAAAGGGGTTTTACAAGAAAGCTCGGTACCTTTCCCTTAAATTTGCTGTACATCTAAAACCACCTTAAAAATAATAATAAAGTTTAATAAAAACAAATGGAATGCACCTTTTCTTCCAGAGCACTCTTCTTGAGTTTTCTCCATTTCTGCCAGTGGTTTTAATATTCTTGTAATCGCCCAGACTCAAAACTGTAGTCAAAGGACGGCACAAGGAAGCAAACACAAATCCAAAATATAGGGCCTTCTAGAGGCTAAGTGACGGGGTTTCCACACAAGTCAATGATATGAACAAAGCAAACAAACAAACAAGAACAGGGGAGATGGCTCCGGATGAATGTGACTTACAAGTCACAGCAATCAAATATAAAGTATTGACCTTGTTTGGACCCTGATCTGAACACCCCAACTGTAAAAGGACATTTTTGAGACCGTTGGGAAATTTGTTTATAGACTGGGCATTAGATGAATCAAGAGACTATTGTTGATGTTGTGGGTGTGTGTGTGTGTCAGAGAATCAGTGTGCTTGTCAGAGGTGCAGAATGCAGTGACATGCTCTTCAAGATTTCCTATAAAATACTTGAGCAAAGAGAAAAGTGTAAATAAAGTGAATATGACAAAATCTGGATAATTGTTAACTTTGTGGATTGAGTGTGGATGTTCATTACACTATTCTGTTTTGGTGTATGCATGCAAAGCTGTATAATAAAAAAAAATTGTTAATTCTTCTTTGATTTTCTTCCCTCTCTCTGTTCAACTATTTCTCATGTTCTATCAAGTTTGATGTTCTAAAAACCTGGCAAATTGTCCTCACCTTTCCTCTTTCACTCCTGTGCCCCAGTTGTGTCCCTCCTGATTGGTCTGGATCCAGGACCAGCTGACGTCCGCCTCCGCCAGGCACATGTCCCTCCCCTGCCCTGGAACCCAGCAAGGCCCAGCTACGATCTCATAACTCTCTTTTTCAGAAGAATAAAAGCAAGCCTATTATTATTATGTTCAAGTATAGTTGATTTACAATGTTGTGGCCATTATTGCTATACAGCAAAGTGATTCAGTTATACATATATATACATTCTTGTTTATTTTTTTCCTTTTCATTATGGTTTATCATAGGAACTATACTTCAATAATAATAATAATAATAAAACAAGCCTAAAAGTCGATCAAACAAACAGAGACTAATTTTCTCCACGTTCAGGTTCTCTGGAAAAAGAAAAGTTTGTATTGCATGTAAAAATCTGGTCTTGACTTGGTGACATAGAGCTTATGTCACCTTAGACTTACAAAGCGAGACTACTCTTTGAAGTTGCTGGTTTTCACCTTTGAATTCTTCAGTTTGTCTGCAAATGAAGAGCTGAATAATCACGCCATCGCTCTGATCAATGTCAAGGCCAGTCCAGACTTATCCCTCTGTAGGACTTTTAGTAGCAGCGTCTCATTCAACTCCAATTACTGATTATTGACCTGCTGGTTCTCTCCACCCCTCTCCTGGGCGCTATCTCAGCAGGCAGCCTGCAAAAGGAGGCCCTGAGACATGAGTAGAGTGGGTCAAAAGCTCTCTTTGGGCCAAGTCAGGAGCGTGAGTTTCTCCATGGAGTTTCCCAGGCCCGGCTTCCACGCTGTTATGAAGGTCAAAGTGCTTTATCTGCAGTAAAATCATCCTGTGTTGTGGGATGCCCTAATCGTGGCTGGTGCCAGGGGCTGGACTGTTGGTTGCAGGTGGATTTTGATGAAGGCACCCTGCCGGCCGGGTGATGCCCAGTGCCCACTGGAGAGTTCCAGAAGCATGTGTGAATGTGACCACACACCTGCAAGGACATGGGAGGACTGCCTGCACCCTCATGCATAAAAGGTGGCAAAAGTGATTCACACATCAATTTCAGTTTCCTGAAGAAAGGGAAGCTTTGACTGAATGAGGTCTTGTCTCCAAGGCAACGCATAAAAGGAAAATGGAGAAGAATCATGTTGTTAGCTGTTAGGATAATGTTTCTTTTTTTTTTTTCTTTTTTTTTTTTTTTTTTTACTATTTGTCAACATTTTTCAGTCTAAAACATATTTTGTCTTGGATCCCAAACTATCAAGGTGTGAACCTGATTATTTCAGAAACAGACATACTGGGAAGGTACAGGGAACCATACTTGAGATCAGGACACAGAATGATGCATTTCCAACGTTTGTAGGAAAGTCAGGTCTGAACTTGCCCTCATATTCGGGTCACATTCTCCCTGTCCCCGGAGGCAGGAGCTTTAGGGACAGCTGGCCCTGTCAGAGCTCCTGCCCCGCCTGTCTCCCCAGTTCCTCTAACTCATTTTTGTTGCTTCTGTGTTAACAGCCGTCTCTCTTTCCAGATCTGGCTGTGTCGCCCCATTGGAGGCCACTGATGGCGGTCTCTGTGCCAGTAGTTGACAGGTGGCTAGCTCAGTGGAGCAAAGTGCTAATTGAAAGTCACCATCATCACCCTGGCTCCCAGTCGCCTCCTCTGCTAGGCTGATGCTTCTGAAATGTTCTCAGCCAAGGCTGCAGGCCCAGCTTGGAGAATTGGGGACCTGTGGACCCCACCTTCACGTTGGCTGGGGGGCCTGGCATCTGTTGCAAAGCTAGGAAGTTGGCACGTGCCCGAGGCCACTAAAAACCTGGCCTTTTCACTTGCCATCCAATTCCGATAGTGAGGAAAACGCTCTGATTCAAACCCATATCTTTCTGCCGAATCACTGACTCAGGTGGCTGGGTTTGTCTACATAGAGCATTTGGGGGAAAGTTAAAAGAAGTCCTCCATGCGTTACCCGTGGTCTCCAACTCTTGTTTGGTTTCTAAAAGAACAGCTTTGAAAGCCCCTAAAAGGGAAAGGTTGAAGGTCCCGCCTCCACCCCCATCCCCACCCGCAGAGGGGAGATGCCTGCCAAGTAAAGGGCAGGTCACAGGGGTCAGTAGGGATAATGGAATTTCAGAAACACTGTAAAGGAGCTGTCAAGCCCAGGCCCGCTGAGAGAGGAATGAGGTCCCATCCCTACAATCTGACGTCCAGGAGTAATGAAATGATGGGTCTATTTCACACAATGGACCTGTCAAGAAAAATAGTGTCACTTCAAGAAAACTTGGAGAGCTCTCCTGGAAGGCCTTCAAAGTATCAATTTTCAGGTGCTAAGTGGTAATTAAAGTTAGCAAGTTATAGTAGCATTCAGTGAAATTAGATCATGTCAAAGACAACGGAAGGCGTCAGGATGAGTGACTGTTCCCATGGATGGAACATTCCAACCACGCTTATATTTACAACAGTGGAGAACACTTTTAGGTCAAAAAGGAGAATGCATCTTTTTATCTCACTGAAATGCTCTGTTCTTGTGGGTTAAAATTCTCCTTTGAGGGAGGGGTCTGCTTTATTTGTCTTTAATACTCAGAGAAAGAGTTCATTGTTGAAAAAAGTTTTCTCTTCATTGAACTTTTTATTTTTCTTAAAGTTGATTGTAGAATTTTTTTTCTCCAAATGAACTAATACGATTCTTTTATTTGATACTTAAGTCACATAAGTTGTATTAATTCATAATCTTTTTTTTTTTTTTTTTTTTGGCCATGGTTTCTGTGAGGCTGAGAACTGTTAAAAGCACCGCTGGAATAACTATGGGTTAGTTAGCTTTCGTTTTTTTGGTACAATTATCCCTTACCCTCTTCATTAGCTGATTTTTACTCTATCTTTCTCATTTGAATTGGTATAGAATAGCTGTGGATTTCTTCTGAATTTTTGTTACAGAAAATCATTTACGATAGATGAGCTGCATTAATACATAAGTAAAAGAATGAAGTCGTAGTGAACTAATACAAGTTAAACTTGGGCAGCAAAGTGGGTTAGGCCAGGTCCTGCCAGCATGGGTGTCGACGGGAAGCCTGTTTGTTTTATCGAAGAGTCAGGGGAGAGACGAAAGCCGGGGGCAAGAGGAGAACTGAGGCCCCGGGCTAAGAGCAGGGGGACCATGCATCACATTGGGATGACAAGGAAAGGTATACACAGAGATTAGCGCAGGAGAGCAGTAGCCAAGGAGGTCGGAGAAATGGAACGGGGAGCCAGGTGCAGGCTAAGCGACATTTGACAGTTGGGGAACTAAATCTTCCAGTGTTAGACACCCAGCTGGGGTTTTCTTTTATGTAGCCCGGGCCAGATGACATCTGTATAATATCCTCATGCTGCCTGGTCAGAGAAAGTCCCCCTAGAAGTGATGGGGAGGCATGGGGTGGATGCATGAGCATCCTTCCGTCATGTGAGCCGTAAGGCTGGGCGGATCTGGCAGCGCAAGCCCCGCCTCCTGGAACCGCCAGTAACCTCCGGTCCGCTGGTACCTGCGGGAAGGGGCTGCTCAGATTAGGGCAATAAGAATTTTCATAGGAACTCTCTGCATTACTATTATATGCTGCCTTGAATTTATGAAACTGTGCAGGCCAAATATCAATAAAAAACCATATCTGTGGACTGTATATGGCCCCTGGGCCACCTGTCTGCATCGTGAAATAACAGAGCTGTGTTTTAGAGTTGAAAGAACTGGTCCAGTCTGGTCTCTGCCACCTGCTAGCTGTTTGACCTTGGGCAAGGACAAGGGGGCCCACGGCCACCTTGGAGTCCTCCTTATCTGTACCTGTGCCTTGGTTTCTATCAGTACCACTGGATGTTTTTCCATATGCTTATGTCCAATGTGCCCAAATGTATTTTTGCGGTCTGGGAAGACAGGTATTGTGGTTTACATTTCTTTGAATCTCCCTTTCACATGACACTGTAACTAACACATAATTAGAGCTTAACAAATATGCATTGCTGTGGGTGAAATAAATTAAGAGTTTGGGATTAACAGAGATCCACTACTATATATACAATAGGTAAACAACAAGGACCTACTGTATAGCACAGGGAACTCTACTCAATATCTTGTAATAACCTATAAGGGAAAAGAATCTGAAAAAGAATACATATATATATATATATATATATATATATATATATATATACACATATATATGACTGAATCACTGCTGTATACTTGAAACTAACACAACATTGTAAATCAACTCTACTTCAATTAAAAAAATGTGCATTGCTTAGTGGATACTTCTTTGAATTTCCAGAGAGTATCGAGCTATTCCTTTTTATATCCTCAAATTTATCTTCTTCTACTCTATAGCACCAGAACTCACAAGTTTGAACAAATGGCCCCTGTCACTTTTCCTCACTTCTAATTTCTCATGTTCTAATTAGGTTATTTTCTTAGCTGGACATCCTTTTAAGTCATCCTTTTAAATGATAGTAAATAAAATACTGAACAGTAAAATCCTGTCTTATTTTTTTTTTAAATGGATACAACAAAATGTGTGGTGACATTCGGGGATGATGGGCCGTCCCACACCTCTCCAGATGGGAAATCCCAAGTCTTACTTTTCAGAAAGGAAGTTTTCCAGGTATATAGACTACTTCTTATCTCTGTCCCAATTTAGAAGGCTGTATTTGCCCCTCTTTCACCTGTTTGGTACAGCGATTATAGGGGATCGGAGGAGTTCTAATGTTCTGACAAAAGAAATTCTAAACACTGATATAGCATAGCATTTCACCGTTGCTCTTAAACAGCAATCAACTGTGGGTTAGCCTCAGCACAGCCCTAAAAACATCTTTCCTTAGTGCACAGAGTCTTCATCATTCATTTAATTTCACTACAGGGGCTACCAGCACTGTTCCTCTTCATCCTGAGGATGTCTGTAGCAGTTACGGTGGGCACCGTGATGCTGCTACAACAATGGGCACACCGTCGGAGTGGATTCCAACAACAAAAGTTTATATTTCATTCCTGCTTCGTGTCCTTTTGGGTAGACTGAAGCTCTGTTCCCCTTGCTCTGGGACCCGTAATGAAGAAGAGGCCCCTGTGTGGAAAATTGCTGGGCGGATAGATGGAAGGGAAAGACCCGGTGAGCCAGGGGCTGGCTCTTGAAGCTAACTTATGCTTACAAATGATGCACGTCACTTTCTACTCACAGTTTGTTGGCAAAAGTGCACAGGGTCAGAGGAGCATAATTCTCCCACAGTGAGGACTACCGCAAGGAGGGCCCTGCAGAGGGGCCACCTGAATATCTGGCGAACTGTAATATGATCAGCTCTTTGCGTTTAGTGAAGCTTTTCCTTATTCTAGCCCATCATTCAGACAGATGCTGGTCTAAACCATCAGGCATCCATAAGGTTTGGCGACTGAATGGCCAACTCTCTTTTTTGTTAGGAATTTCCAAAAAATACCGATGTATTTTGTTGGGAAGGTAGATTGATTCAATAGCTTTAGAGGGCAAATTGGTAATTGTTGTTAGAGTTTCAGATAAGATATTCCACTTATAGGCATATATCCTGGACAAATTCAGGCTTTTGTGAATAGGGAGACATGAACCAGGGGATTCACCACAGCGTTGTGAATGGATGAAAAAAAATGGCAACATATTTATATGATAGAATTAAAAAATATACAATGATTAGAGTGAGGGGACTAGATTTGGCACATTCATGCTAGGAAGTTGAAATGCACACCCAATAATTGGAGTAAATAAGACGGCTGCGTATCCCCATGAATAGATATCAAAAACATACTATTGAACCCCAAACAGCAAGCTATAGAATCATGTAGTACAGTACAATAATATATAGGTACACTTTAACAAGCAACACTATTTCATTTGTGTGTGCCTGTGTGTGTGTGTATGTGCAAGCACATGTGTGTAACCTGGACAGGAAATGCACATATCAAATTCCCATAATGATTGTCTCTGAGGAGGTAGGAAATGGGACTCAGGTTACAAAAGGGAAGGGACCATTCACATTATCTTAAAAAAATTAAAACCACAAATGTTGATATTTGTTGACTCTGGGTAGTGGCTGTACAGGAGTGTGTTTTATTATTTTCTGTGCTTTCCTGAAGTTTTGGGGTTTTTTTTCCTGCAGTTTTTTTTAAAACATCAAAACAAGTTAGTATATTTGCAGATATTCCCCCATGCTTTTGCTCCTATGGGTCGCCTCCTACACTGAAGTTTTTTTCCAAGCAGACAGCTTCGTTTTGCTCCACGGATTTCAACTTTTCATCTGGGTGTCATCAGTGGACTCCCTCATATTCATTATCTGGAATCTATCACCTGCCTTTTATTCTGCTGCCTGAAACTTTAGCCCTTCCACCCATGGTCGGGGCTGGCAAACACTCGGTCTTACTGTATCCCTTCACTCAGAATCACCCGTATTTCATTCTCAAATTGCAGAGTGTTTACCCCCAAATCCACAGCTACTCTTAGAGACTGAAGTGAAATACATCAAGACTTGTCAGATACATTGATCTGTGGCCCAAGAAATGATTTTATTCCTTTTCTACCCATCATGCTTCCAAGTGTGTAAATTATACTACTTTCCCAACCTCCCTGGCAAAAGCACACGGAGCAGAAAGATTCTGGGATTCATGCCAAGAAAGCACCCCCCATGCTTCAGACAAATGCAGCTTTCTCAGTACGCTTTGATAGGCAGCCGAAGGGATACAGGAGGATAAGAATTAAGGTTTATGTGCTACTCACCGCTTTCAAGAAAATCTTTTTTTTTTTGAGGTTAGTGAATAACACTCTGATAAATTTCTGGGTTTTTCTTTCCGCTCCTTGGCTTCCCTTAGTTTGACAAAACGAAATAAGTGTGTCACCTGATGATCAGCCTAATAGATGACTCCACCCATCATAATTGGCTTCTAAACCTTTTGGCTTTGACATTGCTAATGAAACCCCTGTGGCCACTAGTAATGTAAGCCTCACAGCAAGGAAGCCAGCGGAATAAAAAAAAAAAAGAGCATAATAAAGATGCTTCCTTCAACATTGCCCAGCCCAGGGTGGGGGGAAAGAGTTAGAAATGTGAGCTGTGGGTTCATTCAAAATCGTTTCTCCCTATCTGTCCCTTTCCAATCAACCAGCAAAACTCTCTGCATCAGCCAAACTTACACTCAATACAGTCTGCATCTTGGACAATCAAAAACTCCCTGCGTGTCTCTGAAACTCTACTAGTCGCCAGAGTTGCGTCCTCACTTGTCTGGGTTATGCAACCTCATGGCACTGAGCATCCTGTTTGGGCTCATGATCTGATGGAGAGATGAGATGTGTCTTCAGAACTGCAGATTTCCATATCTTGCTGCTGAAACCATCTTCATCCAACTGTCCCACAGGTACCAAAAATCCAAGAAGGCCCCAAACTCACTTCATCAGCTTTCCAGCCAACCAACAAAAAGCAAAGAGAAACGAACCAAGCTGGTTCTTCGTTTTGTACCTGCTGCCTCTGGTGATGGCACCACGTGCTCCTGCAATTTTTCTCTCCCTTACAGTTACGTGCCGGAAAGCACATGAGCCTTCCACTTCCCAAAGCGTGTTTCCATCCCTGTGTACTTCAGTCCATCATCACCTCCGGTCTTTTTTAAAAATAAATTTATTTATTTAAAAAAAAAAAAAAAAAAAAAAAAAAAAATTTATTTATTTATTTATTTTTGGCTGTGTTGGGTCTTCGCTGCTGTGCACGGGCTTTCTCTAGTTGTGACGAGCGGGGGCTACTCTTTGTTGCAGAGAGTGGGCTTCAGTAGTTGTGGCACGCGGGCTCAGTAGTTGTGGCGCACGGGCTTAGTTGCTCCACATCATGTGGGATCTTCCAGGACCAGGGTTCGAACCTGTGTCCCCTGTGTTGGCAGGCAGATTCTTAACCATTGCGCCACCAGGGAAGTCTCTCATCTCCTGTCTTGACTATGTAGCAGACAGGATCTACCGTCCCTCCCCCAACCCACCACTACCGGAATCCATACTTGCCTGGTAACCATAGTAATTTAATTAAAACTCAAATCTGCCCACAGCCAGCCTTCTTCCCAGGGTCCCCACTGTCTAGGGGCTAAAGTGTGGGCCGGTTAACATGTCATGGAAATCCCTGGAGATTTCCACGGTTTTTCAGACCTCACCTCCTTTAGAAAATCTCCCCAACCCCCTGGACCGGGCATGGGTACCATTTTTTTTTCTCTCTCCCAAAATAACACTCCTTTTCTTTGTTTCCCTTCAAACAAACTTCTCAGGCACTTTCTAGCCTTCATGTTGCTAAATCCAGTGGTTAATGTCATGTCTCCATCTTATGTTAAATTCTCAGCACCATTTCACAAGGCAGCCCACAGCTTTCTTCTTGAAACCATTTCTACCCTTGGTTTCATAATTCTTTCCTGGTTTTCTTTTACTTCCATCTTCATTAATTCCCCGTCTAATCTGCTGACTCCTGATTCTTGCCTCAAACTTTGGATATGGGGGATATTCCATGATTTAATCATATCCCCCTTTCTCTATTTATCTTCCTTCTCTCTAGAGGGTCTCATTCTCATTCTTGGCTTTAAAAAAAAAAGGTTCTATATCTTCATCCAAAGCCTCTCCATGAGCTGTATCCCAACTGGAACATCTGTGTCTCTATTTGACATCTCTGCTGGTAAGATAGTCTTATGTGTCAAGGTGGCTAGACTAACAGTACCCAGCTATTTAGTCAAGCACTTACATAGGTGTTGCTGTGAAAGGGTTTTGGAGATGCAGCTAATGTCTACAATCAGTTGACTTTAAGTAATGCAGATTCCCTTTAATAATGTCGGTGGAAGACATCTAATTAGTTGAAGTCGTTAAGAGCAAAAGCTGAGGTTTCCAGGAGAGGAAAGAATTCTGCCTTAGGATAGTACCACAGAAATCCTGCCTGAGTTACCAGCCTGCCAACTATCCCTATATATTAAGTCCCTTAAAATCTATCTATCATCTATCTATCTATCTATCTACCTACCTATCTATCTATCTATCATCTATCTCCATCCATCCATCCATCCATCTATCCACCCATCCATCCATCTATCCATCCATCCATCCATCTATCCACCCATCCATCCTTCCATCCATCCATCCATCCATCCATCCATCTATCCATCCATCCATCCATCTATCCACCCATCCATCCTTCCATCCATCCATCCATCCATCCATCCATCCATCCATCCATCCATCCATCTATCCACCCATCCATCCATCTATCCATCCATCCGTCTGTCCATTCATCTATCTATCTCTTTCTGGTTCTGTTTTCTGGAGAATCTGACTAATAAATGGCTGTCTCACCTCTACCTCTAACTCAGCCCACCTGAAACACACACAGCCTGGTCCCCTTCCTTCTCCGGGTCACTAGTGCCAGTTGCCCCACCCCAAGCATAGTCATTCTTCACCCCTCCCCCCTCCCCTTGCCCTGTATCCTGGTTTGCCTGGGACAGTCACATAGATTTGTTGATCCAGGGTATCTATTTATAGAGCCCCCTGTTGTTTGAATGATCAATTACACACTCGATTCCATCAGCAAGTTCTGTGATTCTTCCTTTAAATTAAGGCCCCCATCCGTCCACCTCTCTTTCTCTCCTCTGCTACTCCTCTGGTCCGCGGGAGTCTCATCTCCTGCCAGGCTCCTGAGAGAGACTCCTCCATGCTTCTCCTTCCTTCAGTCTTGTTCCCTGACAATCCCTTCTCATCTTGGCAGCTTTGCCAGAATGACCTCTGAAAATGCCCATCAGATCATTTCGCCCCTTCCTTGGGATCTTCCAGTGGGCTCCCATTATATGTAGAAAAAATGAAACCCAACATTCCTACCCTGCAAGGCTTCACTGGTCTTCGCCTGACCCCTCTTGGTCCCCATCTCCTTCCCCTCTGCCCTCATTCACTAAGCTCCAGCCACACCACATTTCTATCCAGCCCAGCTCACCCCCAACCAGACTGTATTCTTGCTTCTACTTCTGTCTAGAACACCCTTCCTCTCCATCTTGACCAGCCGTTTCCTTCCTATCGCTCAAGTCTGTTTCAGGTACCACCTTCTCAGAAGTGCTCCGTCGCATGTGCTCTTCTCTAACCCCTCCCCACCAGCATCCACTTCCCCCGTGTCTGGGGATAGCTGTGTGATGTGACTGTGGTCATGACAGGCAAGTGGAAACTTGGAGGGTGTCACTCGGCCGGCAGACATCACGGGTACTGATCCCGTCTCTTCCTCCCTGCCTGGAGCTTTGGCCGCCTGTCATCTGTCAGTCAGTCCGTAAATGTGTATCAAATGAATGAATGAATGAACACTGTCTCTCATGTATTAATTGGTCTGTGCTCTCCCTGTGTAGATAAAACAGATAAAAACAAGAGAAAATAAAACAAATGTTTTAAGACTTATTGGTATTTGCGATGAGCTCCTTTAGCGGCAATACACTATTTCAATTTAGAAACAGTCATCTGCCCTCTGCTCTCCCTCCACCCTGAAGCTTACACATAGATGTAAAGCTCTAGATAGATCCAGACAGGCTCCATTTATTGCCTGAGCCCTCCACACAGCTCACTGCTCCAGAACCTCAAAGTCTAACCTGGGCCAGCATTCTCCACTCCCGCTAACTTAATTACAGCCTGCTGATAACCAGAGAATGTCCTGCTCCCCACTCTGATTGGAGCATCTTAAGCCCTGAGGCCTAAACGGCCTCATTAGACATAATTATAACGCTCTCAATCTTTCAGACTCTCATACCTTTCAAAAAACTTGCTGAAGTTTGTTTAGAATTTTTTTAAAGGGACAGAGAATATTTTCTCCCTAAACTTTCCTGTTAATTAGGGCTGAAAGGCGACTAATAAGGGAAGTTTTACCTTTAGGAGACTCCTCTTGGAGAGACAGGACAAGGCATTCCAATCCCTAGGCCTCACGAGGGCTCCATGATTCTTGGAAGAAGTAGAAAGAGCAGGTAACATCTGAAACTTCGTAGGCACTTTTTGTTTATACATATAGATTTTTTTTTTCTCTTGGCGGTGCCACATGGCATGCGGGATCTTTGTTCCCCGACCGAGGATTACACCCGTGCCCCCTGCAGTGGAAGCATGGAGTCTTAACCACTGGATCACCAGGGAAGTCCCATGAAACTTCATATGCACTTTTGTCCTTTTGTGTTCTCAACTTATAAAAATGATGCCAACAAAATCTATAAACTCTGAACACCTGTGTTTTGGATGCAAGCCTCTGTACGACATTTACCCCAAGCCTGTAGGATAAGCAAACCAGAGCCCTCCTACCTACTACCTAAACTTGCTCATGAACCTTGAACTTGTGAGACTAGTGAGAAAGGAATTGGAGCTTGGCTCTGTTTGGATGTGAGTAGCCAGCGAGAACTTCAAAAGCTGACCTCAATTAAAAGCAGATTCTGAAACTGAGCAGGAGGGACCCTATGGGGCCCTCTCAGGTACAAAAGCCCCTCTGTGTCCCCCATTTTTGTTTGTAGAAAAAGTCTTTCATGTCCTAGGCCTTTCCTGAGTTCCAAGGAGTGGGCATGTGCAGTTACTAATTAGGGAAGTGAGCGAATGCAGAAATAGAGGAAAAGCAGTTACACAAGAACAGTGATGACAATAGTTCAGCAATAAAAGCAAGAGTCCTAGTTCTTCAAGGGATATACATAACAGTCTGACAGATATCTTTGAGTCATTCTTCAGGAACTAAGACCACCCCACCCCACCAACGTGTCCCCTGCTGGCCTCTTGTTTTTAGAAGCCTGGTATCTCTGATTCCACATTGCATCCATCTCTTCTGCTGCTTTAACCCCTGAGTCATAAGCCTCTTCTCAGCCCCACATGTAAACATGTTGGTCACTAAAGGGACTTTGCCTGCAGCTTGGGGTGTATGTGATAGCCCCCTCTTAAAGAAACTCTATCTTCCCCACAGCGATAAGGAAACATGAACAAGAAAAATTAATATTTGCCTTATCCAGTTCTGTAGGAACATGGTGACCAGACCAGATGAATACCAACTGGAGTCCACTGACCAAGAACAAAGACCTTTCATAATCCCCCTTGGCTGCAGCTGGTGCCCAGTGTTCACCCCTTGACCTCACCTCCTCCTGCCTCCCCCTTCCCTGGCATAAAAGGAGCTTGAATTCTACCCCGAATTAAGGTGGTTCTTTAGGACATTAGTCCATCATTTTCTCAGTTTGCTGGCTTTCCGAATAAAGTCAGCTTTCTTGCCCCAAAATCTTGTCTCTCAACTTACTGGCCTGTCGAGCAGCATGACTGGCATGATCTGGGACTCAGGAACAATTCCATGATGGTCTGTGCGACATCATTTGCAGAATGCCAGGTGTGCACCTTAAACATCTTTCCAATTTCCTGTTGCAAAACCTGGTGCTTCACCACAAGGTTTCAAACTATTGGATGAAAACACCAATTTTCCATAATTTTAATCTGAAGTTATATTAGATTATTTCCTTTGCACCAAGTAGCTAAAGTTGGGAAACTGGAAACTTTCAGAAGAAATATCTGTTGATTTTAATAAAGTCAATAGGTAGAGTTTTTTTCCTTTTCTCAATATTTGTAACAAACTTGCCCTTCTGGAATAAAGAAACATTAAGCTGCTCTAAATCATCACCCGGGAGTTTTTGGTTCTGCTTTGCTTTCATGGCGCTTGTTGCTACTGCTGCCGCTGCCCTAGTGGTTGCATAGATGCTCAGGATAGTCTGTCTGGAAGCACTGGGCCCTTCCCGGAAAGGAAGGTCTGTGTTATGGGTTGAACTGTGTCCTCCAAAAAGCTCTGCCCAGGTCCTAACCCCTGGTACCTGTGGATGTGACCTTATTTGGAAATAGAGTCTTTGTAGATATAAATATGTGAAAATGAGATCATCAGTGTGGTCTTTAATCCAATATGACTGGTGTCCTAATAAAAAGAGAGAAGGCCATGTGAAGACAGGACACACGGGGAGGAGGCCATGTGACAGTAGAGGCAGAGATTGCAGTGGTGGCGTGGGATTCTGAGGATTGCTAGCAACACCGGAGTCTAGAATAGGCAAGGAGGGATTCTACCCAGAGTCCAGAGGGAGCGTGGCAATGCTGATACCTTGACTTTGGACTCTGGCCTCCAGAACTGTGAGAAGATAAACGTCTGTTGTTTTCTCCCACCTGGTTTGTGGTACCTTGTTATAGCAACCCTGGGAAATGGACACAGCGCGGTCCAGATCTGGAAAGGCAGCAGCCTGTAGCCCGGCACACTGGGGAAGAAAGGGGATGGAATGGCTGGAGGCTTGAGGGGACATGATAGTCACTTTTGCTTCTACCATCATCTTACCTAAGATTAGCTCAGCATGAAAGACTAACTGGGAAGTTGAAGGCTGGATAAGAAAGGTGTAGGGAATTTCCCAGTTGTCCAGTGGTTAGGACTCTGCACTTCTACTTCATGGGGCACGGGTTTGATCCCTGGTTAGAGAACCAAGATCCCGTGTGCCACATAGCATGGCCAAAAAAAAAAAAAAGAAAAGAAAGAAAAAGAAAAGAAAAGGAAATTTGTTTGTTCATTCATTCATTTATTCATTCAACAAATATACTCTCAGTGAACACCAAGCATGTACCAGGCATGTTGTACATCCTCCTTTCTGTTCTCTTGACTCTCTTCTGGGAATGCAAGCTAATGGTGGATAGAAATAGTAGGAAGAAAGTAAAAGAAGGAAGTAAATTAAGAAGGAGAATGTACACACGTGTGAATAGGATGGGTCTTCCACTGTTCAACACGGCAAACATGCCAAGCCCCCCAAGAAGGGGACTTTCCAATAGGACTTGGAAAATTCAGTATGGCAAGATATTTGGCTCCAAGAAAGAGAACTTTTTGAAAAAGTTCAGCAGAGAAAGAAGTGAGGAAAACCAAATTGTCAGCTGTTCTCAGTCAGATGGTTATTTGCGTTTATGTCCTTAACAAACTAGAAATATAGATTTAGAAGCTTGATATATAACGATTTTAATTATACAATAAATTTATAATAGCTAGAAAAATCTTATTAGACTTTATTTTTTTAGAGCACTTTTAGATTCACAGCAAAATTGAGTGGAGGGTTCATTATGGTCTCCCCCATAATGAACATCCGCCACAGACTGGGGCATTTGTTACAATCGATGAACCTACACTGGCACATCACTATCACCCAAAGTCCGTACTTTTTACATCAGGGTTTACTCTTGGAGTTGTCCATTTTCTGGGTTTGGGCAAATGTATCTAATATTATGGCATCATACAGAGTATTTTCACTGTCCTTAAAAATCCTCTGTGCTATACCCACTCATCCCTTCCTTTCCCCTCACCCCTGGCAACCACTGATCTTTTTACTGGCTCCACAGTTTTGCCTTTTCCAGTATTATATATTTTAATAGTTTGAACAAGGTAGCAAGTAAACAATGCCTAGCCCCAAAGCAAAGTGAAATTTTTATAACAGTTGATATTATATTAAACAAAAATATTTCTTTAAGCTCTGCTCACAATAAATTTTTATAGCACAGGATAACAATTTCACAATGCCACATGAGAAATATATTGTGACTAAATTAAAAAATATATGCAGGGCTTCCCTGGTGGTGCAGTGGTTGAGAGTCACCCTGCCGATGCAGGGGACACGGGTTCGTGCCCTGGTCCGGGAAGATTCCACATGCTGTGGAGTGGCTGGGCCCATTGGCCATGGCCACTGAGCCTGTGTGTCTGGAGCCTGTGCTCTGCAGTGGGAGAGGCCACAACAGTGAGAGGCCCACGTACCGCAAAAATATATATATATATATATATATATATATATATATATATATATATATATATATATATATATATGCATATATATGGCTAATAAGGATTGGTTCCCTTTTCTAATTATTTTGAACAAACTTGTTTAGAAAGAAAACGTCTGGGATAAGGAAATGTTAAGCTTTTCTAAAGCATCCGAATATCTAGTTTCAAATTTTTGCTACTTTAATTCAAGACATTTGTACATGTGGTTGATTTAGACTCATTATGTAAATATTACTTAATCTTATTGCTTTCTGGGTTTCTGCTCGATATTTTTTTTCAGGTACTAACACAGACGTTGATGACTTCCATAGCTACTTTCAAAAAATTAAATTTAGAACTTGAGAATCACAGTAGTTTCATCTACTAGAAAAATGTGTTGAAGGAAATACAAATTTACAGAAGAAATACTATTGACTTTAGTAAAAGTCCAAATATAAAGATTCTTGTTAAAGATGGCTTCATGTGATTATTTTCATAATAAGATTTCTTTAAATGAGTAAATATCGCTAGCAAATAATTATTTTAAGTTTCTCTTTCTCCTTTATTGCAATCTTTGCCATCAGAATCTTAATAGCCTAAGTTCCAACATTTTTATTTCCCTTTCTTGGAAGACCATTTATTATATTTTATACCCTTAATGAGACTCAGTTTGATTATTACCTATATCCTAAAAATTAGATCTGAAAAGGCATATACATTAGTTTTATTTGAAGATAAAATGTGTTTAAGACACAAGTTCTAACTGAGCACTTGTTCTTGTAGCATTTGTGGGGTACCTTTTGGTGTTCTTAGTTCCTTGTGATGACATTAATGTAACATATTCACATTTTTTCCATTATGCACTTTTGTAAGTTCAATGATTTGCTGATTGTAACAAAAAGTGTTACAATCAGGTGTATGTCATTATTTTCATGCTGCCATCCCAAAACAGTGTCCATATGACATTGCTTCTAATTTGAATTTCTCAAAATGTATACATAGATACATTAATAATGTATTAATGCATACATTAATGTATAATAAGCTGTATATATACAGTTTATTAATATAAATCATTTGTCACAGATTTGCTGAAGCTCAAAGAGGCTAAATATGATGTTTTTATGCTAGAGGATGCATCTTACTAAAAATTACTAAAACATTCCTTAATTGTTCTATTTTTCCATCTCCTATTAATGTGTTTAATGGAACATTATCAAATTAAAATGTTATCATAAGGTTTGGCTAAAAAAAATAAGTAAAATAATAAACAGCAAAGTATTTAGTCATAAGGATTTTTTCCAGCTTTTCAGCTGATAAAATAGGTAAGCCTGGAAAGTAGATTAAGAAAATAATCAAAAGTATAAAACTAACAATACACATATGAGAAGAATTAAACATTCCTGGACCAGTGCATACTTTCATTTTAACAACTATCCAGCATGAAAGAAAAATTGTTGAACTGATGAAGGACATGAATTGCTATTTCATCATTGCCAAGTTCAGTTCTCTAGTCTGTTGCAACAAACTATTACACCTTGAAAAACAAGCCAGGCATTTTACAAAGTAAATCAGCCCTCCAGTTTAACCTTGCTCGAAGTGTACCTAACATTGATGCGCAGGCACCTAGGGCGAGACCCTTTTGTCATTCTGTAATGACCCCACGTTCAGAAATGTTGGTAAACCACTACTTCTTAAGTGACTTTGAAAGAATACTAATGGCCATTGAAATTATCATACGGTACAAAACGCTTTGACACTCGGAAAGAATTTTATAGCCTTGTACTATTTCTCCTAGCAGCCCTGTTGCATTGGGCAAAAATTCCATCTCTATGGAACAGTTGAGGAGATGGAGCAGATGGAATTCACTCCTGGGCTTGGAGTCCACAGTGGGGGAAGATCCTAATCCAGGACTCTGGCTCCAAGATGACAGCAGCTCTGACCCTGCAGATGGGCATCTCGCAGACTTGGGGGATGCAGCCAAGCTCTTTGGGAGAGATCTGCCCTCTGCAGCTCCTGTGGGAGCCCCCCATAATCCCTTTCCCTGATGCCTTCCTGCCCCAAGGGGAGCCCGAGAATCCTGATCAGGCCTGATGGCAGCCCAGGTGTTGTGCTCCAGACAGAGGGTTAGTCATGGAAACATGATGATACGGTCACACTGAGGATCACAGAATCGTCAGGGAACAGGGAGGGGTGCATGACTTTCCCTGGTCTCACCAGCAATTTGGACAAGAACCTTCCTGTCCATTTCAACTTTACTGATTACTCTCCTCCTAAATCATCATTCTGCATGGTTTAGGAGTCTCTGACACTCATCTGAAGGAACAAAGGGGAGCCCAATCTCCCGTTCTGGCTCCAAACATCAAACCTTAGAGTCTTGGGAAGGAGAAAAGTGCTTTTCTTCTTACCTTCTAGTTGAGCAGATGATGTGGTTTTTGTCTGGTTTGAAGAGACATTCACTCACCAGGCCAAACCAGCACCCAGGCAGGTGGCCACTCCTAGGAGAAAGCACCTTCACTTCCCCTTCATGCGCCGTGGGTGTACCATGCTTGTTGGGTGAATTAAATGAGTAACTCGGTGTGTGAACACTTCTCTCTGTAGAATCATGCAGTCCATGTGGAAACCTATTGATTAGGTCATGTTCACAACTCATGAAAAACAGCTTTAACGCCCCCTTCCAGGTTGCTGAGCAAATTTATCTAACATCACTTCCACTTGCTAGACGGATCTTTACTGAGAGATTGTAGGACACAGAGCACTTTTCTAGGTCTTGCATTCCTATACACTAATGACGAAAAACCTGAAAGAGAAATTAAGGAAACACTTCCATTTACCATTGCAAAAAAAGAATAAAACACCTAGGAATAAACCTACCTAGGGAGACAAAAGACCTGTATGCAGAAAACTATGACCCTGATGAGAGAAATTAAAGATGATACAAACAGATGGAGAGATACACCATGTTCTTGGATTGGAAGAATCAACATTGTGAAAATGACTCTACTACCCAAAGCAATCTACAGATTCAATGCAATCCCTATCAAACTACCACTGGCATTTTTCACAGAACTAGAACCCAAAATTTCACAATTTGTGTGGAAACACAAAAGACCCCGAATAGCCAAAGCAATCTTGAGAAAGAAAAACGGAGCTGGAGGAATCAGGCTCCCAGACTTCACACTATACTACAAAGCTACAGTAATCAAGACAGTATGGTACTGGCACAAAAAAAGAAACATAGATCAATGGAACAGGATAGAAAGCCCAGAGATAAACCCACACACATATGGTCACCTAATTTATGACAAAGGAGGCAAGAACATACAATGGAGAAAAGACAGCATCTTCAATAAGTGGTGTTGTGAAAACTGGAGAGCTACGTGTAAAAGAATGAAATTAGAATACTCCCTAACACCATACACAAAAATAAACTCCAAATGGATTAATGACCTAAATATAAGGGCAGAAACTATAAAACTCTTAGAGGAAAACATAGGCAGAACACTCTATGACATAAAACACAGCAAGATCCTTTTTGACCCACCTCCTACAGAAATGGAAATAAAAACAAAAATAAACAAATGGGACTTAAATAAACTTAAAAGCTTTTGCACAGCAAAGGAAACCATAAACAAGATGAAAAGACAACACTCAGAATGGGAGAAAATATTTGCAAATGAAGCAATGGACAAAGGATTGATCTCCAAAATACACAAACAGCTCATGGAGCTCAATATCAAAAAACAAACAACCCAATTACAAAATGGGTGGAAGACCTAAATAGACATTTCACCAAAGAAGACATACAGATGGTCAAGAGCCACATGAAAAGATACTCAACATCACAAATTATTAGATAAATGCAAATCAAAACTACAATGAGGTATAACCTCAGTGGTCAGAATGGCCATCATCAAAAAATCTACAACAATAAATGCTGGAGACAGTGTGGAGAAAAGGGAACCCTCTTGCACTTTTGGTGGGAATGTAAATTGATACAGCCATTATGGAGAAAAGTATGAAGGTTCTTTAAAATACTAAAAATAGAACTACCATATGACCCAGCAATCCCACTACTGGGCATATACTCTGTGAAAACCATAATTCAAAAAGACACATGTACCCCAATGTTCATTGCAGCATATTTACAGTAGCCAGGACATGGAAACAACCTAAATGTCCATCAATAGATGAGTGGATAAAGAAGATGTTGTACATATATACAATGGAATAATACTCAGCCATAAAAAGGAATGAAATTGGGTCATTTGCAGAGATGTGGATGGACCTAGAGTCTGTCATACAGAGTGAAGTAAGTCAGAAAGAGAAAAACAAATATTGTATATTAATGCATATATGTGGAATCTAGAAAAAATGGTACAGATGAACCTATTTGCATGGCGGGAATGGAGATGTAGATGTAGAGAACGGACATGTGGACACGGTTGGGGGGAAGGGGAAGATGGGATGAACTGGGAGATTAGGTTTGACATAAATAGACCACCATGTGTAAAATAGATAGCTAGTGGGAACTTGCTGTATAGCATAGGGAACTCAGCTCAGTGCTCTGTGACAACCTAGATGGGTGGGATGGTGGACGAGGGAGGGAGGTCCGAGAGGGAGGGGATATAGATATACCTATAGCTGATTCACTTCATTGTACAGCAGAAATTAACACAACATTGTAAAGCAGTTAAACTCCAAAAAAGAAAAAAAAAGAAAAAAGAGGCACATGCCACTTGGTATGGGAGTATAGCTGGGAAAGTGCCTAATACTTTGGGGGAGAACAGGGAAAGCATCTCAAAGAAAGGTAAGGTTGATGGAGTCTGAAATGAGGAGGGAAGGAGGAAGGAGGAGGAATCCAGGCAGAGGGAACAAGGTGCGTAAAAGTCCAGGTAGATGGGGGCAGGGAACAGACAGGGGACCAGAGCATCTTGCTGGGGATGTTTTAGACATTATGGATTACACTCAGGCAGGGAAGCACCAGGACGTCCTGCTGTGTTTTGTAAAACTACATAAAATATCCAAGAAACATATAACTTAATGTTAAAGCAGAGAGCATTTTAATAAAAATAAGTTAAAGAAAGGCAAGTGGTAGTAGGTTCCAAAGGTTTAAGAACTCTTTGTGAGAGAAAAGCTTAAAACATACTTTTCCCAGCTGGGGAAGAACAGTCCACGACTCAGTTTTTTAGCAGCAAAACCTGGAAATCTGGCCCTGGGGGCTGGGTTGCTTTCAGGACGTGGAGCTCCCATGAGGCCGAGGCCTGGAAGGACCCCTCTGGTTTGCGTTTGGGTTTGCTTTGTTGCGTTCAAAGCTCACTGACCTGGGTGGGAACACAGCCTCCTCTGCCCTCACAGTCTGGCAGCCAACGCTGGGGCAGCTTACGAAGGCAGGAGGGAACCTTCTGGAACAAGACACCTCAAAGAGCCCTTTTCTAGCATGTAAATGACTTCTAAAAAAATGCTTGGGCAATCTTACCCATTCCTCAGACTGTAAGAGCCATACAGTACTTAGGAGTGAGAGACAAAATGTTTGTTTCTTTATTTTTTTTTCTGATTATTAAAAAAAAGGCTCATTATAAAAATTAAAACAATAGAAAAATTAGGAATATAAAAAAGTGAGTTTTTTCTCATACCTCCCCCTCTCCTGAGATAACCATGGTTAACAGATGTATTTCCCTCAGATTTAAAAAAGTTAATTAACTGATGTAAAAATTATTATAATTTTTTAACCAAGATGGAATTCTACAACTGTTCTTTTTTTCCTTCTTTTTTTTTTTTTTTTTTTTTTTTTTCTTTTTGCGGTATGCGGGCCTCTCACTGTTGTGGCCTCTCCCGTTGTGGAGCACAGGCTCCGGATGCGCAGGCCCAGCGGCCATGGCTCACGGGCCCAGCCGCTCCGCGGCATATGGGATCCTCCCAGACCGGGGCACGAACCCGTATCCCCTGCATCGGCAGGCGGACTCTTAACCACTGCGCCACCAGGGAGGCCCTTTCCTTCTTGACTAAATACCTCAGCTAATTTTCCATGTCAGTATATAAGTCTAGTTATGTTCTTTTAGAAATATTATTACCTCGTCTAGATTCTTCAACTTTTATTTGATTTTTAAAAATATATTCATTATATAGTAGATGAGTAACTGGAAAAAAAAACAGATTGTTGCACAAATAAATCTAGTTTTACCCTTTAGGGTTCTGTTTTTTTTAAATTTATTTTTGTCCACACTGGGTCTTCATTGCTGCGCGCTCTTTCTCTAGTTGTGGCGAGCAGGGGCTATACTTCATTGCGGTGCGCGGGCTTCTCATTACGGTGGCTTCTCTTGTTGCTGAGCACAGGCTCTAGGTGTGAGGGCTTCAGTAGTTCTGGCATATGGGCTCAGTAGTTGCAGCTTGTGGGCTCTGGAGCGCAGGCTCAAAAGTTGTGGCGCACGGGCTTAGTTGCTCCGCGGCATGTGGGATCTCCCCAGCCCAGGGATCGAACCCATGTCCCCTGCATTGGCAGGCGGATTCTTAACCACTGTACCACCAGGGAAGTCCTCCAATAATATTGTTAACACTTGCTGGCTCTTTTTCCTTGGGTAAATTAATGACACCTTTCTCAACTGTAAAATGGAGACAATATTTCCCACCTCACACAATTGTTCTAAGAATTAGAAAGAACGATGAGTTTATTACCATGCCTGGGTTCTAGTAAGTGCAAATAAAATGACCCTGGAGTTATGCATGTAATTAAAGGATGCTCCATTGTCCTCTCGGCTCCTTCAGGATGGCAGGATATTGCTTCTGAGAACAGGTTGCAAAAATATATCACTCTGCCTTGGGTGTCCTTCACCAGGGGTGGGTCTCACTCCCCCTTGGGTTATTCCCTCTGGGGGAAGCCACTCCACTCACACTGAGAGGCCACAGGAGTGAGCTTGGGGACACATCCTTCAGCCACTTTGCAGCACTTTCCCTTCAGTCCCGACCAGATTGCAACCTTGAGCCAGAGGCAACCAGGTCACCCCACCTGCATTCCTGACTCACAGAAACTGTGAACTAATGAATGTTTGTGGTTTCAGGATGCCAAGTTTTTGAGTAATTTGTTATGCGGCAGAGGATGACTGATACCATGCCAGAGCTGGGGCTGTCTTGGGGCTGCACTGCAGGCCTGGTGGGCACTCCTTGGAGATAGTTGATAAAGAGTATCATCAAAGGCTCTCTGGGTCTTTTTGAAAGGATGAAGACCAGACTCTTTCTTCAGTGCAGCCCTTCATAACGTGACCCATGCCTCCATCTCCTGCAGGCAGGCAGACCTCCAGCTGCATTGCACATCACCAATCCCACCGCAATGCTGCAAAGTCTTGTGCACTGTAGGGACCCCCTTACACCTACTCAAAGCGGAACGCAAGCTTCTCCTCTAGGAACCCTTATCTGCTCTTCCCTCCAATGTGAAGCTGGTGTCCTGCCTTGTGTTCTCTCTGCAGGCTCCGTATCTTAACTCTAGTTCTGATAACCGGTGCTTACCCAGCAGGTCTGGTATTTGATTCCCTCCACAATCTGTGAATTTATTTGAGGACTGTATTTCTTTAAGGTACATGAATGCTTGGCCAAAAGGTGCTTAATTGATATTTTATAATGGATGAATGATTCCAGCTCTCAGATGGCAGGATTGTTTGCTGCATCTAACCTCTTATGAAGTATAAATATGCTTCCCTTTATATTCTTTTAATATGTGACATGAGGGTTGTACTTGCAATATAAACAGATCTGAAGAGAAAAGAGCCATTTACAGACATCTGACTTGGAAACAGGATGGGCCAGAGCAGTCTGGAACTTGGACAGGGAGTGCTTCTTTTTTTTTTTTTTTTTTTTTTTTGCGGTACGCGGGCCTCTCACTGTTGTGGCCTCTCCCGTTGCGGAGCACAGGCTCTGGACGCGCAGGCTCAGCAGCCATGGCTCACGGGCCCAGCCGCTCTGCGGCATGTGGGATCCTCCCGGACTGGGGCACGAACCCATGTCCCCTGCATTGGCAGGCGGACTCTCAACCACTGCGCCACCAGGGAAGCCCAGGGAGTGCTTCTTAATCATGCCAGCATTGGGGTTCTGGGGGTGCTGGGGAATGCAACAGCTAGAACTACCTACATTTAATCTGTGAACCAGGATGGAGAAAGGGTCACTTATGTGTAGTGATTTTTTTTAATGTTAAATCAGAAATCTATTAATTTATAGTAGGTTGAACAAGATTTAGCTGTTTCTGACATAAAAAAATAGCGTATTCTTACAATTCTATGATTCTAACACTCAGACGCTTCATGTGTAGTGATTTTGCTCTCTTCTGTTTTCTCTTTGGTATTTCCTTTTGTAGAGTTTGCAAATTAAGGACTGGCTAAGATATTTGTCTCCAGGGTTACAAAGTTGAAGTTGGCTGTGAGTTGGATCAGAGCCAATGGCAGGGTCATGGCCAGGACACATCCTTGTGACCATTGCCACAGTCATCTCAGGTTTATTTTTTTCAAAAACTCTTAACAGAGCCTTCCCACAAAACGCAATCCTAGGTTCCATGTTTTGTCCTCAACATAAGTTGGAAAATAGACTTTATAGAGTCTAATTATAGAACTCCAATAAACTAAGACCAGTAACAATTCCCATTTTCACTTTCTTGTCCAAATGTGTGTTGATGATGAGGTTCTAGAGATACTTGGATGAAAGGCACTGCAAGTCCTTTAAGAACACAAACACCCACAGAATTAATTAGGATCCTCGTCTTCTAGAGTGGGAACTAGAGACACAAAAGTACTTAAGTCCATTTTTCAAGGTGGAAAAGTGAAACCGAGTTAACCTCTAACACAGAAAGGGTCTTGGAAATTTGGCAAAGACCTGGATCATTTCTTTCTTTTTTTTTTAATTAATTTTTATTGGAGTTGCTTTACAATGTTGTGTTAGTTTCTACTGTACAGCAAAATCAATCAGCTATACATATACATATATCTCCTCTTTTTTTGGGATGTCCTTCCCATTTAGGTCACCACAGTACATTAAGTAGAGTTCCCTGTGCTATACAGCATGTTCTCATTAGTTATCTATTTTATACATAGTATCAATAGTGTATATGTGTCAATCCCAATCTCCCAATTCATCCCACACCTCACTTCCCCTTTGGTATCCATACGTTTATCCTCTGTGTCTGTGTCTCTGTTTCTGCTTGCAAATAAGGTCATCTATACCATTTTTCTAGATTCCACATATATGTGTTGATATACGATATTTGTTTTTCTCTTTCTGACTTACTTCACTCTATATGATAGACTCTAGGTCTACCCACATCTCTACAAATGACCCAGTTTCATTCCTTTTTATGGCTGAGTAATATTCCATTGTATATATATACCACATCTTCTTTATCCATTCCTCTGCTGATGGACATTTAGGTTGCTTCCATGCCCTGGCTATTGTGAATAGTGCTGCTATGAACATTGGGGTGCATGTGTCTTTTTGAATTATGGTTTTCTCTGGGTATATGCCCAGTAGTGGGATTGCTTCTTATCAGATCTGGTTATGGATTTTATATTGACCAATCCAATGGAAGTCTTTCAAAATACATTACTTTTGGCAACAAAGCCTCTAAGCAAAACAGTGAACTAACTTTCAGCTTCTGGTTGAAGTAGGTGAGGGTGAAGGGGAGGAAAGATCATCAGGAACTATGTCTTATTCACCTTGGGTGTCACACAGAGTATCCTTGAACACAGGACCCTTAATTCGTGGTCCCAGTGAAAGTTCCATGTTCACTTCCAACTAATTTATAATTTAGATCACACCCTTAACAAATCCACTTTAGACTATCATTTGCAATTTATATCTTATGAAAGTATGACATCAGATTTCACGGTCTTATCCTGTTCTTGTGCGTGTTCCTTGGTTGTCGTAGTAACGGAGTTGCCATGGATGGCACTGCAGGAGCTGTAAGGGTCAGCAAAGACCAGAGCCCTGTCATTCAAAGGCAGTTGTCCCTGAAAAATGTGACTTGCTTCAATATTTAAGACCTGGGCACTGATATTAAACTAGAATGATACTTCGGTTAAAAACCAATAATTAACCTTGTCTTCCACTCTAGGTCACACTTGAATAGTGATTTCATAAAGTGGACATTCCTCTGTCTTTCATTCCTGAAGTCCTAGATTGGCTTTAAATAATACGTCTCCTAGAAAAGTACACGGGTAGTCATTGCAATTTATTTTATGTCATTATCTAAGCCCTCAAGATCTTACAATCCCGGCTCTTCTCTCCGAGGTAATTGCACACATCTTGGGAACATGTGAGATGATGTTAATATTCAGGGTGCCACCTCTTTGAAAGGATTCACAACCTACAAAGAAACACTGTCTTGATGTCTTTCTGCAAAACTTATTTTTAGGCAAGTATAGGGTATTTCCTTTCTAAAGAATAATTTTCTTCAAAATCACAGTCTTTGATGTCACGGATTTACAATATGTATCCTGAATAGCAGTTTTAGTTTCAGAGTGGGGATTATGCAGCTTGATTATATTATAATGAAACCTTTTGGATTATAAATTAAGACCACCTTTGAGGTACACAAAATGCCATCATTCTCTTAATACTTCTCACTCTTTTTTGCTCCCTAAGTTGTTTTAAATTGCTGTAATGCTTTACTGCACTGTGGTATATATATAGAGAGAATACTTAGGTGGTCGCTTAAATGTTTTAATACCAGTAGTGTGAAAATTATGGCTCCTACATAAGAAACATGTTAAATGTTATTATCTTTTAGAGCAGGGATTTGATATTTCTCAAAATTTCAGGTAATATAGAAAAATTACCTCAGAAAATGGTCAAATAATGTTAAACACTTATTTTTTAGAATCTCAAACAAACTTGAAATACATAGGTTTTTTTCATATATGTAAATTTCAGTAGATTTATTTCTACCAAGATATTTGGAACTTTGTCATTTTAAAAAATGAACCAACTATAAAAATTTTAATTATTTAAAATGTAAAAATCCAGTTTTTCCTAATAACAAATGAGTTTCAAAAAAGTTCTAACAGGCTGTGTTCAAATTCTTTCTATATTTATTTTTTTAAAGACTAAATGATTTTTCTTCCTTTTTTGTTTTTAGCGATCAATACAATTTTACATGATGCCACATTCATTAGAGTTGGGTGAACAACACTGTTGATGGTAGAAAAGGAAATGATTCCAATTTACTCAATTATTAAATGCATTGATTATATGACAGAAAATTATTTTCTTTGCGAAAAAGAAATTTTATTCTTTCTGTAAGATACAGGGAAATCCCAGGCAAGCTATTTGATTCACTTGAGTGTCTAATTATAGTCATAATTGAAAGCGTTGCGAGTGAGTTGCGCTGCGCTTTATCTAACTTGGAGCTTACAAATTCATATTTTGGGAAGAGTGCAGAACACAGATAAACTTTGGAAAATAAAATTCAAATTCATTATAAGAAGATTATCCTCTCCTTCCTCACCCCTCCCCTAGGCATCCCTTTCTCTTGGCAACAAGTTCTAATGAAGACGAGCAGATTGCCCATATTCTGATTAATAACCTAAAGACTGGACTCATTATTCTGAGTTGTCAAAATTGCTTTTGCTTTGTATTCCTTTGGTTTCAGAGAATGAAAATAATTGACGACTTTCAATGAGTCTATGATGATTTTACTTCCTACACTCTTGAAATACGTAGCTTTTATGGAGCTAGTTTTATGGATGAAGGATAAAATGGTGGTCATATTTCCCCTGGATAATTGTATATTTACACTAAGCGCATATTAATACTGCCTGTGCATGCTTTCAAAATTAGCTCCAACAAATATGGTCTTTGCAGTCCTAACCCTCCTTCAACTCTGTTCTCCTGCGCTGTCTCCTCTTGTACACAAGGGATTCCCTTTATGTCAACAGGAGACCTTGAGTAGCAGAAAGAGGTTATTTAGAGGCATTAAAAAGGAAGAAGAAAATCAAATTCAAGGTTCGTACCAATTAGCTGAGAACTAAAGCATGGAGTTCACCAGCTAATTATTCATGACACCAGTATACTCACCAAATCTATATTTGGGCTTATTTTAATTATGGGCATTATTCTTTTATTATTGTCCTTCCCCACCCCCACTCCCCTTTAGGTACAAATCTTCCTTCCACATTGGTGCAATCTCCTTGTTAACCTGTTTGTGATGGAGACCAATCAAACCTGGTTTTATACAAAATTAAGAATTCCTTAAAATCTCATTTTGTTTATAGGAAAGAATTTGATTGGAAACCAGGTCAAAGTTTTTCGGTTTCAGCAAGCACTTCCTAAAGAGGCTCTGAGGGAAACAACAGTACTCTTTTAAAACACTTATGCTTTTATCTTTCAACTGCCTCTTATTCCCCGACTAGGCTTTCCTTTTTTCTCTGCGGCCTCCAAGTGGCACTCCCTGAATGACATTTCAATAGAACTTTCCAAATACAGTGTAACAAAGAGATCAAGGCCCACTGGGAAGATGGAGCAGATTTTTTTTTTTAACAAAATGAATAGTTTTAATTATGTCTTTTCTGCCCACTCCATAGAGCCTCCCAGCCTCCATGCCCACACCAAATCGGAAGTCCGCAAACATAAGACACTCAGGCGCATCGCTCCACACCTTGTTACCAGCAAGGTTTTAAAATCAGTTAGGTCTCCAGCAGGTGCACTGCTCCCTGCGTTCACTGCGCCGGGTTCCCTGTCCTCGGCTAAGCAGACCTCCTACGGCTCAGTTATGAGCTTGTTTTCGGTCAGGCCCCCAGGATCTATAGCAATCCCAACAACAACTTGAAAAATGGACCTGTTTTAAAGGAAGAGCCAGCCTTGGCTGTGATGGATGATTAGGAAGCCTCCCAGTATTCAGGCTTTCAGAAAGGGTCAACCCTTCATTTCCAGCTAGTCTTTTCAATACCTTGAAAACATTTAGAAGCAGTGATGTTCGTGTCAATTACACTCCTTTAAACTGTGAGCATAATTGCAGGTAAAAGCCAATTATCTCATAGGTATACCGTTTGCCTATTGCCAATGAGCCAATTTGAAAAATCCTACATCAAGGGATTTCCAACATTAAAGTTTTTTTTTTTTTTTTTTTTTTTAAATTCCGAGAAGGCACTTTTGGGGAAGAGTCGTAAGCCCTGGTGGGTTGCTTGAAATATTGGTTTTTAAAATGAAAAAAATTGCATTAATGTGGACAAGTATTAACCACTAGGCAAAAAACCATCCCCTAGAAAGCCAACTTTTGATAGTCTGTGAACTTTTAGTGGAAATAAATATTTTATGAAAACAAACCAAAAAATTTATCCAGTTAAAATTTCTTGGGCAAAACTCCCAATTCTCTTTTATTCAAGGGTCCCTTCCAAAATTATGATAGCTCCTTCTTTCTGAGTCAGTATTTATTAGTACATACATAATGTTATAGTATTATGAAGCAGAGCTCTGTCTCCTTCAGAATATTCTTGTAATTCTATTCCAAGACTCTCTCGCTGTTCTAAGCACATTAGACCTTTGACTCAGCAAAACTCTGCTACTTGGAGTGAGGCAATTGAACTTTCTGGGTCTCATTTTCTTTTAGCTCAGAAATCCTGTTAATCTGAGCTCGTCCTCAAATGTACGCTTTTTGGAAAGACCAAAGAATGTGCATACCACTTGAAGCTTCCACAACAGCTTTTACTTAAAGCACAACTTTATGAATTTAATAATTATTAACTTTAATGGTAGATTGAAGGAATGAGACATGAATTTAATAGATAAATATTAAGATTATGAATGGGCCATTATCCCTGAATCCTTATAATGTAATGTACCAGGAGTGTCTCATTTGAGGAAAAAAAAAAACATACAGGGTGAAGTCAGCAAAATTTACTTCAATGCTCATTTGCCATAACCTTTATGACTTTGCTTATTTTTCCTTCCCCTTTGATTGAAACACACACACACACACACACACACACACATACACACCACACTCACTCTCCCAGTTCCAATGTCCTGTGGCCTCGGGCTATTTTTTTTAACCTTAATTTGTTCTTTTTTTTAAAAATTAAATTAATTTTATTTTTGGCTGCGTTGGGTCTTCATTGCTGTGCGCAGGCTTTCTCTGGTTTCAGCAAGCAGGGGCTACTCTTTGTTTCTGTGCACGGGTTTCTCCTTGGGTGGCTTCTCTTGTTGAGGAGCACGGGCTCTAGCCTCATGGGCTCCAGTAGTTGTGGCTCGCGGGCTCTAGACCTCAGGGCTCAGTAGTTGCGGTGCACAGGCTTAGTTGCTCTGCGGCATGTGGGATCTTCCCAGACCAGGGCTCGAACCCGTGTCCCCTGCATTGGCAGGCGGATTCTTAACCACTGCGCCACCAGGGAAGTCCCCCTTAATTTGTTCTTAATTGCAAGCAATAGAAGCTGACTCTTTCTAGTTATGTAAAAAGGGATTCAATTAAGGAACTATTGAGTAGATCACAGACATCTTGGGAGAGCTGCAAAACCACGTTCGAGGCCAAACCTCATGGAATAGTACCCCAAGCTGCAACAACAGAGGTAGCCTAATCAGAAGGCACCTCTGCTGGTTGGCTATGGGTACCATCTTTCTCCCATTTCTCCTCTGCACCAGGACCTCCTCTGTACCACAACTGTGACATCACTGGCTTCTATGGGTGCTACCAGCTCAGCTCTGTTACCTCCAGCCCCTGCAGGGATGAAAATGCACAGCCTTTTCCTCCCGTGGCTTGTTTCTGCACCGAAGCCTTGTGTGAGTCTATTTGACCAGTGAAACTCAGATACCATGCTTGTGTTCTTGTGGTACAGAAGACTGGAGAAAATTCAGCTTCCTGGGCTCTACTTTGGGGAGTCAGGATTCTCAATGTAGAAGATTTTCCACTCAGAGAGAAGTTTTCCAGAAAGTATTGAGCCTAACAAATGTTCCCCATAGGTGTTGAAGAGCCTCACAATGATCCATTCATCCATTTATCCATCCATCATTCCAATTTTTTAAAATTTATTTTAATCTTTTTATACAGCAGGTTCTTATTAGTTATCCATTTTATACATATTAGTGCATATATATCAATCCCAATCATCAAATTCATCCCCCCACCCCTCCCCCCCACCACTTCCCCCCCTTGGTGTCCATACGTTTGTTCTCTACATTTGTGTCTCTATTTCTTCCCTGCAAACCAGTTCATTTGTACCATTTTTCTAGGCTCCACATACATGCATTAATATACGATATTTGTTTTTCTCTTTCTGATTTACTTCACTCTGTATGACAGTCTCTAGATCCACCCACATCTCTACAAATGACCCAGTTTCGTTCCTTTTTAGGGCTGAGTTCTTTATCCATTCGTCTGTCGATGGGCATTTAGGTTGCTTCCATGTCCTGGCTATTGTAAATAGTGCTGCAATGAACATTGGGGTGCATGTGTCTTTTTGAATTATGGTTTTCTCTGGGTATATGCCCAGTAGTGGGATTGCTGCATCATATGGTATAATTTTTATTTTAACAAGCATTTATTGAACACTTGCTATGTGGAGAAGGAGCTGGGAGCTCTGAGTGTAAAAACAATTAAGGTACAGAAGCAACTGTAAAGCACTCCTCATTGAATGGAAAAGGGAGATGAGTAAGCAGATGTTTTTTGACTCAGTGTGGTGCAATTATGGCCTTGATAAAGCACAGGTTGGTGTTGGATGTTAGACTCCTATCCACCCCTCCAATTCCCAGTCTCCCTTGTAGCGAACTTGGGGCTGTGGCACTAGTTCTAGCCCTGGACTCTGAGCTCTGGCCTCCCACCAGGGGCCTCCTCCTCCTTCCCTTTCTTCCTTGACGTGGACACCACAGAGGCCTGTGTTCCCGCTGATGTGAATACAAAATGGAGGACAGAAACCAGGTCTACGTGGGGCTCTTTGTATAAACTGTTGAAGTCTTCAGGGCTTTTCAGTTGTCACAACTAGCATTAGCTCTCCTAAATAAAATATAGGCCACATGGTAAATCAGGAAAGTTAGAGTTCTCCAGAAGAAGAGGATTGGAAATGTCCTCTTTAAATCATTCAGTTAGCTGGAGGCAGACAGATGAGTCTGGGGACGAAATCAGAGGCCAGACCTCAGAGGATTTAAGTCTGTCTTGCTAAGAATTTTTTTTTTTTCCTTGAGGGTCTGGGGAGACACTGAAGAATTTTAATACCTTTTCCACCTTTCCACCTGGGAAACAACTTACCAATATCCTCGGCAGAGCTCAGCTAATGTGATACACTAAAATCTGCTTTGGCTAATAAAAAAGGATTGATCTTTCAGCCATCTTGACTTTACTAGTTCAAATATGAAACGCTTTAATATTATACAATTAGTCCTTGACTGTCAAGCTGGTGTAGGGTGAAGGAAAACTTGTGTTGAATCTGTGGTCCTCTTCAAATCATACACAGAGTCTCATTTATGAGTCAGCCCATGCATAGCACTAGCGTTGAGAAGGCCAAAGGTATAATGACAGATATATTTATAGATCTTTTAAAAGTGATGCTGAAGAAGCTGGACCAATTCACAGTGACGTTCACCTGGGCTTTAAAGTATTTTATTAGGACTGTATGTTTTTCACATATAACACATGACCTGTAGAGAGAATGAGCTTTCATCCTTGGGGGAAAGGAGATCAGTATTAAAGTTATATTTTATTGTACAGAAAATGCATATGTCCTAACTATTTTGAGTGAATGTTAGAGGAAAAGGTATAATTTGAAAGACTTCACTTACTACAAGCAAAATAAATAACAAAATATTAAAATCATTTTAACATGTATGTTTTATTAAAATCAATATCTTATTGAAATCATAACTTCTACCTGAGGTTTAAAATCTTCATTTTATCACCTTTCTCAAACCAGTTAAAAGTCATACGTACTAAATCAAGTTTGATGTCTTAGGAATTTTCTATTTGCTCTATTTAGGACTATCAGTAACTCTACTAAAGGGTTAACTTTGGAACATTCTTTACATTTAAATTCTAACTGTATTCTCATTGAGTTTATATAATTGAGATGAATCAATGTGTCTATCAGTCAACTCTCACTAGATTATGCTTAGTAACAAACAACACTGGAATCTCAGGAACAAAGACTTACTTCTTACATTGCTGGCTCTGCATGTTTTCTTCATTTTGAATCCAGGCTGAAGGAGGGTCCACTCTCTGGGACATATTCTTCATTGGCTAAATCAAGCCAAATGGCTGGACCTGGATGCTTGGATGCCTGGATGCCAGTGAGGGAGAAATACACTCCTATTTCAAGGAGGACAGAAAATAATCAGTAAACACAATCTACTACAATGTATAAAACCTTTTGAAAATGTGAAAGAAAATAATACATTTTTCTCTCCTGTATTAATTCACCTACTATCACTCTTCTTCTTCGTTTTTAAAATAATTATTTATTTATTTTAATTTACTTTTAGTTTTAGTTTTTGGCCGCATTGGGTCATCGTTGCTATGCATGGGCTTTCTCTAGTTGTGGCGAACGGGGGTTACTCTTCATTGCAATGTGCAGGCTCCTCATCGTGGTGGCTTCTCTTGTTGCAGAGCACGGGCTCTAGGCATGTGGGCTTCAGTAGTATGGCATACGGGCTCAGTAGTTGCAGCTTGTGGGCTCAGGGTGTAAAGCAGTTTCCCATGAATAGACTGTAAGGTATGTGAAAAAATTGACGTTCTGTTAACAAAGAGGAATTGTCAAGTAGGCAACACACAGCATTAAAAAAACCCCACAGAGATTGACATGTACACGCTGCTATATTTAAAATAGATAACCAACAAGGACCTACTGCATAGCTGTATATATTGTGTATACTGTACACTCTGCTCAATACTGTAATAACCTAAAGGGGAAAATAATTTGAAAAAGGATAGACACATGTATATGTATAACTGAATCACCTTGCTGCACACCTGAAACTAACACAACATTGTTAATCAACCATACTCCAATATAAAATAAAAATTTAAAAAATTTAAAAAAACGGCACAAATATTATTAAAACTGGTTACGTTTATATATATTATCAACTCTGGAAATAAAAAAAATAATTGTAGTGTACTCCACACTGGTTTTTGCTCCCATGGTTTCAACCAAAATTCCCCCTGCAAGTCACTGGTGATCTTCATGTTGCAAAATGACCAGATGCTGGGGACTTCCCTGGTGGTCCAGTGGTTAGGACTCTGCGCTCCCAATGCAGGGGGCACAGGTTCGATGCCTGGTTAGGGAACTAAGACCCCATATAAATAAATAAATACCAGATGCTTCCTAGTCTGTATCTTCCTTGACTGTTCTGCATCGACTTGCACGTTGCTAATTCCTGAGATAGTCTTTGCTCTAAGCCTATGATACCTCACACCATCTGCGTGTCTTTCTCCCTCTTGAGTTACTCTTTATACTTTTACTTTTCTTGCTGATTCCACACCAGTGGTTCTCAACCAGGGGTGACTTTGGCACCCCCAGGTGATATTTGGCTCTGCCTGGAGACATCTCTTGTTGTCACAACTGAGGGGACATCTAGTGGGGAGAGCCTAGGGATGCTGGTCAACATCATACAATGCCCAGGGCTGGCCCTTCCACAAATAATTATCTGGCCCAAAACATCAGCTGAGCCCTGACATTTTGAGGAATCCTAAGCTTCCTCTCATACGAACTCCTTAGGGGTCAGTTTTGGACTTTCTTGTCTTCTCATTCTATGTTCTCTCCTTAGATGATCTCATCTTTTCACAGTTTTAAATAACATTTATACACTAACAAATCTCAATTTTATATTTTCAGATCAGATCTCTTATCTTTTTTTTTTCATGGTTGCAACTTTTTATTTTGCCAAGTAATATTTTTTCTTTTCTTTTCTTTTAATTGAAATATATTTGATTTAGAGTGTTGTGTTAGTTTCCGGTGTACAGCAAAGTGATTCAGTTATACATATACATACATATTCCTTTTCATATTCTTTTCCATTATGGTTTATTACAGAATATTGAATGTAGTTCCCTGTGCTATACAGTTGGACTTTGTTGTTCATCTGAGATCTCTTTTCGGAGTTCCAAATTTAGATATTTAATTGTCTACTTGAAAGTTACACTTAAATATCTCACAAGTATCTGAAACTTAGTATTTCCAAAATACCTTTGGCCCATCCCCAAAATGTGCCCCTCTTCCGCTCGTCCTCATTTCTGAAGAACTGACAGTATCCACCCAGCTGTGTAAACCCAAGGCCAGTAAGTCATTCTTGAAGCCACCATTTCCATAACCCGCTGCCCCACATCTAGTCCATCACTGAGTCCTGTTGACTCCATCTCCAAAATAAACCCTGAGTCAAACCACTTCTCTCCATACCACTGTCATTTTTTTTTTTTTTTTTTTGGTATGCGGGCCTCTCACTGTTGTGGCCTCTCCCACTGCGGAGCACAGGCTCCGGATGTGCAGGCTCAGTGGCCATGGCTCACGGGCCCAGCAGCTCCGTGGCATGTGGGATCTTCCCGGGCCAGGGCACGAACCCGTGACCCCTGCATCGGCAGGTGGACTCTCAGCCACTGCGCCACCAGGGAAGCCCCCCAAGTTCTCCTTTTTATAAGGACACAAGTCACATTGGATTAGGGTCCACCCTAAAGACCTCATTCTAAACTTGATCATATTGGCAAAGACCCTGTTTCCGAATAAGGTCACATTCCTGGATACCAGGGGTTAGGACTCTAAGATACAAATTTTGAGGTGACACAATTTGACCCATGACAGCCCTCTTGATCATTTAGGACTTTGGTACATGGAGCTGGTTGAACTCCTCACTAACAAAGTGACTTTTCACCACGTACCAGCATGTGATTGACATTTGTCCTTCAGAAAGATGACAAACGACTCTATTCCATGAACATTGAAGGTGACATTTTATTAATCCACGAAGGTTACATCTTTGACTGCCAAGGTTCTTTTAAATAAAAGCTCATGGAAATTGCACATTTACCTGCAACAAGGTCCAAACACATCTAGACTAAATAAACGCATGTGAATTTTCTTTGCTTGTTCTTGGCATTGCAGCAATTCAATCTGGTAATACAAATTCTTTCACACTGATCAGAAGAATCTCTCTCTGTCTCTCTCTCTATATATAAATATATGTATATCTATATAAAATTATATGTATCACATAGGAAAACACATGAATTATTACTAATACATTCAAGTGACTTACCATAAAAGGTTTCCATGACATAAAGTCCATGGAAAGTGGTTTGTCTCTGGTGGGGTGGAGGTGGAACGTTGGCATGTAAACACATACAGCTTTACAGATAGTAGTGTCTTCATTTGGACTGGAAAAGTCAAGGAGAAAGAGTTGTACCAGTCCTTCAAAGGCTTCCACTGATCCATTAAACTTAAAATAGATTAATCTCTAGAGATAATCAACTTCCCGGACACAGCAATTACAGTGAAGGATGGAAAACCCAAGACATGCATGTAATGGGAACCTACCACCTGATAGCGCTCCCTCCATAATTCTAGTTCTCATCCTGTTCAGGTCATCATTCCCATCTCTGCTGCCAACTTGTCCTCACCTTAAAAGGCAGAGAAGAATGAATTCCCTAACTTTGCAAGATGCTCATCTGAAAACCAGGCAAACTTAGGATACTTGAAAAGTACTACATCACCTTAAAAAAAGAAAAGTGAAACCCAGGAAAATAAAAGATGGTTTAGGGGACATACACCAAGGTGATCGGCCCATGGACAGTTAGTTTAAAGGGACAGCGACATGGCTTAAACCAAATAGCTCCAGTTTACTCAAGGAATCAAAACAAAGAAACGTTTTTATATGTTTTTTCTAATTTGTTTCATGAGAAATTTATTTGGAAGCAAAATCCATCAGATTTGATAAGAGGAGTTAAAGTTTGATTCAATGTAAGTGGTAGTCTTCAAAGAGTTTTATATACCACGTGGGGAAAGGTGAGTATAACATATATTCACTCATTCTTTTTTTTTTTTTAAATGACAAGCATTTGCAGTTAAGACTTATTTTTATTTTTATTTTATTTATTTATTTTTGGCTGCGTTGGGTCTTCATTGCTGCACGCGGGCTTTCTTTAGTTGCGGCGAGCGGGGCTTACTCTTCTTTGCGGTGCTCGGGCTTCTCCTTGCGGCGGCTTCTCTTGTTGCAGAACGCGGGCTCTAAGCATGCAGGCTTCAGTAGTTGTGGCACACGTGGGCTCAGTAGTTGTGGCACACATGGGCTCAGTAGTTGTGACTCGCGGGCTCTAGAGCACAGGCTTTGTAGTTGTGGTGCACGGGCTTAGTTACTCTGCGGCATGTGGGATCTTCCCGGACCAGGGCTCAAACCCGCGTCCCCTGCATTGGCAAGTGGGTTCCTAACCACTGCGCCACCAGGGAAGCCCTATTCATTCATTCTTAAATGCTAAAACTTATTAGGAGTTTCTCACGGAGCAAGATATATGACTTGCTTCCAAAGATTCAAAAAACCAAAATGATAATTTGGAGATAATCAGGTCCCATCTCCCTCCCTGGAGAAACTGATATCTAGAGAGAAGATATTTACCAGTTAGGCTGCATTAAACTAGTTCTTGAAGTATACTGTTTTTCTTCTGAAAAAAATTTGCCAAGTGCCTAATCTAGGTAGTAGCGATGTCTCAGGCAATCTGGCTATTCTTCAAAGCCTTTCAAGGTTGTGTGCATTTTCCCGGACCGCTGGGTACTAAGCTGTTCTGGAACATGTCAGCTTGTTATTCTGAAGGACATTGAACAAGACTCATCTCTTAAGACTAGTATTCCCAAATGTGTGTGGATAGAGTGGAATTCTCTGCTTACTATAATATAAAGGCTATGTGGGTTTTGGTTCAATGTCGTTTTTTAACATTTAGTGACTTTGTGAAAGCTTATAATATTCTAAAGTTATGTATGTGTATGTGAATGTTGCAATTAAATACAATAGGTGATTACAAATAATTTGACTTTAAATAATAATTTTTAAAAATGCTTGAGAGTCAAATCTAAGATTAAATAAAATGCTTAATTTTCTCCAGTAATTGTATACTTTATATTCAACATGTATCATTTTGTTAGAGCTAATAAATATCATTTACAACTTTCCACAACCTGTTTGACTGTTTCTTATCCATTTTTGACCCATAACTGCTTTCTCACACCTCTTGTTGGTTAATCAGAATCTGTCTGGATGAGGCAGTTGTATTGCTGGGAATCTCTTTAATCACTATATTGAATTAATGCAATTATATGCTCAATGCACTAGAATTTTCATCTAGGTGCTGCTATTTACAGCTTCTATTGCTTCCTCAGGGTTGTCTTTTTAAAAAACATGAAAAGAGGGAGATTTCCAAGTTGTGAATCTATTAGTATTATCGCCTTTGGCAGGACGTGAAAAATAATACCTAAAATTTTTTTTGTGTTTACTATGTACAAACTGTTCTAAGTCTTTTTAACGCATTTGCTCATGTAGTCTTCACAATAACCCTTTGACATAAGATATTGTTATTATCCCCATTTAACGGATGAGGAAACAGAGGCAGAGAGGCTGAATAACTTGCTCAAGGTCACAGGTAGTAAACAGTCTTAGTAACTAGATATGCATCTTGATTTCAAAGCTTGTGCTCTAAACCACTAAACTCCCAGATGGCACATTTAACTTTCAAGGAATTTTAAAATAAAACTCCATTTTAATGAAATCTTTACATTTTCTTTAAAAAAAGCCATTTAAGTTCCATTATATCTAGATAGACTACCTGCTCATAAAGAAAACAAAAACAGAAAGAAAACCATACAAACAAACAAACAAAAAAAACAGAAAGAAAGTATTCTTTCTTAGTATTCTGCTCCTAAGCCTCCAGACTCAGTAAAGAGTTATTAACACCAAAAGTTTGTGATATTATCCTGGGTATTTGACTCAGCAACAACCAAGAGCAATTCCTCTTTCTTGGGTTTCTAAGAATGATCAGCTCTAAGGCACATACCAGGGACTTAAAATCTAGGTTTAATGTTTTTCTTTAAATCAGTGTTCAGACCTGTCGCTGTGCAGACCGTGGCCTAGATGCTCTTCTGTCACTCTCGAGGAAGGATTAGAACAGCTGAAGGGGGTGATATCAGTGCCTCTGTTTGCGTTTTATGAGTCTGAAGCTTCATAGAT
The DNA here is from genome assembly GCF_025265405.1 of Mesoplodon densirostris. Lineage (NCBI taxonomy): Eukaryota > Metazoa > Chordata > Mammalia > Artiodactyla > Ziphiidae > Mesoplodon > Mesoplodon densirostris. The sequence goes on along the minus strand of NC_082677.1, from coordinate 72,589,411 downwards.
ACTGTATGAGAACTAAGGAAGCAGCTTTCACCCGGGATGGGTAGGTAAGATTATTCCCATGAGCTGGGGGTGGTTTCCAAAGGACATTTCATTTCCCTCAGTCCCTTGTCTATGTGACAATTCCAGGGTGCTTCCTGTAGTGGCCAAGGTGCTTAGTTAAGCTGTACTGAACCTCTTCCCAATCACTGTGGGGGATAATCCGATCCTTCTTCACATTAAATTAGTTTAGGTATTTGTCAGATTTATTGTTATCGTGATAAGCTACAAAATGCGAGACTTGGATCATTATTCATTCAAAAATTACGACTAAATATTTATTATGACCAATCAAAGCATAGGATTTTCCCACCATTTCTTTTATGCCACGAGAACAAAGTAGGGAGTTTAGGCATCTTCATTTACTCCTTCAAACTCAAATATTTGTCCTCTGTACCGAGAAGGAGGATTGATCATGCTTAGGGCACAAGACCTGGGGGTCTCCAAGGCTCACACGATTTCTCAAGGAGGTCTGCTACATGCCAGAGGCCTTGTTGAGAGACAACTTTTTATTTTTCATCTTTTAAAGGCTCTTGCTGTCAGCAAAGTGCTGGGCCCTGGGCCTGGGAGGGGACATACCAGTAAGAAATGAGACACAATCACTGCAGCAGAGGATGTGGTCACAGAGCAGTCAGGAACTGGCTTGTGTCTTGGATTTGGAAAAAGCTCTTGATCCAGGTTGCCAACAGGGAGGAAATTCACATTTATTGGACACCTAACATACACCGTATTCGTTTGCTAGGGCTGCTAGGTACTTTCGTAAGAAAGTGCCGCAGACTGGGTGGCTTAAACAACAGAAATGGGGTTTCTCACAGTTCTGGAGGCTGGAAGTCCAAGACCAAGGTGCCAGCAGGGTTGGTCTCTTCTGAGGCCTCTCTCCTTGGCTTGTAGATGGCTGTCTTCTCCCTGTGTCTTCACATGGTCTTCTCTGTGTGTGAGTCTGTGTCCCAATCTCTTCTTATAAGGACACCAGTCATATTGGATTACGGCTCACACATAGGACCTCCTATTACCTTAATTACCTCATTAAAGGCTCCATCTCCAAATGTAGTCACATTCTGAGCTAGGGGCTTTAAGCTTTCAACATATGAATTTGCGGGGGACACAATTCAGGCCATAACCTATGCCAAATCTCTCATATATATTATTACCTCACTCCTTTCAAAACCCTCCGAGGAAAATGGCACGATTGCCATTTACAGATAAACAAATTGGTGAGGTAGCCTAGAAAAGTGCAAAGATCTGGGGCTTTCTAATGAAGCATGGCCTTCCATGCAGGCTAAGTTACTCTGAGCTTTATCACAACCAAAGGGGATGAATTTTGGTGAAAAGCCAGCCTGTTGTAAGAAGACAATTGCTACTGGCCTGAAGCTAGGTAAAGAAAGTTTATGTCTCAACAAATCGTAAATGTAAATGGATCAATATTTTATGTTGCTGCATGAACACTTGATCACTTTCTACATCTAAAAAGTTTGGCTGGGCAAATACTGAGACCCTTTTAAAATGTACGCTGTCAACTAAAAGTCTTCTTGAAATTTGGTACCTTATTAATACAAGCTCCTCCCTCCCCTCTCATAGGAATTATCATGAAGTCTCCTCTCCCATGTCTGTGTCTTGAGACAAATCTTTCCTGGCTGAGGAAAGGCAATTTTTTCTTGGAGGGAATATCTGATTGAACTCGTGTGTGAAAGAAAGCCTGAGATTTTGATGAGTTAACAGTCTGGGGACTGTTGATCCCCAGTTTCTAACTGGCTAGTCCTTCCCTTCTGGCTTTCTCTACTTTTTTTTTTTTAATGATAAACTTATTTTTAATTCTGAGTGTGTCAGCTTATTATTGCATAGATATTCTACTTTTTCTGATTGTAGTACCGACTAAATGAGTTGATATGGCTGTAGCGAAATGCCTGGGACTTTGCTAGTGTTTTGAATTTAAATAGTGGAGAATGAACAGCAGGGTCACTGAGATGTAATCTCTTGTACTTTCTACTGAGAATTCTTGTTTTCCAGAGCTGAGAACTTCCAATAACTGCTCTTGCTAAGGTTCTATTTCCATTGCTGAAATGAGAGATTTTTTTTAATGTGGTAATCCTACTTCCTAATAAATATTAGACACAAAAGTATTGATTAAGATTCATAACAAGGCTCAGGATTGCCTGAATTTTTAAGCTTCTGATTCAAATAAAGTACCATGACACAGACTGCTTCCTGAAAAAAATTGGGCAGCGAACTTGTCTCCAAGAGAGGTATTACTCTCATTCTCTGATATCTGCCTTATAAAAAGGGATTCACGGTATTTATATGCACACACCTTTCCTAAAATTAAAACTCTCCCACTGTCTTGGTAATCGCGGTGATGACTTCTGGGAATAAAGTTAAATATTCTGTACTCTCAAACAGACCCTTTCTCCATGGCCTGCTGAGGGACGTTAGGCTGGGTATCTGCTTTTCTGCAGGCAGTGGGGGGAACAGAGGTGAGTGCCTGAAGCCTGCCTACCAGTTGTCTTCAGGTGAAGGCTCCAAGCTCGGGCAAAAATGCAAAGACGTTTGAAGGGGAGGCACCTTCCAGAAGGCATCTTAGCTCAAATTTCCCCTCCCCCATCTCACTTTTCACTAAACCAGTAAAAAGGCCCATCTTCCCTTTGCTGCTGGCCCTACCTGTTGATCTGGATAAGATACAGTCTTGAGTGACCTTCCCAGCCCTAGAGGTAAGGCTGGGGGTCAGAGGTCAGGTATGGTCAGGAATGTCCCTTCCAGGCAATGGTCCAGCTCACCTTCCCTTAGGTGTCTCTGGCTTGGCTTTTGTTTGCCTTGAAGCCCTAGGAAACTTTGTTTTCATTTGGGCAGGGCTTTTTACTGGTGACTTATGAGGTGATTTGTGTTGTAGGCTCTGAATTTTAGAATATGTATTTCTTCCTTGCAGCGCTCAGTATCTGAGTCATTCATTGCCTTGCACTGTATCTGAGCACAGACTAGTAGCTCATAGGACTAATAGTTAATGTTTATATAGGGCATATGGTGGGCCCGGCACTGTTCTGAGAGCTTCACAATATCACCTTCATAACTGAAACCTCCAGCTTTCCAGTGTTCAGGGCCTTCAGTATCCTGGCAATCCGTATTTCAAACTCACCCAACTCGGGCAGAGGGCTTGCATTATGCAAAGCGTAGGTGCAAAGAAGAGGACGTCTGGGTCACTTCCTGAGGTTTCAGTCTCAGGGGCTTGATTAGATGAGTTTACAGGGAACTGCATCACATGGCAGACTTTGATAGATGTCAAAGAAAGTGCTGGGGGCAGGGATTCAAAGGAGAGGGAACCTGCATCAAGATGGGATGCTGGACCACGTAGGAGGCAACTTTTGGGCAGAGCTTTGGGACAGCAGAGCTTTCAAAAGGCAGAGGCTGAGGCGGAGCATGTTTAAGAGGCTGGAAGAGTGTCAACGTGCAACGTGCCAATACTGAGGGAGAAGCGCAGGGCTTGTTTTGGGGGGGCCATGAGTCAATGGGGTTTCCGGAGCCCACTCCGCATGTAAGGAGAAGATGTAGACTCGTGGTGAGCCAGGCTGGGTCCATATGAAGGATCTAGAAAGCCAGGCTGAAAAAGCTGTTGATTGGCAATGTTAGGCCACTTGAGGGGGTTTCAGAGAGTAACCAATGGTGGTAGTAAATGTGAGAGAGGGTCACATGGTGGAAGGATAGCATCTAGAGACAGGAAGGGGGTAAGGAGGCTGCTGTAATTGTCAAGCAGAGAGGTAATGAATTAGGAACAGGGACAGCTGTGATGGAAATAAAAAGGAGAGCAAGTTTGGGGAGGTGGAATCTCACTGTAGAAGGTGAGGGGCAAGGTGGGATCCATCTTAATTCCACAGCCTGCAAGGGTGACAGAGAGGTGGCTATACTCCTAGAAGTTGTGAAGTTGGGAGGTGTGTGTGTCTGTGTGATGATAAGTATAGTTTGCTTTGGACCTGTCGAGTTTAAGGTTCTGTTAAGACATTAAGATGGTAGAGACACACCAGAAAGGCTAATCTAGTCTCTGCCAAAGTCTCCGCCAAGGCAAGTCTTACTGAAAACTAAATGCACAGGGCAAATAGAGTCACCCAACTATATTATATGCTTAATATCAACAGTATATCAGGAGAATGGAATTTTTAAAGAGGTTCTGAAGCATCACCTCACCTTAATTATTTTCTATGATATATGGATATCAAAATGTTTTGTTATTAACCTTTGAAGAAGGTAAAAAGCGATATATGCATATTCTTTATACTAATAATACTAAATACAGAAAACACAAAGTACAAAAAAGCAAAAAAACAAAGGAAAAACAAACCCCAAACAAAAAACTGCCCTTAGACTCCTTGTCTGAAAGTAAACACTATTAAATTAACTTTTTACTGTATTTTCATTCTTTTATAGTCTTTTTCTTTTTAAAATATTTATTTAAATTAATTAATTAATTAATTAATTAATTTGGTTACCCCAGGTCTTAGTTGTGGCATGCAAAATCTTAGTTGCGGCATGCATGTGGGGCAGTTCCCTGTCCAAGGATCGAACCCTGGCCCCCTGCATTAGGAGAGAGGAGTCTTAACCAGTGCACCACCAGGGAAGTCCCTTATAGTGTTTTTCAGTGTGGAAGTTTCTCCCCGCATATTTGTAAAAATACTGTAAATATTATTGTTTAATCATTAAATCTAATTCCAACCTTCTTTTCAATCAGTTGCCCTGTACACTCCTTGTATAATCCCCTCCTGATGAATACTTTTTAGGAAAATCAGAAAGAAATTATAAGAAGAGAGAAAATGGAATTGATAGAATTTTACCTATTCTTTGGGCAATCCCCAGAATAAATTTCATTTGCTGCTTTGTAATTTTTCAGTTCTTGTACATCTATTAAATTAAATAGAAGCTACCAGTCCCCACTTTTATTCATTTATCTTTGGGTATTTGTCTTTAGGATTGTCAGTAAATTTATACTACTTTATGAAAGCAGAGTATAGGTCCAGATACTAACTAGTGTATAGCTGGTATAACTCCATATTCATTTCTGATGCACATTGGAAAATATTATGTTTTCTACCAAGCTTCTGGAAAAATCTAAAGAGTGTGGGGGAAATGCTTTACAGATTCCATCTTGAGCGTAGATTTTGAAAAAAACAAACCTGACTGAAGTGCTCATGAGTATTTTGAAGTCAGTAGGGAAAACAAATTCCTTTCTCGTGTTTTTCTCCTCTCAGCTGAAGGAAAACACACTCAGTTCTCCTGAGTTTGTTTATGGTGGAGGATGAGAACCCCAGGATTGTTGTGGGTTGGGTAAAATTCCAGCCACGTCTTCCAAGGCTGATCCTGGGAGAGTTTACATCCAGGTGGAGCTAATCCCAGGAGGATGTTAGTCTGTCGGGATTTGCTGAATTTTCACTCATCTCTTCAGATTTGTGTTTGTCTTGAAAAGCATCCTGAAGTTATTGGACATTTTCAGAGGCTTTCCAATAAACCCAAAACATTTCCCCCAGTTTGCCCAAACTAACTGGAGTTCAAACCTCAAAAGAGCTGAATTCATTTGAAAATTTCAAGTGTCAATTCAAGAAGGCTTTACATTTTGTCATGTTTTCCTTATCCTTAGCTTGGTGAGGCACACAATTTAAAAGTTGGCCTTGTTTAATTGAAGTCCAAATTCTAGTTTCACATCAGTGTTTATCTGGTAATATATTGACACGTTAAGTCCCATTATATGAAAGCTAAGGATGGGTGGGGTCCCATATGAATGCCATCTACCAGTCATGTATCTATAATCACATGTCTGGTCGTGACTTTATACCTTTTATAAACAGTAAGTTATTTGTTTATTGCAAGTGGTAAGACCATCCTAACACTTTTTGTAATGAATCACTCTTTGTTTAAACCTGACTTTTAGGAACCTTTTGCACTACTTGGTTGCTTTGATATTTAAATCATATTCTCCCCATTTAGAATTAGAGCTAAAACATTAAAAAAATCAGGATGCAAAATATTAGTGTCTCATTATGGGGTTGAGGTTTACCTTAAAATGTGCTTATTGATTTTAGCTTATCAATTAATAATAATTGATTATTATCAATTAAAGATAATAATTGTAGTGTTGTCTGTCTGGAGGTGGGGAGGTTAGAGAGATGTTGCTTGCAGGGGAAGAGTGCACAGGGGACCAAAGAGTTGACCATCCTAGATTAGAAAGAAGATTCTGCCCAAGGGTTGCATTTTGCAAAGCACCCTCTTGATTTGCTCTTCAGAATGTAAAAAAGACGTAAAAGGGTCTACCTAACCAAGTTTTATTTTAATGCTAATTTTGAGTGGGCTAGACAGGACATTTTGATGTGTAATACTGTTCGTATGCATAATGGGCTCAGGTTGGCTCTGAGCTTTGAAAACTAAACCTCTTGCATGAGCCTCATTTGTCAACTTTAACTGGGGAGGGGCCTCAATTCTCTATTTCATTAAAACCCCACCAACCAAGAACAAAAGCAAGACATGTCGTTCCTATAAGAATGGAAAAATACAGATCATGTTAAGTCAAATCTCAAAGAAAACCACCCAGAGAAAGAAACCTGGGGCCAAGATCACACATTCTTTGACAAGAAACGATAAAGAAACACAACTTCGGGCATTCAGTGATATTCACAAGCTGATATTCAGAAATTATTGGAAATAATAGGAATTAGTTACTTTTTAGCGACTAACTTGCCTACCAGGCTCCTTACCTGCCTGTCTAATGTAATTTCCAGAACAATTGTGTGAGGGAGGATTTATTACCAACACTGGGGGGTTGAGAACACAGAGAACTAGAAGGTAAATAACTTGGCCAAGGTTCTTCAGCTGGTTAGGGGTGCAGTCTGAACTTGAACGCTGCAGAAGCTGCTCACCACCATGTCTGTTTTCAGTTTTCTTTTTTCCTCCCTTTCTTTATGTTTTGGAATTGGCATTATGAATAAATGAATGACCGTCACACAACAAAAAGAGATATGTTACCCATATAAAAAAGAATTTCGGGGGGCGGGGGGGATGGAGTGGGAGTTTGGGATTAGCAGATGCAAATTATTATATATAGTTTGTATAATGGATAAGCAACAAGGTCCCACCATAGAGCACAGGGAACTCTATTCAATATCTTGTGATAAACCATAATGGAAAAGAATATGAAAAAGAATATATGTATATGTATAACGGAGTCACTTTGCTGTACACCAGAAACTAACACAACATTGTAAATCAAATATTCATCAATAAAAAGGAAACAAAATTAAAAAATAGAATTTCATACAGAAGAGGTTGAGTTTCTAAATACTAGATTTCTTAAGCAAGGTTGTTTTAAAAATTTTGACCAAAACCCCCATATTTTTCTTTTTTAAAAATACAGTTATATATATAATATAATATGTATATTATATTATAATATATAATACATATATATTCTTTTTCAGATTCTTTTCCTTTATAGGTTATTACAAAATATTGAGTATAGTCCCCTGAGCTATACAGTAGTTCCTTGTTGGTTATCTATTTTATGTATAGTAGTGTGTATATGTTAATCCCAAACTCGTAATTAATCCCTCTCTCATGTTTTTCAAACATAATAAATATTCTCACAGTATCTAATCCTTTATAGAAATTGTAACTAAAACAGTTTTAAACTTAGGAAATAAAAGGAAGACATTAGTCTTCTTGTTGGAAAAAAATAAGCTGCTTCATCCATCACTTGACGAAGACATCGCCATGAGAGCTTTGTGAGTGGCACGAGGCCATCTAGATATTGTATACTTAATCAGTTCCATTTTACCTGCTCAGTAAAGGCTGAGCTTTGCAGCTGGGTATAGGTATTGAAGAGCAGTCCCAGCCTCTTTGCAGATCAAATCTTAGTCCTCTCTCTGCTTTGAGAGGTCCAGGGGTCTTAATGATAGTCATCTGTTATCACTTTCGGCTTCAATAGCTAGTGACATTTTATGTTATGTTTTATTGGTTCCGGTTCTGCTCATCTCCTGGAGAAGGTGGAACCAGGGCAAAACAAAGCCCTGGTATCTCAGGAGGTCAGGGCACCAGCGCCCGTACACTGCACTTAACCAATGACAAATCCATGCCACCTGCCGAGGACACCCAGTGGGTCCAAAACCGGTGAAAACGGGCAGTGCTTTTCAGATAGACCAACCCATTTACAAAACAATACCTTGAAATGGCTCTCAGAAGCCCATCATTCTCTTTACGTGGAGAGTGATTTAGAGTCATTAAATATAGTGGCCAGTGGGACAGAAAATGGGAGATTACTAAAATACACTGAATACATGTTCTCAGTGGGAAAAGAAAACAGAGGGTCCTTTGGTGATTAGGACCCTCTCCCTTCAAGAAGAGACAATGGGGGCTTCCCTGGTGGCGCAGTGGTTGAGAGTCTGCCTGCCGATGTAGGGGACACGAGTTCGTGCCCCGGTCCGGGAGGATCCCACATGCCCGTGGAGCGGCTGGACCCATGAGTCATGGCCGCTGAGCCTGCGCGTCCGCGCAGTGGGAGAAGCCACAGCAGTGAGAGGCCCACGTACCGCAAAAAAAAAAAAAAAAAAAGAAAGAAAAGAGACAATGAACTCTTTTTCAACTTGTTTCCCCCGCCAGATATTTAGGGATGGAAGTGCAATTCAGCATGGAGCCCTCTGTCAGCTGCTTGATATAAATGACAGGGGTTTAAATTTGATAGTGCTGCAGAACAAACTTTGTTAAGAAGCCTCCAAACCAGATATTGTCATTTCGAGAGGGAGAGAGGGAAAGAAACTATCCCTTTGCATTGCCAGGGGCTAGAAGAAAATCTGTCAGAGTAGCTCAGGGAAGACACAGGGTCCAAACTGCACTTGTGCTCAGAAAATGAAAGGTAACCCGCTGAAAGTTAGGGTTTGCTGGAAGTTGAAAAGATCAAGTCCACTGAGCTTTTGACTTCATTATTCTGAGCCAGTGAAACGTGAGTGTTCCTGTGGTGGAAACAGAGCTGGGAGAAAGCTGGACATTTACAGCTGCGAGGGCAGGAGGTGAGAGGGAGCAAAGGAACCTCACACCTTTTCATCTTTAGCTACACCTGCTTCCCCCGGAGTCCCCCAGGGGAAAACAAACACTGTAACCCTGCGGTCCCTAATCTGTTTCCCTGACCAGAGAACAACATGGGGGACAACGTGAAGTCACAGCTGTTACTTAAAAAACAACACAAAGTTCTGAAATTCACATACATATAATGAGTATATCAATACCAGGTACCTTTGCCTACTTACTTGGGTCTAGCTGTATATTAGATCCCCCCATCCTTTTTTTGTTTTGTTTTCCTCTTAAAGCAACTTCTGAAGTTCATTATAAGCAGATTTCTCATGTGAAAAAGGGCACAAATAACTCTTAGCCCGGGGGGATGGCCACCGGATCCTCCAGGCATTTCTAGTTCCCTGATTTAAAATAAAGACGTCTTTATGGCCACTGTCATTTCCTAGTTTCTGTCCTTTTATCCGTGTAGAGTAGCTCAGGGATATGAGGGCCTCTAAAAATGTCACACTGTTTTTAATGAAGACAACTGTATTTACAAGGTGAGATTTTGCCTCCAACTATGGCAAAATCTGTCAGAATGTAACCCAGCTGGAACCTCTGGGGCCTTCCTGGGACAGGCCTTCTCCCCATATCCTCTGCTTTAGCTCCTTTCTGAAGTACCTAGATAATAGTGTTTGATGCAAATTTCCTGAGTTGTTTTGCAGATGTGAAATCTCCACCCCGCACCCCCCACCCCCCCCACCCCGCCCCAAATGGAAGACCTGCTTGATGACCAGGAGCACAGAGCCCCAGGCCTCCTGGAGCCTAAGGACTGATCATATTAACCCCTGTGACACCACCCTACTGCCTTACCACCAGCCAGTCAGAGAACTGTACACAAGCTGATCGCGTATCCTGTGACCCCACCCTCTCCCGGCTTTTAAAATTTCTTTGCCTTCGGGGAGCTGGCGGCTTTTCAGGGCATGAGCCGCCTCATCACCTTGCAAAGCCTTGCAATAAATCTTTCTGTGCTCCAACTCTGCCGTTTCAGTTTGTTTGGCCTCACTGTGCGTCAGGCACACGAACTTGGGTTAACAAGAATAGGCTAGATGATGCTGTGATTCCAACCAACCCCAAAATGGCAGTGGCTTAAAACCACAAAGGTTTATTTATGTCCATGTTGGGGGCCAGCACGGTCCCTCTGGAACCCACTGATGGCTGTGCCAGAGAGAAAAAGACAGCCCTGGAGGGTCGTGTACCAACAGTCAAATGCTTGGTTCGAAAGCAACCCATCGCTTCCACTTACAGCGCGTTGGCAGAACTAGTCACATGGTCTCACCCAGTACCAGGAATGGGGATAAAACAAGAAATATTCTGCAAAAAAAACAGATACCTGCTATCACGGGAAGAAACCAGGGCAAAGGCACTCAGCCCCCTCCCCCAACCCCCATCCATTCTGACTTTGAGTTAACGTAAACTACCTTTTGGTGGTTATTCTCAGAACGGTAAATATCTGTTCTGGTACGCACGCATGATTATTAGACCTTTTTTTTTTCTTTAATGAATAATAAGAATAATAAAAGGCATAGAAGTGTTTGTTATTATGCATGTTTAACTTCATATGTTGTAAGGAATCAAAATGGCTGTAGGTTGACAGGACTGCTTCCAATATTCTGTGCATTTAGATAAAATCAAGTGGAAGACCTCTCAAAAGATTTTTAAAATCTAGCTAAATTTTGTCAGCTTTTTCCTGTAGAAGTTTCATGATCGTGTTTCATTATTTTACTTCTTAAAAACGGTATGAAATCCATAAAAGAGTATCGAGAGAGAGATGACTTGAGTTGAAAAAAATATAATACACAGTTCTATGAACATTGACTCAGAACTTCTGCCTAACCTCTATTGGGTTAAAATGCAAATTATGATATTTTCGCTTGTGAGAACTTTAGAAAGATTCCTTTTGCATAAGTGTTGCCAAAAAACCAGCATGAATGGGGAGTTTTCTATGAGTTCTGTGTATTGTACTCAGTGTAGCAGAGAACAGCGGGACAGCCCAGTGGTATGCTGTCTATTTTTGTTTCACTAACTACATCCTAGTAAGGACACATAATAATTGTAACGTAACAGAAGCTTTATGCTCCAACATAATGATGAAAGAATATCAATAATGCAGGCTCCAAGGAAGAACACAGTGCCATTTCCTCTTCAGTCTGAAGGAAGCCAAAAGGAACCATCAATGAAGGTTATGGTCCATCAGCCTAGAAATCAATAGAAAAACAAGTAATGGTGCAGCACAATTCATCCAAATTGCAAGGGTCTTTATGAAATCTTTAGGGACAGGAATATATCTTCCCAAATACACTTTGATTTTAGAACCTTTTCAGCATACCAGACTGCCAAGCTGTACTTTGCTGAAGGGCTACCATATCAGAACAGCCACAAAGTTCAGTATTTGGAGTTTGTTTTACTAGCACAAAGCAAACCACAAAACAGATAAAACAGCTTTATGGCCGACATCTGGGTAAATAATAAAACATATGGCCATACAGTTAAGAATGTGCAGCTCTAAGTTACTGTAAATGTCCACCTCGAGACAGTGAAGGAGGTGACAGCACGTGGTCTACAGGAAGGTTTATTCCCCTAGACATCATGGGATAGATATTTATGATTCCCTGACCGCTGAGGTGGGATTTGCTAATGGCCATGGGTTCTTTTTTTTTTCTGGTTGTTGTCGTTGTTTCTCGTTCAAGTTATTTTACTTTATTTATAATAGAGCTATTGTAGATTCAGGAAGGGACCAAGCTACACACTTTCATACTTGATTTTATATCTTACACAAGTGTCTTGACTCTCTATGGCTGGCCTCCCACTAAATCCTCCTGTTGTCTCTTGAAGAATATTACAAAGCAAGAGAAAAATTTAACACTGTCTCTCGCTCCTTGGAAGAGACTTGCTGTGTGGATGAGTAATATATACAAAACTCAAGTTATGGCACTGAGTTGAGAGAGAAAGAGTGGAGTAGAAAAATCACATCTTTGCACCTGGTAAATTATTCCTTATGTCACTGGCACAGAGCGCAAGTCAATAGCTACCCACTGGTCATATATCTGTCAGAAAACCAGGGAGTTCTAAACAAAATTTATCTTCAGGCCAACTGTATAATAAAAATAAGATCCTTGTATATCACAAAATTGTACTGTAGCCTAGCACCTTATTCCAAAGACAGTCCTGAGCCGGATGTGGGCAGAGGAGGGAAAAAGTTTTAGTGAATTACCATGCATTGTGTGTGTTTGGAAGGGAAGGACTTTTTTTTCTTTTTATTTTAACTAAGACTTTATTTTCTCAGTTTTAGGTTCACATCAACACTGAAGGAAAGGTACAGAGATTTCCGATACACACCTAACCCCACACGTGCACAGCCTGCCCTATCTTTGACATCCCCCACCAGAGAGGACATTTGTTACAACTGATGAACCTTCGCTGACACATCACTACCACCTAGAGTCCATAGTTTACACCAGGGTTCACTCTTGGTGTTGTACATTCTATGGGTTTGGACAAATGTATAAAGACATGTATTTATACATGTATCCAAACTTATGGTATCATACTGAGTATCTGCTCTGCCCATTCACCCTTCCGACCCTCCCAATGCCTGGCAACCACTAATCTTTTTACTGTTTCCATAGTTTTGCCTTTTCCAGCATGCCATATAGTTGGAATCATATAGGACGTTGCCTTTTCAGATTAGCTACTTACACTTCCTTATATGCATTTAAGTTTCCTCCAAGTCTTCACATGGCTTGATAGCTCCTTTCTTTTTAGTGCTGCATGAAATAATATTCCATTATCTGATGCACCACAGTTTATCGAGTCACCTACTGAAGGACATCTTGGTTGCTTCCAAGTTTTGGGATTTATGAATAAAGCCGCTATAAATATGTGAGTGCAGGTTTTCGTGTGGACACACATGTTTGACTCATTTGAGTAAATGCCAAAGAGCAGGATTGCTGGGTTGTATGGTAGGAGGATGTTTCGTTTTGAAAGAAACCATCAAATTGTCTTCCAAAGTGGCTGGGATGAGAGTTCCTGTTGCTCCGCATTCTCACCAGCATTTGGTGTTTCAGTGTTTTGGATTTCTATTAGGTGTGTGGTGGTATCTCATCGTTTTAATTTGCATTTCCCTAATGACATATGATGTGGAGCATCTCTTCATATGCTTAGTCGCCATCTGTATATCTTCTTTGGTGAGCTGTCTGTTAATGTCTTTGACCCATTATTGTAATCAGGTTGTTTGTTTTCTTATTGTTGAGCTTTAGAAGTGTTTTTGCTTTTGTTTTGGTTGTTTTGGATAACCCTCCTTTATCAGATGTGTCTTTGCAAATATTTTCTCTCAGTTCCATGGATTGTCTTCTTATTGTCTTAACACTGCCGTTCACAGAGCAGAAGTTTTTAATTTTAATGAAGTCCAGCTCATCAATTATTTCTTTCACAGGTCATGCCCTTGGTGTTGTATCCAAAAAGTCATCACCATACCCAAGGGCATCTAGGTTCATTCCTATGTCTTATTTCTTTATAGTGGTGATGTTGGTGATGTGATCTTCTGGCTGATATGAAAAGCAGCTGAAATGAGATCAGGGTCCCTTTTTGAACTGCTCTGCTCATCTAATGTGGAGATCATCAGGCAGACTATGTGCTTGGCACATATGTGCTTTCGGGGTGCAAAGCAGAGCTCTGTGGCCTTGTAGAGTTACATTCTAGAGGGAGAGGGTGGAACAGCACATAAACAACTGACAAAGTAGACAATTACACAGTGTATTAGAGTGAGATGAGTCTTATGGAAAAAAGAAAAAAGTAAAAATAAAACTGAGGCAGGGTAATGAGGATTGGGAATAGGGGGTGTTACAATTTAAAACTGAGTGGCCAGGGAAGGTCACTGAGAAAGTTCCATTTGAGTGAGGATTTTAAGGGGAGGGGGGATTTAGCTGTGCAGCTATCTTGGGGAAGATCATTCTAGCAGGAAGCATAGCCAGTGCAAAAATCTTCAGGATTAGCAAGTGCCTGGCCTTTTTTGAGGATAAACAAGTGAGTCAGTGTGGAATGAGCAGTGAGATAAAGATAGAGAGAGAGTAGAGATAGGGGGGAGAGAGAGAGAGAGAGAGAGAGGGAGAGAGAGAGAGAGAGAAGGAAATAGGAGATGAGGTCATAGTAGTAGCTGATTGCAGTGGGTATGGAGTGTCTTGGATCTGGTAGACATTATCAGGACTTAGGTATTTATTCTTAGTGATATGTTAAGCCACTGGACAAGTTTGAGGAGAGAGTGACATAAACCAATTTATCTTTTAAAAGGGGAGCACTTTGACTATTGAGAAGTATTAAATTCTGGCTATATTCTGAAGGTAGGACAAACAAGATTTTTTGATCAGCTGGCCTTAGGACAGAAACAGAAGAGTCCAGGATGACTCTTAGGTAGGTTTGTTGTCGTTTTATTTTGCCTGAGCCACTGGGAGGATAGAGTTGCCTTCACCTGAGGTGGGAACAGACTTTGGGGGGGAAATCAGTAGTTCAGTTTAGGTGGTATGACAATTGAGGTATGGTATACAAGTTGTCCACGATTTTTAATGGAATAAAAATTCCTATTTAAATGTATTTAAGTTTTTGAAAATTAGTTTATTTAATTAAATAATTGAATAGTAGTATTAAGATATAGCAAGCATCACAATAGTTATAAGTGAATGGCTGAAATTTGGGAAATAGGGCTCATATCACACAGCTGTTAAGTGACATAACTGGTTCTATGTCACAACCCTATGAATTGTTCTTCCTGTGATCATGTCACTTCTATATCAAACTCTTGTAAAAGCAAATGATGTTCAAATGAATTTTTATGGGACTTTCATACAATGTAAATCTTGGACCAACTTGTTCACATACTTGTTGATTCGAGAAAGATCTGAGTGTTTACTTGAGAGCAAGTAAGGTAATTATCCATTATCTTAGTGGAAGTGTAGAGAACAAGGAAGGAAATAATTTCACCTTATTTTGGATTTATTGGCCCAGATCTGGAGAATGACAGTTCTGGGTGCCACAGTTGGAGGAGAACTTTGGGAAAGTATGGTGTGTCCAGAGCGAGGCAATTGAATGGAAAATGACATGGAGGTCTTACCCCTGCAGAATTATCAGAAAGAACTGGGGTGTTATATAAGATTAAGAAAAATGTCTCTAAGTGTTTGAAGAAGGATAACATTTAAGCAATGAAATTAGAAGAGGGATAAAATTCCTGAGGGTTAAAATAGATGGAAATTGCAAGGAAACACAGTATGACTCAAAAGAAGCAAACATTTCTCACAAATTAGAATACCTGAAAAAGGGATAGGCTGGCCTTTTGAGCAGATAAGCCCCATCACTGGACAGAATCCAGCAGATGTTAGAGGACCACCATCAGGGATTTGCATTGAATCATTAAACTTTAGAGTTAAAAAGAACCTTATAAACCCAACATAGAAATTCTACTGAAAGAGAGGCTGGGAGAGTGAAGTTCTATGGTCTTGTCCAATTCCCAGATTCTGTTACTGTGAAAGCTCTCAAAATCCACCCACTGGAAGGCTCTCCATTTGTGCCACAAAACACATGACTTGGGCTCACCATATACTGAACGTTGATCGTTGTTTGGTTATTCTCTCCTTGTCCTACGCTCGCGTTCTTAGGCTTCTAAAAGTTGAGTTACAAGCTCACTAACTGTCGGTTGTATTTGTTCCCAGACCTGTTTATGCCAACTTTATTTTCTATTGTCATTAAATGACTTAATTAACTATAAGGGGATAGTTATGATGTCTGAATATAAGAAGGGAGTTGTTATTTCTGTGAAATGGAAGTGATTGCTTTGGAGAATTGCCACATGAGAACAGTGAAAAATTGCTGTTGAATTAGATATGGGAGAGAAACTTTTAAAAGACCAAGAGAAAAATGTAAAAATCTAGAAGGATTCTACATGCAATTGTAGTCCTTGATCTATTTTTAAAGCAAATGAAACTGAACAGTATATGTAATACTGTTATGGGCTG
The DNA here is from genome assembly GCF_025265405.1 of Mesoplodon densirostris. Lineage (NCBI taxonomy): Eukaryota > Metazoa > Chordata > Mammalia > Artiodactyla > Ziphiidae > Mesoplodon > Mesoplodon densirostris. The sequence goes on along the minus strand of NC_082677.1, from coordinate 72,573,302 downwards.
TGTCTCCCCCAAATTCCTATGGTGAAGCCTCAACCCCAGGACTTCAGAATACAATTGTATTTGGAAACCACTTTTTAAAAAATGATTCAGTTAAAATCAGGTAGTTAGGGTGGGGCCCTAACTTAATATGGCTGGTGTCACCAGAAGAGGAAGAGACATGGGGATGCATGAACACGTAGAGAAAAGACCGCATGAAGAGGCAGTCAGAGGACCACCATCTACAGGCCATGGAGGGCAGCCGCAGAAGAACCAAAGCTGCCGACTCCTTGATCTTGGACTTCCAGCCTCCAGAACTGTTAGAATAGGCATTTCTGCCTGAGCTGCCCAGCCTGTGGTGTTCTGTTATGGCAGCTTTGATAAGCTCATACAGATGTGTTGCAGGGCAATTTATGCGAAGAGACAAGACAGAACACCAATCAGAAGACCTAAGCCCAAAATTCTGGTGAACAGACGTTTCACGTGAAGCAAGATGTTTAAGGTATTTGTAGTTATTGGTTACGATTAGCTGCCTAATCTACTGTTTGGATTCATACACTAGTAACACGTTCTTCTCCTCCAGACTGGAGGGTATCTACTGTGTCTGATGCCACCCTTTTATTTGTTCCTAAACACTTTATCAAGGGCGATTTATCATGGCACAAGGAGAGCAGCTGTGAAGGGTGGAACAAGAAGATATTGTTCTGGTGGCAAGAAGCTAAGAATAGTAATAGGAGTTAGACACACAAGTAATTCTCTTTCAAGGCAGTAGGATGATGAGTCATAATTGAGGAACATAAAATGCTGCAGAAGTTCTCAGGAAGGTGGGATCGTTTTAGCCGTGGTGATCAGAGGACATTTGAATTTGCCTTTTAAGTCTGAAGGTAAGGTTTAAATTAGTAGAAATAGGCAGGAGGGTTATTTTAAGTAGAAGGGCTGGTGTGACAAAAGGCACAAAGCTTTGAAAGGTAACAGGACATTTTTGAAATGGCCAGTGGGTCTGTTTGACTAAGGCATGGTGGTCAGTGGACAGTTGTATGGTCACCAGGCTCTCCTTGGTACACATGGTGGTCAGTGGATAGTTGTATGGTCACCAGGCTCTCTTTGGTACACATGGTGTTCAGTGGACAGTTGTATGGTCACCAGGCTCTCCTTGGTACTGCTTTGCCTGTTTGTTTCCGCCCCAGTTCCCACGACTCTGCCTTCACCTTTATGCGCCGGTGCAAGGAATCTAACTATGTCCATCTTCACTTAGGATGTGGTTTATCACCTCCCTGCCTAGCTTGGCTTAAATCCTCCTCTATGAAAGCTCAGCTCAGGCATCACCCCCTTAGGGAAATTGTATTAGTTCCTGTTGCTCCCATAACACATTACCACAAACTTAGTGGCTTAAAACAACCCAGATTTATTCTTTTACACTTCTGTAGGTCAGAAGTCTGACACGGTCTCACTGCTTCAGTCAAGGTGTCTGTACAGCTGTATTCCTTTCCAGAGGGTCTGGGGAGAACCTGCTTCCTGACTTTTCCAGCTCCTAGAGGCCTCCCCACTTCTTGGCCCCCATCCTCCATCCCCACTGGCAAGGGCAGGTTGGGTCTCCCTCACACCAGGTCACTCTGATCTCCTCCTCTAATTCCCCCTTTCACTTTCAAAGACCCCTCGGATTCCACTGGATCCACCCTACACTCCAGAATACTCTCTCGACCTTAAACTCAGCTGATTAGCAAACAATCTATAGGCCGAATTCCTGTTTGTTGTATAATCTAATATATTCACAGATCTGGGGAATTAGGTGGTGGACATCTTAGAAGGGCCATAATTTCATCTACCACAGAAACCTCCCTCACTTTTCCCATTAATGCCAGGTAGAGATTTTGATCTCATAATATTGTATATACAGTGCATCTCAAGCTTTGCCCTTACTATTAAGTCAAAAAAATTGCTTACTATTTAATGATCGGTTTATTTATCATAGCTTCCATTATACACTTAGCTTGTTGAGGGAAGATGCTGTTTCTTTTATCTTTATAATTGTTTTTGTGTCCCCAGTATATGGCACATAAGTAGCTACACAATAAAGGGGGTGGGGATAAGGGATGGAGGAATTAAATGCCTTAAACATGACATGAAATTTATTAAATGATGAAAATGTCTCTTAAATTACTTATTTGCAAACTCTTGAGAAAGGACATGGCTGAGTCTTGGTATTCAAGAGAGAGTTCTTTACATCCTCCAGGTAGTGGAATCCTGAAAATACTGCATTGAATCTACTGAAATAGATTCACCTTGTCATCTTTTCTTTTATCTCTTAGCAAGAGAGGAATGAGAAAGCAGATAAGGACATGCCCTGATGTTAAGAGGAGGCTGACTTTAGCTGAGCTGCAGGAGGGATTCTGAGGCGGTGGGGTGGGCAGCCAGGCAAGCACAGGTATGTGGCTGCACAAAACAATCATGAGTCAACAACATTCCAGCATCAGAAGAGCAGCTGCCGCCGGGGTGAAATGAGAAGAAGGCAGTGTCGCTCTGTGATCTGCACACCGGTTCTCATCTCCTTCCCACGGCCAGCTTTCTTGCTATTTCTGTGCTTGGGTACTGCTCCCTCAGTTAGCAGATCTACTGAAGTGACTAAAATAACCCCCACGAAGGTACAAGAGGGGTTGTCATTTCATGCAACGATTTAAAAATTATTCCTAGTCCCTTATCTCTCTGAGGCGCCTCCCCATCTGCAGCCAGCTTGGGGGGGGGGTGTCACTGTCAGCTTGTGTGTCCCTAGGGCCCAACCTCCCCTGGCCCACACCCTCACCCCCAGGAATCAACAGCTGAATATTAGCCCTGAATATCTGATACTTAGATCCTCCCACATTTTCGAAAATGACCCCCAGATCTAAGTGTCCAAGTTGATTCTTTAGTTCAGTTGTTCTTTATCAGCTCCTACTTTTCTCTGTTCTGAAGAATCTTGCTAAATCGTCTCCTCCTTCCTCTTTTTGGCAATTGAGGTGCCCTTTTTAGCTCATATTTCTAATAATAGCAATCATTTTCTGAGCACCTACTCTGTGTCCAGGAACAATGTGTATACTCATTTGTTTCTACCTCAAAATTCCTACAAATAAATTTCATTCCGCCAATTTTATAGCTAAAGAGACTTCCCCAAAGGTGGATGCATAGTCAGTTAGCAACTGAGACACGACGGTGTTTTGCTTATCTGACTTCAGACTGGGTGTGACTTTTCTGCTCCTTGCCTGTGTGTGAGGAGATGGGTGGTGAGGCATGAGATGGTAGGGAGGTGGGTGGTGCAAAAGGCGAGGATGTGATTCAGATAGGAAATAGCAAGTGAACAAACTGCCGTGATTCTTTGAAATGATAGCTTGTGTGGTTCCTATTAAGGGCGTGTTGGAAGCATCCTTAAAAGGTTTGCAGGGATAAATTAGGTGACGGTTGGGATGGATGTTGTTGGACTGGTCAGAATTTCTTCTCTCCTTCCTCCATTTTGAATGATGGAAAAATTTAATATATTTAGAACCAGCCAGCTGGCCTCAGTGTAGAGGATGCCAACGTGGTTGGCAGAGTGCAAAGCATGCTGTGGGCAGTTGGTGGGGCGTGGTCTGTAGGGCAGCCTCCACTCCTCCAGTCCCTGAGGTGGCATTGACCTTGAGCGTATCCTGCGCTGAGCTCTTCGAGCTTGCTTGGTGTTGGTTGACCCTGACACCCTGGTCGTCTACAAAGACCGCTAGGGTGTTGCCCTCAATCTTTTCCATCCTCTTCTCCGTGGTTGGGGAATTTGATGAGGTTGTAGTGGTGGAAATTATTTCTCCATGGGGGGGCTTTTCCAAGGGTACAGGGGTTGCTACTGCCGTCCCAGGGGCTAGTGCCAAGGAAAAGTGAGTGACCATGGATTTCTCTGACTGCAAATGCCTTTCAGCACCAGTTTCTTGACCTTCAAAGACAGCTTTGGCTTTGATTTTGCTGCGAGGTGTGGTGTCAGGGATTTCCTTTTTTTGCTTTCAACACCATCTTCATAAAAGGGTCTCTCGGTCCCAGATGTTTTCTATCTTTTGGGATCAGTTGCCCCAAACGCAGTCAACAGAAATGAAGTCAATAAAAGGTGGACATCGCTTTTTAGGAGGTTCTGAAGCAGAACAAATTCTTAAGAAAAAAATATAAGCCTTCAAAATGTAGCAACCTGCAAAAGAGCAAATTGTTTACAGTAAAAGCCACTTAATAGAACTCATCCTCAAATTTACCCTTCCTGTAGGAGACCCACTGGGTCACTAATTATGAAGGTGTATGAGATGCAAAGTAGATTGATTGACATCTAATTCCTGGGAAGATGACAAAAATGGCTTATCAATAAACTTCTATAAAACCAGGGAAGCAAATGGAATGCAGATCTTACAAATTAGCCTTGGGATTAGTGCACAGTGGGATCTCTTTTGGCATTTAGTTTTGCCTCTTGCCTAGAAAAAAATCCTACCGGGAGTCACTGCTGCTCTAGCCTTCGCAGGGTGGCATCAAAAAAGAAATACAATGACATTACAGAATTCACAGGCTTTGCTTTCAAAGCAGCAGTTTGAAAAATAAATTTGTGTGTTAAACATTAAGATGAAGTTTAATACCTACTTGTTAGAAACCTTTGAAGAGAGAAAATGGGATACTTTGTTCTGGAATAGATCACTTGCTTGAATTTGACATTACTTTTATCACATTTCCTTTGAAAGATGTTTCTGACTTAACACTTGACCTCCTTGAAAAGATAAAAGTCCTATAGCCTATTGACAAAAATGTGTGTTTGTGTAAATGAAATACATTCTGTAATCACAAAAATACGCTTCAGCAGCTTCGAGACTAGATGGTTTAAAACAAATTTCAAAAATGCAAGCTTGAAACTCTCCATTTCTAAACATGTTTGCAAGTATATCATGTATCAGTAGTTATGTTACATGCACAATGCCTTTACACAATAAGTCGTATTGTCATTTCTTTGCTTTATTAATTTTCAGAATAAAACAGAAACCAACTTAAATGGATGTTCATGTTTTATGTGTTTGGGGCAAGGAACAGAGAACAAAATCAGCAATTTTCTATCATAATTTTTTTTTAATTTGAGTGAAACATTGGAGTTGTTCTATTCTAATGAAACATCTGGGAAGATATATATATATATATATATATATATATATATATATATATATATATATATATTTTTTTTTTTTTTTTTTTTTTTTTCAGTACGCGGGCCTCTCGCCGTTGTGTCCTCTCTTGTTGCGGAGCACAGGCCCTGGACGTGCAGGCTCAGCGGCCATGGCTCACGGGCCCAGCCGCTCCGCGGCACGTGGGATCTTCCCGGACCGGGGCACAAACCCACGTCCCCTGCATCGGCAGGCGGACTCTCAACCACTGCGCCACCAGGGAAGCCCCTCTCATGAGTTTTTAATGGTCAGAGCTGAGAATGAGCAGGCGGTGATCAGACTGGATTTTGAGTTTGGAAACACTCTTGGATTTTTTTCTAGTTTTTTGAGCAACATCACGTGCAGAAGTATTGCTTCTGTTATGAGAGGAAGGAAGATTTCATCGTGTGTGTGTGTGTGTGTGTGTGTGTGTGTGTGTGTGTTCTGTTTAGAAAATAATGCATACAGCTAGTAAAAAATGTATAATACAGGAAAAGTTTAAGAGGAAATGCAAAAGAATCACTCATTCTTCCATGATTGTGTGTGGGCCTCTGTGCTATCACATTAGCAGTACCCCCTATAGATATCACTGCCCACCACATTTCCACCTAGCAGTGCAGCCCGAGTATTATAAGTTGTTCAAATATTCTTTAAAAACAGCATTTTAATATTCTGCAGGTAGGAAAAATAAAGCTTTTGCATGGATTTTAGAAAGCCGTTTAAACCTATCACTGAATTTGCATGGGTAAAGCCTCTGAGATATTATTAAACTCTGTTAAACAGAAGTGTGAAGTATAGAAACTGTGACCCAGAAGTGCCCAGCACAAAGTTGGGGCACATTATACAGTTCAACCCATATTTATTAAATAACCAAGAAAAAAAATCAGTGTAACAGAATAATTAATATATCTTATTTGTAAAAGTTGTGACATATTAGATATACTGTATAAGTACCTCCCATGATGTTAAAGGGATGTACTTATTGGTCTTAAGATGATCAGAGCAACTGGTCACAGGTTACGCCTTCCCTGTGTTGCAGTAACGTAAGTGATCATGGTCCTATATGATCTTTATCACTGCATCACTCCTCGCTTACATCTCTGGCAGGTTTGGACTGTACCATAAATTTTGCAAAATTGCTCTTGTCTCTCCCACCTATAGTTTGACTTTCATGTTTGTTGGCTTTAAAAATGAATCATGGGAAGAAAACTATGGTGCCAAGCATCTGCCTCAATGTGTCAGAGTTTACGTTCTCAGTTAATTGCTGATGTTGTACAGTCAGTAATACATAGTATGGGAAATAACACACATCGAGATAAAATAATCTTTTTTGTGTGTGTGTTTCCTTATGGATTTGTTCAATATTTGCATTCCATCCCACTGGATATGATTTAGTGTGGTCTTTTAGATTTGTAGAATGCTAATAGCATTAAGGTGTTAAATATACTTTTTCCAATCATCACTTTGTGTTTATTTTGTTGGATATCTAGCTTAGCCCTGCAGCTATTTCTTTGTGTTTCTCGTTGACTTGGTTTTGTTCCTAAGGGGATCACCAGTTCCTTACCAAAGATGGTGGATGAGGTGTGACTTGTGGCCGCTGTGCCTTCACTTCCCCTCCTGGATGGGTTTGGCTTTGCACAGCTGCCCCGTGGCTTTTCTGATGCAGTGATGGTTAACTTGAAGGCACACAGCTGCTGACTCTCCTTTGATGTTTCCTGCTTCCCATGGCAGCTACCTTTCTTATTTCTGTTTTGAGAAATTAAGCAAGACCTGCCATTAAAGCAGCATTTTCTAACATAATTTATATTTGGGGTATTGTTACATTTGGGACATTCCTATCACAAAATAACCTCAAATCTTCTTAATTAGATTAGTCCCAAACTTCTAGGGAGTAACCCAAAAGTCATGATTTAGGATTGCCATCCTAAAAACCTATGTGCAAGAAAAAACAAGTCAGTTACCTTATTTGGGGTTTAAGTTCATATAATTTACACATTGCTCTGGATAGTGGTGTAAAAAAAGTAGTATTTGTTCTTCACATTCTGTGAATCTATATTTTTATGTTTTGGATGGAATGTCCCAAGCACTGTTTAAAAAAAAAAATTGCAGACTGAAAGCAATCAGTTGCTGAAGAGCTGATGTGACATTGGCTTCAGGGTCTTTGACCGTAGATTGACTTTATCTACTCAGTTATACTATGTGTTAAACATAATTATGTATAAATCTCTTACAGCAATATTACACTTTTCTGGAAGAATTAGCCTTTAAGATCCCTCGTGAACTTAGAAATTTGGTTATGCAAATGTTTGCATTTATCACGACCATGGTTTTAGCACTTGTGTGAGGAAAAAAACTGTAAGTATAAATTTGAGAATTCCTTCTAGATATTCTGGAACAAAAGTCTCTATTGCAAAAGCAGAAAAGCGCTCCTAATTTCTGGTAGTTTTCAGTTTGAAACTCACATTGTAAAATCCACTCTGAAAACTCGTCTAGGCAGAGCTGTGTCTGGGTATCCTTCTGCTGGAGCAGATTCACCCTTCTCTCTTGTCCTCGCGATAAGCTGAGTCTGCTCAGCATTTTTTCAAGTTAGACCATCTGGTACAGCTGCCCTTTGAAGGCCAGGCAGGGACAGTCATGAATGTAAGTGAGCTAGTTAAGGTCTAGACAAAAGATGAGCAAGGGAAATATTTGCTATCTCATCTGGCCCCCAGGCTTCACACTTTCTTAGTCTGCAAGCCATTTCCATCTACAATTGGGATACGAATCTCACAAATAAGTTCCCAGAGCCAGACATGGGCACCTAAACAAGAAGTTTTTTCACAAGCAGAATTTCAGCTTGTTCACATTTGTCTGCATTATAAAACACAGAGCAGTCTGAACATGTTTCTGTAGAGTTTGATTCTATTATTTCAACTTGCCCTACCATCAAATTGAAGATATGTTAGAAAGTTCTTGCAAATAATTCCAAGATATCGAGTCTTGTGACTACCACTGAACTATTTCTGTGGTGGTCCTTGGTCTATGGGTAATACTTTACTGGTGCTCAGAAACTGGTCTCTATGGAGACCAGATCTAGGAATGATTTACCTTAGCATGATACATTTGTAGAGCCAGATTCTTTTTTACCTGGTAAATGCATAGTTATTTCATAAATCCAGCCATGAAAATATTCTATGTGGCTGAAATGGTATTTCCAACTAGGCACAAGTATTATAATTATGGGAGTGATTAACCTTGTATCCATCAATATTTTTGTCACACAGATGCATGAAAAGAACTATCAATTCAGTGGAAAAAATAATCTCATTAGCAATTTGTGTTGAGACAGGAAAAGGAAAGGTGTCTTTGGCTTACTCAGGGAAAACAGGTATTCTGCAGATAGAACTTGAACCCACAATAATTATTCCAACACATCATACCATAAAGAGTCTAGTTTACTTCTTAAATATTCCACTGAAACAACTGAGTGCGAACAAATTCATTTTATAGAAAAAATAAGAATAAATTTCTCAGGTGGCCCAACTCAAATGGAAAACCAGTTTTTGGTCTTGAGTCTAAGAATTACATTTCTTAGTATTAAGAAAAAGAACATGGGTTACAGAAAGCTCATAGGCTTAGATCTCCAAGGGACACTGAAATAATGAAAAAGGAGCGATTTTTATGATTTGGAGTATAGAGAAAAGACACAACAATGCAAGGAGAGTAGCAAACTTAGGGTTTGTTATGTGACAAAAAAAAGAAAATCATAGACTTTTTTTTAGCCACTTTTTTTCAACATATTGACTACATCTTTGTGTGGTTGTTATTCTGGTACAAATGGTAGTTTTTGTTACTTTTCTGTACCTGTCCCCAGTTGATTGTCACTCTTACTTCCTGGGATTTTTCTGGAATCTCTCTGTCATACAAGAGGAGGAGAGGGGACGGAGCCTCTCGTGTTGAAATTGCGTTTATTCTGCTCTAGGAAATAATGAAAAGATCCATCTAATTGCTACGATGCAATTACAGGACTGTCCATCTGGCCTGAAATATAGAGTAAGTTTTCATTTTGCCTTGAGGGAGGCTCCTGAGGGGAATTATTTTCCTGATGAAATTGTATCTGTAGTTCTTGTGGGTTTTAAAGACACTGAAGTAAATCTAAGGTACCTTCCACCAAAACAGAGTGTTGGAGATCGCTGGAATGAGGTTGGATTTCCCAGGTTAATTTTGAATAATCAGTTACATAATTGAGATTTGTGGGCCTGGAAAAGTCCATTTTACTCATTTCCACGACTTTAGGAAAATCCATTTGGTTCACTGGCCTGAATATAAGCCCACTTTCTTTACCTGTGGGCTCAGTAGGAGAAACGTATTTTCCTCTAAAGAAGAACACAGACTCTACCTGGCTAGTTTTCTTTTCATGGATTGTATATTGATTTATATTTTAATGAAACTTTGGCTGGTCTATTGAATGTAAATTTCTCGGAGACAAGATGTTAATCTGTATTTAAGGCATGTATCCTAAGGTTAAATCTGGCATGAAAGGCAATTGAGATTACCAGAGTGCTTGGTTGAGTGAGTCGAGGGGGAGAGCAGTAGCACAAATCTAATTTTACAAGGAAAGTGCTGAAAGAATTGATGTAATAGAATGGATATAACAGAGCAAGATATTTAAAATTTGCATGCTCAGGTAGGTAATAAGCTGTTAGAAATGATCTCTGGTCACCGAAAAAGGCCCATTTGCTCAAAGCACACTACTGTTTTTTGATAGCCATGAGCCAGGCTATTAACTTGGCCTTTTTTCAATTTGATATTTTACTATTAAGGTGACTTTACTTCAAGCACATTTTAGTTTGAAGGCCCCAAAGGAAGTGTATGTGTGCATGCATGCATTTGAATATAGATTTTCTCCCTCGCTCTGTATACATATTCCATCTATACACACGAGGAATGCTGGTGTTAGGGGAACTGGTTCTTCAGTTAGAGTTTGTGAATGTTTGGACGAGAAGGATGTTCCACAGAACTGGCAGAGAGAATGTGAGCCAACATGCAGTTGCATCACATGTGTGTATACATGTGTATTTACTGGAGGAAAATAAATGTCAATACACCATTTTATTATACAATTAAAAAGGGAATGCATTGCCATTCTCAGAATTTCTTTCTGCATTAAAAAAGGTTTTTAAAAAGGGAAGAGAGGGCTTCCCTGGTGGCGCAGTGGTTGAGAGTCCGCCTGCCGATGCAGGGGACATGGCTTCGTGCCCCGGTATGGGAAAATCCCACATGCCGGGGAGTGGCTGGGCCCGTGAGCCATGGCCGCTGAGCCTGCGCGTCCGGAGCCTGTGCTCCGCAACGGGAGAGGCCACAACAGTGAGAGGCCCGTGTACCGAGAGAAAAAAAAAAAAGGGAAGAGAGTTGTTGATAGTAATATCTAGATTGCTTACCAAAAAAACAAAACAAACAAACAAAAAACGCAGAGTTTTGATCCCTGTTGCCAGAACCGTTCTGCAAGCTTGGTTTGTAGTAAAGTGGGATTGGCAAGGCAGCCCCACGTCACCAAGCAAGGGGGCGAGTCTGCAGCCCATGCTCAGTCTTAGGTGAGTGAGTGACGGTCCTTCTCCATTGTTCTGACACCACCTGCAAAAGGGCCAGTTGCTGCTGTGGTTTAGATGCTCAGCAATCAGCAGGGTAACGGCTGACCCTGGGAGCCTTGCAGATTGCAGAGTGACGCACAGTGAAATAAAATCCAGACTCCAATGGAGCAGGAATAATCCGAGATGGTCTGTGGTGAGGGGATTCCTCTTTGAATTTTCTGGATGAACCTAAAAGCAAGAGAAATCAGGTTGATTAAATATTCTAGACAATTACTTAAATATTTACTGGGCTTTCGGCGTGAGCAGTTTGAGGCTTGCGGTGAGCATTACTATTACATTTATATTTGTGATGTCCTGAGTGTCATCTTTTAAAAATAGCGTAAGTTCTAAAAGAATATTTTCAGGAAGATGTGATGAGTTTAGAACGATTAATCATCATTAAAAATCATCAATCATAATGATGATTCTAGTTTAGAATGTTAAATAACATTAAAAGGGCAAATTAGGGGCTTCCCTGGTGGCGCAGTGGTTGAGAGTCCACCTGCCGATGCAGGGGACACGGGTTCGTGCCCTGGTCCGGGAAGATCCCACATGCCGCGGAGCGGCTGGGCCCCTGAGCCATGGCCGCTGAGCCTGCGCGTCTGGAGCCTGTGCTCCACAACGGGAGGGGCCACAACAGTGAGAGGCCCGTGTACCGCAAAAAAAAAAAAGGGGGGGCAAATTAAACATCAGGAAATACAATGAATTCATTTCTAATAACTTACAGACCTCTCGATGGTTAATGCACAAAAGGATTTTTCTGGTCATCCCTCTTCCACCACCAAAGTTTACCAATAAGATACTTTTTTGATAGTGGTATTCCTGTTCTGAGAATGATCTTAGTTGATTATAAAGGAGTTTTTACTAATTTAGTTGGTGACCCTGACATTTTACACTAATAAAGGAGCAGACATGGTGATTTTATTTAGTAGATGACACTTCCTGTAAGTGCTAAAGCTACCTGGACGCTGACTCTTGAATGTAGAGTCGCAGCCTGTCCCCAAAGTGAGTCATTTGAAAATACAAAATGCCCAGCTGCCCAGGTCCCTGGCCAAAGGAACATTGTGATGTCAGGAGGGCCTCACAAGGTGAATTTTAAGGATCAACCAATTCTCAGTACCGGCGAGCTCTGAAGGGGTATTGAAAGCTTGGCATAGTTCAGCTACTGGGGAAAACTCAAAAAATGATTGGGTTGTACAGTTGGCAAGAGAGATAAAGGGAGGGCTGCATGCAACGCTCAAGTTGGAAAAAGTAGAGGTGAGCTCAGTGCTGAAAGCTGGCGCTGACCTTTGGCCTATGGTTTGCAGGGCACCAGGAAAACACGCCCCCTCCCTCCCCTCCCCCTCCCTCCCCTCCCCCTTCCTTTACACCAATTACCTGCTGGCTCTCTGGAGGCAAGGAATTAAGGAGGACAAGTTTTCCACCTAGGCTGTCTCAATAACAAACCCCATCGGTTATCAGACAGTACAGCTGTGGAGAGCAAATTTTAGTGAGGGGGACTGTTCAGAGTGGGGTGCACAGGGCGCAGTCCTGCTTAGGAAGAGTGGTCCTGCGGAGGCTCTCACAGTGTGCAGGGGAGTGACAGACAGGTGATTGGAAGGTTCTAGCAACCTTGGTGGCAAAATTGACTTGTCTTCCCTAAGTGTCTCAGAGGGCGAGGAAAGGATGCTGCATGCTGTGGGTTGAATTTGGGTCCCCTCCAAATTCAGATGTTGAGGGCTTCAGAGTGTGACCTCATTTGGAAATGTGGTCCTTGCAGATGTAATTAGTTAAGATCAGGCCCTATTGCAGTAGGGTGGGCCCCTAATCCAATATGACTGGTACCCTTCTAAAAAGGGGGCATTGGACACAGACATGCACACAGGGCGAATGTCATGTGAACATCAAGATAGAGGGGAGGTGAAGCTTCCACAAGCCAAGGAACACCAAACATTGCCTGGAAACCACCGGAAGCAAGGGGAGGGGCATAGAACCGATTTCCCTCCCAGCGCCAAGAGGCACCAACCTGCTCTCAAGTTCGGTATGGTTTGAATAAGCGAGCTTTGAATTTCATAAGGTTAAGACGTGTGTATAAAGAAGAAGTTGTCCTCGGTGGCTGAGTTAAAAACTGAGTTTGTAAGTCAGCTGTTTAATAGTGGTAGATTCACTGTGTTTTGAGAAGTGTATTGTAGATTTGTCCATATTTCAGCATCAAGCTTTGCTTTTCACAGCTCTTACCAGTGATACAGCACAATAGCTATCCTTCATGTTTTGAGAAACTTACTTCAAGTGGAGCATCTTTCGTGTCTGTCGCTGGAAGGAACCCCATGAATGGACCTCCAGGAACAAAACACACGGCTTTCTTCACTAACCTTCCCACTGGGGCCAGAAAGCTAAAAATCTAAAAATACCAGCACCTCTTCAGGTCTTTCTTTGGCAAGAACCCCTCTGTTGAATCCTAACATCTCCATAGAAAGTAGTTTTCTGTAAGACACTGTTATATAACACACTAACTATGAGCTCATTAATATTCATGTGCATCTATAAAATTGCAGTTGTCCTTTTGTCCATTAATCAATCTAAAGAAAAAGGAAGAGGGAGAAAGGGGAAGGAGGAGGAAGTTTGAGCCTTTTTTTGTTTGTTTTTTGTTTTTCGTTTGAAAATGAGAGGACAGGTAAGGATGAGAGTCTGGCGTACCACAAGTCCTCTCTCTGTGCCGCTTGAAAGAAACTGATGTGAAAGAGGATGTCGTCATAACTTGTCTTTATGTCCAATCAGATAAAGCCAAAGCCCACCTCCTGCTTGCAGGTACCTTGCTGAAATGTCCTGCAGGTCAGGAGGGATGAGTCACGGCAGCCAGCTAGTTGACTGCATAGGTTGTGATTCTAATCTGAGAAGAGATGAAGGTTAAAGAGGGCAAGAGGTTCCAATCACTCTGGTTACCTAAGAGTTCCTTGAATCCAGAGTGAGATAAAGGTGTACCAAAGACTAAAAAATGAACCTCCTCTCCTCTAATTCTATGCAACAGAAGATGGCAGAGATCTGAAGGTGATGTCTGAAAAAAGGAAAGTACTCGCTGTTTTTTTTTTTGTTTGTTTGTTTGTTTGTTTTGCGGCACGCGGGCCTCTCACTGTTGTGGCTTCTCCTGTTGCGGAGCACAGGCTCCGGATGCGCAGGCTCAGCGGCCATGGTTCACGGGCCCAGCTGCTCCGCGCCATGTGGGATTTTCCCGGACCAGGGCACGAACCCATGTCCCCTGCATCGGCAGGCAGACTCTCAACCACTGCGCCACCAGGGAAGCCCTCGCTGTTTTTGCTGACAGTGCATTTGTATTAATAGTAACCTAGTTGTTACAGTTACCAGGTTCTTCTTAAAGTATCAGTTGGAAAATGTCTGGAGTATGAGTAGCCATCCCTAGGGTGTCATTCATCAGATAAAGGAACAAACTTGTTATACTTTGTCTTAATCCAGTCAGGCTGCTATAACAAAATACCATAGACTGGGTGGCTTATAAATGACAGAAATTTATTTCTCGCAGTTGTGGAGGCTGGAAATCTGCGATCAAGTTGCTGGCAGATTTGGTGTTTGGAGAGATCCTGATTCCTGGTTCTTGCTGTGCTCTTACCTGGTGGGAGGGGACAGGGACCTCTCTTTTATAAGAGCACTAATCCCATTATGAGTGTTCTATCCTCATGACCTCATCACCCCCAAAGACCCACTTTCTAATAAAAAATCACATCGGGAGTTAGAGTTTCAACATATGAATTTGGTGATGGGGGTGGGACACAAACATTAGTCTACTGCATAGTTAGAAGAGAAGACAAATATTCACATAGACTGATGATGTCATTCTTCCCATTTGATTTTGGGGAAGATCATAGAAAAGGAAATTGGTAAGGTAGAACCTAAAGGAGTGCAATTCAGGAAAGCAAGTGACTTTTGAACTGAGGAAAGGGGGTTCTGTGTGTATGCAGCAAAATGGGTTTTGGACAGTAACCTCTGTCCTCCCCCTCCCCCGTCCTCCCCTTGGTGAGAAGCAAAACGCTGAACAATAGTTCTTATTCAATGAAAATAGTTGGGGCAAAAATCCTCAAGACTTCCTTTTCTTATGGAAATACTATAAAGGAACAAGTTACAAAATACTTTTATTACCCTACACTACATTTTAATATCTCTTAGTTATTTGTCCAGGAATTCATTCAGATCCCAAATGAAAACATTTGGCTGTTTGTCAAAGCTTTTCTTCTTGTTTTTGCTTTGTGATTCAAATCACTTTCTCCAGGAAATTGCTTTGTATAGGTTTTCAACTGTTTCATTATAAGTTTGCTTTGTTCTTACCTAGAATGGAGTTGTTTGCCCCAAACCTGAATTTCTGTTTTCTATCCACCTGGTTAGCTACCTCATCAGGGTTCCACAGCCAGTTGTGACCAATCCACCTCAACTCAAGCTTGGGGTGATTTCTGAGCCCTGCTTTGTTTTCCAGATCCTTCTTCTTCCCCTGAAAGCTGTTGTTTGAGTGTCTGTAATGAGGAACATCACTTGGCTTGTCATCCTTCCTGGCCCAAGGGTGGGTTGAGGTCAGGGAAGTGGTGGGTAGCAGAATCCTGGGAGACGTGCTCCTTGGTCCTTTGGAGCCTCTGTCCTGCCATCCTTACCACCACACAGAGACCTTAATGGTGAGAACACAAGATAACAGTAAAACAAGAGAGTTTGTAGGTGGTTCACGAGCATTTGGATGAAAGGATGCAGCCTGAAAAGAAGGAGAGGCTCCCCCATGTAAATGTGAGGGCACAGGAACCCAGGGACCACCAGATTCCTCAGTGAGAAGAAGAAGAGCATTGACGATGCTCCAGTTGCAGGCCTGCACGAGCAGCTGTGCAGAGACCCAGAGCAGATGCGGAGCGACATCTATAATTGCGTAGGGTTGTTAGTTCACCGCACAGGCGAGAATGTTCAGGGAAGGAAAAAAGCCCCTGAGACTCTCTCTTAGCTCTTTAATTATTAGAGTCTTTGTAAGATTGTAGAAGCATGCCTTCTCTGACAATGTTAAATTTATAAATTTCAAGGCTGGGAAAACTTTTCTTAAAGGTTTTTCTCAGCCTTTTAGAAAGATAGCAGTTGGGTTCGTGCTGTGGTAACATTTGCCTTTAAAGTAAAATTAAGCTTGTGGGTGTTAGAGTCAAGATGCTGTGGGACATGTAAGATATAATAAGTATTTTTCATGAAATACAGGGGGAAGGATTGAAGGGGCCAGATAAAGGGAAATTTATGTCCTTTATTAGGATGACCATATAATTTAGCTTCTAAACTTGTTCAGCTTTTAAAAACATTTTATTTTAAGATAATTTCAAACACATAGAAAATTTACCAAAAGGAAAAATTATAAAGAGCTCCTGTTTTCTCTGTACTTAGAGGGGTAGGATGAATGATTGCTGCGCTCACCTCCAGATATGCAGGCTTTAATCCCTGGAGCCTGTGTCATCTCATACGGCAAAAAGGGACCTTGCAGATGTGATTGTCCTGGACTACCCAGGTTGGCCCTAAATGTCATCACAGGTGTCCTTGTAAGAGGGAGGCAGCAATTGATTTGACCACTGAAGTGGAGGTGACAGGTCAAGGTCGAAGTGATGCCCTTTGAAGATGGGGGAAGGGGTTACAACCCAAGGGAAGCCGCAGCCGCTGGAAGCTGAAAAGACACAGGAACGGCTCTCCGCTCACAGCCCCCAGTGGGCCCAGCCCTGCCGACCCCTGACCGCTTGACTTCAGCCCACTGAAACCAGCGTTAGACTTCTGGCTTCCAGAACCTTAAGAGAATAAATGTGAGTTATTTGAAAACATTTTTTTTGTGGTAATTGGTTACAGCAACAATAGGAAATGAATAAACCCAGGTTCACTTACTTTTTGTGTTGTTGTTTTATTTAGTTTTAATTTAGTTTTAACTTAGAGTATAGTTATACTCTATAGAGTATAGTGTTAGTGTAGAGTTGATTTACAATGTTGTGTTCGTTTCAGGTGTACAGCAAAGTGATTCAGTTATACATACATATATCCATTGTTTTTCAGATTCTATTCCCGTATAGGTTATTACAGAATATCGAGTGGAATGCCCTTTGCTATCCAGTAGGTTTCTGTGGTTATCTATTTTATACATAGTAGTGTGTATCTGTTAATCCCAGACTCACTTATGCCTCTCCCGCACCTTTCCAGATTCACTTACTTTGAATGTGTTGCCCATTTGCTTTTTCGTTCTTGCTCTTATGTGCACATATAAGCTTTATTATTGTTGTTGTTGTCAACCATCTGAGCAGCAAGCGAGCACTTTTTCCAGAGTGAAAGGGGAATGACGAGAAGTATAAACCAGGACTATTCTGGGGAAACCAGAAATTCTGTCACCCAGCAACACTATGCTTATCTTTCTCCTGCCGGGGCCAGTGGACGGTCCCAGCTCTGCGAACCTGCACTTCAGAAGCTCTGCCAGCCGTGTGCGTTGTGCCTCTTCTCTGGGACCCTGTACAAGGAGCCCTCCTTCCTGCCTGCGTGACGTTGTCCGGGCGCAGCTTCAGGACCTGGCCTGGTCCCCCCTCCCCCCAGCCCGATCTGCAATCACTGTCATCTCGCTGTTTCAGTTTCCTGCACAAGCTGGCTCCTTTTCACTGCAGACCTTCCCACAACTTATGCCCACCCCTCCACGTACCTGGAGAACTTCTTACCTGGAGAACTCCATCCCCCCCTCAAGGAAACCTTCCCGTGCACCCCAGCTCTCCGCCACTGCTACAGTCTCCATCTACTAGTCTCAGGTTTCCTGTTTCATGCATTTCATGCTTTTTGGTGTAACATTGATCACAATTACTCTTCCTTCACCATTTGTGTGTGTGGCATGCTGGCAAGATGAAATTAGAAGAAAAAATCCCTTATCTCCTAAAACTCTGGGCGTGGGCAGGAGATCACCCTGAAGCAGATTTCGCTAACTGTGGAAGAAATCATCCAACCTCCTCCCCTTAGCCACGTGGAGGTGACGCAAGTAACCCCCGCCCCACCCCAAACTGGGTAAGTGATGGGGAGGTGAATCATCCTTTCATAGGTTTTCTTCCATCTTAAGCAGCGGCTGGTCTTCCTCTGGGAATTTTTAACGTCAGGGAAAGGAGACAGGGATTTTCTTACGGAGCAGGAAAGCCTTTGGGAGGGAAGGGACTGCGGCCCCTGCAACAGTCTCTTCTTTCAAAGCGGGAGACACTACGGGGCAAGCAGCGGGGCCCAGATATGGCCCACGGGCAGCACCCCAACTGAGGATGGGAGACACGCAGTGGGTACGATTTAAAAATATTCTCAGCAACCATTTTTGCCAGAAGCTGGAGCCACATATGCACCCAACCATCTGACCCAGACTGATGCTTTGGGGACCAAGAACGGGATGCCAGAGGCTGAAATGAAAGAAAGCGATGCCCACAACCCTAGAGTCGGAGCTGGAGGCCCCCCGCCTGCCCACTCTGGCAGGGAGACGAGGCTGGTCTGGCATCTGGGAATGCGTGAGGATGCTCATGGGCTTTGCTGGGAAGTGTAAGCATCCCTGTATTTATCTCCCCATCGAGTGAGAGTGGATCACACCAGAGAGGTGTGATCATTGGTTCTAATGTCTGCTCAGACTGGAAATAGCTTGAGGGCAGTGGCCATGCTTACTTATTTGAGTTCCTTCCTAGTCCCAGCACTGCCTGGTATGATGCTTTTGTTGAATGAATGAAATGACACCAAATTAAAAACATCCATTCAAATATCAACTTCTCCACAGAACTTCACAAGTAACCTCACCATCTCCATTCAGTTCAGTAAATATGCAGGGAATAACATCCCTCCCTCCATCCGTCTATCCATCCTTCCTTTCATCCATCTACCTACCTACCTATCCACCTACCGACAGGGTGAAAATATATGTATGGATAAATAGCACACACATATAATATCTATCCCCAGTACTATTCTGAAATCCTCCATATTATATCAAACTATTTTTCGTCCATCTCCTTGACCAACTTCACCATCAGACTACCGGTTCTCTGGTGGGATCATTCCTGTTCTTTTTTAAAAATTGCACTGCTTTACAACATTTTCAAGTCAAAAACTCCTCTTTTAATGTAAAAATGAAAAGTCCCTCTTCTCCCTTTCTCACAACAGGAGCTGTATTCTCAGTGTCTTTTAAGAAAATAGATGGAAGCTCTGAAGCTCCACTGGGTTCCCGGTTCGTGGTTTGGGAACCACTGCTTGATCATATCGCAGAGGAATGTAAAATTCTCTGCCCTCCGACTGGCATCCACGTGAGAAGACTTGGCATCCTCTTCCTTGATGTGATATTGGGAAACTCCACCTCCACTCCATTGCCTTCCCTTTAACTGGAGGGAAAAAAAAAAGTCCTTAGCTTGCATTCACTCTCCGTGGTGTGTTTGCTGGGCCATCCGCGTTGGATAGAGTTGTAGTGGGCAGGCCCAGGGATGATGTCATCATGAAGAAAATAGTGAAGGCCCCCCCGGGAGGGAAGAAATGGGGTGAGAAAGGGAGCTTGGAGGTGCCAGAGTTAGAGTTGGCCAAGTTCACTGGTTTGACCAGGGCGAGGGCCGCCCCTCCCTCTCCGAACGCTTTATAACTGTTTTTGGCTGACTGACATGGAAGTTTGCATAAAATAGGCTTATTAATGAGAACTGCCCTTGATCTTTTTCCAGGCCCACAATGGAAATTTTCAGTAAGAGAAAGTCTGTTTAATAAATGCATTTGGTAAACATTAAATCGACTTCACCCCAAGTATTTTTTACTTTTATGTAGCTTTGCACAATTAGTTCCATCTGGGAGGATTCACGTTTTCTGGGAGTGGGAGTAGATTTCTTCCCTTTCATTCCCCAGGGAAGTCTGTGAAATCCCCAATCTCTCTGGTTCCTTTAACCAGAAAGACTAAACTTCATGAAGTGATGGGGAGATGGGTGCTGCCTGTGATGAATCAGTAGCGGTTTCTGCGTGAATATTCAATTCTTAATACTGACAACTGGCTTTTTGGCCGGAGACTGCCTACCAGAAAGGACAGGACCTGCAGTGGATTAATAATCTAAGATCAGTGTTCCATCCCTTGAATAACATTTCATTCTCCAGGTGTGGCTTTAGGAAACAATGGCCTTTGTCTGGGGGCGGGTTGTGTCTCTTTTTTTTTTTTTGCGGTTTTTGCGGTACGCGGGCCTCTCACTGTTGTGGCCTCTCCTGTTGCGGAGCACAGGCTCTGGACATGCAGGCTCAGCGGCCATGGCTCATGGGCCCAGCCGCTCCGTGGCATGTGGGATCTTCCCAGACCGGGACACGAACCCGTGTCCCCTCCATCGGCAGGCGGACTCTCAACCACTGCGCCACCAGGGAAGCCCCGTGTCTCTTTTTAAAATGACAAGAGGCACATTGGATGTGAGAAGGACCACAGAAGTCATCCAGGAGGCATGACCTCGTCCAAGGAGAAATCCCAAGTCAAAAACCTCCCAAGGACGCCTCACAGATGGAGCCTCAAACACAAGGCATCATCTATATCCCATGCTGCTTATTTGCACTGTGTGTTGGTAGAGAGAGTCTTAGCAATTCCAAGCAATTCTCTTAGACTTAATTTGTTTTCCCAGTGACAGGAAAATATTCACGTCCATGTCCAGACTCACAAAAGGAATCCAGGACCTTAGTGAAAACTGAAGAAAACGCTCCAGGATAACAGCCCCACCTCCAGCTGTGAAGAAGTCAAACATCTCTCAGTACATGAAAGGCGACTGTTCCGTGTTTTGGAGACAAGAGTTTTGTTTCTCTTCATTCCTGATTGTCTCTTTGGTCCCATTTAGAGGACCCTTCAAATCATGGGGGATCCAGGTGAATACAGGAGCAGGTGGAGGCCGTGACGCATCTCTGGCTGTGGCCCAGGCCTCTGTACCGCTTTCAGCCTGAGGAGACTAAGGGAATAACACTTCCAGCTCCTGGGGTCCATTAAAGTCTCAGGAGTTGCTTCCGAAGCCTCATGACTGTGTGTCCCACCACCTTATCCTCAGGTGACAGCCATCCCTAAGCTGAGCAGCAGCCTACAAGGCAGCCTGGCTTTAGAACTCAGACACATGGGGTGACTGGACAACTTGACCCTTGCTTAGGGACTGCGATGGAGACCCACTGAGAGGGACCTGGGAGTTTTACAAGACGAAGAAACACACAGAGAACCGCAGGGTCCATGAATCCATGAGTCCTGGTTACTGGTTAAACATTTTTTAACCTTGCTGTGTGTTTTGATGATCTACCGTTGCGTACGAATCTATCTCAAAACTTAGTGGTTTAAAGCAGCGTGACTTCTCAGGATTCTATGGGTCAGGAACTCAGAGGTCCTGCCCCACCTGAGGCCAGCTGGGCTTGTCATCCCTGTGTCTGGACCGGGAGTGAACTGGGAGGGCCAATAGGGCTTTGTTCTCAAGTCTGCCCCTTGATGCCCCTCTCTCTCCCATGTCGTCTGGTCAGGCTTCTCACTGCTTGCCAGCTTGAGGGGCGTCAGACCTCTCGAAAGGTGATTGGTTTCTAAGAAGGAGGACAGAGAAGGCTTAAGAGCTTAGAAGAGACATAGCTTCACTCCTTCCACATCTCGTTGTTCAAAGCAAGGTACAGGGCCAGTCGAAATTCAAGGGGAGAGGAAAAAGGTCCTACCTCTGGATGTTAAAGGAGCAATGGTGGCCATCCTGGAGGACTGTCTATCTGCTCTGAACTGAATGTTCGTGTCCCCCCAAAATTCACATGTTGAAGCCCTAATCCTCTATGCAATGGTGTTTGAAAGTGGGGTCTTGGGGAGGTAGTTAGGGTGAAATGAATTCATGAGAGTGGGGACCTTGTGATGGAATTAGTACCCTCACAAAAAGAAGAGACCCAGGGTCCTTCTCTCTGCTGTGTGAGGTCACAGCAAGAAGATGGCCATCTGCAAACCAGGAAGTGATTTCACCAGACACTGAATCTGCTGGTATCTTGACCTTGGACTTCCAGCCTCCAGAACTGTGAGAAATAAATGTTTGTTGTTTAAACTGTCCCATCTGTGGTATTTAGTTTTAACAGGCAGGGCCAACTAACACCACCACACTCTATGTTTGCAGTAATACACCTCACCACCCCAGGTATCCTGAGCACAGCCCTCTCTCTTGCAAACTGACAGAGTCCATGTAACCTGTCAGCTTTCTTAGCTGGTAATTCTTCCTTGTGACCCAACCCTGTTTATTGGAGCCCTGATACAGGCAAGGATTTGGTGGGTGGGGCAGGGTCTACAAACATTACTGGCCAGAGGCAGATCATACCCTAGTTGGGGATGTGTGAACAAAGATTTAAAAAAAAACATGAGCTAACTTTTGAAACAAGGAAGCCTAAAAGCATGGAAGGAGTGAACAAAAGATGAGGCTACTTGAGAAGAAATTAAATAGGACACCCGTGAGAGGTTCCAGCAGAAAGTGAGGAGGACATGTCAGTATGTTTCTCTTCTATGTATTAGGAAAAGCATTTCTTTTCTTTCTTTATTTTTTAAAAATTTATTATTATTATTTTTTTTTGCAGTACACGGACCTCTCACTGTTGTGGCCTCTCCCGTTGCGGAGCACAGGCTCCGGATGTGCAGGCTCAGCGGCCATGGCTCACGGGCCCAGCTGCTCCACGGCATGTGGGATCTTCCCGGACCGGGGCACAAACCCGTGTCCCCTGCATCGGCAGGCGGACTCTCAACCACTGCGCCACCAGGGAAGCCCGAGGATCACTTTTTAAGAGACCAAATTTCTTCATAGACTAGAGAACTAGGACTCATATCCTTTGAGGCTGAAAGTACAAGTCTCTTAGATTCAACCTGGCACTTACTCATCCTTGCATGTGACAAATGGCATGGAGTGTCTTCTGGGGCCGGGCCCTGCTCTTGACAGTGGGAACACAGAGTGGATAACACAAGACAGAGCAGGTAGTCCATTCTCAGAGAGACTGCCTTCGAAGTTCAGGAGGAGGGCACTTTCTTCTGTTATGGTCGTGGCTCAATCAATGAAAACCACATTCGTTTCCTCTCCAACCCCAGACACACAAACCCACAACACTCAAAGGGCTCTGTATCACCCCCCACCCCGGGGAGAGGAAAATGCCCTGTAACTCATTCCCCTGGTTCTTCTCCTCTCCCGCCTGGGCTCGCTTGTCACCAGCTACTTCCATCTGAACTGCGTGGAGCCTCTTTCAGCAGGCAAGTTCTTCTGGCTTCCCTCGAGGGGCAGAGCTTTGGGTGTATTTTATTTTTGTTTGGAAGACCAGCTGCCGTCTGGTGGCCATATGTAGCCACCTTGGCTTCCCAGGAGCCACAGTAATGACAAGGCAGGGTTCATCGTACCATTTGCGTTTTCCATAGCTGGGCTCATTTGAATTTGAGATCTATTTTATTCTTCATGTGAAGAAGATGGGACCCTCAAGTCAGATTAATCAACCATTATATTTTTCTACCCTTCACACACACAAGGAGCATCTTCTCTGCTCTGCCTTTCCACACCTCCCTTTATCCCGAGGCCCTAATTCAGGTCTAGGACCTGGCTCCTTCTACACCGTCTATCAATCACTTTTGCTCTTTATGCAAACACAGACAGTTTTGTCATTATTCCAAAAATAGGTGCTTTCAAGGAGGCTGGTAACCAGTTTATCTTGCTCTTTTCTACAGCTGTTTTCACTTGTAGCAGCGATAACAAGACGTACCCACTATTTTTCAAGACAGTAATATGGTTCTCTCACCAGTATAAACAGCTCACCTTTTGGCCTTGTGCTTTACTCACCAGGGAGCATGATTATTTTTTTTTATTGCCTTGTAAAATAGCTGGCTTGTCACATTACAGCTTAATCGAGAACACAAAATAATCAATAATTTAAAATAGGACTACTGCCTATACAGGGATGTGAATCCTGGATTAGGTCCCTCTGGTGTCACTCAGGGGCTCGAGAATACTAGTTCTTTAAATAATAGTTGGTGCCACAGATGACTTTGAAACTTTTTCTGGAGTTGCTTCTGCCTCTAATTCTTTAGTAAAGGTGGCTCAAATGGTTTTGTGTTTCTGTCAGCAGACTGAAAATTTCTTGTCATCACCAGGACTGGCATAGAGCAAAGAACAGATAAATGTCAAGAATCAAGAAAGCCCAGTGATTTCTTACAAACTTATACCTTTTGGTCTGAGGACCAATGTCTGTCCCTGAAAGGATGAGGTTGGTCATTTAAAGGGCTGATCTCTGGAGAAAGGAAGAAAGGGTCTGGGGTGGATGGACACCCCTTTCATTGTCTCCCTGTGTCAACTTGGCTAGATTGTGGTGCCCAGTTGTTTGGTCAACAATGACTGGGTACTGTATGTGTGTATATATATATATATTTGTAGATAGATAGATAGCTAGATAGGTAGATAGATGTTGCTGTGAGGGTATTTTTCAGGTGTGATTCACATTTACAATGCATTACAGATGAACTCATTTACAAAATAGAAACCGATTCATAGACGTAGAAAGCAAACTTATGGTTACCAAAGGAGATGGTGGGGGCCTGTGGGAAAGATAAATTAGGAGTTTGGAATTACCACATACACACTGTTATATATAAAAGAGATAACCAACAAGGACCTATTGTCTAGTGCAGGGAACTATACTCAATAACTTGTAATAACTTATAATGGAAAAGATTCTGAAAAAAAATGTATATATATGTGAATCACTTTGCTGTACACTTGAACACAACATTGCAAATTAACTATACTTCAATTAAAAACAATATTTTTTTAAATTTTACCATCTGTTGACTTTCGGTAAAGCAAGTTACCCCCTTACTCTGACCCTTACCTAATCAATTGAAGGTCTCAAGAGTCAACAATGAAGTTTCCCAGAGAAGAAGGAATTTTGCCTCAAGACTGTGGAATAGGAATCCCGCCTGCAATTCGATCCTGCCCTACAGATTGTAGTCTTACCAGCCCCCATATCACATGAGCCAGTTCTTCAAAATAGCTCTCTCTATATAGCTCTATGTCCTAATAGTTCCATTTTTCAGGAGAACCCTGACTAACACACTATGCTCTTGTTCTATTTTTAACTGTACCCATGTATTATTTTCTTTCTAAAAGTTTTTTGTTGAAGTATAGTTAATTTACAATGTTGTGGTAGTTTCAAGTGTACAGCAAAATGATTCAATTATATATGTATATGTACAGGTTATTCCATTATAGGTCGTTACAAGATATTGAGTAGAGTTCCCTGTGCTATACAGTAGGTCCTTGTTGTTTACCTATTTTATATATAGTAGTGTGTGTATGTTAATCCCAAACTCCTAATTTATCCATGTCTTATTTTACTAAAAGAAGGTACTGGATTTCAGGGTGTAGACAGATGTGAAACAAACTCTTGGAAGCGCCTTTGTTCCATCCCTGAGCGTGGAGACCGCCCGCGGCAGACACACTTCAGGCATCCCTGGGGCAGTGTGGAGAGGTGTGTCACCTCGGGCACGTGCTAACCAGAATCCAATTCCTAATGCTGTGCTTGGCTCTCAAATAGTGTCAGTTGTCAAAAAGTAAAATGCAGTTTAGTGATCATCGGGGGCCTATTGCGTATTGTCAGGAAATCCTGGAGTTGCTGTCATGGAGTATGTGATATTGTTTCTACCAGCACCTGATGTTTTGAGGTGTAGGTATGGTTCAGGGTACATCAAGAGACTATTTACATCTAACAGAGGGAGGGGAAATAGAGCCATTTAACTAACTGTGGGACCCTCACTTCTCTGGACCTCCTTCCTGCCTGAAAACGAGAAAGTTGCAAGTAAAGGATCGTTTAAATTCCTTCTCAAATTCTACAGAGCAAAAAGCCCCTGTGGACACCACACTGCCTGGTCCCGCTGGTGCCCAGGACCTTTGCAGCCCTGAGCGACTCCTTTCCCTCTGCGTTCGTACCCACGTGACTGGGTAAGCTGAGGATGGAAGGGTGGTCCAGTCTTAGCCAGCGCTTCCACTCAGGGTCAGGAGCAGAGATGAGGACATTGGGCTGGAAATGGTGAGTCAGCCAGAGACGAAGTGGGAAACCAGAAACAGCCCTGAGGTCAGAGGGCTGAGGAAAACACCAAGAAGCTGGACATGAAGCAGAGATTAGGGGAGAGCTGCATGCGAGAGGAACGTGGATTTTGCACATCAGATGTCAACATTATGCACAATTGATGGTCTGGACCTTTCTCTGATGCAAATGGCTGACATGCCGTTACTTGGAATTCTGGGTCAAGGCAGTGATTTCCACTGAGTGGCTGTTTTGTGCCGGACACTTGGCATGCATTATGTTATTTAATCTTTACAACTAACCTATGAGGTTGGTGTTCTTTTCCTGAGTTTTACAAGTGATGATCCTGAGGCTCAGGTTGTTAAAAAGCTCTTCCAGGATCACAATATTAAACTGGGAAGTGGTGGAGCTAAGATTCTGACTGTGATCTTTCTGACTCCAAAATCCAGAGCCAGTCACTTACATACCTGAGCTTTGAATGATTGATGAATGAATGAATGAACGCATATTTTGACTGGCTGCTTTGATAAATTACAACTAAACGACCCCGTCCCTTGCATAACACATTTAGAAATAATTTTCACGGTTGCACTCACAGGCATGGGGAGCGGCCTTTAACCAATGTGGGACTTTGGTGTTGCAGACGCTCTAAGGACAGGAAGAACACAGAACCACTTCTGTCTTTTTTAGTCTGACAATTTAGCCAAACAAGCCTTGGGGAGCCGGTAAAGGGTTTGGAGGTGGTGGTTTTAGAGACGGCACAGAGCCACCCATGTGAAAATGATGACTGCTCCAAATTCCTTGCCTTTTTCCACCCTGGGAATTGGTGGCGAGGTCTCCCCGTGTAGCGCTGAGCTGACATGCAGGGCAGATGAGCTACATCCTCCGCTTCATCTCCTCATTAGTCACGCTTGCCTGCTTTCATGAGTAGTTTCTGAAGAAAGAATTTGTGACCACAGGGCCTGACTCAGGAGCAAGAGGTGTAGACAGACAGTGGCCCAGGTGCTGTTACCACAGGGGCCTCTCATCTGGGCCCACGGGAACAAAGAAAGCACCCCTTCCTTACATATACACACACACTCACGCACTCAGAAACATACAGACACACACACTCACATGTACACACACAGACACATGTAAATTCAAAATCACACACATTCACACACATACAGATGCACGTACACATATTCACAGACATATACACACTCACACACAGACACACACACTCACACAGTCAGAAACATACAGACACTCATATACACACACATTCACACGCATACACACACATACACAAACACACATTCAGAAACATATGGACCCATACATACACAGGTACACATACTCACACACTCGGAAACATGTGAACACACACATACACACACTCAGAAACATACAGACATATACACATTCACACAGGCACACACCCTCGCACACATAGACACAATCCTCTTCTACAGAGAAAGCCTCTCTCTGAGAAATAGAGGTGGGCCTTTGTCTTGAGAGAGTCATTGCTAAGTTACACATCTTCCCCCAAACAAGAGAGAACTATGGGGAATGAGCTGGCCCCCTTTCCAGCCCAGCCCTGATGCTCACACGATTGTCTTATGGGTCATGTTCCTGAATCACCCAGGGAGAAGGGCTCTGAGGACTAAGGTGCTTCACTGCTGTGAGTCAAGCAGAGTCCAGCTGGGAGCCTGGGGACCCCGCGGGCAGTGTAGGCGGCATCGGGCCGGATCTAGTCCCGGCTCAGGAGCTGAGCAAGGGCAACCAGGGTGTGGACAAATCCTCTAGTTTTCTGAGTAGGAAATGTGCTCATTCCACACTTTGGATATTTTTTAGGCGGGTTACAAAATGGAGCAAACTAATTTAAAAGTTTGAACTTACTACTGATTAGAAATGTAAACTGATTAGTGATCCCAGTTTTGAAGAATTTCAATAAAAATAATTTGGGCTTTCTTTTAACGTTATAGAACACATTTTTCAGAGTGAAATATGGATTGGACATAATGCAGGAAGGGTGACCACATTCCTCCTCTCTCCTGTCTGTTTGGTTTGTGTGCAGGGTGACGGGTGGAGGATGCCTGGGCAAGGTGGTCAGATGTATCTCCCCTGCTGGGATCCAGGCTGGAGTGGAGGATGGTTAGCAGCAACCCTGGCCTCCACTCAGGAGATGCTGCGAGCACCCTCTCTCCCACTGTGAAAACCAAAAGTGTTGTCTCCAGATGTGTCCCCTGGGGCAAAATTTGAAGACCCCTGCTCTAGACCTGTTCCTTCATCTCCAGGCCAAGTGCATGGACATTTCTTCTTGAAGAATTTACCCAAACAGCTGTAATCATCCAAACCACTATGGGTTACATAGGAGAGATGACCTACTTTCCAACAAAAGCCATGGTAACTGCACGGTCCCTTGGGGAGTCAGAAACATACAGACACTCAGAAGTCCCCCAGGGCTTCTGGAGTAGTCTCTCTTCCCTCACAGCAGAAAGGCCATCATGGATCTGCCAGGAAGGACTCTCGGAGGTGAGGGCCCTGTGAGCCGATTTAGGACCTTGATACATCCCAGAGATGATGCTGATAGGGAGACCAACGGTCCATGTTTGCCAGGACGTTCCTGGGGAATGAGCCCTGTGTTCTGGAAGCCCCTTAGCTTAGGGCAATCTGGATGGTTGGTACCATGTAGCTTCTCTGTTAGGCTGTCAATCAAAATGGTTTTGGCTGCTAGATGATCATTTTAATGTTGAGACACTGATGCTCCCCCAGTTGGCAGCAAGACAGGAGGAGCCCACAGAGCCAGCTTCTCCCCGGACTTTAGGCAGCAGTGGATACCCCAGGCTTGTTGCTGCAATTGTTGCTCTCCTTTGGGAAATCAGGGAGTTGCTAAGAGGTGAGGTGAGATGAGGTGAGCTTCCAAATAAGAGGGCGCAGGGTGGGAGTGGGACCGGGGTGGGGCCTGTTCTTGAGCTC
This sequence comes from Mesoplodon densirostris, assembly GCF_025265405.1. Classification (NCBI taxonomy): domain Eukaryota; kingdom Metazoa; phylum Chordata; class Mammalia; order Artiodactyla; family Ziphiidae; genus Mesoplodon; species Mesoplodon densirostris. Next base: position 72,544,558 of record NC_082677.1, on the reverse strand, counting down.
TTGCTGAAACCAGCATCTGTTCATGCCAAGACCCAGGTGGTTTCTGTGGGCACCCAGGTCTGAGTGCTGGAGCCAAATGCAAGTGTGCCAGCGTGCTCTGGAAGGTGCTCTGCCAGCTGCCATAGGTGAGGATGCACAGGTGAGGATGGCACAGGTGAGGGTACCACAGGTGAGGATGCACAGGTGAGGGTGCCACAGGTAAGGATGGACAGGCGAGGATGCACAGGTGAGGATGACACGGGTAAGGATGCAAAGGTGAGGCTGCACAGGTGAGGGTGCCACAGGTAACGATGGACAGGTGAGGGTGCCACAGGTGAGGATGCACAGGTGAGGATGACACAGGTAAGGATGCAAAGGTGAGGATGCACAGGTGAGGATGCCACAGGTAATGATGGACAGGTGAGGGTGCCACAGGTGAGGATGACGGAAGTAAGGATGCACAGGTGAGGATGACACAGGTAAGGATGCACAGGTGAGGATGCACAGATGAGGATGACACAGGTGAGGATGACACACGTAAGGATGCACAGGTGAGGACGTCAGTCTTTGTGGCTGTGAGTCTTGTTGAAGCTGTGGTCATGGAGGCTGGTGAACTGCTGCAGACACTTCCGATCTGAGGACCTCCTGTCCTCCTGCCTGCTGTTAGTGACGAGGCCATGCAACCAGTCCCACTGTGAGCATATTTGCTGCTTGTATCTCCCTTCCCTGTTTGTGGTTTTTGTTTGTCTTAAATGTAATCTTTTCTAGATTCCTTAAGTTTTAAAGGAAAAAAGTATTCTCTCTTTGAGGGAGAAATGATTGACTTTTCTCCCTTAAATTATGTAGATGGAGATATGTCTGCCCTTGGTTAGTCTCATGTCTACCAAGATGTCATTACTTACAGTAGAGCCTTGGGTTTTCAAGAATAGTAACATGGTAATTTGTCTTTCAAATACTGTTTTACTTATAGCAGCAATAACAGGAAATGTGTACTATTTTTCAGTGTTATAAACTGATTCATCCTCTGATATAAACAGCTTTATCTCATCTCATTGTTTATATCACATTCCTATTCCTCTGGAAAGAACAACATTTTCCCCCTGAAAAGTAATATATTCTTGTCTAAGAATGGCTTAAATAAGTAACAGATGGTCTTTTTGTGTGCGTGTGTGTGTGTGTGTGCGCCCTACTCCCACTCACTCTCAGCATTTGATCAGATATTAAAATGAGTATTTTTTGAAGCATTTCATGTTCCTGAACTTACAGGTTTGTTTTCAACTTGGCTGCTTTTATTTATATGATGGTGACGCTACTGGGATAGTTTTTAGAATATAGGTAATTGAATAAATTTATTTGCACTTGTCAAATAGAATATGCTTGAACAAATCTCTTTTCTGGTTCATAGTTACCCAGGATCGTCATGGGAAAGACAGGCTAGAACATTCAGCATGCCACATGATCTTGGCCATAAAACAGAGACTGCTGTGTACCAAGCCCTCACCATGTGACTTATTTATAACTTAGTTCTAATGTTAAGATTTGTTCTGGGACCAGGACTGAATTTTTCTTGTCAACACAAGGTTTCATTCCTTGGCTTGGTTCAAGGGAAAGACTACAGATTAGAAGCCAGGAGATTTCTGCTGTTGTCTTGCTAGTCTGTGAGTTAAGGAAAGTCCTGGGACCACCTCTTGTCTGTTTTCCTATTTACAGAATGCTGATACCTTACCTACCGCAAGGGTTGCTCTGAATGTAACATGAGGTAATAGTTATAAAGATGCTTTAAAAAGTCAAAAGCACTTGAAGCCTAAGGTATCAATTTTTAGATATTAAAATCAAGCAATTAACTCTAGACGTTGCTTAATTATAGACTCGTCTATAAGACTGTGGTTGATAGGTTAGCCCCTGTTGTCAAATGACCTTCTTTCAAAAGATATAATTTCTTTGCAATGAGAGCTCCCACGAAAGAAACACAAATATGTGTGGGATCACTACTGCAAACTTCTGTCAACCGTCGCCCTGGAGCAGGGATTGGGGCTGATTCATTTCTGCACTGGGACCGCACAGTCCTTGAGCCTAGCGGGTACTTGAATGTGCATTGAGCAAAAATGTGAATATTGTCATGGAAAAGCTACCTTAAGTTCCTTTACAAAAATCTTTGAATTACGAAGGTGATACACTTTTGTGCTCTCCATTTATCCATTTTTTTCTTTTCTTTTTTTTTATTAGTTTCTGCTTTATAACAAAGTGAATCAGTCATACATCTACATCTGTTCCCACATCCCTTCCCTCATGCATCTCCCTCCCTCCCACCCTCCCCATCCCACCCCTCCAGGCGGTCACAAAGCACCGAGCTGATCTCCCTGTGCTATGCGGCTGCTTCCCAGTATCTATCTACCTTATGTTTGGTACTGTATATATGTCCATGCCTCTCTTTCGCTTTGTCACAGCTTACCCTTCCCCCTCCCCATATCCTCAAGTCCATTCTCAAGTAGGTCTGTGTCTTTATTCCCGTTTTACCCCTAGGTTCTTCATGACCTTTTTTTTTTTAAATTCCGTATATATGTGTTAGCATACGGTATTTGTCTTTCTCTTTCTGACTTACTTCACTCTGTATGACAGACTCTAGGTCTATCCACCTCATTACAAATAGCTCAGTTTCGTCTCTTTTTATGGCTGAGTAATATTCCATTGTATATATGTGCCACATCTTCTTTATCCATTCATCCGATGATGGACACTTAGGTTGTTTCCAGCTCCGGGCTATTGTGAATAGAGCTGCAATGAACATTTTGGTACATGTCTCTTTTTGAATTATGGTTTTCTCAGGGTATATACCCAGTAGTGGGATTGCTGGGTCATATGGTAGTTCTATTTTTAGTTTTTTAAGGAACCTCCATACTGTTCTCCATAGTGGCTGTACCAATTCACATTCCCACCAGCACTGCAAGAGTGTTCCCTTTTCTCCACACCCTCTCCAGCATTTATTGTTTCTAGATTTCTTGATGATGGCCATTCTGGCTGGTGTGAGATGATATCTCATTGTAGTTTTGATTTGCATTTCTCTAATGATTAATGATGTTGAGCATTCTTTCATGTGTTTGTTGGCAGTCTGTATATCTTCTTTGAAGAAATGCCTATTTAAGTCTTCTGCCCATTTTTGGATTGGGTTGTTTGTTTTTTTGCTATTGAGCTGCATGAGCTGTTTATAAATTTTGGAGATTAATCCTTTGTCAGTTGCTTCATTTGCAAATATTTTCTCCCATTCTGAGGGTTGTCTTTTGGTCTTGTTTATGGTTTCCTTTGCTGTGCAAAAGCTTTGAAGTTTCATTAGGTCCCATGTGTTTATCTTTGTTTTTATTTCCATTTCTCTAGGAGGTGGGTCCAAAAGGATCTTGCTGTGATTTATGTCATAGAGTGTTCTACCTATGTTTTCCTCTAAGAGTTTGATAGTTTCTGGCCTTACATTTAAGTCTTTAATCCATTTTGAGCTTATTTTTGTGTATGATGTTAGGGAATGATCTAATCTCAAACTTTTACATGTCCCTGTCCAGTTTTCCCAGCACCACTTATTGAAGAGGCTGTCCTTTCTCCACTGTACATTCCTGCCTCCTTTATCAAAGATAAGGTGACCATATGCGCGTGGGTTTATCTCTGGGCTTTCTATCCTGATCCACTGATCTATCTTTCTGTTTTTATGCCAGTACCACACTGTCTTAATTACTGTAGCTTTGTAGTATAGTCTGAAGTCAGGGAGCCTGATTCCTCCAGCTCCGTTTTTCGTTCTCAAGATTGTTTTGGCTATTCGGGGCCTTCTGTTTTTCCAAACAAATTTTGAAATTTTTTGTTCTAGTTCTGTGAAAAATGCCAGTGGTAGTTTGATAGGGATTGCATTGAATCTGTAGATTGCTTTGGGTAGTAGAGTCATTTTCACAATATTGATTCTTCCAATCCAGGAGCATGGTATATCTCTCCATCTATTTGTATCATCTTTAATTTCTTTCATCAGTGTCTTATAATTTTCTGCATACAGGTCTTTTGTCTCCTTAGGTAGGTTTATTCCTAGATATTTTATTCTTTTTGTTGCGATGGTAAATGGGAGTGTTTTCTTGATTTCATTTTCAGATTTTTCATCATTAGTGTACAGGAATGCCAGAGATTTCTGTACATTAATTTTGTATCCTGCTACTTTACCAAATTCATTGATTAGCTCTAGTAGTTTTTCGGTAGCATCTTTAGGATTCTCTATGTATAGTATCATGTCATCTGCAAACAGTGACAGCTTTACTTCTTCTTTTCCAATTTGGATTCCTTTTATTTTCTTTTCTTCTCTGATTGCTGTGGCTAAAACTTCCAAAACTATGTTGAATAAGAGTGGTGAGAGTGGGCAGCCTTGTCTTGTTCCTGATCTTAGTGGAAATGGTTTCAGTTTTTCACCATTGAGGACAATGTTGGCTGTGGGTTTGTCATATATGGCCTTTATTATGTTGAGGAAATTTCCCTCTATGCCTACTTTCTGCAGGGTTTTTATCATAAATGGGTGTTGAATTTTGTCGAAAGCTTTCTCTGCATCTATTGAGATGATCATATGGTTTTTCTCCTTCAACTTGTTAATATGGTGTATCACATTGATTGATTTGCGTATATTGAAGAATCCTTGCATTCCTGGAATAAAGCCCACTTGATCACGGTGTATGATCCTTTTCATGTGCTGTTGGATTCTGTTTGCTAGTATTTTGTTGAGGATTTTTGCATCTATGTTCATCAGTGATATTGGCCTGTAGTTTTCTTTCTTTGTGACATCCTTGCCTGGTTTTGGTATCAAGGTGATGGTGGCCTCGTAGAATGAATTTGGGAGTGTTCCTTCCTCTGATATTGTTTGGAAGAGTTTGAGAAGGATGGGTGTTAGCTCTTCTCTAAATGTTTGATAGAATTTGCCTGTGAAGCCATCTGGTCCTGGGCTTTTGTTTGATGGAAGATTTTTAATCACAGTTTCAATTTCAGTGCTTGTGATTGGTCTATTCATATTTTCTATTTCTTCCAGAGTCAGTCTTGGCAGGTTGTGCATTTCTAAGAATTTGTCCATTTCTTCCAGGTTGTCCATTTTATTGGCATAGAGTTGCTTGTAGTAATCTCTCATGATCTTTTGTATTTCTGCAGTGTCAGTTGTTACTTCTCCTTTTTCATTTCTAATTCTATTGATTTGAGTCTTCTCCCTTCTTTTCTTGATGAGTCTGGCTAATGGTTTGTCAATTTTGTTTATCTTCTCAAAGAACCAGCTTTTAGTTTGGTTGATCTTTGCTATCGTTTCCTTCATTTCTTTTTCATTTATTTCTGATCTGATTTTTATGATTTCTTTCCTTCTGCTAGCTTTGGGGTTTTTTTGTTCTTCTTTCTCTAACTGCTTTAGGTGCAGGGTCAGGTTGTTTACTTGAAATGTTTCCTGTTTCTTAAGGTGGGATTGTATTGCTATAAACTTCCCCCTTAGAACTGCTTTTGCTGCATCCCATAGGTTTTGGGTCGTCGTGTCTCCATTGTCATTTGTTTCTAGGTATTTTTTAATTTCCTCTTTGATTTCTTCAGTGATCACTTCGTTATTGAGTAGTGTATTGTTTAGCCTCCATGTGTTGGTATTTTTTACAGATCTTTTCCTGTAATTGATGTCTAGTCTCATAGCATTGTGGTCGGAAAAGATACTTGATACAATTTCAATTTTCTTAAATTTACCAAGGCTTGATTTGTGACCCAAGATATGATCTATCCTGGAGAATGTTCCATGAGCACTTGAGAAAAATGTGTATTCTGCTGTTTTTGGATGGAATGTCCTATAAATATCAACTAAGTCCATCTTGTTTAATGTATCATTTAAAGCTTGTGTTTCCTTATTTATTTTCATTTTGGATGATCTGTCCATTGGTGAAAGTGGGGTGTTAAAGTCCCCTACTATGATTGTGTTACTGTCGATTTCCCCTTTTATGGCTGTTAGTATTTGCCTTATGTATTGAGGTGCTCCTATGTTGGGTGCATAAATATTTACAATTGTTATATCTTCTTGGATTGATCCCTTTATCATTATGTAGTGTCCTTCTTTGTCTCTTCTAATAGTCTTTATCTTAAAGTCTATTTTGTCTGATATAAGAATTGCTACTCCAGCTTTCTTTTGATTTCCATTTGCATGGAATATCTTTTTCCATCCCCTGACTTTCAATCTGTATGTGTCTCTAGGTCTAAGTGGGTCTCTTGTAGACAGCATATATATGGGTCTTGTTTTTGTATCCATTCAGCCACTCTGTGTCTTTTGGTGGGAGCATTTAGTCCATTTACATTTAAGGTAATTATTAATATGTATGTTCCTATTCCCATTTCCTTGATTGCTTTGGGTTCGTTATTGTAGGTATATTCCTTCTGTTGTGTTTCTTGCCTAGAGAAGTTCCTTTAGCATTTGTTGTAAAGCTGGTTTGGTGGTGCTGAACTCTCTCAGCTTTTGCTTGTCTGTAAACATTTTAATTTCTCCATCAAATCTGAATGAGATCCTTGCTGGGTAGAGTAATCTTGTTTGCAGGTTTCTCTCCTTCATCACTTTAATTATGTCCTGCCACTCCCTTCTGGCTTGTAGAGTTTCTGCTGAGAGATCAGCTTTTAACCTGATGGGGATTCCCTTGTGTGTTATTTGTTGTTTTTGCCTTGCTGCTTTTAATATGATTTCTTTGTGTTTAATTTTTGACAGTTTGATTAATATGTGTCTTGGTGTATTTCTCCTTGGATTTATTCTGTATGGGACTCTCTGTGCCTCCTGGATTTGATTAACTATTTCCTTTCCCATATTGGGGAAGTTTTCAACTATAATCTCTTCAAATATTTTCTCAGTCCCTTTCTTTTTCTCTTCTTCTTCTGGAACCCCTATAATTCGAATGTTGGTGCATTTAATGTTGTCCCAGAGGTCTCTGAGACTCTCCTCTGTTCTTTTCATTCTTTTTTCTTTATTTTGCTCTGCATCAGTTATTTCCACTATTTTATCTTCCACCTCACTTATCCGTTCTTCTGCCTCAGTTATTCTGCTATTGATCCCATCTAGAGTATTTTTCATTTCATTTATTGTGTTTTTAATCGATGCTTGATTCATCTTTAGTTCTTCTAGGTCCTTGTTAACTGTTTCTTGCATTTTGTCTATTCTATTTCCAAGATTATGGATCTTGGCAATAGAATCTTGGATCAGCTTTACTATCATTATTCTGAATTCTTTTTCAGGTAGACTGCCTATTACCTCTTCATTTGTTAGGTCTGGTAGGTTTTTATCTTGCTCCTTCACCTGCTGTGTGTTTTTCTGTCTTCTCATTTTGCTTATGTTTGGGGTCTCCTTTTTGCAGGCTGCAGATTCGTAGTTCCCATTGTTTTTGGTGTCTGACCCCAGTGGCTAAGGTTGTTTCAGTAGGTTGTGTAGGCTTCCTGGTGGGGGGGACTAATGCCTGTGTTCTGGTGGTTGAGGCTCGATCTTGTCTTTCTGGTGGACAGGTCCACGTCTGGTGGTGTGTTTTGGGGTGCCTGTGGCCTTATTATGTTTTTAGGTAGCCTCTCTGCTAATGGGTGGGGTTGTGTTCCTGCCTTGCTAGTTGCTTGGCATAGGGTGACCAGCACTGTAGCTTGCTGGTCGTTGACTGAAGCTGGGTGCTGGTGTTCGGGTGGAGATCTCTGGGAGATTTTCGCTGCTTGATATTATGTGGAGCTGGGAGGTCTCTTGTGGACCCGTGTCCTGCAGTTGGCTCTCCCACTTCAGAGGCACAGCACTGGCTCCTGGCTGCAGCACCAAGAGCCTTTCATCCACCCGTCTCAGAATAACAGGGAGAAAAAGTAGAAAGAAAGAATTAGTAGAAGAAAGAAAGAGAGAGGGAAAGAAAGGAAGAAGGGAAGAAAGGAAGGAAGGAAGAAAGAAAGAAAGAAAGGAGGGAGGGAGGGAGGAAGGATGGAAAGAAAGAAGGAAAGAAAGGAGGGAGGGAGGAAGGAAAGAAAGAAAGAAAGACAGGAGGGAGGGAGGGAGGAAGGAAAGAAAAAGAAAGTGGAAAGAAGAAGGGTGGGAGGGAGGGAGGGATGAAAGAAAAAGAAAGAAGGAAAGGAGGAGCAGAGGGAGGGAGGGAGGAAGGGAAGGTAGGAAAAAAAGAAAGAGCAGGTAAAGTAAAATAGAATAAAGTATGAAATATAGTAGTGTTATTAAAATTAGAAAGTAATTATTGAAAAAAAAAAAAAACGGACCGATAGAACCCTGGGACATATGGTGGAAGCAAAGCTATACAGAGAGAATCTTACACAGAAGATTACACATACACATTCACAAAAAGAGAGCAGGGGGAAAAATCAAAAATCTTGCTCTCCAAGTCCACCTCCTCAATTTGGGATAATTCGTTGTAAAAAGAGGAAAAGGGCGAGAAGTCTGAAATCTTGCTCTCTAAGTCCACCTCCTTAATTTGGGATAATTCGTTGTAAAAAGAGGAAAAGGGGGGAAAGTCTTAAATCTTGTCCTCAAAGTCCACTTCCTCAATTTGGGATGATTCGCTGTCCATTCATGCACTCCACAGACGCAGGGCACATCAAATGGACCGTGGAGCTTTAATCCGCTGCCTCCGAGGCTGCACAGAGAGATTTCCCTGTCTCTGCTCTCACAGCTTCCGGGTCTCAGCCTTGGACCTGGCCCCGCCTCTGCGCGTAGGTCGCCGGAGGGCGTCCGTTCTTCGCTCAGACAGGACGGGTTTAAAGGAGCCGCTGATTCGGGGGCTCTGGCTCACTCAGGCAGAGGGGAGGGAGGGGCGCGCAGTGTGGGGCGGGCCTGCGGCGGCAGAGGCCGGCGTGACGTTGCAGCAGCCCGTAGCACTCCGTGCGCTTTCCCGGGAAAGCCGTCCCCGGGTCTCGGGACCCCGGCAGTGGCGGGGTGCACAGGCCCCCCGGAAGGCGGGGCGGACAGTGACCCGCGCTCGCACACAGGCCCCGCGGCGGCGGCGGCGGCGGCGGCGGCGGCAGGCCGCGGCGGCGGCGGCGGCCCACGCCTGTCTCCGAGGTCCGCACCTTACCCGCGGCTCGCGCCTGTCTCCGGCGCTTCCCCAAGCAGCCCTCTTAATGCCCTCTCCTCGCGCACCAGGAAACAAAAGGGAAAAAAGTCTCTTGCCTCTTCAGCAGCTCCAGACCCTTTCCCCAGACTCCCTCCGGGCTAGCCGTGGTGCACTAACCCCCTCAGGCTCTCTTCCTGCCGCCAGCCCCAGTCCTCTCCCTGCGCTGCGACTGAAAGCCGATACCCGAGCCTCAGCTCCCAGCCCCGCCCGCCACGGCGGCCGAGCAGACAAGCCTCTCGGGCTGGTGTGTGCCTGAGGGCACCGGTCCTCTGTGCCAGAATCTCTCCGCTTTGCCCTCCGCACCCCTGTTGCTGTGCTCTCCTCCGCTACTTCCAAGCTTTCCCCCTCCGCCACCTGCAGTCTCCGCCCGCGAAGGGGCTTGTAGTGTGTAGAAACCTTTCCTCCTTCATGGCTCCCTCCCACTGGTGCAGGTCCCGTCCCTATCCTATTGTCTCTGTTTATTCTTTTTTTCTTTTGCCCTACCCAGGTATGTGGGGAGTTTCTTGCCTTTTGGGGGGTCTGAGGTCTTCTGTCAGCGTTCAGTAGGTGTTCTGTAGGAGTTGTTCCACGTGTAGATGAATTTCTGATGTATCTGTGGGGAGGAAGGTGATCTCCGCGTCTTACTCTTCCGCCATCTTCCTCCGGGCTCCATTTATCCATTTTTATCATGATCGAAATTCTCTTTTTTCCCTGCTAGATAGAAAGTTGAGGTCATGATCCCTTATGTCAAAATCTTCTCTTTGCTTGTTTTTGTGGTCTGAAAATAACATTTTTTCATTCATTACCAAGTTTATACATGATGAATGTAGAAAAATTGAAAAATAAAGACATATAAAAAAAGAAATAGCCACTCATTATCCCACAGGTGTCATAGAGACTGATCTTCAACATATATTGGTAGCGTATTAAGAAAACAAGTCATGGACTTCCCTGGAGGTCCAGTGGTTAAAACTCTGAGCTTGCAGTGCCAGGGGCACGGGTTCGATCCCCGGTCGTGGAACTAAAATCCTGCATGCTGTGGGTGCATCCAGAAAAAAAAAAAAGAAGAAAAAAAAAAGGAAAAAAAAAGTTACATAACAATATTTATATATAATAGCAATTATGTTACTGAGTCCAAGCTCGTTCTGCTGGCCGTGAGACAGGCCAATAAATCTGGCAATGAGGTTATGGGCCTCAGGGAATAATGACTTTCCTGGGAGTCTGAGAAGACAGCTAACTAATGTCTTAGAGAACCATCTTCCCTAAGTCAGAACTCAGGCTTCTTTTCTACCAGAATGGGGAGGCGTGTGGTTGATTGTTGCAAACTTCTTGGTGTCACAATCCTTTGTTCTTGCGGCTGTCCATGTAGGTCAGGTCACGATGTTCCTGTAAACCTCCAACAAGACAAATGTTGTTCTCTGCTCTGCAACTTTTTATCTCTATATGAATGGAAAAGTGTTATACCCTTAAAGGTCAGAGCCTTGAGAATTGGGCTATCCTGTATATTTCAGGCTCTAGGCAACATTCTTAACTGCAAGCAAAAGCAGTAGAATACAAAGGTTAAGCTAAAAGACATAGATCCAATATGGAGTCCGATTTGTTCTTCCCTTTACCATTACCTAAGGAAAATATATACATTTATATATGTATATGGATGTATATGTATCCATACGTGTGTATCTACGTATGTGAATGGATAATAAAGATAGGATGGGTACATTTAAATGCACAGGTTATGTCTGGAGAGAAAGTGGACAGGAAAAATTCAGAGAGAGAAATCCTTGTGGGCAGGAATGTTTGAGGATTTTATGGAGGGGATTGGATTTGCAATGAGCCTGTTAGGACAGGCACACTTTCAATAAAGAGAGAAGATTGGGAAGCACGTCCTGGTGGGATGCAACTTATGAATAAATGCGTGGTGGGAAGCATTGGCATGGGGTGCTCAGGGTGCGTGCAGTGCCTGCTCTCTCACTACCCTGGAGAGAGGGGAGAGTCGCTTGGGAAGCTAGACTGGGGAGACCTTGGGGGGATGAGAATGCCAACTTGAGGCACTGAAAGCTTTTGAGAAGGCGAGTGAAATGAAAAATTAAGATTTCTTGTAGACCAGTCAGGCAGCGCTTAAGTGGAATGAATTGGAGCGGGGAGAGATGAGAGATAGAGAGATGGCTTAAGAAAGGACTGTGCTAATCCAGGTGTGAAATGATGGGGCATTGGAGGAGGAAAATGACACTGGAAATGGATGGAATGGACAAAGGTAGAAGACATTGGGAAGAAGTGATGGGACTTGGTGCCTGATAAGATACAGACACACGGAAGAAGAGGGAATCTAAGGTAGTAGCTACAAAGTCTGAAGCCCAGGTGACTGTTTGAAATGGTACTATTGACGGAAGTAGGAAAGGCGGAAACTGCACTGTATATTAAAAAAACTTGATTATTATATTTTTTACTGGAAAAGATCTAAATGTTGGGAGTTGGTATGGGCTTAAATTTTCAAGATTCTAGAGCTCTGGTTTTTGGAAGTGTGATATAAAAATGCTGTAATGTGGTGTGTTGCTGCAAATTAGGTTTATTGATTTGGTATTGTCAAGAAATGTAACACCTCCAAAATAGGCAGAGGAGTGAAAAAGATACCACTGGCAGATGTGGGTTGAACTGTGTGATTTTCTAGCACTGAAACACTCAAAAAGCCAGCAGTGTTGATGCTGGTACAAATGATATTGAAAGCACCCTTTTCTTTTTCCAAGTCTGTTGGATAGGAAATCGATGTCCACCTGGGATCCCCACTCCTACCTTGTGTATTTATAATGCATGTGGCGGTTCTTAATGGGAGAGAGCGGATGACCTCTTTTGTCAATAGGGTTTCAATACAATAAGATCTTGGTTTATTTTTGGCTCAGGAAGAGGAGGGTAATAACTAGAGGCTGTGATTTGAGGGCTCAGGACAAAAGGACAGAGTGAATCAGGGATGACCAAGAGGAAAAATCCGGCAATGTATTTATGGGCTTCCTGGAGTGCTCATGACTTTTATTGCTCACGGCCCAATACAGTCTTCAGACGAACACAGCTGTCCTTTCATGGCAGGAATTGTGTTCAAGGATCTGGTGGGAGTTCGTGATTTTTCAGGATATTTGTGTTATTTGTAACCTCTTATTTTTTCTATCATTTACTTTGCTGGGATCGTGTTGTAAAATAGTTTTCACTGATTAAATTACTATAAACTATGAAAAAGATACAAATTTAACATGTTTTAACTACTAAGTTTAGCTGTAAAACATTTAAAAACCATCTGTTAGCACAGTTATAATCACAATAAGAACTACTATATTTTTATGATAAAAGAACCCAGATATTTGTTACTTTTATCTTTGCCTGAACATAGTTACTGTCCCTTTAAGAATTACACTTTAAAATCATCTAGGTAAATCGATTTCCTCTCTTTTGGTATCGATGAAAGAGTATTTCTGGCATTGTGAGAAGTAGGAAAGGAATATGTCCATTTTTAAAGTGAAATCTGCCTGTTCTCTAGGTGTTTGATGTTATTTTATCAGTTAACCAAAAAGTGGGCAATTTTGTTATATTAACCAGTTCTTTCATTTACAATTTTCTGAAATTTTGCCTGAAACAAGTCACAATTGACAACCATAAGATCATATTACGGACGGTGGATAATGTCCAGAGCTCTCTGCGGAGCTGGGACATCTCTGCTGGGTCTCTTTCGCTCTAAGCCCGAGGATGGATGTGTCTCTGGCCCGTTCTAGAGAGGTCCACCGCCCTCAGCTATGTCCCTCCAAAGCCCGCTCTTGGCAAGGCTTTTGTCATCCTGGATTATCCTCTGATGCACCAGCTCTTCCTTTGCACGTGTTTGTTTATTTCCTTATTTTGTATTTATTTTGAGTGTGATCTCAACTGGCAGCTTGGGGAACTAGCAAAGTTCTTCTCTTCTGCTGAAAGCTGATTCCACACGTGGAGACAGCTGAGTGGGTCGCTGGCCCTTCCTGCTGTGGGGGGAGCGTCTGCCACATCGGCGGGAATGTGTACCCTGCGCAGCTGACAGAGTTGCCCCCTTTTCCAGAAATTGCCTCTTTGTTGCGGGTTGGAGAGGCCCCGGGCACTTAGGCCTCAGGGTGACCCCTCAGCAGAGCACAGGGGTTTGGCCTAGCATGGAGGAGAGGCAGTCCTCACACGTGCCTCCTCTGGGGCCCCCGTGTCCTGGGCTTTGTGGCGAAGACCTTTGGTTTCGGACGGCAGCCAGAAGATAGCCATGGACTCTGATTATCTACCCCCTGGTTTTCTGCTGACCAGTCCATTTGCTGCCCTGGCCAGACATTCTCAGGATCACAGACACCGATGCCTCAGAATTCAGACAACCGGCTAACATGCTTAAAAACTTCTTAAATAAAAACATCTCAAATGTGACAAGCATCAACAGTTACAGAAGGCAGAAAGTATTTTTCCCCCCATGTTTCAAGGTTGTCATCTACCATTTGCTCAACTCGGAAAGACAGAGATCACGCTTCCAAAACATTTCAATCTGTTACCATTGTCTATTTCTGGAAAAATATTTCATCTAAGAGGATTAATATACATTTGCTTTAATTACATAGAAAACCATTCAAAAGTACACGGGATTAATATCTAGACTCTCAATAGATATTCTTAAGGGATAATTCAAATGAATCCAATTAATCCAAGATTCTAACCCCGAGTTACCACGGCTAATGGAATATGTGTTTGGTATTCATTGTAATTTATCAGTAGGCAGAACCACCATTAAATTCACTAATAGCTTTAGTGTTAAGCTACAAATTAAATGTGTTCAAACTAATTAGGTATACAACCTTTTCTTTTATTCATATTTCTTTCTCGTTGATTACAAATTTTTTATCCGAAGGATCAAAATAAAAACATCACTAGTTTGCGATACCTTCCTTCCTTTAAATAAACGCTTTTCTAAATATTACCTCAAACAACTTCAGTTTTTCTGCTTTTAGTACTCTTTTCCAAATAAACGCAGGAAAGTCTCCTGCTTCCCTAAGTGCTCAGAAGGGACTATGTAATCCCTTAGAATGTTCCCTTTGGCCATCACCCTCCTAGCATCTTACTGTTAATCTTTCCTAAGAAAAACAAGTCTTTCCTCTTGAAAGCTTGGGACTTTAAAAATAACAACTACAAAGTATTTTAATGTGGTCAGTGCTCATCATAAATTATTTGTTTTCCTGAGTCCTCCTGTGTCTCTTCTGGAAGAGCAGGGAGAAGGGGGAAGTTTGTACTGTGATCCACCCATCCAGGACCCAATAGTTTGCACTAAATTTACACTTCCTGGGGAGATTTTACTAATCCTCTACAAGGTGATCCAGTTCCTATGACTGTTCTTAAAAAAAAGAAAAAAACAAGCCTCTCATGGGAAATATACCCCCACTGGGCTGAAGCAGGAAGAAAAAGCTAAACTATGTTTAAAATCTGGATGCTTTGACCCATGAACTTTCATCCTTTTTCTGCAGGCTCCTCTGAAGGCCATAACTACCAAGATGCAACTGCCACTGTCAGGCATGAACACAAGCAGATGGAAGCTGATTTTCAAGAAACTGGACTATGATTATGCTTTGATTATTACCAAGAAACCAAGAGAAATTCTCATATGTGCATAAGGTTTTGTATGATGGTGGTCAGTGATTCAACTATTCCCAACAAAATACTTGGTTCTTTGAAATAGGAAGACTTTAGCAAGGGTTTTCTTGCAATGAAAATCCCATTGAAAATAAGAGAAGGGCTAATATACAAACACACCCAGATGTGTATACACCCACATATACACACGTACATGTACACACACCATGTAGCCACAGGTAAACTGAGTGTTGTTTTTTCACTTGCCAGCCTTCACTGTTTTAGACGCTAAGGAATTCTATACCAAGTGATGAAATTGTCTCCAACTGGTAAAAAGTCAGTTGGGTTTTTCAGAGCAGAGTGAAGATCATACTTGAGACAGTGTTGTAGGGCAAGAGGATGCATTCCCTTGGGAGCAAGTTTTTGTCTATTCAGTCCATTGATGTTATCCATTGTCCAATGGTAATCTCAGTTTAGAGGTGGATACATCTGCTCTGGAGACCTCTCACTGAGCCAAGGTCCAGTCTGGGGCTCCCCGGGAGAAGCTGGAAGCCTTTGCAGTACAGATAACATTCAAACCCTCTGAATCACAACAACTAAAATAATAAGCTAACAAACTCGGTTTGCTTATTTTGTGCTCCACGTCCTGGAGACAATTGTACCCACATCAGGGGACAGATGTGCTCCTACCAAGATGGCAGAAACCACTGAAATGAGGGCTCACTGTTGCTCTTGGAAAACATAACTGAGTAAGGAAGGCATTTTAAATGAGAAGGCAAATCTTGAAGCCGTAAAAAAGTCGATCAATTGGTCTGAATGTAAAATTCAAATTCCAAGTCAAAATACAAAAGAACTGGAAACAAATATTGAGCCATCCTGGGGAACAATGACTATTTATGGTATGCAAAGAGGTTTTAAATGTCTGTAATAAAACACTCCAACAGGAAAATGGACAGATGATATGAGCAGAGACTTCACAGAATAAGAAATAAGAATACCTAATATAAAATATGCTAAACCTCAGGAAATCCAAATCACTACAAAAGACATATTTAGAGTTGAAAAGGCAAATATTAATACATAAATTTGATCATTCTCTACATGGGGTTTGGGGAAACAGGCACACTGATATGTTATTAATGGTATGTAAACTAGTAGAAGACTTTTGAAGAGTAATTTGGCAATATTTATTATAATTTAACATATTCATAACTCTGAACTATTCCTGCTACTCCAATTCTAGGAATGATCCTAGAGCAGCGGTCCCCAACCTTTTTGGCACCAGAGACCAGTTTCATGGAAGACAATTTTTCCACGGACCCAGATTGTGGGGGATGGTTTCAGAATGATTCAAGTGCATTACATTTATTGTGCAAGTTATTTCCATTATTATTTACATTGTAATATATAATGAAATAATTATACAACTCACCATAATGCTAACAGGAGGCGGAGCTCAAGCGGTAATGCGAGCGACGGGGAGCGGCTGTAAATACAGATGAAACTTCCCTTGCTCGCCACCGCTCACCTATTGCTGTGAGTCCCGGTTCCTCTGATACCACTTCTCAGAGTTTTGCTAACCCATAAAAATAGCTGGACATGATGAGAACACGGGGAAACTTTTGGCTACTCCCTTTTTTCTTTCCTCCACATTTTGGAAGAATTGTCTAACGCTCTTATTATTCTGACAAAGGAAGAGTCACAGAACCTAAAAAGAAAATGTGGTCTAGGCTACCATGTAGTGCTTGGTAAAATACCAGTCACCAATTGGTGATACTGCTCAGGCCCAGCCCCACCCGGAAGCCACTGGTCATCTCAGCTGGTCTCAGGGGAACCTGTTGGAGTGAGTCCCAGATTCCGTTCTTTACTCAAGGAAATATATTATTACTTTGTATACAAGGCACTAAGTTTTTTAATAATAATAGTCATTTAAATCTCTTCCTAGTAAAATATAAATGAATATCAATACTTAAAATGTTCCTCATTTCTGGGATTATGTGTACTAGGCTAAATCAAATGAGTTGATTAATTAGAAAAATTTTGAGACAAATATATTCATTTTTATGGATGAAGATGCTGGAATTATTGAAGTAATGGCTGAATGTATTTGTGGGCTGGATAGAAGTAGCAGGATGGGTGAAAGAGCTGCCTCTGAAATGAATATTTTAAAATAGGTCTCATAATGGTATCTTTGCTTGGGTTTTGTGTTTCTTACTTACTTAATTGATGTTTTTTTTAAAAAAATTTATGTTAATATAGTAAAGTAGACCTTTCATTATTTTGGTCTTTGAATTTTAGCATGTGTATAGATGTGTGTAACCATCACCAGAATCAGGAAACAGGACAATTCTACTGCTCTTCAAAGCTACTTATTTGTGGTTATACCCATCCTAACCCCTGGCAACCACTGACCAGTCAGATGGCACTACTGTATTGTTTTATCTTTTTGAGAATGACATATAAGCACACTCATATGGTGTGTAATCTTTGGAGACTGGCTTCTTTTACACAGATTAATGGCTCTGAGATTCATCCAAATTGTGTGTATCAATAGTTTCTTCCTTTTTATTGCCCAGTAATATTCCATCATATGGATGTACAAGAGTTTGTTACCTGTGGGAGAACATTAGATTGTGTCCAGTTGTTGGTGGTTATGAATAGACCTATTATAAACATTTGTGTCTGTCTTTCATTGTAAAAATAAGTTCTCTTTTTTCTAGGGTAAATACCCAAGAGCAGGGTTGCTGGATCATATGGTAAGTATGTGTTTAATTTTATAAGAAATTGGATCTTTGGAAATAGTATTGATTTTTGAAATTTTGGTTTCCAATTGTTCCTTGTTAGTATGTAGAAATATGACTGATTTTTGTGTGTTGGTCTCGTATCCTACAGTCTTACAAAACTCACTTATTAGTTCCAGGGGGCTTATTTTATTTTATTTATTTTTTAGATTCTTGAAAGTGGAGTGGTCACCGTTAATCATGAAGATGGGAATCTCCCTGTAAGGATGAGGAAGGAAAGGGCCTGACTCACTATGAACAGCTGGGCCAGCCTGGGACTGCTGGCCGCTGGACCATGAGTCATGTGAGAAAAGAGCCCCTATTTGCTCACACTCCTACCTTCAGATCCTGTTCTGTGAGGCCAAATGCAGCATCCTGGAGATACCATACACACCTGGATTTCTCTCTCTCTGAACATCTCTCAAAACAAGTATTCTGGGCTTCCCTGGTGGCGCAGTGGTTGAGAGTCTGCCTGCCGATGCAGGGGACACAGGTTCGTGCCCCAGTCCGGGAAGATACCACATGCCGCAGAGCGGTTGGGCCCATGAGCCATGGCCACTGAGCCTGTGCATCCGGAGCCTGTGCTCTGCAACGGGAGAGGCCACAACAGTGAGAGGCCCGTGTACCACAAACAACAACAACAACAACAACAACAAACAAGTATCCTACAGCAAAGATGAATTTAACTAGAGAGGAACTTAAGGGCCATCTTGGTCCTCCTAATTTCTCTGATGAAGACACCAAAATTCAGTGACTTCTCTGACGTGAATAGTGGCATCTGGATCTAGAACCCATATATGCTGCTGCTTCACCCAGCTACCTTTCCCCCATCGCGTAACTGGTTTGCATTACGATGTCAGTTATCTCCCAGAATCTCAGTATCCTTATCTATAAAATCTGGGGAAAAAAATCTACCCTAATTCCTCAGAAGGTTAACGTGAGTGTGACACTCCATGACACACATGAAAAGTTAGTCAACTCTTTAGGATAATACAAACATAAGGGATTCTTTTCCTCCCTTTTATAAGCCTTTACTTTTAGTGGAAAATCAATAAATGTATTGTGACTTGAATTCATATTACTTACTCTGGTTGGACAAGAGTAAATTTAGTGAAATATGTTAACTTTCGATTTAAAAATACTGATTGAAATGGTATCATGTGTCAAAGGATGTAGAGGTCAACAAGACAGAAGAAAGCCCTGCCCTCATGGGTGTCACAGCCCAGAGGTAGAGGCAGACGTGAGTCAATAAACTGAACAAACAATTCCTTAATTGTTAACTGTGGGAAATAATAAGTGATATTTTATAATATTGTTTTCCTGATGACACTGGTGCAAAGCTGACTGGCACACACAGACCCCGGTCTCCCCAAAGGGCCCAGAGTTCCTTGCTGATATAACATCTTAAAGGTACCAAAAACCCAGTGAAGTGATTATAGGAAACCTGGGATGTGCCATGAAAATTTAGAAATCACGCTTCCCTCCTTAGACAGGATCCACGTAATTCCCCAAGAAATTCCTCAAAAATTAACATTTTTGTTAACTTATGTTTACTCCCCAAAAGTCAATTTGAAAAGCAGATATAACTGGGTTGGCTTTTGTTTCACTCCGAGTTCTCTGTATTTTGTAAGTTTCTTTGTGATCTTTTGAGATGTGGGTCCCGTGTGAAAACTCTGATGTTTCTTCTACTTGTTGAGAGTTCGTGGTTTTTTTCCTTCTGAAGGACTAGACTTCAAATGTACATGATCAGGGGTGATGGGATTAAAGAATTTAATGAATTATAGAAGTATTCTATTAAGGACTAGAGACTATTCTTATACACCATGAATTAATTTTTATGAATTAGGTCCAAAGAGCTTAAGTAAAACACAGCTAATATTTCATGAGTAATTTCAATCCTCTTTAATAGTACAGGTCTCTGGTGTGTAATATTTAGGTAATGATTTATCATAAAACAGACATCTTTTGAGGGCAATTACATGTTCTCAATACTTCTTTACGGGGAAGCTGGGAAGAGGATGTCATTACATTTGACAGTATATTTATCTCACCTAATATTCATGATATTCTGATGGAAGAGCAGTTATCTTACTCCATAGGAGGGTATTTCTGGAAGATCTGAATACTGATTCTGTGTCACTCGTCCTGTTCAGACATGAAAGGCAGTGCAATTCAGCCCCAAGAGTATTGGCTGTTTCCAGGCGTGCAGAGCTGGTGGTTTTGTTTATGAAAATAACAGTACGTCTGCAGAGTGAATTCTCCTGGGGCTAGACGGCTGGCTGGGGAGAAGAGAGAACTAAAGATGATATGCTGAAAAGGAAGCAAAGCTACCTGGGCTGTGTCTGGGAAGTGACACATGCGTTTGAAGATGAAGGTGAGGATCTGGATTGTAAAGGAAATTGGAATGGACGGGGAAGGCCCTCAGCAGAGGCAGTGAGCTAAATACGGCCACGCTTATTTACTTACTTTTTCTTACTCTTGTTTTAGGACTAATTTTAACACGGAGGCTCTGATATTACCTTGCGTTGCTGTAATGTTTTCTGGTTCTCATAACCATTTGGAAATATTTTATTTGAACCTCCCTGTATTCCAATGGGAAAGGGAGGGGCTATTGTTCCTCACTTATAGGATTGAAAATTGAGACTCAGACTGTAATCCAGTTAGTACATCATGAAGCTGGAACCCAGAACCTCTAAACAGGCCTCCAGAATCCTGAATCTGCCATCAGATGACAGGACCATGCCTAGCATGTCCTACAGACTTTCAGGGCTCACCTCACACCCTGGACCTTGGGCTTTGTTAACCCCAGTGCAACAAAGCCTGAGGGTTCTGTATTCAGAGTTAACAGGGTCATCTCATGGCTCAGAAATTCTGGCTTTTGCTAATGAACCTATTAAGTCCAAGTGTGATAAAAATGGGAGTGGAAGAAGAGAAATGAGTGAATTTGGTTTTTGTTTTGTTTTGTCTTTTGTTTTGTACAGTTCATGAAGGAAGGCGTGTAGAATCTGGAAAGCTCAATACTTGATTTTCTAGTCTCCTTCATAGTTTGGGATAGCCTTAGGATATAGTTCTGGGCTAATAACATTCAGGATTGTATATCTGGGGAGAACCATCCTTCCCTGATAATCAGTAGAAGCCCTAAGATGAGGAAGCCCTTCATCCCTCACCATTCATCTTATTACACATTTGGACTTGATGGCTGGAGGTGCAGCAGCCATCTTTTGATTCTGAAGCAAGAGTCATTAGGAAAAGTCAAGGAAGTTAGAGAGACACTAGCCAAGTTGCTGAACCAAGACCAGTGGCCACTGACTTCTGCATGTCTAAATCTGTTCACGGAGGTTACTCTTAATCAGGTAATCTGTTCTTAGCTGATGCATGTGTACAAAGTTATTTCCTAAGCATCTATCTTTCTGATGATAAAGTGATGTGCCAGATAAGCAGGAAGAAATATTAAATAAACTGCCCATGTTTCAAAAAGGCACTTAGTATGAGTACTTTCCTTAACTCTAAAAATTTGCCCAAAATTCAACTTTTTTTTTCTTTTCTGTTTGAGATTCAAACAGATTTAATCATTTAGTAGCTGCCTGTGACTATATTGCTATCCATCGGTTGGTATTGTGCCTTTTCAGAGTTTGAACGGAAAAGCACATCTGCTCCTGAAGATTAAAGATGGAGGCTTTCTGTCCTAGGGTCACCCAGATTAAATCATATATTTTCCATTCCTTATGTATATTAAAGATATCTATTACTTTATTCCGTAACCTGAGTTCACTGCAGGTCTCATGAGCCTGGGGATATTAATGAGATCGCATCAACAGGAAACGTGCAATTTTGTGAACTTGTGCACCTGGAGGTGATGGCAAAGTGCCTCAGACCCCTCCCTCCCAAAGTCCCCACTCCCCATTTCTGGGGGTTCCTGGGAGCTTTCCACAGGGGATCTAATGGTACTCTAACGGTTCACCTCCCCTGATTGTAATAATGCAAACGCCTGTGATGTAATGAAGCTCTGTCTGCAGCTCCCTTGGGACCTTCAGGAGCCCTGAACTTGTGTGAACAGCAGGCAGCCTCGGCTGTCTCCCGGGTGCCTGACCTATGCTGTGTCCCCCAAAGGCCTCGAGGCCACAAACAGGCTGAATTCCAAGCCCAAGTGGTGAGATATCCTTTGTCACCTATATTCCAACACCAGGTCTAGACCCAAGTTGGCACCAATGTGTCATTTAAAACAAGAAAGGTATGCAAATAATAAACAGTAAATGAGACTGGGCATAATTCTTTTTTTTTTTTGAAGTATAGTTAATTTACAGTGTTCTGTTAGTTTCAAGTGTTGAGCATGATTCTTAAAGCAGTGGTATAACATGACGACAATGAATATGGTGGGTCTGCCTGGGACCTCAGCTTCCCCCTCCCCCTTCAAGCACCCACCACGACTGTGGGAGCAGCAGACGGGGCCTCTCGCATGCTGGGCAGGTCCTGGGCAGCCTTGGTCCAGCAGGTGGACCACGGCCCTTGCACATGATGGGTGAAAGCATTCTCCTGAGGGCAAGTTCAGCAAA
Source organism: Mesoplodon densirostris (assembly GCF_025265405.1). Classification (NCBI taxonomy): domain Eukaryota; kingdom Metazoa; phylum Chordata; class Mammalia; order Artiodactyla; family Ziphiidae; genus Mesoplodon; species Mesoplodon densirostris. Next base: position 72,522,565 of record NC_082677.1, on the reverse strand, counting down.
GGAGACCGCAGGGAAGTCTGGTAAGAGCTCTGTAAGATTTTTTTCTTGCAGATAAAAATTTCCCCAGAAGAGGTGACACCTTCTCCTAGAGCCCCCTGTTGGGTGTGGATGTTCCACCTGGAATTGTGGAGCTGCCAGCCTGGCAGCTGATACACGGCTGATACAGCCTGGCAGCTGTATCTGACACACAGAACAAATCCATTTTTAAGACTCTCCCTTCCCATTTGACAAAATTTTTTCTGCTATAATTATCATAGTAATTATTATCTTGATCTGTTCTTTAGTTTTGAAATGAGCAGCTAACAATGTAAAAAAAACATCCATTTTAAAAGGTAGTCAACTTCCATGAAATTGTTCATGTATGAAATAAAGTTTGCGCTTACTGAATAAAAATATTACATCTTGGGTTTGTACTGTTTCACTGTTAGATATTTTAATCTCTCAATGTTTTCACGTAGATTGACAGAAGTGAAGTATCTCAGACTCTGGTATGTATACAATCTCTGCACTTTCATTTTCAAGCCCCTATTTAAATTCTGGAATATTTTACATCTCAGGGGCTGGGGACAAAGGGACTATGTCTGATGTGAGCTCAAACTATTCCAAATTTTTCAGAAGTTCCTCTTGAAACTTCTGTGTGGTACTGGTTCCTGGTGTATCAGGGACCAAGTATATCCCCAGGGGTTTTCTGATACTTTGTTTGTTAAGGGATAAGTAATAAATTGTGCTAATGTTTTTATGTGTTAAAGGCTTTTAATTTTTCTCTGAATTAATTCATCCATCAATACATTTATCAATACCAACTATGTAGAAATTACTCTGGTAAAAAGGAAAACTCACACACACACAAATGGCACATTATCTGTCCTTACTGAGCTACTAGTTTTCCCCTTGGGGAAAAAAGTTCATGCAACATACTTTTTGGGTTTTTTTTTTCTTTTCTTTTCAGTGGGTGGGGAGATAAATTAGGAGTTTGGGATTAACATACACACACTACTATATATAAAATGGGTAAACAACAAGGACCTACTGTATAACACAGGCAACTAATAACCTATAATGTAATAACCTATGAAGGAGAAGAATCTGAAAAAGAATATATATATATGTATAACGGAATTACTTTTCTGTACCCTTGAAACTAACACAACATGGTAAATTAACTATACCTCGATTTTTAAAGATTGTGCTAATTTGAAGCACGCATGGATTACTAAAATTCAACAGTTACTACAGCCCTTGCTTAGCGTTTGTGGCACAAAAGCTTTGTTCTGGGGGAAACATTCTTTTCACGGACACTGTTTAGCTTTGCCAGCTCAGGGTGATAACAGAAAACTTTGAGTTGGGCCTTGGGTGGGTTTTATTATTGTTTTCATACACACTACAGATCATGCATCCCCTACTCCCTGTGCGGGCGGTCGCCCCCCCACCTTACCCTTGACACGTCTCTGCTGTGGGGAGGCTTCCTGGCAGTCCTGGGCTTCCAACCTGAGGTCAATGCTGAGTGTGCTGGGGAGAGAGAAGGGGCAAGGTTTCCGGAGGGTTTTATCTGGAGCCTTGTTTGTGAGAAGACTGTTTTCCTTATTAGTTAACCAATGTTTTGTCAAGGTACTTGGGTTCTTATAGTGCAACCATCTAACAGAGGAGGCTGGGCACCTGGCCCTTCCTCTTGTCCCCCTGCTCTGCCCACCTGTGCCTGCCAGCCCTGCTGCATGCACAGGGAGGTCATGCCCAGGGACCAAAGCCCCAGGCTCTCTTGCCTTGTGGCTTCCAGTCCGGTTGACCGATGGGAGGACCGTGTGATTTTAGAGGGTGGGAGGGGATGGGGGCAGGCATTGATTTACACCCTTTGCTTTCCAGTAGATGGCTACCCAAGTTCTGGCTGAGCCGCATCTCTCCACGGGTCCAGCTCTGGCCCCCAGTGACCCCCCTTCCATGTAGCTCTGGCTCTGCTCTGCCCACACCATGCCCCTGCCTTGCCCCGCCAGGCCTGCGGTGCTGACATCGGCCTTCTGTGGTCCCTGGGTGCTTCAGCATCCCTGCATGCTGCCCGGCCCCTGCCCACATCCTCCACGTTACCCTCCATTAAATGAGCTTCAGTCAGAACTTTGCCAGCTGTTACTGGAACCCTGCCTGACGCTAACTCTATTATTTCTTCCTTGTCTCAATAATCCCTTTATCAACATGTCCTATGTCTAATTGCATTCAAAGACCCTAATTAGAAGGCTAATATTGTTTCCAGGTCTTTGTGGATTTTAATATGATGTCGAATTCCTTGAGAATCTTAGCTCTTCTCTGACTTCGTTCTAAATTCCTTCTGATGATTTATTACCTGATTCCGCTCTACATCCTACACTTGGGTAATCTTTTCCAAAAGGATCCTTTTTGGCCGGCTGCTTCTGAGGTAATTCCCCCTCAGAATTTAGGTCTGTTACCCAATCCAGACAATTCCTTCTTGATCCTCCAAACCCTGAGGCCAATTTTGTTCACCCTTTTCTCACGAAGGCCTCAGGCATGTGATGGACCTTTTCTCCCCTTAACTGCCTCCTTCCGACTGGAATTCCTCTGCCCACGTCTGCAGCTCTCTCCTTGGTTCCAAGGCCTCTAGGACAAGCACACGGGCCTCTGCCCCTGCTGTTGAGAATGGAGGGGATGAACACAAGTATTAGACCCAGAAGTAAAGAGACAAGACACTTAGAAGGTGTTAGTCATCGTTTTTTGTCTTCTTACAAGTAAATATAGCTTTGTTTGTCACTGCTTTTCTTGACTCTCCTTATAAACCTTCTCACGGGGATGAGAGTCTTACCTGGAAAGGATCCTGGGTGCTGAGTCCAACTGTGGATGCTGTGGAGAGGGGGGTACTGAACGGCCACAGCTGGGGAGAGTCTCAGCATTTTAAAACATCTCCTTTGTCTTACTGTCAGCCATACCCTTGGCCTCACAACCCTGTGGATGTGAAAAGGACTTCTCTTTTTGGTCTCCAAGTTTTCTCTTTTGGGGTTTAGTCTATCTTGGATGGATATGGAGTGATATCTAGGACTATCAGCCTTTTGAAAGCTGTATTAGTTTGTTAGGGCTGCCATAACAAAATACCAAAGACTGGGGGGTTTCAACAATAGAGACTTATTTTCTCACAATTCTGGAGGCTGGAAGTCCAGGGTCCAGGTGCCAGCCTGGGCAAGTTCAGGGTGAGAGCGCTTTTCCTGGTTTACACAAGGTTGTCCCCTTGCTGTGTCTTCACATGGCAGGGAGAGCGATCATTTTTCATGTCTCTCCTTCTTAGGGCACTAATCTCATTCATGAGGGCTCCACCCTTATGACCTAATCACATCCCAAAGGCTCTGCCTTCAAATACCATCCTACTGGAGACTAGGGCTTCAACATACGAATTATGAGGGGACAGAGACATTCAGTCCATAGCACAGAGGCTGAACAGCTAAGATCAAGGTGCTGGCGGAGTTGTTTTTTCTGAGATCTCTCACCTCGACTTGCAGATGGCTGCCCTCTTGCTGTGTCCTTACAGGGCCTTTTCTCTATGTGCATGTACATGTGTTTAGCTCTTGGTGTTATGTGGGATATGGGCTTGGGCCATCATTTTGCTACCAGAAGACTGGACGGTCTGAGAGTCTGAGTGGGCAGGACACCCAGGTGTATCAGTGAGAAAACTGACATCGGTTCTAACAAGGTATACATTGTCTTTCCTTCCAGCAAAATCTTTTTGCTGAGATGGATAAATATCTATTACTACCTCCCCTCTCTTCACAGAGTTTTCCCCTGCTAGTTGCTAATCTTAAGTAATGTGGAAATCCTTCTCTTTATCAAGTCTCTAGGTCCCCAGCTCCCAGACTTTTTCTAGGTCAGTGTCTACTGCCTTGAGCTGCTCCAGTGCTGCCCTTACATGTCTTGCTGGGTGGTAGCTACCAGCTACAATTTCAGTCATTGGTGTATTTTGTTTTAAAGAGACAATTGACCTTAGTAGCAGAGTGAGCAGTTTCAACAGCAAATTAAAGGGAAATTCTATTAATTTATTTATGATAAGGCAGATAAGATGGTCTATATGAATGGCTTAAAAAAAAGCATCTTGGCAGTAGAGTCTTTTTTTTTTTTTTTTTTTTTTTTGCGGTATGCGGGCCTCTCACTGTTGTGGCTTCCCCCGTTGCGGAGCACAGGCTCCGGACGCGCAGGCTCAGCGGCCATGGCTCACGGGCCCAGCCGCCCCGCGGCATATGGGATCCTCCCAGACCGGGGCACGAACCCGTATCCCCTGCATCGGCAGGCGGACTCTCAACCACTTGCGCCACCAGGGAGGCCCGGCAGTAGAGTCTTTTTTTTGTGGGTGTGTGAAAGAAATTTTACTTGGAACTTCAGCATGGAAAACAGAAAGTAGAAGGGGTACCAAACACCCTTCTGCTTTCCTTTCCAGCTCAGAGAGGTGGTGGGGGGAGGACTGGCACACACAAAGAGGCTGACCCAGGCCCCACATGAAAGCCACTGGAAGTCCCTGCTGCAATGTGGTTTTTAATGTACCGGTGGTAGATTGGCCAGTGCGGACACACTGATTAAGGGTAACGAGAGGTCAGTCTTAGAGAGATGGATAATAATCCATCACTGAATAGGATGATGGGGTTAAGAGCATTCTTGGTAAGGTTGTGTCTACAAAGTAATAAGCTGTCAAAGTGGAACAGATTTAGTACGGCAAGTGGCAGCCGTCTCACTGAGCTGGGCTTATATTGGTAAAGGAAAGTGGGGTACTGAAACTCTTTTTTCCTTTAGGTGATAAAAAATAAAGAACTTTGGGGGTCCAAATTATAATAATAATTTCCCCATGCTAATAATTAAACAATTTATTAGTGAAGGAGAAGAATTAGTGGTGACTCTCATCTCCATTCTGAACAATAGATATTAAAAATGCTAAGTCGTTGAAGGCCTATTTGTGGGGTGACACTTTCAATGACATTTTACGGTTAGGGTATATTTTTAGGATGGTTTATTAAAGAATGAACAGGCTTTACTTTTAGCACAGTTTTAGGTTTAGAGAAAAATTGGAAGGGAAGGAAGTACAGAGAGTTCTCGAATACCTCCCTCACTCTCCTCCCTCACCCAGTTTCCCCTATTATTAACGTCTTACACTAGTGGGCTATATTTATTACAATTGATGAGCCAATATTAATACATTATTATTATTATTATTAACTAAAATACATACAGTTATCCCTTGGAATCTGCGAGGGATTGGTTCCATGACCCCCAAGGATACCAAAATCCAAGATGCTCAAATCCCTTATATAAAGCAGTATACTGTTTGCATATAACCTAATCACATCCTTTCATATACTTTAAATCATCTCTAGATTACTTATAATGCCTGATACAAGGTAAATGTTACGTAACTAGTTGCCCAGGTGTGCGGCAAATTCAAGTTTTGCTCTTTGGAACTTTTTGGGATTTTTTAAAAAATTCTTTTTGATCTGAGGTTTGTTGGACCCATGAATGAAGAACCCACAGATACAGAGGGCTGAGCATAGTTTCCACAGGGTTCAGTCTTTTGTGTTGGACATTCTATGAGTTTTGACAAACGTATAGCAACATATATCCATCATTTCAGCCTCACCCAGAATAGTTTCACTGCCCCCCCAAAACCCTGTATCTCATCTCTTCATCCTTCACCCCACCCCCGGAACCCTGGGAAACATTCATCTTTTTTACTGTCTCCAAAGTTTTGCCATTCCCAGAATGTCATATAGTTAGAATCATATATACAGTATGTAGCCTTTTCAGATTGGCTTCTTTCCTGCAGTAATATGCATTTAAGATTCCTCCTAGTCTTTTTGCAGCTTGATAGCTCATTTCCTTTTATTGCTAAATAATATTCCACTGTCCAGATGTACCACAGGTTGTGTATCCATTCACCAGTTGAAGTCCATCCTGGTTGCTTCCACGTTTTGGCAATTAGGAATAAAGCTACTATTCATGTTTATGTCTTTGTATGGACATAAGTTTTCAAGTCATTTGGGAAATAACAAGGAGCACAAATGCTGGATTGTATAGTATGAGTGCGTTTAATTTTGTAAGAAATCACCAAACGGTCTTAGGAAGTGGTTATTAAGTTTTTGGACTTTGTTTTCATACTTACGGTCCTGGTTTCAATCTTTTTGTTAGTCAGGTGCTTGCAACATTTATGAGTCTTCTATTAATTCTCTTGCCTATATTTTGCTTTTTAAAAAAGAGAGATCTTAGAGAATACATATAATGTTCCAAATACAAGAATTAAAGTTTTTTGCATATATTAATTTCTTAGAGGTATCAATAAATTTAAAGTTAATTTAAAATTTTAATTTTTAATACAATGTTTCAAAAGTGCTCTACAGTTTCTTTGTAAATACTTCTTCTTTGTATTTTTCCCTTTTGCTTTACATACTTAGCTTAGGAAAGCCCAGGATAGCACATTTTTCTAGTTGTTTGTATTTAATACCAAACTAAGCCACTGAGTTACAGTTTGGTGGCTGAAACTGAGTCTAGACTTCAGGACTCCAGCTTCATATTTTAGCACGTTATCAATTAAATTCGCTGGCTTTCCAAAAAGGAAGATATGAAAGGTATGTATATATTTCGTTGCAATGCCTGATTCCAGATCAGAGTGAAGTTCCATTACAGTCTGATAAAGTCTTATCAAGCAGGGAAAAACAGAACAACCAGGAAATTTGAATGCTGAGATTAGCTGCACATCTGAGGCCATTTCTGACGATTAGCTGAAGCTTTGAAAACTGTTTTCAAGATTGGGGATCACCTCTCCTCGATCAGTGAAAGTGATTTCTGCTCTGCTGTCAGGAGGTGCCTGCATGCACTAAGGGGACCAGCAGACACCAGTCCCCAGGAATTGATGGACTGTGATCCTTCCAGGGCAAAGGGAAATCTCTTTCGATTCCTGGTGAAACTTAACATTTGGAGGGCTTCAGGGATTTAAAGGTTGCTCTTTGCTGGAAACGATTCACATACCTCAGGGAAAAAATGAGAAATTTAATTTTTTTCATGGAAACTTTGGACCTGATGGTGATAACATACCAAAAAAAAAAAAAAAAAAAAGCCAGCTATTTGTTCAATCCGGGAAAAATAATTTTAAAAATATCAATTTTATAATAGCAGGTCCCAATGAGCTAGTTTAGAGAAAGGCCAGAAAATATGCAACAATAGAGTCACAGGATTGCGACTTTTCAAGTGTTTCTGAGTCCAAAGGTTGAAGAGATACAACTCTGAGCTCCATGGTGAGCTAGCAAAAGCAGTCATAATGACTTTAACATCTGGAAAATGGAGCTGGATGAAGTTCTCTGTTTTTAGTCTTTTCTTTTAAAGATTTGGATATTACCTGTATTTCATATTGCTTGGAATGTATGTGGAGGAGAAGGTGGCGGCAAGGTTCTTAGGTGAGATGCTCTGAGTGAAAGCTCGGGTCCAGCAGGAGAGGGTTCACACATTTATTTGCTGTCATTGGGCCAATTGGCCAGTGTCTTGGACCAGAGACTGTGACCAAAACGGCTTCATGGCCATCCTCTGAATTCCGTGTAAGACCCCACAATTGTTTTCTAAAAAGTGTATTTTGAAGCATGTCGGGGGAAGGGATTGCATAATTGTTTCCCCAGAAGGCTAAGGAGGAAGCCCCCTGGAGTCCCGGGCACAGAGACAGCTTTTTGGTGTCTCTCCTGCTTCAGGGAAGGCAAATGCCTGTGCTTTGATCAAGTGTACATGGTAAACTTCTTTCCAGAGAAGCCCCTTTTGTGTACTTTTCAGGCAGCCTGTGGGTGGAGAGTGGAGGGGACCCCCAGCATCATTTGTTCCAAGTGGCCCCTCCAGCCGGAGCTCTGGGCTGACACACACCTCACACAAAAGGAAAGCGATGCAGGTCCCATCTCCTTTGATATAGATTCTGCCCTCATTGTTCCAGGTATGGTGCCAGAGCTTATTTCCATATGTGTAGTGCAACGATCTGCAGTCTCCTGCCTGTTAAACTGTCACCTAAGGTATTTTTAGAAATACAAAATCTAAAGAAGACAGAACATGAGGCAGGAAATCTTACAATGGCAACATCTGAACATCCCCTGCCACTTGAAGAATGTTAATTAAAAGGTAACCTCATTCTGCTTATTTTAATTGCCAGGCAACACTTGATTTTTTTTTTTTTACCTGACACAAAATTTACTTTAAACACACGGCTTGGGTGTATAAGCTGTTTTCTCTTTCGCTAGGTGTGTGTCTGATGAAGACTTCAGCCTCCTTTGCGTGTGGACGGTTTAAGGGAGGTCCCTGCCCCCGCGCCGTGAGATGTCGTGTCAGGTTCTCTCTGGACTCCCAGATGCCTCCGGGAGGCGGAACATGTGGTTGTCAGAAAAACACAAGAACATATCACGAGATCTTTCATCAGTAGCCATAGCTGGTATGTACCAAAGGTTTAGGGTTTAATCAGAAAGCTCTTATCACAGGGGCTTCTGTGGCCCATGGATTGGAAACCAACACAGGCAGTCCTGAGGCTGGCTGTGCAGGATAACAAAGGGAAGACAAAGGCAGACCAGTTCTGCCTTAGTTTTCTGTGCGGGCTGAATTTTTTTTTTTTTTTTTTTCCGAATCATGTGACTCCAGCAGTAGGAGGGGAATTAAAAAGCCCTGCAGCTGGGAGCCCCTCCTTGATCCTCTGGTCTCCTTGCGTCTGAGTCATTTCACGGCCAGGTGCTGACTCAGGCTGAGGGCTATGGGAAACTGATTGAATGTGTCTGGCACAGGCTTTCCCAGGTAGAGCCGGCATCCCCGGGGGGCGGGGGTGGAAGGGCACTCCAGTTCCTTTCCTAAGTCACATCCCCCGACCTCGCCCGGAATCTCACAGAGCATCTCTCGGGCGCGAAGATAAAGCCGGGCCGTGTACCTTGGCAGCCTGGACCGGGGCTGCGGGAAAAACGAGCGCGCGGCGGCCACGGCTGTTTTGACAGAGTGGTGTGTGTTTTTTCTGCCCGAGTCTCTGGCAGCGCAGGTGAAACAATGTGCTGCTGCTGGTATCTTGGCTGGCCACTCGTTCTCAGGCTCGGCAGGGAGTGCCGGGCCAGCCCTGCAAATGTTCCCAGCAAAGCTGTGAAAACAAACGGGCCGATTAGTTGGACAGGCTCCCCAGCTCTGGAGTGTTAACTGCCCTGGCTGCCCCGGCTTCCCAGCCCCTTTCCATTCTTTTATTCGGCCGGCCGTGTATTTATCAATTAACACCGCGGGGACCACGGTCCTCTCCTTCTCCTCCTGGCATCCTGCTGTATCAAGCAGCATCTCTCACCTCTGGCCCTGAAATGAATGCTGATTCTGAGATTTTTATCTCCAAACATAATATATAATTCATCATTAGTTTTTTTTTTAAAATAAGGGCAACTTTCATTATTATTATTATCTTTCAAAGCAATCCATGTTCACCCTAGAGATATGAGCGAATGCAGATACACAACGGGAGTGACCTTTGAAGTATACATATTTGGTGTCTGACTTAAGCGTTATTCCATATGCCAGGAAGAGCTGTGTATGTTCCGTGTTACACTATTTAAACGAAAATTCTAAAAATTCTTCTGACTTATCCTGTAGCAGATAAGGACCATCAGTTTCTTCTTCTTCTTCTTTTTTTTTTTTTTTTCACAGTACAGTTGAGTATGTGAGTATATGTCAGTTTCGGAAAGGGCTCTTCAAATTCACTTGACTTTTTTTTTTTTTTTTTTTTTTTTTTTGGCCTTCCTCTGGTTTGAAGTGAGCCAACCTGGAATAAAGGGAACTTGGACGTCCCTTTTGAGGTGAAATCAGAGTGAATTAAAAAGAATGATTCCACCCTTCTTTAATCAAAGGCTCCAGAGATCATGTTTCTTTTAAAAAGGAAACATCAAGGAATAGGCTTGGAAAATTACTTTCATATTTTCTCGAGCATTTCAGAGCTACGGCACATTGTAAGAGTTGTCATTTGTTCCTGAATATCGACTCTAGTATCAGCCTTTTGTCTGCTCCTGTCCTTTAGTGTATCAGAAGGTACTGAGCTTGCCTTTGCTTTGTCGTGAACAAGCTCAAGCTGTCAAATGACTAATGCTCTTGGAATCTCACCAAGGCATTTATTCTGCCTCTGTTGCTGTGAGCCCTGTGTTCTCTTTTGTGGCATGTCACAATATAGGTAATATATCTAAAGTATGGCCCTGACCAAAAGGGACTTAGTTATAGCATCACAATTTTGCTTGAAATAATAATCATAAAATGATTAAATCTAGAATTAACAGGTCTGCCATATACATTCAGGTAGGTTGTACACTGCACAATGCCAAGAGCTTGGTTCTTTTCATCTGTGAGAACAAGCTTAAAAACAACAGTATGTTTGTGTGTGTGTTTGTAATTAGTCATATGGACTAATTAACTTGAAACAGCTTTAAAACAGTAAAAGAAAAAGACATTCACATAGGGAGTGTTGTTATTCAAACATTTCACAGTGACTAGGGGGGAATACTAGTCCTTTATGGAACTTAAAAACAAGAACAACTTATTTGTGAACTCACTTAATTGACATTAACAGTATTCCATGCTGAAATTCTTGTTTGCGTTATTTAAAAATGGATAAACCATATTTTAAAAGAAAGGTATCATCAGTTGTTAAAAATTTTAGATTGATAAACAGCTTTTAAAAATAAATATTTCCTGTCAGTTCCAGGAACTCAATTGGCTGAACGCTTCATACAAGCCAGGTTTGGTACTTTAATTTGTTAAATAATAGAGAAAGGAAGAGAAGATATGCTTTTGTCAGAAACTAAATGTGTGTTTGTTGCTTAACCTGAGACCTATAAAAATTCGTAGAGGCCAGAATCAATTGGAAGTGCCAGATTCCTCCCTCTCTCTCTGCCTTTTTTTTTTTTTTACTTGTTTGTGTCCATTTTAAATAGAAAATAATACAATGACATTATTAATTTTACCGGGCAAGCTCCATTAGTGGTGCAACATTGGCATTGTGGGAAATGGAACTTTTTTTTCCCCTAGAGAGGGTAAGAATTCTTACAGTTCAAAAGCTACATTGTTCTTATGACCCTTTTCTAACCATAGATTGTTTAAAAAATTCCTAAATAATCAATTTTGTGAAGAATACTTGAGATTAAGACTAAAAATTTCTCATGTCCTAGAAAACTAGAAAGACTGAAATTAAAATAAAATATCCTTTCATTTTACATTACTCTGTTTATTGGCCAATTTTTTTTAGTAGAAGCATTTAAAATATAAAGTTAATATTCTAAATTTCTTAATATTTCTTCAGAAATCGTGCAAATGACTACAGATGACATTTTAATATCATTGCGCTTTATTGAAAGATATTTGATATTAGGCTTGCTAAGATGAGGATAAAAATTTTTAAAAAATATGTAAGTTAAAAAGAATTTTAGACAAAATTTGAGTTAAATGATCCCATCAAGATTATTTCAATGAAACCAACCTATGTATTACTTTTATGAAAGTCTGTTATTTTTTAGAGTTTTGATTTCTCCCCAGCTCATCCCTTTACTATTTCTTCAATCTAGACCAAAAGTTGTATTAAAACAAAGAAGTAAAATCCTCTTTATTTCATTCTTTTCACATCATAGGTTCTGCTTGTTCACTAAGTCATCATATGTCGCTGGCACTAAGTTAATATATAAATGAAAGGCAGTGAGTAGCAGTAGAATACACACATCATACATGTTAACAAAGTAACTTTAACAAATAGTGTTTAAGTGTAGTTTATAATTGTGATTGTTATTAAAAGCATCAATACTTATGCACCTGGTATACGCATAGGACACCTATTAAGTCTGTTCCAAGAGGTGGTAGGGAATGGTATGCCATTTGTTAAAACAAATCCACACATTGACTGCTTCAGCATAATTTCCTTTTACAAGGCAAAGGCTGTATGTGAGGTTTAAATACCTTCCAACCAAAGGCACAAGGCACCAACTTCTAAAATCTAGGTATGGACGTTCCTAAGCTAATAATTAGATTATGCTTTCAAATGGATGCAGAATTTGAATCTGAACATTTTTGATACCAGTCTTTTAATTACTCTTTTTTAAAATTATTATTCCTTAAAGCTAGAGTTTAGGTAAAACAGAAAATCTTTTCGTAATCTTTTTAATCAAATGCATGACCTTTATAAAGAAGGATCAGGAATTAGGATTGCTGGATAACTTAACATTTGTGTTGGACTGCTTCTTGGTTGCCATTCCTGGTACGTCGTAGCGCCAGCTTGGTTTTTATATGTGAAGGCAAAGCTTTCCTGGATTTAAGTGACTTTGAAGCAGATATCATACATATTTCTCTAGAATGCTCATCATTACCTATTTTTCTTGGCAAAAGTAACACAGATTTTGAATGTATTACATTCTCAAAGACTATTTTTTAGGGTAAAGTAATTCATTATTTTAAAATATATTCATTGTATATTTACTAATTTTACAAGGTAACTTCTTAAATTGGGGCTAAGACAAAGTCTCTGGTTATCAATTCAGTTTATTTTATATAAGAGCACTGCATTCTGTTGCAGTTTAGCTGTTTCAGAGCTATACCTGAGGATCCGCTGAATGCACATTTCATTGTCTGCATTCATATAGTGTAAATAAGGTTTAGAGTGTGTTCAAAGTAATTGTTTTACTAACAGTAATGACATGTTACTGATATCGGAACAGTTCAGATCTTGTCAGTGACTAACCTTTTTGTGCTGTAAGTTGATTTTCCCCATGAATTAAATTAAAATAGCAACTGGGTGGTGAAAATTATTACACTGGTCCACTAAGAGAATTTCATGTAAAATGCTTTCTTCTTTTAGTTGGTGGTAAAGTATTAGGTAAATTATACAGGAATTTTTGTTGGTTGGTTTATTTATTTGATTTTACTTTTTATAAAAATGGAGTCTGTAAATGGGAGAGCAAAGCTTTTCTCAGATCTGTGGTAGTAGTCATGGCAGGTTTTAAAATATATTTGTTGCAAATGTAGACTCTGTAAATGTCTCTCAAGTCATGGTAAATTGAGATGTTTTACAATCAAGTTTATTTTTAATGTTTGATATTCTTTAGTTTATTTTTAAACTTTAATGTATATATTTCTGCCAGGGACAAATGTATACTCATAGTGTCACTTCTGAGTTATATGGTAATATTTTATAGGCTCAAAAAAGAAATGTCCAAGGGGAATATACTATAAACTTCTGAAAAAAATATCCTTTAGAAATTATCTTTTCTCAAAAAGTAAAATTCCAGATTTCAGGAAACAGGGAGCAACAGCAGCTGCAGAAAACATTCGAGTTGAAATTTTGATCATTTTCTATGAAAACGAACTTAAAAGTAACGTGGAGGTCGTGACCAGATTCATTGGGCTATATTTGGAAAATTGATTTTCCTGCTGACGGGGCAGTAGCTCTTCATCAGGTGGATTAATCTGCCCTCTTGTCTTTTCCTTTATAGTATTTAGAAGATAGTTTCCCTTCTAATAAAATCGGCACAGCTTTAAAGAAGAAAATGTAGTCCTAAGAAATTTAATTTTCTTTTTAATTTAATTTGTTTAAATTTGCATGTTTCTTACAAACCTCCCAGTGCCTGTCAAGCTTCATCTCCTGAAGGCAGGACTGGAATAGTGGCTGGGCAAGGACCAAACACCCTGTGACATCCCCTGGATATATTAGGACAGCTAGCCTTTTGAAAAATAAAAGCAGCCCTATTTACAGTTATGAAAACCCTTGCTATTTCCTTGTCTCTGGATGCCAAATACTTTATAGGATTTCTCCATTTACAAATCAAAAGCAGCATTTTAACTTGGGAAATCCTATAAACTTACAGCTGACTGCACGTCTTCTATGAGTCTGTTTTTCTTTATCCAGTGTTAAATTTTTATGGTCTTGGGTGATAAGTTTAAAGGCCTATCATGAAATTGAATTTTTGTCTTTCTGATTTGTTTCTCTTAAGAGGAAGTGCAATGTCTTTCCTTTTTCATGTAAAAGACCAAAGAAGAGCTCCTGTGGGTCCCAGAGGTGAAGTGGGCCTGCATCTCTGGCTAGATCTGAGTGCCAGCTCAGATTGGAAACCCCCATGGGCTCAGTTTTACGGCGCCTGGAAATTCAAAAATGACAGTTTGATGTTTAGATTTTGTGACCGAAAGGGAATTGACGCTAACACTGATGATTCAGGAACAGCTACTGTGTTTCCACTTCCTGGGTTTGGATTTTTAGATACCTGGATACTGTCTACTGGGCAGAGTTCTGGAGGGAAGCGAGGATGTGACTGCTGCTACCCCAGAAGCTTTTCTTATCTTTGTTTCATGTCAGGAGAGCAGTATCTGGCTTACACAGCCAGGATCTGGGTGCCGTGGGTTTTACTTGCAGGGCTCTATCTTTATGTCTTGTACCTAGATATCAGTTGCCTTTAAACTGGGAAAAAAGGCTGCAATCTCCTTTGATAAGGGGATTTTGGACCTCAAGCTTTAGTCTATAGGCGCTAGATAGACATCTGTTCCTGGGAGCTGCCTTGGGGGATAGATAATGGGGAAAATCTACACTGAAAGCAAAAGGCTATGTTTAAAGTCAATAGGATAAGTGGAATTTAATCAGGAAAGTCAACATCTAAATCAATTTAGTCTTACTACTATTTTTATTTGCCGGTGTACGTAACAGAACCCAGTTTCATGTCTCATCTCTTAGAGATCAAAGTGGACTCCGATACCGATTTATGGTGGAAGCAGATTTATATTCCCAATTGCTCTATATTCCTTCGTGTTCCTCATAATTTTCCAACCTTCAAAGTCCTTGTTAAGTCTGAAATAGTACCCTAAAAATGTTAAGCCACCCGTATCTGGCAGCTACTGCACGCCTTAGCAGCTGAGAGGACTGAGCCACTTGATAGCTGTGTGATCTTCATAAGATACTTAACTTCTCTGTGCCATTCTTCTCTACGAAAAGGGGTAATGGTAGTACACACCTCATAGGGTTGTTGGGAGGTTTACATATGTTATACAAAGCACTTAAAACAGTGCATGGAATGTTGTAGGTCCTCTATGCACATAAATCATCTTACTTTATCCTTACCTGCCCTGTGAGCTTAGAAGCATTCTTTCTTATCTTCTGCCTTAGCCTGAGGTCCTTTAAAAGCAAAACCTGCGACCAATAAATAATCCCTGAGAGCAGGCCTCAAGGATTGGGGAGTGAAACAAGGACTGAGGGAAAATCAACGTAAAGATACACATTGTTGTCTACCATCAGGTTGGGCATGATTCCGTGGGGCCTTTTGAAAAGGCTTAAGAAACACACTCAGGAACTGTCTACTTGGGCTGCAAAGGGGGGAATGTTTATCCATCAGCTTCCATCCTCCCATCAGTCACGTCTGGTAACTGCCCCACCCCTCCCATTTGTACCTGCTTGAGTATGTTCCCATGGGTACCACCTGCAGGGAAGCCAAGGACACCCTGACAACAGGCCTGACCTGAGATGCTTCCCTTGTACCTCCTCAAAGCTGGTGGGAGCTGGGCCCAACTGTTCTCTCCAGTAGTGGCAGGAATAAGAGGTGGGATAGAGAATATTTGGAGTCATGTACAAGTGTCTAATACATCCCCATTTTACAGATATGGAAACTGAGTGTCTTGGAGAGTAACCAAGGCCACCTAGCTGTTAACTCACAGAACCAGGTTTTGTGATTCCAAAGTTTGGCTTTTTCCATTTTCTTATATAATCTCTAATCATGAGCAAATCTCCTCCACTATGCTTTCTTTTTTTTTTTTCTTTTTTTGGTTTTTCCTCCACTATGCTTAAGGATGTATTTATTTCTGCTAAAAGTGTGATTTTTGCACACTTTTAGATGATTGGGTGAAAAAGTAGTAAAATGATTGAAAAATAGTTGAGATTAAAAAAAGGGAACATTTTTATATTGGGGAGAAATTCAAATGCAAAATTTGTAACACAGCCTGAACATCTCTAAATTTTAGTTAACGCCTTTTAATTTCTGTTGAAGTTTCCTTTTTTAAAATGATATTCAATTTAGTAGAGATGAAAGAAAATTCAATTAAAAATGGGAATGTTGCCAGTGGTAAAATTTTAGCCTGAAATTATGACTAAAAAAGTTTTCTTTCTTGTTCTCTTTCTCCATTCTTTGCTCTAAATAAGGTGTGTGTGTGTTTTCCTGTGTACTAGGGGCTGTGATATTTCCCAAGGAAACAATACAATGATGATACTGCTTTCAAAAGACACGAACCGAACCTATGGCTTTGTTCTTGAGTCACACCAATATAATGTATCATTTTATTGTAGTTAAATCTGCAATATATTTGATTTCTTATACAATCTGAGCAACGTTTAAGAAAAGATGTGACTAACATTAGATGGAGCATATTATTTCTCCCCAAAACTTACAAATGAGAAGCTTCTAGAATTATAAATATTAGAGTCTCTGACTTAAGAAGTAAATAAAAATACAAGTCTTAATCAAATTTATTAATTTATTTGTTGTGAAAATCTGTGTGGCAAGCTTTGTGCTTGGTGCTGGAGAGAGAAAGATAAAAGACATTCCTTGCCCTCCAGATGTTCAGTGTACCATTGAGAAGTTAGATTGTAATTGAGTCGTTATAAGGCTCATTATTTCTGGAGTTTTATAATAGTTTTTTCCCTGACCTTTCTACCACTCACATCCCTACCTGCCCTTACTTTTTCCCCCAATCCCAGCTACTGCTAACTACTACCTGTTATCCTATTCCCCCATCTGGCATTTCAGCACTGAACCATAAGCCTCTATGCTTTCACATTTCTGCTTCAAAGTGTGTTTTTAGATGGTGTGTGCATTTGCTGATTTTGGTGGGGAGTTAAGAATTGCTCTTTTGGGCTTCCCTGGTGGCGCAGTGGTTGAGAATCTGCCTGCTAATGCAGGGGACACGGGTTCGAACCCTGGTCTGGGAGGATCCCACATGCCGTGGAGCAACTAGGCCTGTGAGCCACAACTACCGAGCCTGCGCATCTGGAGCCTGTGCTCCACATCAAGAGGCCGCGATAGTGAGAGGCCCGAGCACTGCGATGAAGAGTGGCCCCCGCTTGCCACAACTAGAGAAAGCCCTTGCACAGAAACGAAGACCCAACACAGAAAAAATAAATAAATTAATTAATAAACTCCTACCCCCAACATCTTTAAAAAACAAAAAAAGAATTGTTCTTTATCACTTGTTTGGGGCAGTTTGAGTTTACTGAGCCTTTGTGTAGTTTTGTCTGGAGTTTGTACTTGGATATGTGAATTTATATAGTTTTCATCAAATATGAAATGACTTTTTAAAAAAATTTTCTAATAATTTTCTTTGCTTTGTCTGATGTTTATGTAGCCATACCAGCTTTCTTTTGATAGAGTCAGCATGGTATCTTTTTCATCCATTTACTTTTAACCTATTTGTGTTTTATATTTAAGGTGTGTATGTTGAAGGCAGCACAGAGGTAGAACTTGCATTTTTGTCTATTTTGACAATTACTGCATTTAATTGATATGTTTGGACCATTTATATTTAATGTAGTTATTATGACTGTTTAAATTTGCCATCTTACTTTTGTTTTGTACTTATCTGTTCCTTGTTTTCTTTTCTCTCATTTCCTACCTTCTTTTGGGTCGATTTTGTGACCCCAAATTAGTGATTTTGGTGATTCCATTTTATCTCCTTTTTGGCTTATTAACAATAACTCTTTGTTGTGATTTTTTTGGGTGGTTGGTATATGCTTTAGAGTATGACTGGAACTTATAACAATCTTTATGTATAGTGTAAGAATCTTGTAACCATAAATTTCCATTTATTGCATCTTGATTTTGTGCTATTATTAAAACATATTTTATTTATACATTCATTATAAACCTCTCAATACGTTGTTATTATTTTTTGCTTTAAACAGTCTGTTTGCTTTTAAGAAGTTTAAATAGTTTTCCTTTCATTACTTTAGAGATGCTGTTCCATTGTCTTCTGACATTGTTTCCAATGAGTAATCTATTATCATTCTCATCTTTGTTTCTTTGTATATCATATATCTCTTTTCTCTTGCTTTTAAGGATTTATCTTTTTCACCAGTTTTGGGCAATTTGATTTTGACATGTCTCTGTGTAGTTCTCTCCAAGTTTCAATTGTTTGGGGTCTGTTGAACTTCTTGGATGTGTGTATATACAGTGTACATCAAATTTGAAAAGTTTTTGGCTATTACTTCCTTGATTTTTTTTCATTCTCCTTCTCCCCTCTATTTATGGGGACCACAATTACACTTCCATTAGGACTCCTGAAGTTGTCCTGTAGCTGGGTGATGCTCTACCTGAGAACTAGAGCACCCTCAGCACCTCCAGACTTATCCAGCTTTCTCTCCTCAACCCAGAGAGCTCTTCAGACTCAGCCTGGGTTTTCCCTTCCAGTGATTCAGCTTGGAAACTTTCTCCAGGCAGGAAGCTGGAGCAATCAGAGAACTCACCCCATTTGTGTCTTCTGGCATCATTGTTCTTTGCTGTCTAATGTCTGAGGTCTTGCAAATCATCATTTCATATGTATGTTTCTGGTTTACTAGTTGTTTCAGTTGAGAGGATAAATGCTTCCATCCCTCTGGTTTGAATTTTTATTTTTCCTGCACCTATTTTACACTTACACCTAAATTATAATCAATATTATTTATTGTTTAGCATACTTAGAGAAATAATGGGAGATACGTCCGTAAAATTAAGTAGAAATAAGATCAAATTCCAGGTTTAAGTTCCCAATTACAGATTTTTAAACATCTCAGTATTCAGTGAGGCTATGTCAAAAGTTTATGACCAGAAAGTGATTGAAGTTTTGCTGATAAATATTAAATTAATGTTGAGAGGTAATATAGCATGATCAATGAGAATATGACTCTAGACTCAGCCTGCCTGGGTATGAATCTTTGATCTACCATATAATAACGATGCAACCTGAATAAAGTAATTTAATTTTTAGGTATCTCAGTTCCCTCATGCTTAAAATAGCATTGTTGTGAGTATTAAATGAGCTCATATTTGTAAAATATGTAGACAAGTGCCTGGCATACAGCTAGTGGATACAGCTGTGGAGGTGGAGTTTTCCATAAGCGGTCCAGGTGAGATGTTTAGGGGGACAGGAAGAGCAGTTCTTTATCTCAGGAGGGAGAGCCCAGGGTGAGAAATACTTATGTATGAGATACAGCATGAAAATGATGGCTAGAAAGATGGTGTAGAGAGAAGAGGTCCGAAGAATGACTTGTAAGGAATGAAGCAGAAGAGTTCTGGAGAAGCACACATTAATTAAAGAGGAGAATCAGGACCACCCAGTATGATCTAATTCCTGGGAAAAGAGAGTGTCAAGAAGAATGGAGTCTATAGACTCAGGAATGAGAAAAAGCCGCGGTGTGTGGAGCATCATTGGTGACCTTCAAGAAAAGCATTTCAGCCAAGTTTTAAGTATCAAAAGTGACTGCAGTGGGCATGTAAGGGTGATGAAATCATGGAGAGTTTGCATAGCCTGTTTCTCAAAAGAAGATTTTGTGCTGATTAGATAACATCGGGAAAGTAGATTGAAGGGTGAGTTCGGTGAACTCAAGAATTCTCTCTCCGCCCTGCCCTGACATCACAACTTTACAAGCACATATTGGAGACAGAACGTCTAACAAAAGAATTTCAGACATCAGAGCAGGCTGGCGAGGAGGGTTCTTTCTGGCAGTGGTGGTTTTTCAGCATTCTTTGTATTACCTGACCCAGGGCCTCTCAGTGCTGGGCCATCTGTGTTTATATTTGCAATAATTTGTTGCTTATTTACTTATGCATCAGATTCACCTGAAGAGCTTGTTAAAATGAAGATTCCAGGGCCCTCCTTTAGAGATTCTGTTTCAATAGGTCTGGGGTTCGGTCCAGGAATCCGCACATAAAAATGTTTATTTAGTTTTTGAATAGGCAATATATTCACATGGTTCAGAAGGTACAAAAGGATAGAGGGTGAAAAATTGCTTTCCCACACGTGTCCCTCAGCCGTTCAATTTCTCTATTCCAAAGCATTTGATTTTATCAGGTTCCTTTGTAACCTTCAGGGAATTTAAAAAACACATTTGCGTTTTGTTGTTCTTATCTTTAACAAGTGGGGAGATGAGCTTAAATATAATCATAGGGTAGGAGCTTTTAGCTGAAGGAGAGACTGAACAATACATGTAAGAGAGGAGAAAATCAATGGAGGATTGAACTTACAGATATGACTGATGGTTGGTGTGAACGGTAAGTAAACCTATCCTCTTTAGACTTCTCACTTTTAAAATGCAATTGCAAGGGTATAGACCTGGAAATAAATGGTCTTCACATAGTGGCTTCCTGTCTACATCAGCTTCAATGGTAGAAATCTTGAATGTATGTGGAACCATGGTCAATTGTATGTATGTTTCTTCTTCATTAAAAAAATATTTAAATTATAGTTGATTTACAATGTTGTGTACATGTATGTTTCTTCTTGATTATTCATTTTCTACTTTTGAATGTCAACTTCACTAGACTAAACAAGTGATTAAAAACTTGCCTCTCTGGTTCTCTGAAAACATGAACTCTATACATCTTTTGTGGTTTTCTTTGGATGTCAGGTCATATGTTCTCAGACAATGCTAAATGGATTCAAAAGATATGACTAAACAGCACCAAAAACATTTCAATAAATAAAGACAAGCACATGCTGCTGAATTCCCCTTGGTTCTGTCATGTCCTGTTTATCTACCCCACCCTCTGCGTTTTAAATAACCCTTCTGTCAACATTGTGGGTGTTCAAGTTTCAATATCATCTAAAGGTAAAAGACCCACTCGCTAATAAGATTCTCCAGTTCTCAGCATATTTTTGGTACAAGATTGTTATAAATATATAATGACAATAAAGAGTGAAGATTCTGGGGAGTTTTGTGTAGTTCCACTTTGGGCAATAGAGTTGTTTTTCTTCAAGGCATTTCTTATTTTTTAAAGTTATAAAAATTTTCTAGCATCAGTTAAAATATGAATATAACACAATAAACAAAAAATAAAAATATAAAACATGAATAAAACACTATTACATTTTATTTCCTACAAATAGCAAATGTATAAATATTGTAGATTATTTGAACTATGAAAAAATTTTTTAAAAATTTGAGAGAACAAATAGTAGTAACATTTTCCAAATATGAGGAAGCATAAATGCAAATTTGGGACATCTAGCTTATGTTAAAATATGGGAAGCAAACCTACATTATTAATAATATCTATTGCTCCAAAATTTAATTATATAATTATCACTGAAGTTGATGGAAAGCTTTCAAAAACAAGCAAGAGTACAATTACTATATATATTTAGGAGGTAAGGAGGCCAACAAACTTGATTGGAACCAATAATACCTCTCAGTTTGCCAAGTTAAAAAAGTCTCAGACTTCTAATATGAATAATATGTAAATCTGAAACAAGAATCTGGAGGTAGCTTACCGCATTTAACCCAGAGCTCAGAAAAGTAAAATCAATGTTCACAAAATAGTTAATTGATAAAGAAAATAATGAAAATGTTAGATTTTAATCCTAAAATAATCATTAAAGAACACTATGAATAATCTAATCTTAATTTATTATCAGTGATGGTTTCCAGAATAAGAACCATCTCTGTTTTGGAAGGTGGTGGTTATGTCATTACACAAGCCATTGTGCTGGGGAAAAATGTCAGAGGAGTGTAAACTAGAAAATTATTTGTTAGGTGAAGGCATGGTCTCTCATGCATTTTAATATTTGTCCTTGAAATTTAATTTTGTTTGAGAAATTAGCAGAAACCTAAAAATCAGAGTGCTCATGTACAAAATGTCTCTTTTTTTCTTTAAAAAATATTTTTGCTGCAAATTCTTAGATCCCATTGTATTCAAAAGGCCAAAGTGTTGCTACCTGAAAGAGATGGTATTTCAGGTCCCTCCAGGACCTCCCATAGAGTCATCTTTCCTGCCTTTGTGACCCATTTGATCGCAAAGATAGTTTTTTTGGACTGATGATAAGTCATTCAGGAGATTTATTTCATCAGTTAAGAATCAAAGAGAAAGGGGAAAGGAAACCAGGGTAGAATTCTGAAGTTCGACACTAAAAAAATTACTGCTTAGATGGACCCATTTTAACATCTTGCCGATGTGGACTACGGTTTCCAATTTGCTGCAACAGTTTCCAAGGTACTCCTTGTTTTTTCTAACTGCAGGAGCCTGCTCAGAGCTGAGTAAATGGAAAACAGAATTGCTATGAAAGCAAATTCACCCAGGAAACTGAGAATCTTGCTCGTCAATGACTATCCTAAAATCATAAGACA
The DNA here is from genome assembly GCF_025265405.1 of Mesoplodon densirostris. NCBI lineage: Eukaryota > Metazoa > Chordata > Mammalia > Artiodactyla > Ziphiidae > Mesoplodon > Mesoplodon densirostris. The sequence continues at coordinate 72,500,235 of NC_082677.1, read as the reverse complement.
CAGTTACAAAACTTTACCGTAGGATCAAGTATGGGTTTGGATAAACAAGACAACACTTTAAAAAAACAATTTAATCTCAGTGCTTTCCTTTACAAAGAGGCAAAATTTTATTGTTATCAATATGGGTCTAAAGAATCAGTATTAATATTTTCAGGATTGTTTTATGGTGAGTAAAAGTGAAACAGGAAGTACTTATTTAGAAAAAAAAATTATGTCTGTATATTAGAGAAATTTTCCCTTTTAAAAACCCTGTTCTTTAAAATAAATTAGAAATTTGTTAGTTTTTTTCCTTTATGAAATTGTCACTCATTTCTCAGTGAAGATTCTGTGGCTTATTTGGTGTAAACAACCTTTGTCATTGTTTAGGCAAGTGTAAAACAAAGTTACCTTTGCCTTTCATTTATAACAGAAAATAAAGTAGATGTTTTTGAAATACCATTTTTTTTAAAGAAAATGTATTAATAGAAGAAATGGCCATTTTTAGACATAAGGATGCTGTCTGTCTTTATTTTTTGGTCTTTAATGTGTAAGTTCTAAATTTATTCTTTGAGTAGAAGAAAATGAATCTTGCTGAAAGACTAAGAAAAGATTTTAAATATGCAGGCTATGTAATGATGCTTCTATTAAATTAGGTCTCTGCTTTTGCGGGGTGATTTCCCCTTGTCTTGACTTAAGGAAGAGCTATTTCCCTCCATACTCAATTCTTCCTCTTGGCTTCCCTCCTCCACTTGGAAATGTGCCTTCCAGTGTCTTGTAATGTAAAATAGACACTTTTAAAAGTTCTGAACTATAGCACCGGGTTTTTTAACTCCTTTTTCTTTCTCTGTTATTTTTTACTCTGATTAAAGTAAAACAGACCAAAAACAAAAACAAAAACAAAAAAGAAACAACTAAAAGCAATTAAACAAACCTTATTAACAACTCAACTTTTGCACTATTCAAGAAGCCTTCCGTTGGTGAATGGCTTGGAAGGACCTATTTGCATCAGAATGATCCCTCTTTGGTTTTCCTGTGTAACGTTAAAAATCACAGCATTTCCTTAACGGAAGCCCAGAGAGTGTGTGGTTTGTAAAATTACCACAGTTTGTACAACTAGGTCGTTACTTCCATGTGAATTGGTCTCTTAGAATAGCGTCTTAGAATAAGGAAAGAAAGGAGTCCCCTCCTGGTGTGTGTGTGTGTGTGTGTGTGTGTGTGTGTGTGTGTGTGTGTGTGTGATTTTGTTTTGTTTACAAGGGAATAAGGGCAATACGTTTGCTACACAAGTAGCATTATTAGTGGTGTTCCAGAATTTACAGCGTGAGCAATGGCTGCCTGGACTTGGTATACACTCCCTTAACAGGCGATGGTAATTTAAGAAATGCTACTAAAAAAAAAACCCCAATAAAAACACACTCATTGAGAAAAATATGCTTTTGCCTTGGTGTATACCTACAATGCTTTTTTTTTTTTAAAGAGCTATATTACAATTTTTTGACAAAGTCGGCTCAATGAATTTATTCATAAGGAAAAACGTTTATAAATCTTTTACTGCACATTGTTAATCCTTGGTATACACACACACACACAATTAAATTAGACTTTGAGTTTTCTTTTTGTAAAAAAAAAAACAAAAAAGAAAAAAGGTGAGTAAAACTCTAACACAGAGACTCTTTCTCCTTGATGCAAATTACATCAAGAAGAAATATTGATGTAATGTTATATCCATATTGCTTGCAAGGTTCGTTGCACATATTTGTTGCACAAATAAATATTGATGCATATATTTGTTATGTGGGTCAGTAGTTTACTATTTATTTTATTAAAATAATATATTTATTTATTTGGCTGTGCTGGGTCTTAGTTGCAGCATGTGGCATCTTTAGTTGCGGCATGCATGTGGGATCTAGTTCCCTGACCAGGGATCGAACCCAGTCCCCTGCATTGGGAGCACGGAGTCTTAACCACTGGACCACCAGGGAAGTCCCAGTAGTTTATTTTTTAAATTGTGGTAAAATATAAATAACATTTGTCATTTTTGCCATTTGTAAGTGTGCAATTCAATGGCATAAAATACTTTCATAATACTGTGTAACCATCACCACTGTCTATACCCTAAATGTTTTCATTGTCCCAGATAGAAACTCTGTACTCATTAAACAATCAAAATCCCTTCCCTCATTTCTTATAACCTCTACTCTACTTTCTGTCTTTATGGATTTGCCAATTCAGTTACCTCTGATAAGTGCAATCATAAATATTGGTCCTTCTGTGTCTGATTTATTTCACAAAGTGTAATGTTTTCAATATCCATCCAAGTTGTACCATATATCAAAATTTAATTCCCTTTATGGCTGAATAATATTCCATTATATGTACATACCACATTTTGTTTATTTATTTAGCTGTTGATGAACACTTGGATTGTTTCCACCTTTTGGTTTTTGTAAATAATGCTGCTGTGAACATGAGGTGCACATATTTATTGGCGCCCCTGCTTTCACCTCTTTTGGATTCTATAATCTGGGAGTAAACTTGCTGGGTCTTGTGAGAATTCTACGTGTAACTTTTAAATAGCTGCTACACTGTTTTCCATAGCAATTGTACCATTTTTGTAGAATGAAAATGTGGATTCTGAACCTGGTCAAGTTCTAAAGTGCATTTTGCCATAAAATGAAGGTAGTCATTTTATTTCCTCCAAATATTTCTTATTCATCATGCTAATGGTAATGGAAATGTTCTGATTATAGCTGAATCTCTGGTATTCTGGGAAATTCATTTAAATTATTGCTCAGATGAAAATGATTTTAATTAGATTATTCTATGGAGAACAATAGAGAAATACAATGGTCCACATCTCGGCACTTTCCCAGGTAGTTTCTCTCTCTTTCCTCTAATCTCTTTCTTCTCTCCTTTTCTCTTTGCTTCACTGGCAGACTAGTTATTTTCAGTGACTCTTCATTTTCTACAAAATCAAACAGAAACCCCGAGCACAGTATTTATTGCCCTGTCCAAATCCTCCGAACTGTATTTCCTATTCTTCTTTCTGTATCTAACCCTTCGTGTATTCAAAGCTGATGGCAAACCATAATTCTTGTTTGCAGTTGTCAACATTTGGTCAGGCTATGACTTCTGCGAAGAAGAGCACACCTAGTCCCTATTCTTTTTTTGGGTGTGTGTGAAGGCCTTTTTTAAAAAAAAATTATGGAAATATGGTTGATTTACAATGTTGTGTTAATTTCTGCTGTATAGAAAAGTGACTCACTTGTATCAACACACATATATATACATTCTTTTTCAGATTCTTTTCCATTCTGGTTTATCATAGGATATTGAATATAGTTCCCTGTGCTGTACAGTAGGACCTTGTTGTTTACCCATCCTATATATAATTGTTTGCCTCTGCTCATCCCAAACTCCTATTTCCTTCCCTTTATTCGTTTTGACATCTCAGACCTCATGCTACCTCCTTCATGAAATCTTCTGTTCCAGCTATTTCCATTTCCCCTTCCGAGTCCCCCATCTCTGGGTCTCAGGATGCTGTCTAGGCTGCGTGGACAGGTCCCCAGGCCTGTGGGGAACCCTGGTGGGAGGTCAGGGGAAGCAGAGCAAGAGGTCAGGGTATTTTGTCCTTGGCTCCCACTGTGAGGTCACTTCTGGTTGGTGATAGCTTTTGACTAAAGCTCGCTGCTTCTCTGCAGGAGTCCATCTTTCTCTGTTCACCTCTGAGTGAACGCTTGTCCCTTTGAGCTCGGGTGGTAACAGCTCCTGCGGCTGGCCCCAGGGTACCGGGTTGTGGTTTCCCAACCCCCACACCTCTATTTACAGAGCTCCTTCTGTAAATAAACACTCTCAGAGTTCCCTAACTTGCAAGCCCCGGCTGTCTTCTCCAGACACTCACTGCCACATCTTCCTTCCTCACGCTGGGTGGAAATTGATCTCTCCTCCGTCCAAGTCACTGGAGTGATTTGTCCCTCTTTTATGGAACTTAACACATAACATGTTTTAGGGATTGATGAATATATTTTAGCTCCCATTTTCAGATGATACATTTCCTATGGGAAGATATTGTTTTACCTGTTTTTACGTTTCTTGTGCTCCTTCTCTGAAAGAATGATTTTTTTTAATGACTAATATAGGGACTTCCCTGGTGGGGCGGTGGTTAAGACTCTGCACTCCTAGTGCAGGGGGCCCGGGTTCAATCCCTGGTCCAGGAACTAGATCCCACACACATGCTGCAACTAAGAGTTCGCATGCCACAACCAAGGAGCTGGTGAGCTACAACTAAGGAGCCCGTCTGCTGTAATTAAGGAGCCCATGTGCTGCAGCTAAGAAGCCAGTGAGTTGCAACTAAGACCAAACACAAAGAAAGAAATAAATAAATATTTTTTTAAAAAGGACTATTATAAAAGCCACACTACAATGAATACTTTTGGTTTTAGGTAAAGGGTTTGACAGCCATCGTAGACCCATTGTGCCCAAGGAGGATATACCCTAAAAGGTCACCTAATTTCAAAGAAAGAAAAATGCTGAGATGTATTCAAAGCAAATGAAAATTATATTATTGAAATAGCTGGAAAGACCTTAATTAAATTGAGACTTTGAAAATTAATAGCTGCTTCTGTATGGAATCGTTCATTTTGAAAGAGCTTGAGGTTGCACTGTTTTAGGCCATAACAAATAGATACTTAAACCCATGACAGAATATTTCTTTCAGGCAATATATTGGGTACACAGAACTTACATAGGGAAATTTATGGAACAACATATTGAAAATAACTTCACTCAAATTGGGAATTTCAGGTTGTTTGCAAACCCTTATTCCTTCCCACTGTGGTATTTCTGTCAGTGCACAGACACGGGGTGACACGAATCAGACAAAAACCAATTTTTCTTAACCTAATATCCCTTTACAGGGACAGCTCTGTGGTGTGTACTCACTGCCACCAATCCCTACCTCCCATCTTTCCCTTAATAAATTCATTCCAACCAAGTGTTGCCCCAACCTCTTGCCCTAAGACAGTTCTTGTCAGAATCACCAATGAGTGTCATGGGAAATCCAGCCATCAACTCTGGTTCTCCTTTGGTTAGGAATCTCAGAGGCATCTGACACGTTGGAGCAGACTTTCTTCCTTAAGACAGTCTTCACTTGACCCCGGGACAGCTCTCTCCGTGACATCCCCAGCTGATCCTCTTCCATGCATGCTTTCTGGGGGACTGCCTCAGACCTCAGCTTCCTTCTCTACATCCCTTGTCTCTAAGGCTTCATCCTGTCTGGTGGCTTCAAACACCAGCAATATGCTGATGACACTCATCTCCCACCTGGAGCTTGCCCCTGGATGTGAGAGTATAGATCCCAACCTGTTCACCTGCCCCATCCAAAGTCTAACAGGTATCTCAGTTAGTCAGCGTTCCCCAGGGAAACAGAACCAACAGGATATGGAGCTATAGAGATAAGAGGAGATTTATTATAGGAATTGGATCACACGATTATGGAGGTTGGAAAGTCCCCACAATCTGCTGCCTATAAGTCAGAGACCCAGGAGAGCTGGTGGTGTAATTCAGTCTGAGTCCAAAGGTCTGATGACCAAGAAGGCCAGCATCTGAGCGCAGGAGAAGATGGATGTCCCAGCTCAAGCAGAGTCCCTTTCCTGTTCTTCTGCCTTTTTGCTCTATTGAAGCCCTCATGGATTGGATGACACCAACTGCCTTGGTGAGGATGACCTTCACTCAGTCTACCAAACCAAATACTGATCTTTTCCAGAAATGCCCTCACAGACATACTCAGAAACAATGTTATACCAGCGATCTGGGTGTCCCTTAGTCCAGGCAAATTGACATATACAATTAGCCATCCCTTTGATCAAGAACGACAAGAGACCCTTCCTTCCTTTTATTCACCCGGTTCCAGCTCTCAACAAATAAGCACTCTTGTTCATTTAGCTATACTTCCAGACTTTTATAGAACTACATAAGAAAATGCAAACCTATATTCTTAATTTTCTCCTTTTTTTTTACCCAAAAGATAGCATATGAAACATATTCTTTTTCTGCACCTTGTTTAAAGTCAGTTTTATTAAAGTGTAATTTATATTCAGTAAAATGGACCTTGAAAATGTGTATTTTTTAATGAATTTTGACAAATGAATACGATTGTGTAAGCACCACCATCATCTAGATATCGAACGGGCCATCACCCTTTATAAAATTTCCATCGTGCCTCTTTGAAGTCAGCCCTCCCCCGACAACCTGTCCTATGAGTTCTATCACCACGATTTTGCCCTGTTCCAGAGGGGATGTAGCCTCTGCGTCTGGCTTCTGGCACTTAGCCTGCTTTACCTCTCCATCCAGATCGACCAGGTATCAGTAGTATGTTCCTTTGTATTGATGAATAGCATTCTGTCGTATGGATGTTACACCTTGTTTTTCTCACTTAATAAGTCCTTCCTTGCCAGGTTCTGGGAAACTTTTTCTTTGTTTCCACTGTTGTGAGTCATCTACTGTATGGATGCACCATCATTTAACGTCTCCTGGAATCATAGCCCAGGCCCTGGCCTACCCCCCGCCCCCTCCCCGTACACTGGCCCTGACCTCTACCCCTGGTGGCCCTGAGTGTGCATCTCACAGACCTCCTACAGGGAGTGTAATTGAACAAGGGCCCCAGCTGGGGTTTGAGATCCATTGCTGTGTTTGTGCCAAAACCAAACCTCTGAGGGCTGCTCCATGCTAAGGCCTGAGGGGCAGAGCTACTAAAGCAGCCGTTCCTGGGAGACATGAGCTTCTCTGTCGGATGACTTTGGCTCAAGGATTCCTCGCAGCTCACCTCCCGGAGACCCTGCGGGGTCCAGGATCCTTCCACCCAGCCCATCACTTGCATGGCCCTCTGACCACTCTCCCAGCCTATTCTGACTCCCTCTCCATTGCCTTCCATGAAAGCATTTCCTGTAATAAAATCCTTGCCCAGTTTACACTACTATAAATAAAATAGATAACTAATAAGGACCTGCTGTAGAGCACAGGGAACACTACTCAATACTTTGTAATGGCCTATATGGGAAAAGAATCTAAAAGAGTGGATATATGTATATGTGTAACTGATTCACTTTACTGTACAGCAGAAACTAACACAACATTGTAAATCAACTAGATTCCAATAAAAATTTAAAAAAAAATCCTTGCCCAGTGTATCCCATCTTGGCATCTGCTTCTGAAGACCCAAATCAACACACCCCCAGTTTCCACTGTGACCTCCCTCCTCAGGCTGCTATCATTTCTCTCCTGGACCCCTCCCTTCAGTAACATTTACATAGTTTTCTGGCAAGCATTCTTGTTCTTAGACAGTCTATTTGTCACACAGATCACGATTCTCCAAACATGTAAAATAGATTCTTTCACTTCCTGCATACAACTTCAAAAGGGTCTCCATATACAAACCTTAATGCAACTACAGGATCAAATCCTGGTCTTCCTCTACAACCTAATCCCGTCCCTTTGTCATCACGCTCTTGTCTCAGTGGGACTCTAGCTCTGCCTGACCTTGGACTTCTTCCAACAGATCTCTGTACAGTCTGGTCCTTTTCTCCATTCAAGTTGCCACTTAAATGTCACCTCCTTGGGCAAGTTTTCTTGAAAACCTCCTCAGCCCATCAGACAGTCCATATCCTCTGATCATGTTTTAGTTCCTTCATAAATGATCCAAATCTCTGAATTTATACTATTGATAATTTGCCTGCTTGCTAATGATCCATGTCCTCATCCAGGAAGGTGGCTCCACATTCTGTGTTATATCTCCACCACCCAGAACATTTGCAGATACTCAATGGTTATTTGTGTAATGACTGAGTGGATGTGTTTTAGGGGCTAATAAAAATGACAAATTTGATGTGTCTGGTGTATACTGAGCACGTTTTGGTGAACATATGACTATTCTTTATACTGGCCATGGTCCAAGATGAGAGCTGAGACCACAAGGCAGCATTTCTAAGTCCCGGAGGAGGCAACATTTCACAGGACTGCTGGAGATTTCCAAATATGCACATGCGAGCCCGAGTGACTTGTGAATTGCATGTGAAATTTCATCCATGTCTTTAAAATATTATCGTTGATTTAAGCATGATCCTTTTGTCGTAATGGATTTGGTGATACGTCTGTGAATCGATGGGTAACTAAACACTTCTAAATTGGGTATCCTGTCTGGGAGAACAAAGAACAGGTATTGCTGGAATAAAACAGGAGACCAACAGGGGTGGGGGCAGGAGAATAAAATATTCTTAATATTAATAATACAATATTCTTCTAGAACTTTCCACACTTATCAAAGTAGGAAGATAAAAAGAAATCTGTATTTTCTGTGGTCATGTTGGTTTAATAGAATACCATATGCAAATACATGCTTGTTAAATCAATTTTTTCCCTTTTTTTTTTGGTAATGGTCTTGATGATTAACATTTCTTTACAAGCGTCAGTCCGCATGCGCTACAAAGCTGAGTGAGAACTCTTACTCTCACTGATGTAAGCTTTAGGGGAATGAACTCACCCTCATCCGTTCCTCTTCCTTGTTTTTTTTTTTTTCTTTTTTTGAGTCAGCAGAGTAGAAGTCAGATAAATGGTTGAGATGAAACGATTAAACCAGCTAACTGTAGCTTTTAGTTATGCTCTTTCTTCCTGGAATTGCAGACATTTATATTTGTTAGACTGTTTTTAACCTGTTATTAGAATATTACTTCAAAATTCTGAAATTTTTCTTTAATATTTAGTACTTTTCAAGAATGATTTGCATTTAAATATGTTCACTAAAATTTGTCATTTTTGCTGAAGAATAGTCACCTCTAAAAATTATCACCAACTGCTAATTGTTCCAGGGTTCCTTTTGGGTTTGAAGATGGGAGGAGTTTTACTAAATGAAGTTAATTTAGTTAAATATAACATATTTTATATTTTTCTCATAAGTTAGAGCATCCCAATAATGATATAGATAAAGTAACAATGAATTTGATTCTTAAGAAATTGTATAATTTAAATTTATTCCTTCTTCAAATGATGTGAAAATCTATTTGCTGCCTTTCCTTTAGAAATGGAATGAAATTAAATCCCAAAAGCTATAAAAGCAGAAAAAATAGATCTAGGAGTATCAAATGTTACTTTGAGGGCAGAGATCTGAATATTTTAGGATTTCTTACCCCTTAAAAATATGAATTTTTTTATGTGTCAGCACCCTTTGTATTGTATGTACTTTATGTATTAGCATCATACTCACTGTATTTTCATGAAACATATATTATGTGTAGGTACATGCTTACCCTCAAATTGAAAATATGAAAAATGATACAAAATTATTTAAAATAAATAAACAAGTTGAAATTAAAGAGTTAAGAAGAGAGACAGCTGTGAGACGGGTGCAGAATGCATTACTTTTTGAACACTTTCTGTGGTCAATTACCTTAAGATGCCTCAGAGTCTAAGATGGCTTTGGCTGGGTTGAGTCAATGAAATATTTATGGATCAAAGGGTCCTGGAGATGTTTCCTATGGGAACGTGTATAATAATATAGTATTTATACAGTGCTGTCTTTGATGTGCTCAAAGAGTTTTACAGACATTATATACTTCATCTGCACCACCCGTGAAGCAGGTTGGGGGCAAGAATGAATCTTGTTTACAAATGAGTAAAGGAATACAGAGCAGGACTCCACTGAGGTTCACAGGGGGGTAATGACAGAGCAGGAACCCCCCTGTCTGTTCAAAGGTGTAAGGAAATAGATCCATTTCATCCCATCCACAGGGATTTTTCCCTCCAAACCTCTGATTTTCCTGGACCCCAGGATCTTGTACTTGATGACCTTCTAGTTTTAAAATTCTGCCTTGGATTCTAGAATTACAGGTGGTGTGACTGAGGGAGAGAGGTCGGGCTCTGGAATGAGATAATTCTGGGTTTGAATCTGAACAAGTAAGTCAGTTTATTTGAGCTGCAGTTTCTTCCTCCACGAGATGGAAATGTAATCTCTGCCTCACATGCTTGCATTGAGGACCAAGTGAGATGATGTGAGGAAGCCCTGTTCCCAGAGCCTGGCACATGGTAGGTCCTCAGCAAACATGCCAGTGAGCGTAGCCTGTTTGTGAAGGTGGCAGAGATGGAAAGTGGATTTTCTCCTGCCTCCTCTCTGTCACCAAAATACAAGGACCCAGCCTTTTGGTAGGTTTCTAATACAAGCTAAAGAGTTGGAAATTCTGGGACTTCCCTGGCATTGCAGTGGTTAAGAATCCACCTGCTAACGCAGGGGACACAGTTTCGATCCCTGGTGTGGGAAGATCTCACATGCTGCAGAGCAACTAAGCCCTTGCACCACAACTACTGAGCCCGCAAGCCACAATTACTGAAGCCCTTGTGCCTAGATCCAGTGCTCCAAAACACGAGAAGCCACTGCAATGAGAAGCCCGTGCACCACATCGAAGAGTAGCCCCCACTCACCACAACTAGAGAAAGCCCATGTTCAGCAACAAAGACCCAATGACGAAGACCCAATGCAGCCATAAATTTAAAAAAAAAAAATTTTTTAAAGAGTTGGAAATTCTGTCCTTTCTTATTACAAAGTCCAATATTTGAGATCAGTTTTCCTTTTTAGGCTTAGTTATTATACAGATGGCTTAATTAAACACAATACCTCTGAACCCAGTGTGTGTTAATAAAGTGTGTGTGCAGATGGGAGGATGTCTGGGCATTTAGTGTGGGGCTAGTATCAGGGGCAACTTAGCGGGGAGTTTGCATGACACCAGTAGTTGGGATGAGGAACCATTCTAGGCCAGGGGTCCTGAGCTGCTTCCTCTACCCTGGAGGACCTCATGGAATGTGGTTTGGGAGAGAAACAAGACTTAGTATCATGACCAGATAGGAGGGACTCTGGATCTAAAACGAATAATAAAAATCTTAGACTAATAGTGCCGAATGGGATATCTGAGGTCCTCTCTTCTGACGCCCTCCTAGAATAATACTTCCAGTGTGGGACATTGTTATTTCTTTCTGTAGTAATGCACACTTACCCCAAAAATATCAGGGATGTTCGTCTACTTTATTAATAGAGAAATCAGTGTATATGATCAGAGACTGAAGAAAACCTCATCATAGTCATTTGTGATATAAAATTTATATTGATAATTCTGATGTCATGGATTTAGGATTATATTCAGTGATGTAACTCTACATTAACTGAACATGATTAAATGAATTTTGTACATATATTATACACATGTACCTATGTATTTATGTACATATATTTACATAACGTAAATTTTTGTATGAAAAGCTTGTAACATCTATGACATTTTGGTTATCTGTAGGTAATAAAGGGTAGTTAAATAGCATTTAAGGGACACACACTGTATCATTTTGTAATCAGCACCATGAATATTTATATATTTTATTAACAGATGAAGTAGGAATAAATCATCTCTAAAGAGAAAAATAAAAAGTTGTGGCAAAGTTCATGCATTAAATAAATACACTTTCAGTGTAAGGATTCATCACAGGGGGCTCTTCTTAGAGATCATGATGTTTCTTATGAGCAAATGACAAGGGGAAAGGGTTTGGATTCTAGCAAAGTGTGAGCCCTGATTTGTGGTGTTTGTGTAAATATTCATTCCACGGCCTCTTTCACGTTGCCAGCATGACATCACTGAAGGTGGGGAGGGAAGAGAAGGTCGTGGTCAGCTTCCAGGGGGCACCAGGAGCTCCCACAGGCTTCTGTACAGGCAGTAGCAAGAATGGACCACATCGAAGAAGGAGCCAGAAAACAGTAAGTACTGTCCGAAGGCCACAGAAACCTCAGCATTCTGGACTTGTTCAATATGGCAGCCAATAGCTGTTCTTCTCTTCTCAGTGTAGACACAGGCATTGATTACATGCGGATGATGCTCTGAATAAAAATCAAAGCCAGCGTGGCTGAGGGCGTCGACCCCAGCACGGGCTCCTGGCCCTGTCGATTTGGGGTTGGTTGTATGCCTTTTTGCTGGGTCTCATGTCTGTGAGATGGGGGCGCTCACCGTGTCTACCTCCAATCATTGTCAAGCAGTTAAATGAGCTCCTACTGTGAAGCATAGGGAGTGCCTGGCAGAGTTTTAGGGGCTGCATTATGTCCCCCCAAGATCCATCTGCTGAAGTCTCCATGCCCAGTGTCTCAGAATGTAACCATATCTGGAGACAGGGTCTTTAAAGTGGTGATGAAGTTAAAACAAGGCTGTTAAGGTGGGGCCCCAATCCAACATAAGTAGCATCCTTATAAGAAGAGGAAGATGCCAAGGTCACGAATGTACTGAGGCAGGACTGTGTGAAGAAGCAGCGAAGGTGGCCGAATGCAAGCCAAGGAGAAAGGCCACAGGACAGCCCTACCCACCAGCACCCGATCTGGGACTTCCTGACTCCAGAACTGCGAGAAAATAAATGTCAGCTGTGTAAGTTCCCAGTCTGTGGTATGTTGTTTATGGTAGCCCCAGTAGACTACTCCACATAGCAAAGTGAGGGCTTGGTATTATTGCCAGTGAATTGCATTTTGTTTACTTCAAGAATGAAAAGGAGTAAAGAAAGCAAAAGTGAGTTGAATAAAAAACAAACCAAAAAGTGGTTAGGGATGTAAATTGGGCTAAAAATTTAGTCATTTAGAATGACTAGTTTTCTGAAGATTTCTTATGCAAAATGTGATGTTCTTACTTTTCAAGACTAATTTAATTACTATGTATCAGAGAAAAAAGGAGTGTAATCCTAGCAACAAAAATGCCTTCTTAGAGGAAAGGGCAGATTATTGGTTATGGTACTGTTGGTGCAGAACACGTGTGTATGTTCAGGCTTGAAAGAAGATGACCTTTATTATAACAGTGATGTGTGTGTATAGCTGAGGGTAGTTCCTTGTGATGTGTTAGGTTTTTAAGCAAACCTGTACGTTTAAAATGTGTTGAAAGGTCTCAGGTTAATATGTCACCTCGAACCCTGCCTTGCTTTGTCCTGTGTATTTACTGTGGATTTTTTTTTTCTTCTATCTCCGTGTTTCAGTATTAAGTCAACCATCACAGACTGAAAAAACTTCTGACCTCGTGGGGGTGAACTCCCAGGTCGAAGGCCATTTCTTCAAAGTCTAGATAAATGTGTCTAGTAACTCCTGAAGAGCAAAAAAGAAAACCAGTCTCTTCCAACTCTGGATGGGTCTTGCCATGGTTCCCTTAAGAAGGGCTGATGGTTTCTGTGTGATAAAGAAGAGAATTTCCCCTTTTTCAGTGTCCTTCCCTGCAGGACACCCTCAAAGGCAAACTGCAGTGTGAACATACACATGCAATGAAATACAGCTATAAAAATACCCCTGATCCATGCATCATATATCGGAATCACAGCACATTGGGTGCTTTTTACAATGGTCATTGAAAACTGTCCATGAACTCTGACAAATGATGTGAACTTTAGGTGAAACACTTGTGGAATAAGTTTGTCACCTTTTCAAAACCATTTTCAAAACAAAGAGAATTATGTAGATAAAGACCACCAGCTCCAGTTATGTAGGTGCTTCTTGGATCTGAAGAAAAATACCTCATGAAAATATTCATAATGGAGAATAACGGAAGCATATTGCTTTAGAGAAATAAAGTATTTTCGTTCAGCCGAGGCTAAGACTTCTCAACATTTATGGTGCAAAATAGTTACTTGGAGATCTTGTTAAAATGTAGATTCTTCTTCTTTTTTTTTTTTTTTTTTTTGCGGTATGCGGGCCTCTCACTGTTGTGGCCTCCCCCGTTGCGGAGCACAGGCTCCGGACGCGCAGGCTCCGGACGCGCAGGCTCAGCGGCCATGGCTCACGGGCCCAGCCGCTCCGCGGCATATGGGATCCTCCCAGACCGGGGCACGAACCCGTATCCCCTGCATCGGCAGGCGGACTCTCAACCACTTGCGCCACCAGGGAGGCCCTAGATTCTTCATTTTTAATTTTTTTCTATTGAAGTAGAGTTGATTTACAATGTTGTGTTAATTTCTGCTGACAGCAAAGTGATTCAGTTATACATATATATACATTTTAAAATATTTTTTTCCATTCTGGTTTATCACAAGATATTGAATATAGTTCCCTGTGCTATAGAGTAGGACCTTGTTGTTTACCCATCCTGTATATACTAGTTTACATCTGCTCATCCCAAACTTCCACTGCATCCCTCCCCCAGCCCCTTCCCCTTTGGCAACCACAAGTCTGTTTTCTACATCTGTGAGTCTGTTTCTGTTTTGTAGATAAGTTCATATGTGTTGTATAAAATGTAGATTCTGATTCACGAGGTCTGGGGGTCTTAGAGAAACCTAAGACTTTGCATTTCTCACAAGATACTCAGTGCTACTGTTGCTGTTCATCTGAGGACCACATCTGAAGTGGCAGGGTCTTGGCAGGAGAGCTTCTTAAGCCAGGCACTATCGTACTCATCTTTGTATATCAGCATGTAGTCTGGCGAATGTCTCTGATTAGCTGATGAACAAATGTTTGCAGGATGGGTGGTGGGGGCATGTGAAGGCAGGGTGTGAAGCTGAGACAAGTGCATTTTGTTTTTGCTCTATCTGTGGGTCTCCTAGGATGCTAGGCTTACAGAAACCTGAAGAGCATCTACCATTCTGGAATTTTCTATGCGTTGGACAAGAACCAATGGTTGACCACCTAGAGGGTTGGGATAGGGAGGATGGGAAGGAGACGCAAGACGGAGGAGATATGGGGATATAGTTGATTCACATTTTTATAAAGCAGAAACTAACACACCATTGTAAAACAATTATACTCCAATAAAGTTGTTAAAAAAAAAAAACAACCAATGGTTGGAGGCAAAAGGGAATTTTTATTCAAAATAAGAAAGCACTTTCTAAGAATAGGGGCTCTCAATGTGAATTCTGTCACTGTATGTGTTGGAGCATAGGCAGGACAACCATTTGGGATTTATTATAATGCAGATCTGAGTGACTGGCTGATCGGACCAGAGAACATTTAAGATGTCTTCAAGTCCAAAAAGCCTATGGGAATAAAGGGTGAAGCTGATAGAAATTAGTGAGGCAAAGCAGACCACTAGTTTAGACTTTATAACCCCTCGGGCAGTAGTTTACATTCTGGCAAGTACCTTCTCTGAGTTTCAGTTCGTTTGAAAACTGAAAAAAAAAAAAAATGGCGGTAACAGTGCCTGTTTTGCAGTGTCAATGTGAGAATTAAGTACAATGATTTTTTAATGACAGTGGAACATCCTATAGTAGACACTCATTAAACTACTGCTTCTCTAACGTAGTGACGTGCTGGTAAATGCTTAAAAATGGGCTCCCCCTTCCCTCGCTTAAACCCTGGTTGTAATGCTTGCTGATTTCCATGCGGACATTTGTCTAACTATTCCTATTATGCTCAATTTCAAGCTACCAATGGTTTAACAGCCTGCTTGCAAAATTCCTGAAAGTTTACCAGCTGGCTTTTGTGAGCCACTAAAATGAGTCAGCTGCAGCACAAGGATACACTTCTTACCTTAGCTTTGACCCTTTGTGATACTGAAACATAAAAGAGCATCACTTGTCATCTATTCCTATCCCATCGTGTGAAACAGACTCAGGGTTTTAATAACCTCTATCTCCCATAGTGGATGAGGAAGGAAGCCCAAAAGAGGGAAAAGGACTCGGATTGGAGATACGAAAACGCTGACCTAATTCACGAGAAACTGGCATAAGTGGATGAAACGTCGGTTCTAAAGTGAACTCAGGAGCTGCGCATATCTGCTCTAAGGAAAAAAGAGGGTCGCAAGATCTGTCAAACAGTAGGAAAATTTGAGATAGAAACCAACTGAATAGTGGGCAGGTGTATTAAAACAGATGGCTTTTTTTTTAGTGTGTGCCTCTAAAATGTTCAATGTTTAAAACACTCACGTGTTTCTTAGAGTGCTATATTCATGAACATAATTACTCAATAGTTCTTTGTTAAATGAATTTTGAATTTTAAAACCCTATTCTTACAAATTAGCAGTTAAAAATATGAGCATTTCTATTTGAATTTAATTCCATTACCTGACAAGTGTTAGTTCTTCATAATAAGGACGAAGCTGTGATTAGATCATTACATTCAACGCATCAGAACAGATTTCAAATGATATACTCTTCATGCATTTGTATTAAGAGATGGCCTAACGCAAGACTAGGAATCAAATACATTTCAATTTTTTTTTTTAAAAGAGCGACATTCTATGGCCAGGTTGACGTCAAGTTGTATGAATAGTTTCATTCTTCCATTTATAAAATAAGGTAGTAATAGCTAGTGGGAGAATTGGACAAGTTCATTGTTTAATGCAGCCAAAAAATATTTTATAATGAATAAGAGCACTCACCTGGCCTTAACATTTCAGTACTGTTTTCTTTTTTTTTTTTTTTTT
This sequence comes from Mesoplodon densirostris, assembly GCF_025265405.1. Classification (NCBI taxonomy): domain Eukaryota; kingdom Metazoa; phylum Chordata; class Mammalia; order Artiodactyla; family Ziphiidae; genus Mesoplodon; species Mesoplodon densirostris. The sequence goes on along the minus strand of NC_082677.1, from coordinate 72,483,850 downwards.
TGACTATTGATCCTATTTTTACATGAAATAAGCACAGAGAATTATCAAGTCCCTCAGGTTGATTTATTCAGAAGTTGGTTAAGAGAGTTGTTTTGCCCAATTTCTCATCATACGTAAATGATGAATGATATAGTTATGAATTGTATTTCAGTTTTCTCCACTTTGGGGTTATTTCTGAATCAAAACTCTTTGAAGATAATTACTGAAATTAAATAGTGGAAAGAAATTAGTGACTGGGTCATACCATTAATGCTTTGGATGTTCATTATAGCTTTTAAAAAACATACATAAGTTTGATTGAGTTTCTTCTTTCCTGAAATTCTATGTGCTGATAAAAGAGGGACAGTCTTGAATTGAGCCCCCTTGTCTATGGGCTGGGTGCTACTTTGTGTTTTTAATCTGGACCATAGGATGGTGCCAGAAGTTGAGGTAACTTTCTGTTGTAATATCCAAGTAGCTTCTTTTAACTTGGGGTTAAAAGAAAAACAAAAGGATTCGTTGTGAAGAACTGAATTCATGTTCGGGGATGAACCGCATAGAACTCCAGAGAGGTTTTTAAGAGCTAAATCATGCACAAATACTTGAAGAAAATGATACATAATTTAGGGCATAATTACCTCGCAGATCGTAGGTTAACTAAAAACCTCTCTTTTGCATGGTTATCCATGCAACTGTTAGACAGAACCGGCCAGGATTGTGTTCTGTGGTTGCTTCCTGTCTTTGGTCATCTTGGTTCTGTCTTCAGTTTGCCGTGTTCACTTGCAGGGTGTCTCAATAGCCAACCAGAGCAGCCTGTGTCTCAGGTGAGATGACAGGTCCCCTGTGTCCTATTACAGCAACTAACCTTTACTAAGAAGGATCGTTTGGAAACTGATGTTCCAACATTGAGGTTACTTATAAGCTCTCAGACCCTGACACTGATGATTCACGTGAGCCCATGATTTGAGGCGGCTTTAGTGGATTTGCAGAACCGGAAGGCCATCTCTCTCAAGGAACCTGCCAAAAATCCTTGACAGTTCAACTTGATAAAATAGGTCCTCGGTTGCTAGTGAGTAAGAGGGATTTGGGAAGATCGTGTATTGATGGCACTTTGGACAGAAGGGGATTTCTGCAACTGGATGTTGTCATTGATGACTGACTGGTGAGCATCAAGGAGACATAGTTTCAAGATCATTGAAGATTTCAGAATTTGGATGAATAATAACCCTGGTCCATGCTTCTCTTTTTTTCTGGCTTCACACTGGTTTGCACGATCTTCTGCCTTGTTTGCAAAGATTAAAGTCCAGTCTTAAGATTCAGAACCTCCTTCCACAACTATAAAACTTAATAAACTTCATTTCCATTGCTCTGTTTTTCTATTCTTCTTCCTGTTGCATAAAACTATGTAGGCAAGTGGAGAGATGTGAATCTCGTGCTCCCTTTGAATGCAAAAGCTTTCCAAGAGTGATGGTGAGTTTGCTATGCAGGATTCCTCCAAAGCTGTGTGTTCAGAGGCCACAAACCCATGTCATTTTCAAGCTTCCTGAAGTGTCTTGTAATATGATGTTAGGTCCCAGGGGCCTTGTTGTCTAATTGTTTCATATCTACTAAGGATTGGTAATTCTTGTTGGTTTATGTCCGCTGTGTCAGTACAAACATGCCACACAAACCTTAGCTGGGATAGTTCTGTACGTAATTGTTGTCTGTGTAAATAGAATTTTAATTCTGTTGTGTGTTACTCTGACACCTCCTTCTTCTGCCTTAATTGATCACAACAGAAGGTATCCTGTTGTTTATCTATTTGGATAGCACAGGGAGCTATATTCAATATCTTGTAATAACCTATGATGGAAAAGAATCTGAAAAAGAATATACATATGTGTGTGTGTATATATATATATGTATATGTATAACTGAATCACTTTGCTGTACACCTGAAACTAACACAACATTGTAAATCAACTATACTTCAATTTAAAAAAAAAGGTATCCTGCATCACATGTGAGGATGAACTTTGTGTGTCTTGCCTGGCACTGCCCTCTGTTATGTAGCTGAAGTATTCTTGAATCCTCATATTGTAATAATTGCCACCAGCGCATTTCAACTTAGATGTTGTGCTTTGCTGCGATACGTAATGACGGTAATATTTAAAAATCATGTAATGAGCTCTTTCTTTGCCATAATGAGTATGATCTGAGTCTGCATCACCTGAGACATCCTCTGCTTGGGTAGAGGTGAAGGTTTGTTACCAAAGGGATGCAGAGGGAAAGACCAAGGAGACACTCAGCTCTTGATGTTCAAAACTGAAGCGTTTCAGAAAACAATAGCCTGGTAAGACAGGCTGTTATTTTGAGAATGGAATTCCAAATTCACCTCTTTCCACATTGGCCATATTAACAACTGAGCTTGGAGCCCGTGACTGATAGAGTCTCTTGCTGTTTAGAAAAACCAGGAAGGCTTTTCTGGGGGCAAGAGGAGGGCATGATGCAAAAGATGGGAAAGAAAGGCCTCTTCCCTCTTGCAGCAGGAGAGGAAAGCGAGGGTGGAGGCCAGGTAAGCCAGCAGAGGTGGCTCCCGATTTCCCCCCTCCTGGCTTCGGTCTGGGGAGGGTGATGCATTGAAAAACAACAACAAAACCCTATCATCCCTAAAGTGCCCTACTTACACTTTTTTTTTTTTTTTTTTTTTTTTTTTTGCGGTACGCGGGCCTCTCACTGTTGTGGCCTCTCCCATTGCGGAGCACAGGCTCCGGACGCGCAGGTTCAGAGGCCATGGCTCATGGGCCCAGCCGCTCCACGGCATGTGGGATCTTCCCGGACCAGGGCACGAACCCGTGTCCCCTGCATCGGCAGGCGGACTCTCAACCACTGCGCCATTAGGGAAGCCCTACTCATTTATTTTTATGCTTCTAAATAATAGTGTCTCCTATAGGTGTCTCATAACGCTTTTTGATAATGATGAGCTAGCTCATGGTTAAGGATTGTATTTAAGCAGAAAGCTAATTAGGACCTGTGGACTTAAAAAATTATTCACATCTTAAAAATTGAGAGTTATGTTTTATTCAGCGGGAATGTTTAGGACTTCAAGCCCAGAGGCAGCACCTCAGGTAACCCTGAGAAAACTGCTCCGAGGAGGTGGTGGGGAGCTAGGGTTATATAGAAGTTTTGCAACAAAGGGCAGGTAGTTGGGAACATCAAAAGATTATTGTTAAAGAAAACCAGATATCCCAAGTAAAGGAATTTAGCGCTTTTCTACCTATGGAAGATGTAAGAGCCTGGGCTCACTGAAATCATTTCTTTGATGTGCCCCTCAGCTGTCTGGGGCCAGTACCGTGTGTCTTCCCATCCTGAGTTTCCTCAGGGCTCATGGTAGGGAGTGGCTGCAGTCTGACGGCTGCTGGACTGGCAGGTATCCTTTCCTTCCTGTGTTCCCTCAGGGCTCACCAGCTCACCCCAGGCTGTGACTGCAATCGCTGAGCACTGTGACATCCTTTGTTTACTGATATGGCAGGCAATATTCCATTTCTCAGACTGTTTTACCATATATTAACCATGAGACGGCTGTGATATCTCAGGGAATTTTCTGGAATAGATGAAACAACGTTCTTCTCTCTATCGGCACCTCAACTTCAACCTTGTTTTTCCTGTAACTGGCTGCCCTCTCCAAAAGAAACTTCATGCCAGAAATTGAAGGCAGCATCGATTTTGCAAGTGCTTGTTACAAACCGCCAGGGCCACGGGAGCACAAGTGATTAAACCGAGACAAATGATGAGGGCTTCTTGGAGGACAGTTCTAGATGGGGTCTGGGAAGCCCACAGGGATGCAGAGGCACCGGCCATCAGGGGAAGCCTCCCATCTCTAGGCCAGGGAGGCAGGCAGAGGAAACGGCCTCAAGGCTTGGTGAACCCGGGTGTGGAGGTGGACCCCCGGAGAGCTCTGGTTGCAGAGATGCAGAAGCTGCCAGGGGCCCACAGTCTTGAAATTTACCTAGGCCATGCGACCCTGGGAAACAGCATAAGTTAAGAGACCTTCCACTCTTTGTGTCTGGGAGCCGCTTCCTGCAAGGAACCACCTTTCCCAATGGGACAAGATAAGGCTCAGATGCCTTTTTGTCTCCTCAGGACAAGGCCAGATGCAGACCCTCTGAGGCCCATTCTCTGCCTCATAAATGATTAGCCGAACTGCTTATTCCCATGGATCAATGGAAACAAAATGCGTGTTAGTTAAACTTTGGTTAAGCTTCTCTCCTGCCCCAGGGGCCTGAACTTTGCCCATCCCAGCCTGAGCCAACAGACAGCTCCTCCTGAGAACAGGCTGGCCCCCAACATTCTCTGATCTGCTATCTGATTAGCCCCCTTTCCCCCCACCCCTGACACCTGGGTCTTCCTAGCCTTGTTTACTCCCATCTAGAAGAAAGGGAAACACCCTTTTCCTTAGCTCTGGAGATGCTTGAAGATCTTACCAGGACATTCTCTGTATGGCAATACTTCCTTGACCCCTTGCAGTGATGCTTCTGAATAAAATCTCTCCTTACTAAATCCAGGTTGTTGTTTTTTTTTTTTTTTTTTTTTTTTTTTTTTTTTTTTTTTTTTTTTACTTGGAGTATAGTTACTTTACAGTGTTGGGTTAGTTTCTGCTGTACAGCAAAGTGAATCAGCCACAAGTATACATATATCCCCTGATCCTTGGATTTCTTTCCCATTTAGGTCTCAACAGAGCATTGAGTAGAGTTCCCTGTACTATACAGTCTGTTCTCATTAGTTACTTATTTTATTTTAATTTTGGTAAGACACAGCATCAAAACAGGAAGGAAGTAGGCAGGAAGTAGCCTGACCTCTCTCTTCTTGTTCTCCAGTTTCCCACCAGTGCCTCCCGGTGCTGGCAGCCTAAGGCTCAGTCTTTCGGGGAAGGTCAGGACAAGGACACATGGGGGGTTGAGGGCTGGGGGTGGTGCTGACTCAGGTCTCTGTTCTTATCTGTGTTGGGGGGCTGTCTTTTTCCTGGTCTAGTTGTTTTCACCTTCCTGCATGGTCTTCTAGTTTACACTTTCTATTTCCACATTCCAAGTTTGTTCAGAAATATCTTTCACAGTTTTAAGATTCAGAAACTTTTGTTAAGAGTTTGTTGGGTATTATTTCTGATCTGAATATATGTATGTTGCATACACATGAACATTCAAACACACAATTTCTTAACAAAAAATGGTTTCCTAGAGGTTATCTAGTTTGGTAACTATCTTTTTATACTTGGCACTGTATCTTGGATGTCATTCTGTGTCAGCATATTTAATTACCCTTTATTGATAAAAATTCAAATAATTTCTATCTTTTTCAACACTAGAAACCATGTTGGAAAGAGCGTCCATTTTTTTTTTTGTAACTTTGTGTGAGTTTTTCAATTGGGTGAATGCTCAGAAGCAAAATTGTTAAAGAATGCAAATGTTAAACATTTAATAGATACTGCAATTTCTCCCTCCAAAAAATTAGCACATTTTTGTACTCCCACTAGCAGCATATGGCAGAACTTGTTTTCCTGTATTCTTGCCAACCCTGGGAATTATTAATCTTTTAACCACTGCCAATTTGATAGTTGAAAAATGATCTCTCATTGTTATTTGAATTTAATCATTTGTGAGTTTGATTGGTTTTCAAATGATTAATGGCCACTTATGTTTTGTTCTCTGTGAAATAACTCTTTATATCCCTTCCCACTTAAAAATAGATCAGGCATCCTTTCTCTATTGACTTATAAGAAGGTTTCATAATATCAAGAAAATTAGCTGCTGTCAGAAGTGTTGTAAATATTTTTTCTCAGTTTTGCTGTTCATCCTTTTTATTTAAATAAATTTTATTAATTAATTAATTTAGTTTTGGCTGCCTTGGGTCTTCGTTGCTGCATGTAGGCTTTCTCTAGTTGCGGTGAGCGGGGGCTGCTCTTCGTTGTGATGCGTGGGCTTCTCATTGCGGTGGACTCTTCTGTTGTGGAGCACGGGCTCTAGGCACGTGGGCTTCAGCAGTTGTGGCACACGGGCTCAGTAGTTGTGGCTTGCGGGCTCTAGAGTGCAGGCTCAGTAGTTGTGGTGCATGGGATTAGTTGCTTTGTGGCATGTGGGAACTTCCCGGACCAGGGCTGGAACCCGTGTACCCTGCAGGTGGATTCTTAACCACTGGTGCCACCAGGGATGTCCCTCCCTTCACTTTTTAAAGTTTATTTTTTGATGCAGAATTAATTTCCATTTTTAGATCTATTTATATAAATTATATAATATACATCTTTTACTTTAGAGGCTTTGCCTTGGGTGTAGAAAACTTTTACTTCACCAAAATTACAAAAATATTCAGATATTTTTCTTCCGTTATGTTAATGTTTTACCTTTAAGTGTTAATTCCATTTGGATTTTATTTTAGTGTAAGAAAGTGAGGTAAAAAATGCAGATTTATTCATTTATTTTTCAAATCGCTAGTGAGCTCTGTCAACACTGTAAAAATAAAAGCATCTTCCTCCAGTTCATTTGCAATGCTTTCTTGATTGTTTACTATATCCACATACATACATGTTTCTGGACTCTATATTTTCTCCCATCATTATTGCTCTGTGTCGCCACTGTGCCATTTTAATTATTATTTATAATTCTGTTATTCTCTGTGCCTCAGAATTTTTCTGATTATTTGAGAACATATCCTTCGAAATAAACTTTGGAATAATTTTATTAAATTCTAAAAAAATATTATTTTAGAAATTTGACCATGATCATGCTTCACCATCATATTAATTAGTGGAGAATTTATGTCTTCACAATATTGAGTACTCCTATTCATAAAGAAATGATAACTTTTATTTATTTATTTATTTATTTATTTATTTATTTATTTGTGGGCCTCTAACTGTTGTGGCCTTCTCCCGTTTTAGAGCACAGGCTCCAAACGCACAGGCTCAGAGGCCATGGCTCACAGGCCCAGCCGCTCCACGGCATGTGGGATCTTCCCGGACTGGGGCACGAACCCGTGTACCCTGCATCGGCAGGCAGACTCTCAACCACTGCACCACCAGGGAAGCCCAAGAAATGATAACTTTTAAATTTTACTCAGGAGAATTGTATCGCGTGCTTGATCTAGTGCCTTGGACTTTCATATTACATTAGACTGGGACTCTTTTTACAGAATATTCAGACATGGCAGCAGAACTGAATTTGACCTGAAGATTTTGTTTCTGCCAATTTGTAATCCTCTCCTGTACGAGGCGGTTCTACAATGGTTTGGAAATGTTGACAGTCCTCATGCACGGGTCCACTCGATGCTTTGGCATGTATTTTGATTTGCATGTGAGTGGTCCCTAAGTCATTACATACATAACAAATCAAGCAGAGCTTCTGGCACAAGTCCAGTCAAACTGTTAACCCTGTGTATCAGGAAACAGGAATTTCCCTCAACTCTTTCTACCTCTCATAAACGGAGGGTCTGGGACAGTGATCTTGGAGGGAGGAGTGGTTCCCTAATGCATCATGTCAACTTGACAGATGGGCTAAGCCTTCCTAACATAGACAGCAAAGTGGAGAGAAGGTGAAAATACGGGAAAGTGGAGACAGGGGGGCCTTTTCCCAGCGACTCAAGACTTAGTTGTCCTGGCAAAATGTGGATTTGTAATTCTGTTTATGTGTTGTGAATTACAAGGACATCAGACACATTTACATTAAAATGTGAGATTGAATTTGCATTCTAAATTCAGTTACATTTGAGATTATCCACTGTCTTTAAATATTTCCACAACTTCACTCCACTTCCAGCTCCCTTCTTTCCCAATCCCCTACCTATAATTCTGTTTCATACACAGATTAAAATATGTACTCTTTCTTAGAAAAAACAGTTGGCTTAAAAAAGGGTGAGTGTATAATTTTTCTTTTCAAGCTGCTTCTAAATTTCTACTGGCTCACCCTTGTACATCTGTGCCAACCTCTTACCAGTATATCGACATTGCAAAATCCAGTGCCATTAAAAAAGGAAATTAATTTGAAAATTCATTATAAATTAGATGTATTCTATTCTGTCTTCCTTTAGTGTGTTATGATATAACAGTTCATCTGTTCTTGCTAGGTTATTAAATTCCAGGCCAAAATATCTTGTGATGGGGGGGCGGGGAAAGCTCATGCAAAATATGATAGATCACTTGAAGGGGTTTCCACACTTTCCTGAGCCACAATTTTCATTTCATGCCAATACCTTTCTTTGCCAAAATACACTCGGATTATGGCAGTAAGTTTGGATAACTTATGTTATAATTTTTGGAAGGGAGGAAATTCACAAAAAACACAGTTTACAAATTAAGAATGACTTGGAATCCACAATATTAAAAAAAATCAGAAAGCTTACAAATGCCATTTTTCATATCACTTGGGTGTAATTGGCTCTGGAAAGGTTAGCTCCTCATATTTTATCTCCATGACATAATATGTGGTTCACCAGCTCACGCATATTTCAAGATTGTCAAATAAGAAAGATGTATTAAAAATAAGAATGGAGAAAAGGATGATTTAAATATTTTTTGTGTCATTAATAACAAGTAATCTAGACAGTGATCTGTTATTAATGCCTGTATTTTGGTGAATGCACTATCGTCTCTTTGAAGGAGTTTTAAAATTGTTTCTCCCTAAAACAGCTACAATTGCTTTTTTAAAAATGAAACATTTACAGACCTAAATCTTTTTATTATGAATAATTTCAAGCATTCAGAAAGAGATAAAATCATAGTAAACTTCTATAAATATATGTATTAGTTTCCTAGGGCTGCTGTAACAAATTACCACAGACATGGTGGTTTAAAACAACAGAAATTTATTCTCTTATAGTTCTGGAGGTCAGAAGTCTGATGTCAGTATCACGTGCCTGAAATCTGGGTGTTGCCAGGAGACTCCAGGGGAGAGTTTGTTCCTAGCCTCTTTCAGTTTTTGGTGACTGCTAGTATTCATATTCATATCATTCATTCATATCATATTCATATGATATTTATCTTTCTCTGTCTAACTTACTTCACTTAGTATGATAATCTTTAAGTCTATCCATGTTGCTGCAAATGGCATTATTTCATTACTTTTTATAGCTGGGTAATATTCCTTTGTGTGTGTCTATATATATATATATATATATATATATATATATATATATGTATATATATATATATATATATACATATATATATATGTGTATATATATATATATATATATGTATGTATATCCCACATGTTTGAGAAATGCAAATCAAAACTGCAATGAGGTTTCACCTCATACCAGTCAGAATGACTATCATCAAGAAGTCTACAAACAATAAATGCTGGAGAGGGTGTGGAGAAAAGAGAACCCTCCTACACTGTTGATGGGAATGTAAATTGGTGCAGACGCTATGGAGAACAGTATGGTGGTTCCTTAAAACACTAAAAATAGAACTACCATATGACTGAACAATCCCACTCCTAGGCATATACCCTGAGAAAAGCATAATTTGAAAAGACACATGCACCCCAACATTCATAGCAGCACTATTTGCAATAGCCAGGTTATGGAGGCAACCTCCATGTCCACCGACAGATGAATGAATAAAGAAGACGTGGTTTGTTTGTTCTTTTTAAATGTTTTTATTACAGATAACTGTAAAAAAGAAGATAACGGTATGTTAAACCCTAGTGTGTGTGTCTGTCTTCCAACTTCAACAATCATCACCTCTTGAACAATCTGGTTTCGAATATACTCTTATCCACAGCTAACTCCTCTCAAATTATTTAGAATTGAATCCCAGACACTAGATCACTTCACCATTACATATTCAAAATGTTTATCTGATAGATAAGGACCCTAAAAAACAAAAGCAAAAATAAAATACCACTACTCAGCCAAAGCAAACCAAAATTTCTTAATGTCATCAGATATCTAATAGCTCTATTTCTATTTTTCTTAGACATGCCAATTGTTAGGTTTTTAAATTTTAAATCAGCATCTAAATAAAGTCTATCCATTGGGATTAGCTGATATGTCTTCCAGTCTCTCTTTTTTTTTTAAACTGAGGAATAATTTATATACAGTGAAATGCACACATCTAAATGGGTGATTTGATGAGTTTTTACACACATATTCCCTCTTCCTAACCAATACCCCATCAAGATATAGAGTGTGCCCCTGCCGATTTCTATCATGCCTCCTCCCCACCAGTCTCCATGTTTCATAGGCAACCACTGAAGAAAATGGGAAAAGGAAAGGTTTTTACCACTCCCTCCAAAAAAACTGGAAGAACTTCAAAAATATATGTTGAAAAAGGACCTCAACTCTTAATTTACACAAACTTTCTAGGCTTGGTATTTGTTTGGTGTATTTTCCCATCATTTCACTTTTAACCTATGCCTTTATGTGCAGGTGTGTCTCTTGCAGGCAGCAAAGAGTTGGTCCTTGCTCATCCCTCCCCCTCCCCGTCTCCCATCTGAGAATTTCTGACCCAGGTGGACTGTTCAGTTCACTTACACTTCATGTAATTATTGGTATATTTGGGTTCATGTCTATGTTGTGATTTATTTTCTAATTTTCCCATCCATTTTTGGTTTTCCTAGTTTTTTTTTCCTTTCTTTTTATGGATTAATCGAATATTGAATATTTTTAGCTCTCATTGTTAATTTATTTATTGGTTTTTAAGCTGTGTTTCTTTACATTCTTTTTTAAAGGTTGCTTTGGGAATTATAATATTCACCCTTAACTTAGTGTTAATATTATAACATTTTACAAAAACTGTCAAATCCTTACAACTACAGAATTTCATTTACCCCTTAGACCTTTGTTCCCCTGTTGTCATATACTTGCATTCAAATACATTAAAAAATACCACAATACAGTGTTAATATTTTTGCTTTTAACACTCAGCTGTTATATTTACCCAAATATTTACTATTTTTGGTGCTCGTCATTCTTGTGTGTAGGTCCAAATCTCCCTTCTACCTGAAGAACTTCCTTTAGCAGTTCTGGTTTGCTGGTGATAATTTCTTTCAGATTATGTTTATCTGAAACTGTTTATTTTATCCTCATTTTAAAGGATATTTTTATAGCATATAGAATTCTGAGGTGGTAATGGAAGATGTCATTATTCTTAGCTTCTTTTTTTTAACTGAAAAGTAAGCTGCCATTTCTATCAGTGCTCTTGTATAAATTAGGTGTCTTTTTTCTCTGAGTGCTTTCAACATTTTCTCTTTATCTTTGGTGGTATTCAGCAGTTGGACTATAAAAGGGTTAGGTGTGTGTTATGGGCTGAATTGTGTCCTCCCCAGATTCTTGTATTGAAGCCCTAAGCCCCAGTACATCAGAAAAAGACTGTATTTGGAGAGAGGGCTTTTTTTTTTTTTTTTTTTTTTTTGTGGTACGCGGGCCTCTCACTGTTGTGGCCTCTCCCGTTGTGGAGCACAGGCTCCAGACACGCAGGCTCAGCGGCCATGGCTCACAGGCCCAGCCACTCCACGGCATGTGGGATCTTCCCAGATCGGAGCACGAACCCGTGTCCCCTGCATCGGCAGGCAGACTCTCAACCACTGCGCCACCAGGGAAGCCTGAGAGAGCATTTTAAAGAGGTGATTAAGTTAAAATGAGGCCCTTGGTGTGGGTCCTAATGCAGCCTGACTGGTATCCCTATAAGAAGAGGAAACACGCATAACGAGAGACCTCAGGCATGCACATGCACAGAGGGAAGGCCATGTGAGGACACAGCAGGAAGATAGCCATCTGCAAATGATGGAGAGGGTTCTCAGAAGAAACCAAACCTTCGACCCCTTGATCATGAACTTCTAGCCTCCAAAACAGTGAGAAAAATCAGTCTCTGTTGTTTCCACCACACAGTAGGGGTATCTTGTTATGGCAGCCCTAGCAAACTCATACAGTGTAGTTTTCTTTGTGTCTATTCTGCTTGGAGTTCACAGAGATTCTTTAAATCTATAAATTGATGTTTCCTATTAACTTTGGGAAAATTTGCCTTAATTCTTTAGATATTTTTTCTTCCCCATTCTCTTTCCCTGCCTGTTTGGGATCCAGTTATGTGCATGTTAGACCACTTGTTATTATGGCATGTGTCGCTGAGGCTCTGTTCATTTTATTCTTAGACTCTTTTCTCTCTTTTTCTAATTAGATAATTTCTATTTATCTATCTTCAAGTTCACAGCCTTTTTTCCTGTCATCACCTATCTATTGCTAAAACCATCTTGTGAACCTAGGTTAGTATATCTGTACTCAGCTGTTTCACCAAAATATTGCATTGCCTTTCTGTGTAGTAAAATTCCCCACTTTTATATAATACTTTTTAAAAAAGGAACTCTACCAACCTCAACAAAATTCCAGTGAAGACAAATTCAAGTTTGGATTTGTTGTTTGCCTTTGTCACACAGCATGGTGGAAAATAGGCCATTTTTTTAATCACAAACAAAAAATAAATAATTGTAGTAAATCAAATCAACAATATCCTAACAATAACAATGGAAAAATACCTTTAACAATCCCAAAGACACTGATTAGCCACCTAAACTACTAACAACAATAAAAGTTGTTGAAGAAATGAATACTCTACCTGCATTTTCTATATTGTAGTTATTTAATTAATACACATATAATGTTATTAAAATATTATTTAGCACTATTAAGCATTTCATTTGACATTTTTAAAGCATATGTAAGTTGAAAGGCTGTTTAGAATGCAGCAAAATCATGCCAATAAGAAAGGCTTATAAAACTTTTAACAGAGTGAGGCACACAAATGTGTTTGGTTAGGATTATATGCAATGTCAATGCATTAGAGTTTAAAGGTGAATACTGTGATGATTCACCCCAATTCACACTAAACACCATATTTTTTCACCTTTACTTTGTTTTCCCATTCTCTCTCCCCTTTGATACTTAAATGTAGACCAATTATCAGACTGAAAGAATACATCCACTTCACGATGTTCTGATAACAAATATAAACATCCCCCCAACAAGCTCAAATATGAACATGAGATACTTTTCTCATTGCTGTGATCATGTTAGCAATGGTATCAAAGAGTAGGTAAACTTCCAAGTATCCAGACTTCCAAGTTTGATCATATTTTTTTGAGATTTGAAATTTTATAGAAATGCATACTATGTCAGAAAAACTTATTTTTTTGCATACCAGATAGGTCCAGGCATAGAAAGGACTATCAGAAGTTTGTCCCCTGTCTGCACAAGCAGACATTTAGCTGGGTTTTTAAATTATCTTTTTAAAATACATTTGTCCAAGAAAGGGTTAACCCTGTTAGTCATTTGCATCTTAAAATAGCTACTCTTTAAAAGACTGCTTTTCTCCAAAATACCTTAGGGAGTGAAATTTCCCTGAGTACAAAGGCATTTGGTTAAGGGGAGGGTCTTGCCAAGAATTAAGAGTTACTTGGAGGTTCTTGGTGGAGAGACAGCTCTCTGAGCTACAATGTGTCGGCCTCTATACAACCGGATAGAAATCGAAAAATCCTGAATATTTGGAGAAGTAGCAAAGAACTTACATAATGGGGATTGAAGAAATTTTTGCCCAGGATCTTATTCCTTCTGAAAAATCATACTTTGTGTCACTTTTGTTTGAGACAGACCAGTCATCTGAATAATTGAATGCCTGTTGGAGTTTCCATTGATGTGTTTGGCTGTTTGGCGTTTCCTATTGTTCCAAAAGCACTATGGGAAGAAAGCAAATAAAATATCTGATTTCTGCTCTGCAGGAACTCTTGTGATGAAAAACTGAGCTTGAGTGGTGTATAGAAAGGTTGAACAGATCCAACAATTTTTGGTTTAGCTCCTTTTGTGTGCTGGCACTCTTTTAGACTCTGGGGGTACCTTGGCAAATAAAGCAGACAAAAATTCCTACATTTGTGGAACTCACATTCTAGCGGGGGAAGATAGACGGTGACTATAATAAAGAAAGTACATAGTGAGTAAGAGATTATTTCTAAATATACATTATTTCTATATAGTATGCTAGAAATTACAGAGTTTGTTAGGAATTATTAAGTGCTGTTAAAGGAAGAACAGAGTGAGGGTCATGAGCACGTGTGGTAGAGGTGAGGTTGTGGTACAGGAGGGGTAGGGGGCTCACTGAGAAAGTGTCATCTGAGCTGAGACTTGAAGGAGGTAGGGGAATGGGTTACGCATATTTGGGAGAAAACAGTGATTCCAGACAAAGGAGGACAAGAATGTGCTGCTGAGCTGGCAGCAAGCCTGACCACTTCAGGAATAACATGTTGGCTGATGGAGTGGAGTGGGTGAGTGGGGGAAGAATTAAAGAGATGTGGTAGACAGGTAGCAGGGGACCAGGTTGGGTAGAGTCTTGTAGGTCATGAAAGAGAATTTGGAGTCCACTCTGAATGGAATGGGAGACCACTGGGTGATTTTAAACAGAGGAGTCATGTGATCTGACACATTTTAACAATATCTTTCTTGCTGCTGCATGGAGAACATATTGTGAGGATACTGAGATTGGAAGCAGTGAGCCATGTTGTTGGGGAAACATTGCAATAGACCCCATTGGAGATGGTGTTACCCAAAGATGGTGGCAATGAAGGTAAAGAGCAGTGGTAACACTGGGATATATTTTGAGGGTGAAGCCAACAGAATTTCATTTTGGATTGGCTCCAGGTATGAGAGGAATTGTGTGGTCAAGGATTATTCCAAGGTAGCTGGAAGGATGGAGTTGCCATGATCTGAGAGGGAAGGAAAAGTGGGGAGGTTTGGAGGTCAAGGTCAATATCAAATTAGTTTTTGTTTTTAATCATACATATGAGAAACCATTTGGAAGCCATCTGATGAGAACTGAAATTAAAGAACACTTGCCCTGTTTGGACAAACAAAGGCATCTTTGTTTAGGATATTATACCATAATGGACTTTGTTTTGCTGTATTGTGGTAGCACACGGTATTTTAAATGTGACAGATATTCTCTGATTGAAGCCAGGGAGTGACAGTGAGGTCTATGTGGCAGGTTGAAGAAATGTTTATGCTTCTTGGATTTGTTTATTCCAAGAAAGTACTAAAACCTATTGAATTGAAGGTTATTCATTTAGTGCTAATAATTTGGGAACTGAAAACTTAAGTTTCAGTATTTCAACACTATTAATTTATAATCCCCCCGAGGTCAAAGAAATCTTTGGGGTTCTGTAATATGTGATAGATTTTTTTTGAAGTCTACACTTCTCTGCGTTTACAACAGCTCAGAGCCCTGATTTTCTGCCCAGTTCCTACAAGTCTTCTTACTTATCGTGTCTGCTGTCGTCTTCCTACTCCACGACTTCTAATCTCCTCTCCGCACCATTGGCAAGATTATAAACACAGTTTTGATTTTAAGCCATTTCTAATTCTTTGAAAAAAGTAGGTTAAATTGAATAGGAAACATTATATGGAACAGAAAATGAATGGGGGTTATTTGGAATTTATATATGTTTATGATAATTTTTTTATGATTAAATTCCAAGATCAGGGAAACAAACGTCTAAACCAGACATTTAGATAAATCTCTAACTGTGAAAATTCCACATTCCAAAGTCTGCTTAGGACGTGGTGCTGGATGGGTCTCAGCTGTGAAGAGAAAGTAAGGGGCTGTATTAGCTTGTTGGGGCTGCCATAACAGACACCAGACTAAAGACTGGGTGGCTTTAACAGCAGAAAATCATTTTCTCACAATTCTGGAGGCTAGGTGTCTGAGATCAGGATGTCAGGAGGGTCAGTTTCTTCTGGGGCCTCTCTTCTGAGCTTGTAGATGGCCATCTTCTCCCTGTGTCTTCACAAGGTCTTTCCTATGTGTGTGTCTGTCTGTGTCTAATCTTCTTTTATAAGGATACCAGTCGTATCGGATTAGGGTCACTCATATGACCTCATTTACCTGTATCACCTCTTTAAAGGCCCTAAAGAGTGCCATTCTGAGGTACTGGCGGTAAGGACTTCAACACATGAATTTTGGGAAGAACAAAATTCAGTCCATAACAGAGGGGTGGGCTTAAACCGTTTTACCTGCAGCGAAAAACAGCTATCTGAAATGAAGCTGCATGAGGGACCAGGATTGCAAGGACATTCCTCACCCTCTCCCCAGCCCCTCCAAACCTTCTTACACCGAGACTCAGAAACCAGCAAATCAGGTCATTTCAGTTCATTCTTGAGGGAATTTTGCTGTGCTTAGTGATCAGAAACATAAAAAGAAAATTGATTAATAAATGAAACTAAGAGACTGATGCCCCTTTGTTAGTGATGATAGCAAAAATTCATAACCAGTGAAAAGCTTGTTGGGGGTTTGGCATTATTGGTTACTGCTTCCTTCCACATTATCCACGTTCACATGGTCAGTGTTTTCACTTTCCCTGTGATTCAAGTAAGTTGAGATATTTAGGGTATAATGACACAATTCTAAGAAAAAATAACTATTTTCTAACTTAAAAAAATGGTAAGAAGTATGACATTTTTGACATATCTGCACCTCTCTTTAATGTGGAGATTAAGAAAAGAACTGCTGAATTCTCATATCTGCTTCTCTTTCATTGGTTACCATATGTTGTCTTGGTTGGAGAATATGAAGAAAATGCAGCCTCACCCAGATGTGTCATGGGAACAGGTAATTATGATCGACCTACATGGACGCTACACCAAACTCAACAGCTGGACATTACGTACAAGTTACTTATCATGTGGAATCTGAAACTGCATAAATGAACTTCCTGAGACGTTACATCAAAACCTATTGGTCTGTTTTGCACTTTGAGTGGCTCTTTTACCCATTTTTAAAGTAAAATTTTCTTCCCTGAAAAAACTACTGACTAGTTGAGCATTTTTCCTTGAGACAACCATTGTACTTCGGTCTGCCACAGAAGTGCTTTCCATTTTGCAGTACAGAATATTAAAAAAGACAGGTAATCAAAGGTTGAGATTTATAAAGTTAATAGTTCGTACTGCTCCATCAAGTACACCAGAGACGAAACTGGTAATTTTCTTTTATTGTGAGGGCATGGTGGTGAAGAATAACATGTCTGCTAGTACCATTGGGTCCCAGTGGTGTGATTCAGGCTAAGGTGACAGCAGTTTAACCCACCCTTGTTTTTGGTTCATCAGTGCAATGGTCAGGACAATGGAAAAGGGAAATAGCTTCAAATCATTATGAAGGATTTTGACCTCCTGGGTCCCCGACAGGATTCCCTGAAAGATGTCCATGGACCAAACTGATTTATTTAATGTTGATTTAGGGAACTCTTCTTTTTTTAAATTGGAGAATAGTTGTTTTACAATGTTGTGTTAGTTTCTATTGTACAGCGAGTGAAGTAGAGTTCCCTGTGCTATACAGCAGGTTCTTATTAGTTATCTATTTTCTACATATTAGTATATATATATCAACCCCAATCTCCCAATTCATCTAGGGAACTGTTCTAAGTGTTGGAACATATATTCCATCATTGAATTCTCACAACGAAGCTGTGAGTCTTCTGCTTTTATGGTTTCATAGATAAGGAATCTGAGGCACAGAGAGGTTGAGTCACCTGTCCCAGGTTGCACAGTGGTAACTGGTGCCCTGGGATGGGACCCAGCCTGTCTGGCTTTAGAGTATGTGGTTTTCGCTACTAAACTGACCTCATCTACCTATTGGTTATCCCCCATTGCCTAATATTTAACTATATTTAATTATGATGGTATATTCTCTCCTTCACAACTATTATTTAGAATGACACCTTTTTTCAAAGAAATGAGAAAGGTAGCTCTTAAATTGTATTTAGGTTTTATAACCACAACTACTAAGTTTTGCATTTTTTGAGCGTTAGCCATGTTCTTAGTACTAATATATTTAGTGAGAACCTGTGTTGAGCCATTTGCTCTGTGGTAAAACTACTTTTTGAATATATTTATAAACAGATTTACATGAACCCGGGAAGAAAACTTCAAATTGATGCCACACAATAATTTAGAATTCCTAAGTTCACATGGAATGAAAGTTTTTCACTAGTATGTGGAATAAGAAAAAAGAAAAACAAGAATTCTGGTGGAAAGGCTCTGTCCAGAGCATCCTTTCAGCAATGAGTCAAATCAACATCTTAGGGGCTTCCATGGTGGTGCAGTGGTTGAGAGTCTGCCTGCCAATGCAGGGGACACGGGTTCAATCCCTGGCTCTGGAGGATCCCACATGCTGCAGAGCAACTGAGCCCGTGCGCCACAACTACTGAGCCTGTGTGCCACTGCTACTGAAGCCCGCATGCCTAGAACCCATACTCTGCAACAGGAGAAGCCATCACAATGAGAGGCCCGCATGCAGCCAAAAATAAATAAATAAATTTATTTAAAAAAATCGACATCTTAGCCGTCAAGGTGACAACCCAGACACACAGCCTCTTAATTACACATTTCTGTCTTTTTAAGGCTTAAAGTGTCTTTTTTCTTGGCGGTGGACAGCTCCTGAAATCAAAGCCCTCAAGCCCAGATCAGGAGTCTTAGAGCCACTTCCTCCTAAAATCGGTGACTCCGGGGGGAGTTTCTGCTGCTTCCTTCCTCCAAGATGCTCCAGCGAGGTGTCTACTAATCCATCAGCTCTGAAGCCCTAATGCATCAGCAGTGGGCTTTTGTGACTGGGCTGCCATCCGAGGACTGGATGAGAGAGCTTAGGCTGCCTGGACTCTGGGGAATAATAGCTGCAAATCCATGGGAGCTGGCTGAGCCTTCACCTTCCTGTGGGACACTCTCTTGCATATTGATTGCCTTGGAGGAGCCCTGTGCTGAGGGAGAGGTCACTTTGAGGATGGAGCTTATCCCTTTAAGTCAGCCAAAGTCCTGCTGCCTGGCAGCTCTGTTTTTCCCAACTCCAGGTGAGGACATCCTAGGAGCTGCTTTCCCGCAGGAGGCTCAGGTGAGGGCTTGGTCCTGCAGCCCCAGGTCTCCTCCTCTGTATTCCATTCAGAACTCTCTTTCTGCTGCTCCTGGACCCTCAGTTGCCCACAAGCAGCCATCAACCCCTGGGTCCCTAGCTGCATCACCCACTCTGCTAATTGGGATTGTGATGCTGGCACTTGCTCACCATTTGTCCTGTCCCAGTCTCTCACTTGATGAGACACTTAGCGAAATACAATATGGCAGCACTTCCTGTTAGAAAGCCCGAGGGTATAAAGCCAGCAACCCTCATGTAGGTAACATTGCTTTTGGGAGGGACAGCAAACATTTCTCCCCTTTTCAATTCCCCCAAAGTAAGCATATATCAAGATGTGTCTGTCCTCACTCTGGTACACACACACACGCACACACACATGCACACAACCACTTGTTCTGTCATTATCGGTCATTCCAACTCATCACATTCAATAGAATTCTGACTTGTGACCCAATGTAGTTCTGTATGTCTCCCCCTTCACTATTAAAGGGTAAAAGTAAAATAAAATACATAAAATAAGAAAAGAGACAAACCTGTGATCAAGATTTTATCAAGTTTAGCATTCGAAATAAGAGAATGGACTTGGTATTAAAACTCGATGGGTCTCATCTTCATTGAATCAGGAAGCCTTCCTGTCTCTTTTTTTTTTTTTTTCTCTCTACGACACAAATTCATTTTGGATTTTTATGAGATGTGAAACTTCCTTGGGTGGTGTGAGAAACAGCTAGGAGGTTTTGAGTAAAAGGTTTCAGGCCATGATTGACACAGTACAGTAAGGGCATGGCTTTCCTGACAAGCTGTAAATTCGGCGGTGAAATACAGTGTGCAGGTGCTTCTTAGAAAGGCTCTGACTGGATCATTTGTGAACATCAGCCTATATATCAGTGGCAGGAGCTTGCAAATGGCTCCAGAATTGGATGCAGAAGCATGTTTTCTTTGTGAGATGGGATCCTTCCCTGAGCCCAGGAGAGGGTGTGTGTGTGTCTGTGACAATGAATTATGGCAGCCAATGGAAAAGGGGATTATGGATTATGTTGATGAAAAGTGCAACTATCACTCAAACGAGTTTGACAGAACCTTCCAATCAAGATTCCACTTCCTGGCCCTGGTAGATTAAGTTAAAAGAAAAAAAAAAGTGCTTGAAGTTCCATTGAGAAGCAGGCCACATCTTCATAAATAAACCTTGACAACAAACGTGCCTGAAAATATATGCTCTTCAAATTTAATGAAAGTAAATCACGAGTGAAATGTCTCTGTCTGAATTGCAGTGTCCTACTGACAGCTGGGTTTCTTTTGGTTAATAAGAACTCATTTCTTTTTATTCTCGTGTTAAATTCAGGCAGCCTTTTTTTTTTTTTTTTTTTTTTTAACCTCATCAGGACTTGAAATAAGACTGGGTATCAGAGGACAGAAAGAGGGGAAAAGTAACTTTATTAATAATATTAATCTACAGCGATTTGGAGGACCTTGTTTTATTTTAGCCATTCATGTGACAATCTAGGCAAAATTCCCTGCCCCTCCTCCACACCCAGCTACTTCCCTGGATTGGTTATTTCTGTCAATTCTTTGAAATTTGAGTTGGAATCTTTAAAGACATTTCCTATATTTCTATTTCCACTGATGTTCAGTTTTAAATTAATCTTATGTAATAGGTGAAAACTTGTAATTATTTCTGTGTGATTTTCTTTTTATAATTGCTTTATTCCCCTAGAATCATATCTAGCAGCCTTTATAATAAGCAAGGGAGAGACATATTATTACAAAAAGATTCCAAAGGCATAATATTAGATGAATTCTCCTTCCTGCTCCCAAGAGACAGATAATACCACATTCGTTCATGACAATATATGCATCCACTAATGTCATGTTAACAAATAATGTATGTGCAACTAATATATTTTTTTCTAAATAAAAGGACAAATCACTATACATTTTTACTTGGGTTACTTTTAAAAAGTTCACAAAATACAAGAAAATAACAAATTAAGTAAGTTTCCACTATGAAATAACAAAAGTCAGGAAAATATGATAAAACTGTTAACACATTAGAAAAAGTCATTTTTTTGAATTTTATTTTATTTATTTTTTATACAGCAGGTTCTTATTGGTTAGCTATTTTATACATATTAGTGTATGCTGATTATTTGCACAAGTTTTGAATAAAATCAAAAAAAAAAAAGGGAAAAAAATGGCACCTGGTAAAATCAAACTGTTAGAAAGATACTTAGTAATTTTTATTTCTCTCTTGATTTTTATATTAAGAAAATAAAATATGACCCATAAATTTATTTATGCTGTCTGCATGCATTATGCTTGATATAAAATAAGTCTGGAAAATAAAAGTTTAAATGAAACTTTAAATATATCAGGGAACATCATTTATGAGGTTAGTATTGCTCCATTATCAGTTTTCTCTGAGCATTTATTAAAGAATATCTTTTGTTTTAATTTGCCCAAGACAAAGCAGTTTAGAGACATTTACAAAGATGGGGAGGGAGCCTCAATTAACCTTCATCTCTGAGATACCTTATGTGCATGAATTATGATACAACAGGGTAATTACCTACTACCTTTTGTGGAGAAATTCTAATAAAGAAAGAAATTGATTTATACATAATGAAATTCAAGCTCTTCATTTCTTATCAAATTTTTTATTATTAGAATGGTTGTAAACTCTCATTTTGAGACCAATGGAAAAAGTTTCTAACTTACATATAAGGTTGAAGAAACTCCATTATTGTAATTTATTTCAAATTAAATTAATAACCAAGCTACAGTTGCAAAATGCACTCTTAAAAGTCATCGTGTACAATGTGGTGCTGAAGTTCATTTTATTTCCTAGAGAAACTAGACAGAAGGGTCTAAAGTCTATTCAACCATGTCTAACTTTAAATATTATTTCATCCAAAGGATGATCTTTTCTGGACTCTTCCATTTAATAAATAATTTTTAATCTGCTGTTTAAAACAATAATCCTTAGGTTACTTTTAGTTTCACAGGAAATATATATTTCTTTCTGAAAGTAACTGATGGGAAAATAAAGTGAAATGCTTTGAGGATTACTTCAAAGTTTGAAAACCTCAAAAGTTGTTTGGACCTCAGGAAAAATATAACTTACCTACAATAGTTAAATTGACTCTTGAGTTTTCTTTTTCTTAAGGTCAGTGAAGAGCCAATTAATGTCAGTCGTGTTGGTTGTGTGGGCAAAATGGGCTCTTGTCTTCCTGGAGCCAACATGAAATGAACACTACTATTTTATTTTTTAACATCTTTATTAGAGTATAACTGCTTTACAATGTTGTGTTGGTTTCTGCTGTATAACAAAGTGAATCAGCTATATGTATACATATATCCGCATATCTCCTCCCTCTTGCGTCTCCCTCCCTCCCACCCTCCCTATCCCACCCCCTCTAGGTGGTCACACAGCACTGAGCTGATCTCCTTGTGCTAGGTAGCTGCTTCCCACTAGCTGTCTATTTTACATTTGGGAGTGTATACATGTCAATGCTACTCTCTCAATTCATCCCAGCTTACCCTTCCCCCTCCCCGTGTCCTCAAGTCCATTCTCTAATCAGGGCTGGGAAAGCAAGGAGGTTTGCACATCTCTGCTCTCTCCACCTAGATCTGTTTCCACCTCCACTCCCACAAGCTTCAAGAAAGGTGTGAAGAGAAAGGATATTGTTTATACCAGATGCTTCAGAAAAAGCAGGGGAGGCTGAAAATAGCACCTGAAAAAAATTGTGACAGGTTCCCCTTAATGAAACACACTTAAAATTTCCTCATCAGATTTTTATCCTACACATATTAATTAAAGCAGAAGAACTTTTCTTTGGGTTTATTTAATGCTAACAAAGCCTGGTGTGCGCACACACACACACACACACACATTCTACATCTAAAATATATAATAATCTAAAGATATAATAAGCTATCTTAATCATTGTGATAATTATAATAGTATATTGTTTTTCAACGAAACTTCTGTTTTCCACGGGCTATCATGCACCATAGAGAGTTAAGACATACAATGCCAAGTATTAAAATAACTGAAAAGCTCAGTAAGATTTTTTTTTTCCTTCCAGTTTTCATTGGGCACTTTGGCATCGTAAGAGCAGAACCTTAATGGGAGATTCTAAAAATAATGCTTGGAGTAACGTTGTATCTGGTTAAGGTTTTTCCACACTGTTTCTTCAAATTTGCACAATTAAGAATTTGCATGAACTGGAAGCAAAAGAACAAAAGGCAATAAGACTTATGGTGGTATAAATTAGGAGTCTTGGATTAACAGATATACTCTACTACATGTAAAACAGATAACCAACAAGGACCTACTGTATAGCACGGGGAGCTATACTTAATGCTTTGTAATAACCTATAAGGGAAAAGAATCTGAAAAAGAATAGATATACATGTATGTATAACTGAATCACTTTGCTGTACAGCTGAAACTAACACAACATTGCAAATTAACTGTACTTCAATTATGACAAAGCTATATTAATAAAATTTTTAAGTGGACAAAAAAGACTTATAGAATGTGATAATCAGTCACAAAACCATACCAACTGCGTGTTGGTAGAGCTGCCGAAGACATCGTAGTTAAGATATCAGCAAAGGGATTAAAGGTGGAGTCCTCCTTCACTGTTTCACTGGGAAACCCATTGGAGCACACTCCTCAAAACATTTCCTTCTTACAAAACCCCCTCATGTTTTTTTGGGTCTGAACTTGATGATTCTGTTCACAGCAACATTTATTAGTGCTCATTCTCTCTCTCTCTCTCAAAGCACACCTCTCTTCCTCTGTCCCTTGGATACCAAGATTCTGTTCCTCTTCCCTCTCTGGACATTCCTTTTCAGGCACACTTTGTTCATTCCTCTTCCATTGTACATCTCTTGAATGCTAGGAATTGCCTGATATCTTTTCTGAGGTTTCATTCATTCTCCAGCTACCCTTTCCTCCTAATTTGTTTACTTCGATGAGCATCTATACGCAAAAAACTCCCTACTCTAACCTTCAGTCCAAACTTTTTTCTGAGTTCTAGGCTTTTATGTTCAAGAGTTAACTGAGCATCTTGACTTGGATGCATTCCTAAATGTATCATTCTTGATGCTTCCTCTCCTCTCCCCCTCACACATTATTGGTCACTTCTTCTTGTTGATTACCTCTCCTAAATAATTTTGAACCAGTCCCTGGCTTTCCATCCTCCAGCCAGTTGTGACCTGCAGATCAAATCTGGCCCACTGTCTGTTTCTGTGAATAACGTTTTTTTTTTTTTTTTAGCATCTTTATTGGAGTATAATTGCTTTACAATGGTGAGTTAGTTTCTGCTTTATAACAAAGTGAAGCAGCTATACATATACGTATATCCCCATATCTTCTCCCTCTTGCATCTCCCTCCCACCTTCCCTATCCCACCCCTCTAGGTGGTCACAAAGCACTGAGCTGATCTCCCTGTGCTATGCAGCTGCTTCCCACTAGCTATCTCTTTTACATTTGGTAGTGTATATATGTCCATGCCACTCTCTCACTTCATCCCAGCTTACCCTTCCCCCTCCCCTTGTCCTCAAGTCCATTCTCTACGTCTGCATCTTTATTCCTGTCCTGCCCCTAGGTTCTTCAGAACCACTTTTTGTTTTTTTAGATTCCATACGTATGTGTTAGCATACAGTATTTGTTTTTCTCTTTCTGACTCTGTATGACAGTCTCTAGGTCCATCCACCTCACTACAAATAACTCAACTTCATTTCTTTTTATAGCTGAGTAATATTCCATTGTATATATGTGCCACATATTCTTTATCTGTGAATAAAGTTTTATTGGAACACAGGCATGCCCATTTGTTGTGTGTTGCCTATGTTTGTTCTCTGCTATAACTGCTGAGTTGAATTTTGGTGACAAAGGATATATGGTCCACAGAGCTTAAAATATTTACTATCTGGCCCTTTGTAGAAAATGTTGTCTGACCTCTGTCATAGGGAATACTCACACACAGGTCACCATAACAACTCATGCTATTTATCCCAACTTAACTCGTTGTTTGCTACCCCAACTCGAATTCTCCACAATACAATGAGAGTCACTATGTATAATCTAATTCTCATCATGTCGCTTCTTGTAATCCCTCAGTGACTCCCCCTTGCCTTTAGGAAAAATACCCATCTCCTTGGCTTGGTCAACAGAACCTTTTATGAACTCTCTCTCTTTAGCTCCTGGAGTCAAGACTCACACTGTTCCCAGTACATCAGATGACTTTGAGGTCTTCACATGTTCCATGTGACTTTAGTACATGTTATTTTTACATCTAAACATGACCCCTGGATCAGATTTCACACTTCAGGGAAACCTCCTGTGACCCCTGGAGCCTGATATTAGGTTTCTTCTTTGTGTTTGGATAGTACTGAGTTTGGACATCCTTCACTTTAGATGAAAAATGCACACTTGTCACTTGGGAAGGTTAATTTTGTGTGTCAAGTTGGCCAGGCCAAATAGTAGTCTAAATATTGCTGTGAAGGTATATTTTAGGCAAAATTAACATTTAAATAAGGAGTTTTTTTTTTTTTTTTTTTTTTTTGCGGTAGGCGGGCCTCTCACTGTTGTGGCCTCTCCCGCCGCGGAGCACAGGCTCCGGACGCGCAGGCTCAGCTGCCATGGCTCACCTGCCATGGCTCATGGGCCCAACTGCTCCGAGGCACGTGGGATCCTCCGAGACCGGGGCACGAACCCGTGTCCTCTGCATCGGCAGGCGGAATCTCAACCACTGCGCCATCAGGGAAGCCCAAAATCAGTAGATTTTGAGTAAAGCAGGTTTTCCTCCGTGATGTGGATGGGTCTCATCCAATCAGTTGAAGGCTTTAAGAGGAAAGACTGAGATCCCACAAGGAAGAGGGAATTCTGCCTCTTGGATGTCTTCAGACTGAAACTGCACCATCAACTCTTCCCTGCGCCTCCAGGCTGCTGCCTGCCCTGCAGATTATGGACTGCCTGGCCCCCAAAATCACATGAGCCAGTTCCTTAAAATCATCCTCTATCTATATATCCATGTATCTATCTATCTTTCCATCCACCTACCTGTCTATCCACACCCTACTTGTTCAGGTTCTTTGGAGAGCTCTGACTGATACACCTGTCCATACAGTCCAGGCAGGAGGCAAGGAGATGACTAGCTTGTCCACCATATTGAACTAGAGGCTAATTAATATGGTGCCTGGAATACAGTAAACATATCTTAAATAGGAATAATGGACGGGCATGTACCTCATGTAGAAATGTATCAATAGTAAAACAGGAAACATACTGGAGAGGAAAAAATGGATGTAGTGAGAGAACAATAGTCTGTGAATCATCTCATGGAGACTCAGGAAAACTCTGCTGAGACAAACAGAGATCTCTGAGAAGTCTACAGATTCCTGGTGAGATAGGGGCTCCACCAATGCCATTTTTCTGGGACATAGTCCAAGGGCTGGGGAGCATAACATGAGAAAGCATGAATGAAAGTCTTGCTACCTCTCAAAATATCATAAACGAGAGAAATAGACCCATAATATGGGAGTTTTGCTCCCTGCACACACCAGTCCCCGATGGAGTGTCTTGTTGTTGCTGTTGATGAAAATGATCAATGTCACACTGTGGTAGGAGCATCAGTTTTGTAGGTCACCTATTCTCAGGAACACCAGTGAGGGACGGCGCCAACAGTAGATTTACTCTGCGAAGCTGATCACGTGGGGATGGTGTAAAATGCACTGCCATGAACGTTGAATCAAACTTCTATTGTGTGATGGGAATTACAATGATGGTGTTGTCTCTAAAAATGTGCTTCTGATTTACATTTTCCTCTTTTTTATATTTCAGGGTCCACTCAAACCTGTCCTGGACAAGATACCATTAGCTGCTATTTTCCACCCAAGGATTTAGCCAGAGGCTCCCCCATAAGAGTCATGTTCTCTGGGGCACCCAAGACATTATTCTTTCACATTCTTCACTCATCTGATTTATTCACATAATTTATTTAATTAACACTTATACATAGTATTTATTATGTACAAGACACTGTTCCAAGTAATTTACTAATAATTAATGAATCGATAGTATTTACTACTTAGCAACACCATGAGATGAATGATTATTATCTATTATCCACATATTGCAAGAGAGGAAACTGAGGTACACAAGTCGGGGAGGTTGTCTAGGTGTGTGCAATGGTAAGTGTGCGAGGCAGTATCCGTCGCATGGTGAGGGCCCAGGGTCTACCTTCTAAGTGACTCTGTATGCTGCCTGTTCTTCATTCTGTCTGGCTTTGTGGCTCCTTTTAAGTTAGTTTGCATCAGATCATCCTTCTAGACTTTCCCGGGACTGGACTTCATCACCCTTTGTTCCCCACCCCGGAGGTTCAGGCCAGTTCACCTCATTTCTAGGTTTCCCCACTTAGAAATCATCCTGGTTCTCTTACTGGTTCAGTGGTCCCCCTAGCTGGCTGGCCACATGCCCAGACAGGGAGGATGCTCGTGCTGAAAGTACTCAGCTATATTGAAGAAGAAGTTTGTTTTAAGAAAGAAAGAGGGAAAAGAAGCACAACTTATTTTTCATATCTTGAGTCAAATGGTTGAATGAAATGGGATTCCTTTAGAAGAGGAATTACTTGACAAATTAGGTTGAGTTAATCACTTGCAGGTTCAAGGAAGAGAAACAGCCTGGGTATCTCAGTTAATGGGTGATTACACCATCAAGACAAAGGACATTTCAGCACCCTCATGGATAGTCTGAGGGAAAACCAAACATGACTCATTGCTGTTTAAGGCACCGCAGTTGCACTGACCACAGCTGGCTGTGGCCGTGATGCTTGGTGACCAGCGGTGTCCCACCAGGCTCATGCCTCAGCCCCTCCGGCCATGTCCCTTTCCCCGCACTGACTCCTGGGTCTTCTCCCTTCTCTCTGCCTCCTGCTTTCTGCTTCCTGATGATGTGTGTTCCCCCTGGCTTCAAACTGAATATTAAATTTGCTTCTATTAGTGGAATAGGACTCTGAGGTCATCATTCAGTTTTTCTACTTCTCTCTATCTTCTAAATTTTATCAAGGGAGTGGACATTTTCATGTATTATACTTTTAAAAAAAAACCTGGAAAATGCCAGAGGTTGTTCACTCTAAAATATGGTCATTTTTTCTTTTTATATCAGATTCTGTCTACATGATAGTTCTCAAATATTTTAAAAATTAATGATAGATTATAGATTTCATTGCTCTGTCTTCAACATTGTTAAGGAAGAAAGAGGAATATGGCTGGCTTCATAGAGTTCAACCTTATTTACCGTCCTGTTTCAGGAATTGTTTGTTCCTCCAAGTTCTGTGCTTTCCAGAACGGCCTGGACAAAGACTCTCCCTCTGTGACAGAGCCAGCCTCGAACAGGGGGTCGGGAACCTCACAAATCCAGAGCTCTGAAAAACCCCTCTTAGTGTCAGCCTCCTGCTACTTTCAAGAATCATGATTTCCTTAGACATAATAGCAAGGGAGTGCGGCAGGCGATCAACTTCATTTTTTTAAAAAAATTATTTTATTGAAGCATGGTTTATTTACAATGCTGTGTTAATTTCTGCTGTACAGCAAAGTGGTTCAGTTATACATACATATACATCCTTTTCCTTTATGGTTTATCACAGGATATTGAATATAGTTCCCTGTGCTATACAGTAGGACCTTTTTGTTTAAAAGAGATTGCCCACAGAAACATTTTATTGCTCCTGACATTTTCTTCTTAAAATCAACATTAGGATTCATTATATGTTAATGTGCTTAATCTGTCTGTTTTACTAAAATGAGAATGGGGTTTGTTTACTATTGAGTGCCTGGCACATGGGAAGCATCCAATACACATTTGTGGGGTAAATTAACAAGTGAATGTAGGTAGGCATCACCTAAGCATGCTTTTGCCACAAGACAGTATCAGTTCTGGGTTGGGGGAGGGAAGCAAAAATATCTTAGTCTTTTTATGTATAAAGCACAGGTATACATATAGTACATAAACATATACAGTGTACCTGCTGCATTACAATTTCATGGTGGGGGGCAGTTAGGGAAAAAAGAGATCTAAAAAGTTTCCTTAGATGGGGGGTGATAATGAAAAAATGCTTGAGAAAAACATTGAGACAGACGTTGAGATGAATGTATTACAATAGCTTTCATTTTTATTCATCCATAGATGTTTTCATACCACATATAGCATTGCTGTGGGACTAAGAACTTGATCAAAGTTTTTTACTGAAGTTTAGTACTATACTTTTCCTGTAAATATGAAGTAATTTTTATTTCCAGGACAAATTAATCATAGACTTGATATAATTTGGGGGGGAGCAGCTTTATTTTTCTGTTACTAATTGTAACTAATATTACAATTTCTAAAGTATAATTAAAAAAATAAAAGACAGGTGTGTCTCATTTAATTGAATATTTATAGCACTAGTCATATTTATTCTAAGTTATTTTTTTCAGAGAATTAAGGAGGCAAAAGAAAAAGTTGCAACACTGTATGATGTTAAATCATATGTCTAGTTTTAACATCCTATGTTGGTAAAGATTTAATTGTATAAGTAATTACGTATTTATTATTTATTTTTTACTTAAACACTTCAGCTGAAATTTTGGCCATTTAGAAATGTTATTACCAATACAATAAGTCCCCTACATACGAACAAGTTCCACTCCGAGAGTGCGTTCTTAAATCCAATTTGCCTGTAAGTCCAAAAAAGTTAGCCTAGTTACCCAACTAACACAATCGGTTATATACCACTGCTTTTACACTTGCTTCCTGACACCCTAGGCTTTAAATAAAGATACTTTACTACTGTACTCTATACTGTGATGTACAGTAAAGTACACAAAAGCACAACCATTTGTAGAGGATGCATGCATGTGACAGTGTACGCTAGACGCTAACTTACGTGATTGGACATGTGAAGGCATGTTCACATCTTTGAAAGTTCACAACTTGAAGGTTCATATGTAGGGGACTTACTGGTAATTTAAGACATTACATCATCCGATAAGAAGTATTCACTGCTTCAGTTTTAAAGAGTGATATTAAAATAATGCCATGGCCCTATGTGTTATTGATTAGCAAA
This sequence comes from Mesoplodon densirostris, assembly GCF_025265405.1. NCBI lineage: Eukaryota > Metazoa > Chordata > Mammalia > Artiodactyla > Ziphiidae > Mesoplodon > Mesoplodon densirostris. The sequence continues at coordinate 72,453,856 of NC_082677.1, read as the reverse complement.
AAGCTACTAAACAGGTAATAGTATTTTGCCTTATAAAGGGAAAGAATTTTAAGCCAGAGGTTAATCGTCTTTCTTATTTGACTTAGAATGGCAAAGTTGAACCTTTGTGACAATTTTTTTTCATTGACATATAGCTGGTTTATAATGTCGTGTTAGTTTCAGGTGTACAGCAAAGTGATTCAGTTTCAGATTCTTTTTCAGAATCTTTTCCCTTATAGGTTATTACAAGATATTGAGTAAAGTTCCCTGTGCTATAGTGTAGGTCTTGTTGTTTGTCTGTTTTATATTCAGTAGTGTATATATGTTAATCCCAAATCTTCCCCTTATACATCCCTCTCACTGATCATTTCCCCATTCTGCAAAGTGTTCTGAGGACCACATGCAACTGAGTGTGTTTTATATTGCAACCTACAATTTGGGAGTTAATCAAGAAAATATTATGTTAATTAATTTCCTTAGCATTTCTTATCAGTACACGGGCAAACTGTCAAGCTCATTTGAAGGAAATATTTTTGTTTCAGCTACTTATTAAGCACTTCATTGATTTCAAAGTGTATTTTAGGGAATGGTGAAATATGATAATTGCAGTTCTGCTAGATTTCCTAAAGGCAGGAAAGTAGATTAGACCAAAGTGATGAACAAACCAACAAAGTAAAAGACAAGTTGTATGATACTAACTTTAATATGTGCACACAGAAAGAATAAACTTTCAAAACAGAAACATACTGTCAGTTAAGTCATGTGATAGAAAATTGGTACCAGTATCTTTCTATAATGCAAAATTTATTTAGAGTACTGTGTCCAAAACTTGTGTGAGTGAGCACACATGCGTGGGTAAAATAAGCAGACTTCCTAAATATTGATAACTCTTAAATAAATAATCTGGCAATGGTAAACATAATTCTTAGAATATGTACTGGCTTGCTTGTGGTTTATACTTTTCATTACTGTGTTAGACAGAATAACAGCTCCTAAAAGATGTTTATGTTATACTCCATGGAATGTGTGAATATTTGGGGTTACACAGCAAAGGGGAATTAAGATTGCAGATGGAATTAAGGTTGCTAATCAGCTGACCTGGAGATGGAGAGGTTATCCGAGATTATCCTGGATTATCCAGGTGGGCCCACCACAATCACAAGCATCCTTCAAAGTGGAGGAGGCACTAAGAAGAAATGGAGAGAGTCAGCATAATACACTGTGAAGATTTGACCAGCCATGCTGGCTTGAAGATGGAAGGGGACCTTGAACCAAGGATGTGGGAAGTTGCTACACAGCAGAAGGCAAGAAAACAAATTCTCCTCTAGACCTTCCAGAAAGGAATGCCAACACCAGTCCTGCCAACACCTTGATTTCAGCCCAGTGAGACCTGTCAGATATCTAACCTACAGATGCAGGTGTTCTTATTGAATCTTTCAACAAGTATACGGGGCAAGGGTTGTGATTTTTATTTTACAAATGAAGAATTCAAGACTCAGAGATTTTTAGGTTGCTTGTCTAAATACTCAGAGCTAATGTCAGAGCAGCCCATGAACTCAGGCCTGTCTTGTAAAATCTGTCCTCTTTTCTCCTTCTACAATGGCTTCTCAGCCTACCAGGTACCCAAAACATCACTGGAAGTATTTGATACACGTGTGTCTCTCTTTGAGACCAGAAGGTATGTTTATTTGTTTATTGCTATTTATTTATTTTTAACATTCCCTGTTCATATAGTACTAGATCCAAGAGAATAAAAGAGTTGCTCAATATGTGAATATTAAATATATATATATATATATATATATATAAATATATAGAACTTGTTCATATATATATAGAACTTGTTCATATATAAGTTCTATTGCTGCTCCAAACAAAGAGGTATGATATTTCAGCCAGGAAATCTCATGTACTAAGGAGAACATAATTATTACATTCTATTAACCACCAGTTTTTCTCTGTGAACTCTCTAAGTTTGCTAAGCAGAATTAGCTGTTGATTCAAGTATGCTCAGATAATATATTTTCATACTACTGAGAGAGTTTGGATTAGACCCAAGTGTGTCTCTCCATCTAGATTCTGAATTCCTTGAGGAGCTGAAACATGTCTTCCTTATTCCTGGGTACCAAGTACCTTGTACATGTGCTATGAACATCCTTATGACAGAGCCTCTGGGAGGTACCCTTTGCTCACAAGTACCAGAACCAATGATGAATTACACAAGAAAGGGGGTTTAATGGAAAGATCCTGAGTGGCTCCTGGAATCAAATGAAGAGGTGAACAACCAGATCACGAGAAGATGGCCACGAGAGCAATTCATTGATCTCCCTGTAAGAGCTCTTTGACTCTCTTCGTTCAGTCACCTGGTGATTAACCTCCAGGTCCCTTCTTGCCCCAAGGTCTGTGCTCCACATATAAATGCCCAGGAAAATCCAGCTAGCCCAGCCTGGGCCATGAGCCACCTCTGAGACCATGGGTTCTACCACACGGAAGGAGAAAGATATCATTTCCCAAAGGAAAGTAGGAGGTACCAGAAGAAAGGGCCAAGAAATTGTGAATGGGCCAAAGTTATAGATGTCCTCTTCAAAAGTGCTTTGAAATAAGACAAATGGGTTCTAATCCTCCCTCTCCCATCCACTATTTGTGTGATTTTACTCTATTTGAAATTACTGTCTTCACCTCTAAAATAAAAATTATAGTAGTTTCTTTCTTATAGTGTTGTTGTGAGGGTTAAATGAGATAATACATACATATGTCTTTGGCAAAGTGTGTGACACGAAGTGTGCAAGAATTGACATGTTTTAAAAAGAGAAGTGTCATACACCAAAACGTGGGGAATCATGCCTATGGTGTTGAATTGGGAGAAGTAATTTCTCTTCGTTCTTTTCACTGCGGTAATTGGCCAGAGTAGATGGTTTTCAGTTGGTGTAAATAGCCAGTGTGGCCCAGTGGGGACAGACAAGAGGTTTCCTAGTAGCCCCAGGTGGCTGGGATTTCAGAACAATACAAGGGCCCATTGGTGGGCGAGAGATCAGATAGCATTGCTAACCCACAGGTTGGTAAATCTGCCCACAGATAAAATCGAGTTGATGGTTTTTACTTTTCATCAGTCTCTTTTTTTGTCACTCAGATTTGCTAGCTAAACACTGACCAGTTTCAACCTGCTTAATTTATGAAAATTGATAAGATCACAGACCATTTATTCAATAGCTTCAGTAGTCTAATTTTCTTTTGCCATATGCATTCGAGTCGTTTGAATATCATGTGGTTCTTGTCCTCGTCTTCCTTTTCATTTTTTTTCTACTGCATTGTTGAAAAGTTAAAGCAAAAGCTTTTAGTTAGCTGATCTGATTCTGTAGAGTTGACAGTCTCATAAGGTTAGAATTGTTTTATTACAAAAGCAAACATTTGAAACCAGAGATATACAGCTAAGAATGTTTGACTGAGCAGGTGACTTCAAAGATCAATAACTAGATAGACTTCTAGAGTTTTTTACGTTTTATGAAATGAAGTGGGACTTTTTTTTTTAAAAAAAGAGTTCTTTAAAATGTTTTTTTCTTTTCCCTGGTGATAAGATCAGTATTGCATATCAAAGAGCTTGATTTCAAATAGGCACAAATACACATCTACACCATCGCTTGTGTTTTAGTTCCTTCATTCTTTTTGAAGGAGCAAATATTTTATGAGTCATAACAGATTAGTTCTCCGTGCTCCTGAACTGAATCAAGTAACCCAAATGGAAGGGGCGTTTCAATGAAAGGCTTGTGCAAGGGGCAAAAGTGCTTATTTCAAGACCACACCTCACTAACCGTCCTCATTCTTTTGAAGCTTTTGTACCCAGGTGACAAACAGAACATGTTCTAGGAGTCTAACTTCTTAATTAGAGAAATGTCAGAGTGGTTACTTACCACAAGAGAAATAAAGTATTATTATTATGATGTTTTTTTTGTGTGTGTGTGCTAAAATACGAAGACTTACCTTTGATGAGCTCCAAGCATGAAACTCATTAGCTCCAACATAAAAACCAACACTCGAATGACAGAGGAAGTGAGAATATATTGCTAATGATCTCTCCACAGTTGATGGCTGGTTTTGTTTGTCCCCTACCAATTATGAGGGGCAGTGTGATATCATGTGACTTACAACACATATGGCCAAAGCAATCCTCCTCCTGCAGTTAATGCTCAGTTCACAGGGCTCCTTCAGCTACACTTCAGGCAAATATAAAGAAGCCTTTGTTCCATGACAGAGTTAACTTTTTCCTCTGACAACTTGAAGTAACAGAAACAACAGGATGTGGCAGCAGAAATGTATGGTTGAGACATGAAAGCAGAGTGAAGACATCCTTAGGTATGGCAAGATACGCCTCAGTAAATGGAGCAGCAGTTTTAGGAGGACCAGCAGCATTTGTATCCAGAATCAAAAGATGATTTTGCTACAGCTACTGCTGTGCTGTTTGCATCCATCACTATAAAAAAGCCATTCAGTTTCATTGCAAGTTTCCACCTCTCCCTAAAATGTATGATGCCTGAGGTTAATAGCTGCCTCGTCAGTGTCTGAAAAAAGTTGACATATTGCTATAAATTGCATATTTCTTACCAAAGTATTTAAATAGTGCTAAGGAACGTTTAATTGCAAGTAAAGGGAAAAAGGCACATTGGGAACATCTTTTTCCAAGAAAATGTCAAAAGCTAATTCACTTAATTAAAAGTTTGAATTATAGCACCTAATTTTTTTAATTGAATGAGAATATTATAATAATTAAAGGCAAACAATGTTTCTGAGCAATTGAGGATTAACATTAATCTTAGAAATTCAATATCCCACAGCGGACTTGATCTATGTTTCTATATTTTTAGAATCTATGTCCTATCTTTTTTGCGGAGGGGGGTGTTTTCATTAGCGGATTTAACAGACTGTGGCTATGTGTGTAGAAAATGACCTGAACCCCATTCTCATGGTTTATAGTTATCTGTTATCATCCTAACAGCAATTCTTTATGGTATTCTATAGAACATGTTAGGAAACTTGGAGGTGATATGGCTATTCCCATGAATGGTCTAGAGTCTCTGTTATTTAAAATTCTTTCTGAGAAATCATTTGGTAGAACGATAGGCATTTAAAAGGATAGGAATTTAGTTAATCCTAAAAGTAATTAATAGAGTCGCCAGGATTTGGAAGGGGAGTTCTATCCTGCATGAAGATGGTTTGAGGGGATGAGTTCTCTATTTCCATGGAATGGTATATCAGTAGCCCTTTTTTTTTTTAAATGTCTTTTTTTTTTGCCGGGGGGGGGGCTGCGTTGGGTCTTCCTTGCTGCGTGCAGGCTTTCTCTGATTGTGGCGAGAGGGGGCTACTCTTTGTCGCTCTGTACAGGCTTCTCATTGCGGTGACTTCTCTTGTTGTGGAGTACGGGCTCTAGGTGCACAGGCTTCAGTAGTCGTGGCACATGGGCTTCTATAGTTATGGTGCATGGGCTTAGTTGCTCCGCAGCATGTGGGATCTTCCCGGACCAGGGATCAAACCTGTGTCCCCTGCATTGGCAGGCGGATTTTTATCCACTGCGCCACCAGGGAAGTCCCACCAGTAGCCCTTTTAAGTTGACATTTGTAACCTAAAGTGGGAAGTGCCAGCCCTCTTGATGTTGAATATGACTTAAATGTATGATTCTCTCATGCATTTGCCATTGAGACATTGTGTAAATTGATCCCATTTGCAACTGTACAGGGAGAAGGCTTGGAGCTCCCAGGTAGAGATGTGATGCTCAGTGCAAAAAAACACTTCCCAGTAAACCACCTGGCTCTTACCGTCCCAATTTTTTCCAACTGGAAATGGGGAAAATAACCTTCATTTTGCTTCATAGGTTTGCTGGGTAAGATGTGCATTCCCATAAAAGGAAAATGCTAGGTCAATAAAAGGAACCTGTGTTTAGCCCCGGAGTATACCAGCCAGCCAAGTCCCTCCTGTTGGCTGGATGAGAGGTGTGTTACACCTCAGCCTCTCGGCATGGGTTTCAGTTGTCTGACAACATGCTTATTAAGAGTGACAAGCCAAGCTGGTGGGGTCTAACTTCTACACTTGGAGGAGAGGTGCACTAAGAAGAGGTCTCAATGAAGCTTTCTAACCAGGAGAGCACAAAACATGGGGCAGGAAGGAGCTGGCTTCTCAGGGGCTTTTAGGGGTAATCTTGTTAAGAAACAGAGGAAGATTATTTAAATGCCTCTTAAGCAGCAGTTCCTCCCCCTTGATATTTTCAAGGCCAGTAATCTGGTCTTTGTTTTATTTCAGGGCTGCCAGCCTGACTAGTGATGGGGTTGGCGTGCAGCTGAGGCTGGCAATGGGCTCACCGCCGTCAGATGCCAGCTTAACTGGATGCTCCCAGAAAAGCCAGAATCCTGTGCTTCCAATGCCAGCTCTGATTTGTATGAAACCAGCAGGTAATTTTCTTTGTTTGGAGGGATGATTTTATTTTCCCCTTTCATGATTCACAATTAATTTTCTGGCTGGAAACACTCTCTGGAAATACTGTGTCCACAATACATTGGTACATAAAGCACCAGGTACATAGGAAGCAATCAGTAAAAAATGCATTTCAGCAAGATTGTTTTGTGTGCGTGAGATATATCACCCATGTGGGTTCTGACCGATTTGCTTCCTGAAAAATTGAACCTGAAAGGCTTTATTGCAAGGGTTAATGCTTTTCTTACTATGCCAGTGAAATCAGAAAAGCTGTTTAAATGCTCAGTTACAACCTGAAGGTTTCTTTTTTCCCGATGCATTCTCATTTTGTACGTAACCCCTATGATGCATGGCAATGAACATAAACTTGTATAATAAATTGAGAAGAATAATTTTTTTTAGCTAGAAATGAGAAAGACACGGATTTGCCTTGAAACAGGTTGACATGATTCACTGAGGTTTTGGCTTATGACTGCTTCCTTCTTAAGGAGCTAGTTAGCTGAAAAACCTCAAAGTATTCGTCCTTTTTTTTTCCTTGCAGAGAAACCCTAAGCTGCAAAACATGCTAACTATAGAAAGCCATTCTCAAAATACACGGCCGTTTTCTTGGTAGAAGGTTGGTGATGGTGGAATGTGGATGGCTGTCCGTTATGCTAACATTTCATCTAATCCCTTCAAAATTAAGTAAATTAAATGCTAATAAAACTCTTTTACTGAAGTGTCTACCAGCTCCGTGAAAGTCTCAGAGGGATACGTACAGCTGCATTTGGGGTTCCAATAGAGTGCAAGATTATTTTCTCAAGTTTCAAGCTTAAATAAGCTGAAGATTTTCCTGGTTCTGGGTTGAGGTGGGAGGTGGTGGTGTAAGGATTAATGAAGCCATTTTTGAAAACCGTTGCTAATTAGACTAAAATGAATTGCACATTTATTGGACCATTGGCCATCGCGGACACGTCACTGTGTTTTGTGTGTGGAGCACACATAGCCTATTTGGTATCTTTCATAAACTTGTTTAAGTCAGTAGTAATTCCTTGTTAAATATCCAAATCTTTGGGGAATCAAGCTGTAATCCAAAATAAACTAACTGTGGAAAGTCATGTGTATCTGACTATTATGGAATCTCATGAAATGGGTAGCAAGGTCATTCAAATTTCTATTTGACAATAGCCACTATAAAGTAACGGTTCCCTAGTGGCCAAGCTGATTTTAAATAAAAGCATCTGAGGTATTTTCTGGAGGTTTAGAATATTTTTTTTGAAATATTTGATACAAAATTGGTTTGGAGAAAACATAAGAGTGCCTACTACATGACAATAGAAAAGAATATTAGAAAAGGTTTGTGTGTTTATGAATTCGTTCCTTGTTTATGATATTTTCCAAGGCAACATCAAAATTGTTTTCATGTTGTTACATGCAAAAAACTAACCCCAGTGACCAAATAGATTGTGTAGAAATAGCTCCTTTCTATAGGTGTTTTTTAACAATACATTTTTGGACAGCACTTTCTAAAAATTCTATTTCTGTGATCAGAAATGGATATAAATGTCCAGAAAAATGAAATCCTTTGCTTGCCAATACTTCTGATCACTCCAAATATGATATGCTGGCTGATCACAGAAAATGTGGAATATATATAGTTACACAAGCTGAGTCTGTATTTTAACCAGGATGTGTGATTTCTGTAAGGAAGTTGGGGGAAAGTAAGTGGGGTAATTACACCCACCCAGCTCAGTTCTGCTCTGACTAAGGTTGTGTCCATTACAGAAAACATGTGTTATCTTCAATATGACAACGGTTACCCTGGTAAACAGTCAAATATGTTATCTTGGTCCACGGTTCTGCATATTGGTGGGACAATTTTTGTTAATGGCTGAAGTAGTTGGATTGTACACTGTTCTTTGGCTGTCAGTAGTTTTACACTGAACGGATTTGACTGCAGCAGAAACTGCTATTCAGCATTCTGGATTAGGAAGCAAGAAGGAACTGACATACTCAATCCTATTTAAGCAGAATAAGAGCAATACAAATAAACTCTAGAGCAATTTCATCAGTTGGCTGCCTAGAAATGATGATTATGCCTTGTGTTTTTAGTTGGAGATTCATGGATAAACCTCACACATTTGTTTAAAATTTGGGGGTGTGGCGGGTAAGGCAGAGTAGAATTTTGTTCAAGATAAAACATGTACTTTGCTCTGTTGGGCAGGAATATATAAAGGCTCAAAGGCTCCCCCCAGGCCACCCCACCCCACGTTTGTAGACATTCAAGATTTGATAAGGAAAATCAAATGAATTTTTGCTCATTGAAGAGACATGGTAATATGCAGCACAACATATCGGAAACCCCCAGGTGGGAGATGCTTCACGACTCTGGTATGTATCATGACAACTTTGGGATTTTTTTAAACATAAGTTGTGGTGCAGAAATACCTCTGGAGAATCTAAAAGAAAACAAATTATATTAAAAATATGTTCTTGAATTGCACAGCTATTGAGTTGCTACTGTAAATTCAAATAATCTATTGTGTTTAGGGTCCTTCACAGCATTATTAATGTCAATGTGTTATTTCCATATGACCAACCAGAAGGCATCCTCAATTTTAAAATTATTATTTTTTGTGGTTATTCATAAATATTTGTACAACGTTTAAATTGGAAAATGTTTTAGTCATTGGCAGACATTTGCATGTTTTCAAGAATGAGGTAATCCAATATTGCAAGTCATGTTAAAAACATTGATGTATAATAAGAAACAAGATATATCTCATCTTCCCTAGGACTCTATAAGGCCAAATGAATATCAACCATGCTTTGTATTTTTATTCATATTTAAAGAGGCAATGATGACAGAGTTAATCTTTGGAGTTACCACAGATGTGATTTTGATGCCTGGTTTTTCTTTATGGTTTCCAGATACAGCTGATCCTTTAGGGAATGACTTTGCCCACATTTTTTCAGCGAACATTCCCGCTTGGCTCTCTGCAACTTTATGAGGAGTGGTACCTGGACACAGTCTGTTCATATCACCAGCAACTGAATGGGTCTACTCTTGACTATTCATGCATTTGGTGACTCATAAAAATCTTAGTTTTTAAAGAGTTTTTGAAGGTAATTTTAGACCCAATCCCCTCAGCAAGAATTCTCCTTTGCAACACTCCTGTGAAGTGCTGTGGATCAGATGGGGATGAAGCAGAGCACAGAATCACACATTCTGGTTAAAATACAGACTCGGCTTGTGTAACTCTTAGCAATGGCAAAGTCATGCTCCAGAGAAGCAGAGGGTGGATACTAACAAAACATCACAATGAAGTAAAAGGTCTCAAAATACAAGCTGTTGTGAGTTGAGTGGCTGATGGGAAATCAAGTCTAGACCAACAAGAGCAGCCTTGATTTCGGGAGTTTGGGACCAACAGATGAAACTAGATCAATTTGCCTTAAATTCAGCATCTTTGATCCTGCATGACTTTGAAAGAATGAGACAATGTTTTCCTGGCCACACACTGAAATATTTTAAAAATATCACTCTCTACCTGACAGTAAATTCTGGAGCATGTCCAGTGATAAGAGAACATAACTTCAAGGTAGATATTTTGATTAGTTTTAAAAATATATAACGACAATCCTATTTTTAATTGCATTTATTATGAGCCTCTTCTTTTGTCAGATTATTATAACTTGAAGAGAGAGTCCTGTTGCTTCAGGTAGTGGTAATTTCTCAAATACTGTTACATCTGCACATGTGATTTATTAATAGATGCTTAAATTTATGATATTAATGAAGAATTCTTGAATTAAAAAAATCACATATCTTCTGTGTGGCCTGAAAATATAAGCTGTTGGAAATTGTTTTGAAGGATTTTGAGATCTAGAGAAAGAAAGGGTCCAAGTTCTGGACATGCTTCCAAGTGCCCAATGGATAGACGGTCAATCAAGAACTTGGTGAGGGTGTGTATGGGGGCTGTGGTTGGTGGAATTGTTGTGGCAAAAGTTAGTCCCAGTGGGGCTGCCCTTTGTATCTCTGCCCTTCCTGTCTCTTTGGGAGTTGGGGTCTCCCTTATGGGAGAAAGGGCACAGTCGGCCCTGGAGGGCATCTGCTCCCATGTCCCACTTGGACCTCGTTGAGGGTCTGCTCCCTCCCAGCTTCAACCAACCAACCCTCAGAATCTTTCTCTGTGCTGGCGTATGTGACTGGAGAATGGAGAGAAACAGGTAAATAGTGCATGGCCCTGAAAAGGCCTCTTTTCTGGATGAGAATGAGAAATTAAGGGCAGAGTAGGGCTATATGGGTCATGGGAATACAAACTGGTGTGGGTTTTGGGCAAACCAGTACCATTTCATTAGTTCTTTTTTATAAGGGAGGAATCAGCTTCAAACAGCTGTGACTGCCTTGAAACCAAAACGTCGAATTTTTTAACCAAATCAAAGGTGCCTCTTATAGCTCATCCTTCATCCCAACTTCATTCTCAGGACCTATGTACATTGTTTGTTATATGATGTAGAGCAGTGGGTCTCCAATTTTAGCACAGCAGAATCACATGGATGGCATGTTAAAACCCAGGTTGCTGGAACCCACCTCCAGAACTTTTGATTCAATAGGTCTGGGTAGAAACTGAGAGTCTGCATTTCCCACAGGGTCACAGGTGATGTTGCTGCTGCTGGTCTAGGGACCATGCTTGGAGAACCAGTGATGTAGAGGAAAGCTTGGTGGGATTTATATCAGAATCACCTGGGGGGTCCGGTCTGTATGAAAGAATGTCTGGTAATATATTACCTGCTAGTAACTAAGCATTCTAAATGCAACTCCTGATAGATTTAGTAATGCCAGCCAGTGCTACATTCAAGAGCGTCTCGGGCTGGAAGTGAATTATGACAAGCTTGGAAGCTCTACTCTTTGGAGAGTAAGTGTGTGATGGGAGAAGAAGGTGATGGGAGCTTCTCTGATACTGATTTTTGGAAAAAATGTGTCCTAAATTTTAAGGAGCATCAGTTTGATACAATTCAAAGCTTCGACTTCACTAAATCAAAATTTTCATTTTTAAGTCTGGGATTTATATACATTTTGATCTTAACCAAATGACTAAACTTATAAATATATTTTTCTTTCCCCCCACAATGGCAGCCTTTTAATCACTTTGTTTTTGTAAGAAGCTGTATGAAGTATTTTGCATGAATAATTATAGTTATGTAGACTCCACTGCAAATTTTTTGTACTAAGTAAAATGATTTTTACTGTAAGGACTTAAAAAATACTCAGCTAGCATACTAAATACTTTCATGTGTTGTAGTACAATAGCATATAGTTTTAAATTTGCAATTAATTCATAGGTGACAAGAATGCTATTCAGATTGTATTTTCCATTCTAATAGATTTATATTTAATATGAGTAACTGACATACACCAGGAATGAAAAAGCAAATTTTCTTTATGTATGATAATAGGTGCATCTCATGCAGGAGAAGCATTTAAAAAAAAAAAAAAGGAAAAAAGAGTCCAAACATTCCCTATTGTAGGATCACTTTCCAGTATATTTTATTAGGTAATGTGTGAATATATGTATAATTTACTAAAAAGATATGTTTAGCTACTTACCTAGTTACTCTACTAAATATTTTACTAAATTCTTACACATAGTATTTCATAAACAGGTTCTGGTTTTGCCATCTCATGTACATTGTTGACTTAAATTACTTAACTTACTGAATTAAATTATAGAAGGAAAATATGAATCATATTAGGGAGATGTCTGTTTCCCAGTTGCCTCTTTCTCATGTGGAAGTCCCATGTTTTTATTCTCACCTGTCCTCTGATGCCACTGGGATACACTGTACACTCAGGGTTGCAAACATGGCAGAATACACTTCTGCTCTGTAGTTGAGGTAGCCAGGGATATTGTTCTGAAGTGGATTCAGCCTTATTGTTACACCTGGCCCACTGCTCATGTCTTGGTATAGATGCAGTCCTAGAGCTTCTGGTCAATTGGTGGCTGACCTTCCTTTCACGGTCCATTTTTCACAATGTGAGCTAATCATTGAGCTTCATACTTTCCCCCCTTATTGGCTAGTGAATACAGTCTGGGACATTTTCTCAGTTATTATCACATCCTCAGGCAGTTTTCCTTACAACATAGGCAACTTGTTAAAAATAGGGTCCAGTACCTACTTTATCACTGGACATGAACAACCTCCTTGTTTTCACATAGAGGGTCTTGTGTTCTTATTGCTTAAAAGAGTTGCCCAATTCTCCTTGGACCAGAACCAGTGTCTTCCTATTTTGCCCCACCTAAACCTAGGCATCTCTTATTTTACGTTAATATAGGATGAAGAACCTAATTTTGATTTACAAGTTAGAGATGTCAGAAATCTGTTCTGTTAAACTCAATGTTTACCAAAAGCTGCAGTTCGTTTTTGCAGTTCTCTTTTCCACAGTCTAACTTTCTCAACACTGTTAAAGTCCCCTTTCTCTTACTCTTGGGCAGTTGTTGCTCTTTCTCTTATCTTTGTTAAAAAATAAATATAGTGAAAGAAAGCAAGAAAACAAAGGAAAGCAAATTTACTGAGTGTCTTATTACTTGGGCCTATTTAAAGGTCTTGTACTAAATTTCCCTTGAAAGGATTTTCCTGATTGAATTCTAATTTCAGTTAGTATCTGTTACCTAAAACTTCACAATGATATAATATTGATTTTGCTCCTTTGTTTTATTTTTACAGGAACTTATTTAATATAGAGAACAACATCAGCAAATCTTTCAAATCAATAGAGCTTTACCAACATGCAATAGTGTGTGTTTCTTATGAATGCATTAGAGCAAGTAAAAATTCATTTTTAACTCATTAAAAATTCCTAATTATAACCTAAGTGTTGCCTGGATGGGAAATATTGTGATTTATTTTTTGGTTTATGGATTTAAAATCTTTGTTCAAGTATGGAGGTTCCTTAAAAAACTAAAAATAGAACTACCACATGACCCAGCAATCCCACTACTAGGCATATACCCTGAGAAAACCATAATTCAAAAAGAGACATGCACCAAAATGTTCATTGCAGCTCTATTCACAATAGCCCAGAGATGGAAACAACCTAAGTGTCCATCATCGGATGAATGGATAAAGAAGATGTGGCACATATATACAATGGAATATTACTCAGCCATAAAAAGAAATGAAACTGAGCTGTTTGTAATGAGGTGGATAGACCTAGAGTCTGTCATACAGAGTGAAGTAAGTCAGAAAGAGAAAGACAAATACCGTATGCTAACACACATATATGGAATTTAAGAAAAAAAAAATGTCATGAAGAACCTAGGGGTAAAACGGGAATAAAGACACAGACCTACTTGAGAATGGACTTGAAGATACGGGGAGGGGGAAGGGTAAGCTGTGACAAAGTGAAAGAGAGGCATGGACATATATACAGTACCAAACATAAGGTAGATAGATAGTGGGAAGCAGCCGCATAGCACAGGGAGATCAGCTCAGTGCTTTGTGACCACCTGGAGGGGTGGGATGGGGAGGGTGGGAGGGAGGGAGACGCAAGAGGGAAGGGATGTGGGAACAGATGTATATGTATGACTGATTCACTTTGTTATAAAGCAGAAACTAATAAAAAATAAATAAAATAAAATCCTTGCTCAGTATGAGGCTTTGAATGGATTTAAGTAAAATTCTAGTTTGTAACTTATTTAGATTTTTATATTTATTGTAAATCTCAAAGCAGGAGAAAAACCAAGGTTTGAGTTAATTTAATTCACATTTTAGTTCCATGATAAGTGTTTAGTTAAAAAGAAATTAATTCGGGCCTCCCTGGTGGCGCAGTGGTTAAGAGTCCGCCTGCCGATGCAGGGGATACGGGCTCGTGCCCCGGTCTGGGAGGATCCCATATGCCGCGGAGCGGCTGGGCCCGTGAGCCATGGCCGCTGGGCCTGCGCATCCGGAGCCTGTGCTCCGCAACGGGAGAGGCCACAACAGTGAGAGGCCCGCATACCGCAAAAAGAAAAAAAAAAAAAAAAAAAAAGAAATTAATTCTTTTCTGAGTATTAAACATTGATATGGTAAGTGAAATAAGTCAGAGAAAGACAAATATATGATATCACTTATTTGGGGAATCTAAAAAAATGATACCAATGAACTTATTTACAAAAGAGAAATAGACCCAGAGACACAGAAAACAAATTTAAGGTTACCAAGGGGAAGGTGGGGGGAGGGATAAATTAGGAGTTTGTAATTAAAGGATACACACTACTATATATAAAATAGGTAAACAACAAGGACCTACTGTATAGCACAGGAGCTATATTCAATATTTTGTAATAACCTATAATGGAAAAGAATCTGAAAAAGAATATACATGTATATATAACTGAATCACTTTGCTGTACACTTGAAACTAACACAACATTGTAAATTAACTATACCTCAATAAAAAAAAAAAAAAACAAAGAACAAAAACCCTACAAAACATTGATCTGATTTTTTCATATTATTGATCCAAGGCACATGGACGAAGTAGAAGCACTTACACCTGAGATGATGCAATGTAGGTTAGGAATTATTCTATGACATTCTTGATATTGGAAGACTGAGACTTTTCCAAATTTAAATCTATGTTATCCTGGAATTCTTCACTATAGCAAGTTTCATTCATCATATTCATTAGCAGCTGATTATAGTTGGAAAAAACTAGAAAATTGTGTTTTTATCTGAAGTACATTAGAAAAATAAAGATTCAAAGAGAAATCCATTTCAACTTTTTACTTTTAATAATGTAATTTTTAGGCTTATGAAAGACCAGTAGTTATTTTCCCCTAAATAATGATCATTTGTTGAATGTACTCATGAAAACATAAGTTAAGAAAGGTGATCTTTATTTTTACCTTCTCTCCTCTTGAGACAGAAAATCTTTTCAAGATTTCACACCATAGCAGCTCAGAATATATAAGGTCTATTACATCACTTTTTAATGTATTTTGGGTCATTTTGGAGCTTAAGCCATACAAGGGAGCTGGCACCTTGCAAGGTTCTCTGACAGCAAAGGTATTAATTGTCTGTTACAGATGGATTTATTCCTAGATTTTAATTAAATATGTTATTCTTAAAAGAAAATGAATACATGCTATTTTATAGCTTGCCTGCTGGCATCTCCAAAGAGCCTGGGATGAGCCCTAAGAGCAGGGGCTTTCATGGTGACCTGGATGATGGTATGGGCAGAGGTGGGTTATCATTGATATTCTTGTATAGTAGGCAAAGAGGAAATGACCTTGGTTTCTGTATGAAGCTTTTGTAAGTCAGCCAAGCCCCAAATCATAGATTCTAGGCTGCACTCTCTAGGTTGAGAGTTTAGACAATAGATGAGCCTTGACTCACTGTTGAAATTAAATTATTTTCTTGTCTGTTTAAAAAAAATGTTTCCTACTGAAATAGAAACCTGTTTTGAAGTATGGAAAGATTTGGGAAACCTTGATATCTTAGCCCTGACCATCCCTCTCTCCTTCTCCTAGGTAACAATAATAGCTATAGGATAAAATAACTTGATGTGAATACAAAACTTTCTTATAATGAGCTTATAGAAAATCTCCTATGTCTGTGTAATAACACATATTGACAATGATTAATGTATTATAATATAAAAAGGTAGAAACCTCTTCCCAGATAAACTAATCAGCGAAACACATTTCTGACTGCTTGACTCTCCGTTTAAATGCAAAGGAACTTTGAAAGAGCATATGTTACATAAGCTTTATGGTCACACCATTAGCACAATTGGGGGCAGACTCTGTGGAATGCACTGGGTCCAGTGGAAAGTAACGTAAACCCTCTCTTAAATTGTAGAGCAATGAGAACTCGTTATTCCAGTCAAATCATCTCATTTGACTTAGCAGCATCTTAGACATTTGAATAAGTTGCTGTAGTTTATTAAACCAAATGAGTTGCCACGGGATGTTAAGACTCAGAGATTGTGGGCAGATAGCAAGTCTCAAGGTGTTTACTTTTCCCTTTTCTGTGGACTTGTCCTGTCAGAATCACGATACCATTTGCCAGGGGGGAAGCTCCAATTGATTTTCCTCTCCATCGAATGGAATTTCTGGAAAACTGTGTCAACTGAAGCATACAGCTAGGAGCTTATGTTTTTCCCCACCCTCTCCCTGTCATGTCAAATTCCTAGATAGACATTAACTCTGCCCTTGGTACCAGGGCTGTTGAAAACAAATTCTTCAGCAAAGTTAACTGATGGAGCTCTGTGTGGGAGGTATTCTTTTTCTTTCTTTTTTTCCTTTTAAGAAGTGTCTTGAATTCTGAGACAAATGTACATTTTTTTCATCAGATCAATTCTTGGCCTCACTTTGTAATATTCCTCCTGTTCGTGTATCACTTTGTTTAATGGTGGACTTTCCATGGCGTCTTATATGGTAACTTCAGTGCTTTAGGACAAGTTAGAACAGTATTCAGCTTGTAAGGGTCTTTATAATTTTTAATGGGCCAGACTGGTGAATAGTCATAAGACTTAGTAAAACAACTGGCAGGAAAAATTAGGATTTCTCAGGAGATTAATGACTTTCAGGATTTTTCTTTAGATGGTCCTGCCACTGGGCCTCTGGCCTTAATCAAAACCAAGTGAAAACTTTGAGCCAGTGTCTAGAGTCGGTGCCTTTAAAACGTGGTTGGAAAAATTCTAACAGTTTTGAGTTTCTGCTACTTCTGATGATTGATGTGTTAATTCATTCATTCGTGTAATGAACACACCTACAGTGTGCCTGGAAAAATAAAACCTGAATGGTTCTCTAGCATTTCTTAGCTGGAAAGAGTGACAGATGTGTAAACGCATGGCCATGACACAATATAACAAGTGAAGACCAAGCACCAGGGCGGTTCCATTGGGGATGGTCTTGGAGAGAAGAGAGGCCCTTACAGGGCGGGAGGTTTCTGGAGGGTCAGTAGGAGTTGCCCATGTTCATTGAGCAGGAGAGTGCAGTTCAAATAAAGAGAAGTCTGAAAACAGATGGAAGCAGGAAGCAGCCTGATGTGCTCACAAACGATTAATGGCTTGATGTGGCTGGAGTGCGGAATGCAGGGGTCAGGGAGTTTGCACAGTGGACAGTGGGAGCTGCACCCAGAGAAAGATGGAAGCCATATTATCACAAGCATCGCACACTGGGGTCAGCTCTTTAGAGCGCTGGAACCACTGAAGGGTATTAAAGCAGATTGTGACATGCCAAGATTTTTGGTTTTGAAAAACCGCTTCAGCAACAGAGAGTAGACTGAATGAGAGGGCCTCGGACTAGAGGCAGAGAGGTAGGTCAGGAGGAAAATGAAACGATCGAGGAAAAAGATGAGGCTACAGCGCAGCTGGCTCCCTGAAAACTTCCTGCTCCGGTGGCAGAACATTTTTGCTTGTGAAGTGGAAATGGGAACCATGACTCATGGGAGAGAGTGAGCCTGAAATGTTTGGGAGTCTTAGAAGGTTGAGAAGCTGCCTTTCACCTCTTTGGAGTGGACACAATTTGGTGCAAAGGGAGACTGAAAAGGCATGTTGAATTATTAACACCGTTTGGAGTGGTCAGTCAAGCTAAGCCACATCATGTATCAAGCTTCTGACAGAGGAGGTCTTAGAAACAAACATTGATCCTGAAGGCATGAAGGACAATGAACAATTAGAGGAACACGACGCTGGTAAAATTAATTAGGATGGTGGCTTTGAAAGGACTTTATAAACTGTAAAGCAGTGTACAAGTATTAGATGTTGCTGTTATCTTCCGTATGCTAATAGAATCCGGTGTCAGTGCCAGTCAGGAGGGACAAATGGATTTGTCCTGTTCCATAGTCATAGAATTAAACCTGAGCCAAGTCATAAGCTCATGAATGCATCATTGCAAAGCACGTGTCTTACCAATAATATGGCATAAGCTTCACCTCTGTGTGTAAAGAATATTGTACAATAACCCCGGATATTCTGGTAAATTTTCTTTCAGTTTAACCAACGTTTCTAGAGCTCCTCCTATGTCTTGTGTAGAGAGTCCAGTAGTAAACAAGACCCAGCCCCTGCCTGGAGGAAATCACAGGTTAGTGGGAATTTCAAGTACAATTTCCCCAAGGGGAAACACATAGGGAGGACTGACTGCAGGGCACCTGGGGAGCACGTAGCTGGTCCTAAGGGTCCAGGAAGGAAGTCACATCTAAGTCCAGACCTGAAGAGAGACAGGAGTTAGCTAAGGGAAAGGAGTCCATTGGGAGCAGAGGAGAAACCTTGTGATTTCTGGAGGTGGGAGAGAATCTATGTTGGGAGGACGGTACCGCAGGACGAGATTATCAGGGAAGAAGAGAACTAGTGCATGGAATGGTCACCGAGCGCAATGAGGGCCGTGGTTTAGAGGAAGCCCAGACCACACAAGGGAGAGTTACCTAGGACGTGACAGTGTCCTGTGCACACCACGGTGGAGAGGCATATGAGTGGGTGGGATGGAGCGATATTTGGGAGGTCTCAATGGCAAGACTTGGCAATGGACTGGATGTCGGGACGGAGAGCCAGGGAAGGTCAAGTCAGAGGTGCTGGCTCTGGCTTGTGCAGCTGTGGTGCAACGGATGTGCAATTAATCATGGTGTTAATCTCTTATAAAATCATAGCTTCGTATTACGTTTCATTTCACACTTTCCTAGGAGATTTATTTATTTTTGCTATACAGTGATGTAATAAAATACCCCAACTTGCTCTTTCACGGAGGAGGAGAACTACGTGGGGGGAAGAGCAGGTGTGGAGAGAGGATGAAGGGTTCAATTGCTGAGCTGGAGGTGCTGGTGAGATAGTCTCTGTTGGGTAATGTGGACTCTGGGACCAGAGAAAGAGAGAGATAGAGAGAGATATATATAGAGAGAGACAGAGAGAGAGAGAGAGAGAGAGAGAGAGAGAGAGAGAGAGACAGGGAGAGACAGAGAGAGAGAGAGAGAAGGAGGCAGGGGGTGGGGTAGGGTGAAGAGGGGGTTGGGGGCTCTGAAGGAGACATACAATGGATGGTAATTGAGCCTATCAGATCCGATAAGATCCATCTCATATACAGATCCTCATCAAAACAATATCGATGATTAATATAGAAAATTCCATACCAAACAAGGATTACAAAAACACATTTAAGGGAGTTAAATTTTTGAAGATTGAAACTTGTATGAGGAAACTTCAGGCTCTTTGGATCCTCTGTCACGATAATACTAATCATTTGAATCTCTTAAAAAATTAAATCCTTTGATATTATTAACTAATAACATTTGACTTTCCCATCAGAGAGTTTATCTCGCTGGCAAATCTTTAGTTATTTTTTTGCAATTCCATGGTGCTAAAATATGCCTGTCTGTGATGGGTTGATACTTGTCTTTGTATTTAAAAAATATTTCAATGTTCTAAACATGCTCATCTTGTGAAACTAGTTTTCTCATATTTCCCCATAAATGGTCCATTGTCAGTGGAAAGAGGTTTTCTTTTCTGATGGAAAATATTTCAATGTATTTGAAAATACACTATTTTCTATCTCTACACTCAGTTTTTTCTTTCTCATAAAACATATATAAATACAGAAAACTTACACTAAAACTTTCACAATTCTATGTTTTAATTATGTTATAATCTAAAATTTATTTTGGTCATTTGCCTTAAAAAATAATATACGCTCATTTTAGAGACTTCACAAGCTGTTGTAGGTGTAAATTGGAACAAATTATCTCCTTCTTTCCTTTTCCAATGTTAACCCCTTGTAGTAACTTGGTAACAATTGCTGTGTACTTTTCCTTCCTTTGCATATTAAGTTATGTACAAACATGTCCAAATATTTTTTGTTTTTTTGTTTTACAAAACATTCTGTATATGACATTCTAAAATTAGTAGGTTTTCTCGAACAATTTTATCATGGAGTCCTTCCAAGTAAGTATGTATCAATCTATCTTAATCTTTGAAGGCCCCAAAAGTATTTCAGACGTGTGCATCATAATTTAAACAATATAACCCGACTGATGGCTCTTCAGGTTGATCCTGGTTCGCAATCATTACCAACAGTGCTGAAAGGAGCAAACTTCTTCATGTCAATTCATGGGCTGGGACTTTTGTTTTTATAGGGAAAAATAAGCAAATGAACAACAACAAAAAAAGACGAATGATTCCACATACATCTAGGTAAAAGGATAAGATTTGTTATAGCAAAAGAAATGCAAAGGACCAACACGTGTATGAAGACATTCATGTCATTAGTAGTTAGGGAAATTCACATGCAAACAAAAAACATGAAAAAAATGAAAATAAAAACCAAAATGCCAATTTTCACCCATTGTGTTGGCAGAAGTTAAAAATAGTTATAACATCCAGTGGTGGCAAAAATGTGGGGAAAAGAGTTCTTAAACACTATTATCTTACATTTTTGAGAAAGACTGTGTCAGTGTTTCATAAAATTAAATACGTACAAGCCCTTTGATTCAACAATCTGGCTCCTAAGAATTAAATTGGACTATTTTTAGAGTCTACCTAGAAACAATTGAGAAATGAGTGATGTGGTAAAAAAATTTCCCAAATATTTTTATTGATAAGAATAAAGCAAATACAAGAAGCAATTTTAGGGCAACCGGGATGGGAAGCAATGAGCAATTCCCTCCACGTACTAACATTTATCCTACCCTGCATATATTTTCTCACTATATTTAATGGCTCCTTTTGAAAAAAATGATATGTACCAGTGTTTGCTAATCTGCTCAAAATGCATGCATGAAGGGAATAAATAATTTTTAAGCCAATGAATTAAGTCTTACCTGAAGTTTAGAGACACATGAATCCTGTCCGGTTGTTCATGAGATGCGTGAGACCACATTGTAGCAACTCTGGTTCTCCAGACAGAAGGAGGGGCTGGTCCTCTATGCCCAGCGTGTGGCTCTGAGTTTATCTGTAACCTGAGTCTTAAATAGGACACGGCTTGATGTGAGAGGGGAGGGGCAGATCGGGAGCTCAGAGCACCGAGAGCATTAGGAAAGGTTGGACCCTATTGTGATTGGTATTGTACAGACGCATCCCGGTTTGCAAAACCAGTAGGGGGCAGACCTAAGCTCTCAGTGCAAGGGTCTCATTGTAGACTCTGGAACATAACTATTGTGCCCTTGGAAGTCAACCAGGACTTCTTAAACATAGACCTTTGCTTCTGGGCGCCATCTCTGTAAAGCCTTCTCAGGCCCCCTTCCTCCCTGATTTTACACAGAAGGAACCTCTGTCTGCTTAAACCCCACTCTGATGGCTCTATTATTTCATTCGTGAAAGTACCTTGCAGGCTGTGTCCCATTGTATTTTGTGAGCCTCAAATGAAATTAGAAATGGAAAAGAACTTTGGAAACCCTCATGTGCCAACTAGATATGAATTATTTGTGGTAACATTCTCTTTTGGGAAGGAGATTGGTTTCTTGGTCACTGTCCTCTCTGTCACTTTCTATTCTTCTGCTTGAGATCCTCCCTGAAGTCCACAGCAGTTCTATGACTCTACTCTTTTCACTCATATTTCTAGATAAGTTCTCAAGTCTTGCTTGCTTGGAGGTTTGCTAAGTATTTTAAGAGAGATGTTAAGATAATGTTTGTGAGAATTTTCAGAAGCCTTGAAGTCTGGTGGTGGTAGGCACCTCTGGTTTCCCTGGGACTGGAACTGGAGCCAGTGGACATGATTCTGATTGTCTTCACTGATCCAGCCATCATTCCAGCTCCTTCCAACCAATTACTCTCTCTTGTGTATGCCGGGGCTAGCTCTCTGGATTTTGCAACCTTAGGATACCTCTTCTACATCCCATTTGCCCTCAGAACTCTAAATCAGCAGATCCCAAGATGGGGAAATTAGAAAAGGAAGAGGTTTTTAAGGTCAGATTTTTCCTATAAAGTTTGAAATGAGATCCATTTGCATTCCAGAGCACGTCGGGTTTAAAAATCCAATTGACTCAATTTCAATGCCATTTTAGATCGATCATGGTCTCACAGATGCCACCTGTGCAGGGACCAGTATGGGTATGGGAGGGATCTTAATCTCCACTGCATGAGCAGATCAAATGGTGCTGTGCCTTTCTCTCTCTCTCTCTCTTTCTCTCTCTGACTTTTTTCTCTGGACACTAGCCCTATCGTGGAACACTTAGAAGTGGAACTCCTAAATTGTTCCATATTCATGGTAATTTCTATAGCAAAGTAAGAGGTGTTTGGTGTAGATTTAGTGTCAGCAATAACATAAATCTCTCCCATAGCACCTGTGGGCAGAAGTAGTTGATGATAGAGAGAATTTATGACCTGGGATATCATATATTTCAAATAAAATTAGAAAACCCAAGTACAACTTTGGGATTTTGGAAAACTTTACTGTTCAATTTCCAGAGTTGAAATACTTGACATATAGAAAGTGTCACTTTACTAAAAAACAATGGGTTAATCTGTACTCTTAAATTAGAGCCAGGACAAAGAATACTGAAAACAGAGAAGTCATTTATGAGGGATGTACAAACTCAGTTTCTTTCTTCTAGAATATTCACATACCCATCTGGATATATGACAACTTAGTAATCTTTTGATGTCACCCTTTTTTAGTATGCAAAAATGATATGTAATAATGATACTTGTCATTAATTGAGGGTTTACCACCCTGTGCTGGGGGGTATGCTTTGATGCCACTCTGATTTTCTCTAATTCTCACTATATTTTATCAGGTGGTACAATTTCCCTTTTACAGATGAGAAAACAAGGAGGTTATGTAACTTGTTCAAGATCATACAGCTGGTAAGTGTAAGACCTGGATTCAAAACTAGGAGTCTATACGGTTTCAATGTCTGAGCTCTTTCCAAAAATACTGTGACACCTCTCGAGAAACTGTTATCAGAATGAAGCTTTACTGAGTGACATACTTGGAGAAGAATATTTACAAATTAAGAAACATTCAAGTAAAAGTGATCAAGTTGGTAGTTGTCTGGAAACCATTGCATAAGAGGAAAAGTTGAAATTACTGGGGTTAATTAAGTCAGTGAAAGAATCACTTAAGAATAAAATAACTTTCTTCAAATACCCAGAGAGCTATCACACATAAGGCTGGATATAGTCTGTGGTGTCAAAGGGTGGGTAATGGATGAAAGTTAAAGAAGGTGACTTTGACCCATAGGAGGTCAGAGCTTTCTGAGAGAGCTTGCCGGGCAGTGGGATGGGGAGTGAGTTGATCCTTGGAAGTGACAGAGGTGTTTGTTTTTCCAGGGTATTGAAGAACAGATTGTTAGATTAGGTAGAAGTCTGGGCTGGATGGCCTCTGACACATATTTCAATTCTGAGGTTATCTAAATGTCAATTCACAAAACCTTGGTATGAATAAATTGACAAATTCTTCTCTTAGCTATGGGGGAAGACTAGACGCCATGAAAATATTGAGTGCCTGAAAATGGAAAAGTCTTGAAGATACTTTGCCTGTTTAACAGTTTCACTCAGGATTGGCTTATATTTACATTTTTCATCACAGAAGAACATGAAAATTCCAGTAATTGATTTTCTCAGCAATTCTGTTTCCGAATTTGAAGAAAATTGTATTTCAGTTTTGTTAAAGTCTAATGCTATTTTTAATGGATTTGGGAGTTCTTCTGACTCGATGTTTAATGGATTACAAAGAACCTGGTGGGAGGTTTTCCAGGATGTAATGGGTGTAGCTGAGTTGTGACAGGTTTTCAGAAAGGACTCAAAACACAAGTAATCCATTGCAGACAAGAAGAATATTATCCATGAACTCTTAATCAGTAGTATTGGTATATTAATATACTATGTTTGGGTTTATGTTAGGAAGTACATTGTAATTGTTTTTTAAACAGGTGTTATGCTCACAACATTTTAAAAAGAGTGACCCTCTGGAAAACACAAAGTCTTGGCAAGAAGTCAGGTTTAATTAAACTGTGGGGACTGTGTAAATTAGAGGCATGATTTTATTAAACTAAGAAAACTAGACAGGACCCTTCTCTGGAAGAGCTGTGGATGGTGGGGACACATTAAGTCTCATGACATTTATCATGTATTTGTTAATTTCACAAACACTTTTAACTTGTATGACTTGATTCATCAACTCTAGGTACATACACATGTGGTCGCATACTCTTTTTTTCTGGTTACTCTCGAGCTTCCAGTGTCTTTCTTGTGCTGAGGTTTCCAAAGCAATAGATCATTCTTGTTTCCAGGCATCAGCAAGTACTGTTTATTTTTTCTGAGACAGTGTCCTTTTGGGGATTGGCCTGTCTCCCTAGGCCACTCCCATCCATCATGGCAGGGAAACAATTGCTGGTCCAGGTTCCTGCACTAGCCAGGTGGTACCCCGGTGGTTCCAAAGATAATCACTCAACACTCAGCTTTTCTATTGACTCTGAACCACCAACATAGACAAACATGGGGATTACATTCCAGCATTTTTATTGCCTTTTTTTGTCAATGAGCGAGAATCTTGATTGAGGCTACCTTGGTCTACCTTAACAGCTCACAGAAGCTTCAGTTATCAGAGAGTACGTGTTGGGATGGCCCTGGGCCCATTCCATAAAGAGGTGATCCACTTCTTCCTCAGTGGTTAGTTTTGTGACCAGCTGATATAGACCTTGATTAGTTAATAAGAGGTCTGCTACATCCTATTCCTTTGCCTATATTTACACAATAATACTTACAATAATAATAAGTAATAATACTCACAATAATACACAAAATATACATACATGTATATAAATATTCATATGAGAGGAGATCATTCAAGTGTACTTTTCAGAAGTAAAAAGGTAATCTTCAGGGTGAGCATAGGTCTCCATACATAAAACATGGAAGAGATTGGCATATATTTAGGTAGCTCCTTCAAATGGCTGGCCAATTAATTTTAGTCTTTTTTGTTTGTTTGGTTGGGTTTTGCTATTTACTTATTTAATTATTTATTTAAATCTTTATTGTGTATTGGAGCATAATTGATTAAAAATGTTGTGTTAGTTTCAGGTGTATAGCTAAGTGATTCAGTTGTATATATACATGTATCTATTCCTTTCCAAAGTCTCTTTAGTCTTAAATATTATACATGTGTGGAGCCAATAACAATGTCATTGAACACCTACTGAGTACTCTGTATCTGATAGGCTCTATAATCAATATTTTACATACACTAAAGCCTTACAACGATTTTCTGGAGATACTACCATCCCCACTTTACAGATGGGAAATTAGATTTATAGAGGTTGAAAGCTAGTATCAGAGTCAGGAATTGAAATCAGGCTGAGGGACTTCTTTTCTGAGCCTTTGACCACAATGTGGGGTGGACCATTAGGGCCTCTCTGCCTTGATCATCCCAGTGGCCAGTGGTGAATTTTGAATGTTAACGGTCTCACATGTAGTTTTTTTTTCATAAAAAGACACAAAGCGATGCTTTTTCAGAGTCCCCGTGTGTAGGGAAATGTCTTTCTGTTGAGTCCACACATGAAAGATAACTTGGCCATGGAAGCAATTGGTGGATCACAGCCTCTTTTCCAGAGAACTCTAGCTATTGTCTTGACATTTGTTATCCAGAAGTCCATGATGACTTTAATTCTTGCTTTTTGCATTTGTGTTCCCTCCACCTTCAGTTCTGCCCAATGTTTGTA
Organism: Mesoplodon densirostris; assembly: GCF_025265405.1. Taxonomy (NCBI): domain Eukaryota; kingdom Metazoa; phylum Chordata; class Mammalia; order Artiodactyla; family Ziphiidae; genus Mesoplodon; species Mesoplodon densirostris. The sequence continues at coordinate 72,427,807 of NC_082677.1, read as the reverse complement.
GGAATATATATTTTTTCCCCTCTGGTCATTATTTTAAAATCTTTTTGGCCAGGATATATTTAGGTGTAGTAAATGTTTTCTTGGTTTTTACAGACAATGCAATGAATTCTTTCAACCAAATATTGTAGATTTTTTTTTTTTTTTCTGGTATGCGGGCCTCTCACTGTTGTGGCCTCTCCCTTTGCGGAGCACAGGCTCCAGACGCACAGGCTCAGCGGCCATGGCTCATGGGCCCAGCCGCTCCGTGACATGTGGGATCTTCCCGGACCGGGGCACGAACCCGTGTCCCCTGCATCGGCAGGCAGACTCTCAACCACTGCGCCACCAGGGAAAACTTAGATTTTTTTTTTAGCTCAAGAAATTTTTCCTCTTGATTTTCCTTCCCCTTTCATTAAAAAAAAATATTCTGGAGTATGAATCATGTCTATGTTGTATCTCTCACAGGGTTACTTGTCTCTCTCTAGAGATTTCCATCTCTTTGTCATTTTCCTCTTCATCCTTGGGCAGCTTTCCAAGTTTGCCTTCCATGCTACCGGTTTCATTTTCTTCAGTGTGAATTCTGCTCTTCCCTGTCTCCTATGTGGATTTTGAATCTGATATGTTACTATTAATTTGCTGGCACTTTGTTATATGTACAAGGATCTACTGCATCTGTATGCAATCTCAGAGGAAGAAATACACATGTTATTCATGTGTTCATTCTTCTCCTAACTGCTCTGCTGTCTAATTCCTCCCTGCACCTCCAATCTTTACCCATCTTGGAGGAGAGCAGAAGCACATCTCACAAACCACTACAGCATTCAAACGAAATTGAATCCTGTTTCAAAGATACAGAATAAGAGTCATGAAGAAGTGTTTCCAGGGACCTGGAATGGTGTGAGTCATGGACAAATCCCTAACAAGGAGCCACCCCTGTGTGTTAATGTATAAATTATTTTAGTGTGAGTTTGTGATCCGCAGAGCCCAAGGCAGGCTCTCAGAGAAGCACCACTCCCATTTTCCTTGGCTGGTAGAATGAGTCTCTGAATTAGGCAGCAGACGTCCAAGGAGTTAGGAAGTGTCTTCCAACCTATTTGGAGGTTTTCTGTGCTCTGGCTATCATTACTGTGCCCAGGAAAGAAGATTCTATCCTTGTAGGAGAAACAAACATTTGATAGAAAACAGGGAATAGGCCTTGAACATTTGTTATGCTGTGAATCTAAGAGAAGTTCTTTAAAGACTTAATGTTGGCTTTTTTCACCCAAAATATAAAAACTAATTTGTAACATTTTCAGCAAAAATGCCTACAGATCAAATGTCTCATATACTCTTCTGGAATGAAGATTCACAAAAGCCTCACATTCCAATCGTCTCCTATTTAAATTACTTTCTTACTGCTAGTCACCGACCTTCAGAGGTTGCTTTAACTATGAAAAATAGCAGTAAATTAGTCCATGGATGTATTAAACAGCATTTAAATAATTTAAAAAGCCAGCTTGCCAAGCTTGTTAGACTCAAACATAAGCCAGTGTACATCCTGGAAGAATACCTCTGTTCAGAGGACAATGACTAATCTGAAGTGATCACAAGTTTCAATTTGTATTGGTTTTATGTGTGTATTTTGCAGTTTATAGGTTCTTATCCATATATGGAATATACAACAGAAGTCACTTTTCATTCATTTCAGACTGAACTATTGTCTTATGTGAGTGATTTCAGACAATGACCTAAAAGGGATAATCTTCACTCTACAGAACATGTTATCCAGTTATTGACTGTAGTCTTGAACATCCATCAGAAACAGCAAGGGTATTGTGGTCAGTTACCAGTCACTAGAGAGATTTTAAAAATAAGGATGTATTTATCAAAATGCTTAAAAATTCCAGAACATCATTTTATAAACCATTCATATTAAAGATCTTCAAAAACAAAGTACTTAATGCTATTTTTTTTTGTGTGTGTGCGGTATGTGGGCCTCTCACTGTTGTGGCCTCTCCCATTGCGGAGCACAGGCTCCGGACGTGCAGGCTCAGCAGCCATGGCTCATGGGCCCAGCCCCTCCATGGCATGTGGGAATCTTCCTGGACCAGGGCACGAACCTGCGTCCCCTGCATTGGCAGGCGGACTCTCAACCTCTGCGCCACCAGGGAAGCCCTTAATGCTCTTTTTGTAGCGAGAAAAAGCCTCAGAACTTTGTTAAGTGATCAATACTATTCAACTTTATCTCTTCTCAGTTTTCTTTACCTACTTATTAAACATCTTGGAATTTAAAAGGGATATTTGTGATTTGAATAGTGGGAGAAATAAGACTGAGATAAAGATGATTAGATGAATAAATATATTTAAAAAACCCCTTTATTTTGAAATAAGAAAGAAAATGCTACTATTTTCCTTGAGCCCTTAATGGATGAAATGGTTTGACTGTATCAGCAGGAATCCATAACTCATGAAATGGACTCTGACTGATTTCACAATTGGAAACTGATCTAATTTTATTGTTCACTTATGTTATAATTTAGGACTTTTCTAAGTTAAATCATCCTCATATTTAATTCTTTCTGTTTGAGATGACTACTTCACACAGATTTTATTTTTTTGTTTTTGGTATTACTTTCTTTTTCAAGGAGTGTACTGTATAATCACTGAACTCCTCTATAATTACACGGCAAAGACTATGTAAATACGTAATTATGTTCATGCAGATTACTTGATAATTATACTTCCAGTTACCAAGTAATGAACGGAATAATCATCATGCAACTTGCAGCTCTTAGACTTTCAGCTTGGTCTTTGTTTTTAAAAAGGACAGAACTAGATAATTACTCGATGGTTGCATGGCACTTACATTGTCAACAGTCGTGTATTTACGTTGTTATTACATGGTTATTTTTTACCTTGTAAAATAAAGTGGGACTGCCTCTGAAAGAAGGCCTTTCCTCCCCCTTTCAATAGGAATTCCATGTCTCAGGCTGGTGAATAGCAGAGCTGAGCTGCTCTTTTGTATGTGCTTAAATACACAGGGTGGCACAGAAGCAAAATTGTAAAGGTCTCTGAAATTATCTTTGCCAGGATAGAAGTAATAAAAGAGAGGGGGGGGAAAAACCCCTATATGTCAAGCTGTACCAATGAAACATGAAACACATAGTTCCTAATCCTAAATCCGGGAGACTCGTTCCCTAACCAACAGTGATTTTCTGTTTGTTGGTTTAGCTCATCCGCAGTACCAGTTGTCCACTCTTCCCTCTCCCTGGAATGTGCTTCCTCTATTTCAAGAACAAGCTCTCTTGCCTCGCCTTGGACGCATCATTGCATCATTCCCAAACCCTCTGTGTGTGTCCTCTGCTTCCTGCTCTAAACCTGCATACATGCCTTTAGGTTAGCACAGCTCGTGTATTATTGTAGGAAGTCTTCACTCGGTGTCCTGAAAAAAAATCCATCAGAGCCTCTGTGATTGACAGCTTTCCATCTTGTCTCCAGGCTTATCGCCAGTGCATAGGCATAACTGGTTTATGAATATACTTATAATGAATAAATTAATTAAAAGATAGATATGTATAGATAGACAGAAAAAAAAAAGACGTATGATATAGTAGATATACATACCGGGGAATGAATTTTCAAATCATTATCTATTGTTATTTCATTGGTCTAGCCGTGCCTGGATCCAATGACAAACATTTGTGACAATTTCAGTAGAGTTATCTTAAAAGGTTTCTTTTTTCAGACTGAACTAGTCACCAACTAGTGATCATTTCCCTTAATTCTACAAAATTAAATGTCTTGGGGAGGGAAGAATCATCATCATTAGGGAAGAACTTATCCTTAGAGATATATTTAACTTCTCTAAAGGATGCTGGCGCTTGAATAAATGGCAGTTTTCGTTCTATCGGATATTTTATTATTGAGTCATTCAGTTGAAAGTGTTCTTTTATACTCCAAAGTCGAGGAAATGAAAGAGTATCTCATCTGTCAATGAAACATATGCAATCGAGCACGAGGTTCTGTTAACAGTTGCCACTTCAAAACGTTTCTGAAAAAAGTAAATCGACAATTATATTTAAAGATGGGAAACAGCTTAGCTTTAAGAAAAAAAAATAGGCATCTGGCAGGAATTTGGATTCTCTCTTTCTTGATGGCTCTGTATTCTAGCCCTCCCTCAAGGCCACCTTACGGCTCTAGCCACAGCATTTGATCCATTTACAAACTATGGTGTGTATCGTCTACACTGCATGGTGAGTTGGAATTGAGATTCGGTGTGGCTGGGATAAGCTAAGCCTATTTCCCAGGAAGGTGGAAGAATCACAGCCACTGAGAATATGAGGAACTAGACCTCACAGGGACCTGGCTACTGAATCTGGATTGTAAAATGAGGAAAGTTTTATCAGACCGATTAACAGCTGAGTCTGTCTATGGGAGCTAGAATGCAAATAAAGGAAAGATGGCCTCTCTTCTAACTTGAATTCACTCACTGGAGAGACCCTGAGGTCCTGCACAGGGGTTTCCCAGTGTTCTTGAGTGAGAAATGCATGGTGCTAGGAGCTAAGAAGCAGCAATGGGGGTATTAGATGGAGGGGTACGAAGCTAACATCCCGAGGGCTATGGAGAAGGCTGAAAGCAGAAAACTCCGTCCTCACAGAGTTTGGGACTATTAGAATAAAACTGGCCATTCCATAGCCAAGGTTGAGGGGAGAGCCTGAGCTGAGCTCCGTCAGCTGGCATGCAGGTGGCTAGTATCCAGGAGGCCTGTGGTCCTTGGAGAAATTGTGCAAAGGAGCTGATGATGCTTGCTGGGGACGTTGCCATGGTCACGGCGCCGTGGGCCAGCCAGGCTAGGGATTCTCAGGCTGATCTGAGTCTCTCCACAGTGTGAATGGCCTCGGTGCGACTGAGCCAGTGGGGGCTTCGCCTGCTTCTGATCCAGCTCAGAAAGAACAGACTGGGAATCCACCAGCTGCAGGCATCCCTGGCATGAGGGCAGACTGAGCCACGCAGGGCACTGGGGATGCTTTTGCCCTAATGGTCAGTGAGAATACAGAGAAGGACAGGCATGGCGACTTCCCTTGTGGCACAGATCACCTGCCTTGTTGGGGAGTGGTAGAGGGGTGACGCTTTGAAAACTTGACTTTCTACCTGGAAGGTATTGTGGTAAACTAAGAGGAGAATGCACTGGAAGCTGATGGCCTATTTGCTTCTCTGCCCCTCAGTGGGCGGGTACAAGGAAGATGTGGCCAACTATAGAAAAATACAAAAACCTCCCTTTCTTTGCACAATTGAGTATGCAACACAGTACTTGTGAGCCCTTTTGAAACTGCAAGGTTGGGGGGAGGATTTTGTTTTAAGCTGTGAAAATATTCACCTCTATCCTACAAGGTCTCAGAGGATTATTAGTCCATTTTATAGATTGTATAAATGGGTGAAAGAGCGATTAGATGCAGAGGTTCATTTACTTTTCTAAGGTTTCTGAAGAAAACATGGTTCAACCATGAATTACCCATGCTGAATGCATTGGAAGTAATGTGTTTACTACATGTGGTTATGTTTATGCTTGCATATCTATAAGTTAGTATCTATGTTAAAAGTATTAAATAGGAAGGCATAGCTAGAGCAGAATGGAGGGAGTTTCTCCCCAGTTGTACAGCTTTTGAAGCCTGACACTGTTCCCTGGATGCCCACCATGATGGCAGGGCATATCTATGACCATTTTGTTCTTTCCAGCTCTTTTCTTCACTACCTTACATGCTGGATGATTAATAAATGAACAAATTCCAATGAAGTTAATTAAGATACACCTGCTAACAGAGTCATAATTGCCAAGACAAATAAAAGAAACTTTATTAATTTGCAATGTCCTCATAAAACACTACAACATATTAGATGAGAAACAAATCAAATCCAGTATGTGTGAGGGAGGAACTATGTGTGTGATGATTTGGGGTTGATATCAATAAATAACATCTCCATCTTGGAATAATAGCTAGGGTTTGTAGATGGAACTCTCCATATCGACTTTATGGATGTTTAGCGTCATTAAGAAGGATGCAGCTTAAAAGAGTCATTCTGCTTCTTCCCCTCAAGCCAGTTCTTAGGGTGATGTATGCTGATCGGATGAAGTTATAGTGGTCCATTGACTGAGCATGACTGTTACAAGGAGTCAAATCCCTTCAAATGCCTTTCATTAAAAGGCCACTTTATTCATCTGGGATGATTTTTTTTGTAGTTGTTATCCCTTCCAGGAGCAGGAGAAATAAAAAGTATACGAGTTGGCTTATCCGTTTTGCCCTGGTGTGATTGCTCTTCATCTGTGGTGAGCTAGGACACTGCCCTCCGTGGACCATACCAGTGTACACTAGCACACAGAAGCCTGGCCGGACAGGGTCCACCCAAGTGAAAGTGTGCAGATTAGTGAGGGATTTTTAAAAGCACCAGAGACGTGTTATTAATCCTTTGAAAGTGTGAGCCTTTCTGATATGGCAGCCGGACTCCTGGGGGAAATTGCACAGGGTTTTGTATACTTGATAAAGAAAGTGTAAAGTAAAAGGCAATGAACTTAATGACCAAGAAATTATTATGAGAGGAAAGGAATGCCATCCTCCAGAGATTTGTGACTCTGCACAGAGTTTGAAAGAAGTAGAGATGCCTTTCTATCAAGCTGCCTTTCAGTTTCATTCTCATCACATCCGTTTGCATTCTGTCCTGTGAAGATGAAGGATTTGGCTTTGAGAGAGCAGAGACTCTTTAGTGTTGGAACAGGAACCCGGGTGGCAGTCATGGGGTGAGTGTCTGAGAGATGTGTGCATCCCCGAGGGCTTCTTTGGTTCTCTCCTCACCCATCATTTTATATTTAGGGCGGTCATTTTGATTTTGTCCAAAGATCATCTCAGTATTGGACTCTTCGGCAGAGATAGTTTCAGCTGACATTCTGTTTTACTCCATGCCTGCAGCTCCACATCACACCACACAGACAAACCCCTGTGCAGAGGGCCCCCTGTCCCCTTCACTCACTGCCATCTCACCTAGGGGAGAGGGTAAGGAGACACACAGGAGGATGTGCAGTTGTTGAGATGAGATTTCCATCAGCAAGGCATCCCCTTGTCCATTTCATTCTCTCTGGAGCCTGTGAGTGGTAACCTCCACCTTCTCAAGAACTAAGAAACAGAGATGAACTGTGCTTTGAGTTGTATCTGTGCTGGAGATGGAGGTCACAGCTCTGCCGAGATTTTCCAGCCAGTGCTCATCAGCTCTGGCCGGTGAGCCCTTGAGTGCAAACAACTTTCCTTATGCCTAGAAACTTGTACATTTAGAGCTAGAAGAATCCAAAAAATTATTTAGTAGAAGCCCTCTACTGTATCAACCAGGAGAGATTGTGAGCTAATCAAAGCTACACATCGATTTAGCCAGAAACCAGGTTTTTCTCATTATTACCTCAAGGTTTGGGATTTTTTTTCTGGGGCGTTGGATCAACCCACCCTTACTCAAGTTTTGACTATCCTTTTTCAACAGAGTAATTGAAATTTTTATTTATTTATTTATTGATGTACAGTTCATTTACAATGTCTTGTTAGTTTCAGGTGTACAGCAAAGTGATTTGGTTATACATATACATATATATACACATTCTTTTTCATATTCTTTCCATTATGGTTTATTACAAGATATTGAATATAGTTCCCTGTGCCATACAGTAGGACCTTGTTATATACCTCTATTATATGTAGTCTTTTGTAACTGCTAGCCCCAAACTCCTAATTTATCCCTCATTTTTTAATTAATTATTTTTAAATGATAAAGTTACATTAGGTAACATTTTTCTATTCTGGAAAACGACCTTACATTCTTCCCTGAGAAGAGACAAAGAGAAGTCGGGGAAAGGAGCCAGTGAGAGGCTGGGTCAGTCATACATTTTGAACATCTTTCCAGGGCACCTGAAAGGTCTAAATGCCTTTCCCAATCCATTCTCCAGAGGCCTCTTCTGAAGGGAGATTAACAAACCATCAATGATTCTTCCTCCACTTTTTATTTTATGACCAAAGAGACCCCAAAGTCTGATGGGAGAATATTGGGTCTGTTTATTATACAAATTAGTTAATTTCTCCTTCATGGACTTTTATAGGTTCTAGGAGTGAACCCACATTGGAAAGGAACCAAGCTTCTTGCTAAGAGGTCTGAAGAGTGTCTTTGTCGTAACAAAATTAATTCAACATATAATTGTCATTTGCTTTATTCTTATGGAAATTGAACATTAGCATGTGTATAATTGATCTGAAATCCAGTCACATCAAAGACATGAATCTATGTATCTGTGTGTCTATGTGCTTTTAATACAATTATGAGGAGCTACATATGTTCTTACTCAAAACTTGTTTTTGCTTTAAATTTTTTTTTTGAATGGAAGGAGACGTCTTTTATTCTATGCCTCTGCCCCCAGCTTTGAAAAATCTCTCCCCTTTTTCCCTCAAATGACCGGAGATACAATCATCAGCCTCTCCAGGGCCCTTGAACTGAGCACTTATTCTTTTAAAAATCATCAACACAGGATCAGTTGCCAAGTGGAGAAGCTGACTCTTCTCTCCATGCTCTAGGAAGTATTTTCTTTGTAGCGCTGTTGGCATGGAGGTTAAGGGCCTGAAACTTGATATTGAAATGATAGAGAATTGCTATTGGATACAGTTTATTTCAGAATTTAAAGAAAACACATCCAGAAATTGCAGTCAGAATATTCGAATAGAAGCATGTAAGAAATTGTAAATATGACTACATGGGTATCTCTTACATGAGATCAATAGAAAACTAAGTATATATTTTTTGTTATCACAAAGTACACATAGATTGGCTATTACATCAACAACTTAACTCAGGCAGGAAAGAAAACTCAGAAATTAGGACAAAATTAATTGTAAATGCTCTGTAAAAAACATGTATTTATCAGACTTATATGGATAGTTAGATATTTGGTTCCCATTTCTTATGATAATGGTAAAATAAATAAGAATCCTTATTTAATGAAAGGTAACCATAAAGTAGGTGTATTTTAAAAAGGGGGCTAGAAAGATTTCGAATTCAGCATGCAGTTTCTGGGATTCTTTCATGCAGGTGGTACATGTATGGTTTATGCATAATATAGAGAAGGTATATGTTTTTGATACTGTGTATTTGGGAAAAATCAATGTGCTACAAAATACAACAAAATGTTCCTGCATGTATATAATTCTGTGAAAGGTGAACAGATAGTTGGTTTTTCAAACTTGCCTTTATTAGATGTTGTTAAGGTTTTCTAAGAGGGCTGAATTAATATTTTCTCTAAAGCAAATTTCACTTGATAAGGGAAGACTCATAAAGTTAAGGTGTGTTATTGGAATTACAGATGTTAGTGTTTTAGGTTATGTGTATGTGGATATTACAAAGGGCTTATTACTTTGACACTTGGGTAGTTGTGTGTGTGTGTGTGAGTGCATGCCCACGTGAATGTGCGGGTGAAGAAAAATGATGTCACCTCTGGGACCATACGCCCAAACAATTTTAATAATAACATATATAAGAAAATTTTGCACACTTAAGACTTATTAAAAAATCTGTCTTTGAGCCCCCAACTGGGTCATGCTGTATGTAGACATTTGATATTTTGCAGAATAGTTTTCAAATTTTAAATCAATTTCTTTTTTAAAAAATTAATTAATTTATTTATTTTTAAAATTAGTTTCTGCTTTATAACAAAGTGAATCAGTCATACATATACATCTGTTCCCACATCCCTTCCCTCATGCATCTCCCTCCCTCCCACCCTCCCCATCCCACCCCTCCAGGCGGTCACAAAGCACCGAGCTGATCTCCCTGTGCTCTGCGGCTGCTTCCCACTATCTATCTACCTTACGTTTGGTAGTGTATATATGTCCATGTCTCTCTTTCGCTTTGTCACAGCTTACCCTTCTCCCTCCCCATATCCTCAAGTCCATTCTCAAGTAGGTCTGTGTCTTTATTCCCGTTTTACCCCTAGGTTCTTCATGACGTTTTTTTTTTTTAATTCCATATATATGTGTTATCATATGGTATTTGTCTTTCTCTTTCTGACTTACTTCACTCTGTATGACAGACTCTAGGTCTATCCACCTCATTACAAATAGCTCAGTTTCGTTTCTTTTTATGGCTGAGTAATATTCCATTGTATATATGTGCCACATCTTCTTTATCCATTCATCCGATGATGGACACTTAGGTTGTTTCCAGCTCCGGGCTATTGTGAATAGAGCTGCAATGAACATTTTGGTGCATGTCTCTTTTTGAATTATGGTTTTCTCAGGGTATATGCCCAGTAGTGGGATTGCTGGGTCATATGGTAGTTCTATTTTTAGTTTTTTAAGGAACCTCCATACTGTTCTCCATAGTGGCTGTACCAATTCACATTCCCACCAGCACTGCAAGAGTGTTCCCTTTTCTCCACACCCTCTCCAGCATTTATTGTTTCTAGATTTCTTGATGATGGCCATTCTGGCTGGTGTGAGATGATATCTCATTGTAGTTTTGATTTGCATTTCTCTAATGATTAATGATGTTGAGCATTCTTTCATGTGTTTGTTGGCAGTCTGTATATCTTCTTTGGAGAAATGCCTATTTAAGTCTTCTGCCCATTTTTGGATTGGGTTGTTTGTTTTTTTGCTATTGAGCTGCATGAGCTGTTTATAAATATTGGAGATTAATCCTTTGTCAGTTGCTTCATTTGCAAATATTTTCTCCCATTCTGAGGGTTGTCTTTTGGTCTTGTTTATGGTTTCCTTTGCTGTGCAAAAGCTTTGAAGTTTCATTAGGTCCCATTTGTTTATCTTTGTTTTTATTTCCATTTCTCTAGGAGGTGGGTCCAAAAGGATCTTGCTGTGATTTATGTCATAGAGTGTTCAACCTATGTTTTCCTCTAAGAGTTTGATAGTTTCTTGCCTTACATTTAAGTCTTTAATCCATTTTGAGCTTATTTTTGTGTATGGTGTTAGGGAATGATCTAATCTCAAACTTTTACATGTCCCTGTCCAGTTTTCCCAGCACCACTTATTGAAGAGGCTGTCCTTTCTCCACTGTACATTCCTGCCTCCTTTATCAAAGAAAAGTTGGCCATATGTGCGTGGGTTTATCTCTGGGCTTTCTATCCTGATCCACTGATCTATCTTTCTGTTTTTATGCCAGTACCACACTGTCTTAATTACTGTAGCTTTGTAGTATAGTCTGAAGTCAGGGAGCCTGATTCCTCCAGCTCCGTTTTTCGTTCTCAAGATTGCTTTGGCTATTCGGGGCCTTCTGTTTTTCCAAACAAATTTTGAAATTTTTTGTTCTAGTTCTGTGAAAAATGCCAGTGGTAGTTTGATAGGGATTGCATTGAATCTGTAGATTGCTTTGGGTAGTACAGTCATTTTCACAATGTTGATTCTTCCAATCCAGGAGCATGGTATATCTCTCCATCTATTTGTATCATCTTTAATTTCTTTCATCAGTGTCTTATAATTTTCTGCATACAGGTCTTTTGTCTCCTTAGGTAGGTTTATTCCTAGATATTTTATTCTTTTTGTTGCAATGGTAAATGGGAGTGATTTCTTGATTTCATTTTCAGATTTTTCATCATTAGTGTACAGGAATGCCAGAGATTTCTGTACATTAATTTTGTATCCTGCTACTTTACCAAATTCATTGATTAGTTCTAGTAGTTTTTTGGTAACATCTTTAGGATTCTCTATGTATAGTATCATGTCATCAGCAAACAGTGACAGCTTTATTTCTTCTTTTCCAATTTGCATTCCTTTTATTTTCTTTTCTTCTCTGATTGCTGTGGCTAAAACTTCCAAAACTATGTTGAATAAGAGTGGTGAGAGTGGGCAGCCTTGTCTTGTTCCTGATCTTAGTGGAAATGGTTCCAGTTTTTCACCATTGAGGACAATGTTGGCTGTGGGTTTGTCATATATGGCCTTTATTATGTTGAGGAAAGTTCCCTCTATGCCTACTTTCTGCAGGGTTTTTATCATAAAAGGGTGTTGAATTTTGTCGAAAGCTTTCTCTGCATCTATTGAGATGATCATATGGTTTTTCTCCTTCAACTTGTTAATATGGTGTATCACATTGATTGATTTGCATATATTGAAGAATCCTTGCATTCCTGGAATAAAGTCCACTTGATCATGGTGTATGATCCTTTTAATGTGCTGTTGGATTCTGTTTGCTAGTATTTTGTTGAGGATTTTTGCATCTATGTTCATCAGTGATATTGGCCTGTAGTTTTCTTTCTTTGTGACATCCTTGCCTGGTTTTGGTATCAAGGTGATGGTGGCCTCGTAGAATGAGTTTTGGAGTGTTCCTTCCTCTGATATTGTTTGGAAGAGTTTGAGAAGGATGGGTGTTAGCTCTTCTCTAAATGTTTGATAGAATTCGCCTGTGAAGCCATCTGGTCCTGGGCTTTTGTTTGATGGAAGATTTTTAATCACAGTTTCAATTTCAGTGCTTGTGATTGGTCTATTCATATTTTCTATTTCTTCCAGAGTGAGTCTTGGCAGGTTGTGCATTTCTAAGAATTTGTCCATTTCTTCCAGGTTGTCCATTTTATTGGCATAGAGTTGCTTATAGTAATCTCTCATGATCTTTTGTATTTCTGCAGTGTCAGTTGTTACTTCTCCTTTTTCATTTCTAATTCTATTGATTTGAGTCTTCTCCCTTCTTTTCTTGATGAGTCTGGCTAATGGTTTGTCAATTTTGTTTATCTTCTCAAAGAACCAGCTTTTAGTGTGGTTGATCTTTGCTATCATTTCCTTCATTTCTTTTGCATTTATTTCTGATCTGATCTTTATGATTTCTTTCCTTCTGCTAACTTTGGGGTTTTTTTGTTCTTCTTTCTCTAATTGCTTTAGGTGCAGGGTCAGGTTGTTTACTCGAAATGTTTCCTGTTTCTTAAGGTGGGATTGTATTGCTATAAACTTCCCCCTTAGAACTGCTTTTGCTGCGTCCCATAGGTTTTGGGTCGTCGTGTCTCCATTGTCATTTGTTTCTAGGTATTTTTTAATTTCCTCTTTGATTTCTTCAGTGATCACTTCGTTATTAAGTAGTGTATTGTTTAGCCTCCATGTGTTTGTATTTTTTACAGATCTTTTCCTGTAATTGATGTCTAGTCTCATAGCATTGTGGTCAGAAAAGATACTTGATACAATTTCAATTTTCTTAAATTTACCAAGGCTTGATTTGTGACCCAAGATATGATCTATCCTGGAGAATGTTCCATGAGCACTTGAGAAAAATGTGTATTCTGTTGTTTTTGGATGGAATATCCTGTAAATATCAACTAAGTCCATCTTGTTTAATGTATCATTTAAAGCTTGTGTTTCCTTATTTATTTTCATTTTGGATGATCTGTCCATTGGTGAAAATGGGGTGTTAAAGTCCCCTACTATGATTGTGTTACTGTCGATTTCCCCTTTTATGGCTGTTAGTATTTGCCTTATGTATTGAGGTGCTCCTATGTTGGGTGCATAAATATTTACAATTGTTATATCTTCTTCTTGGATTGATCCCTTTATCGTTATGTAGTGTCCTTCTTTGTCTCTTCTAATAATCTTTATTTTAAAGTCTATTTTGTCTGATATAAGAATTGCTACTCCAGCTTTCTTTTGATTTCCATTTGCATGGAATATCTTTTTCCATCCCCTTACTTTCAATCTGTATGTGTCTCTAGGTCTAAGTGGGTCTCTTGTAGACAGCATATATATGGGTCTTGTTTTTTTATCTATTCAGCCACTCTGTGTCTTTTGGTGGGAGCATTTAGTCCATTTACATTTAAGGTAATTATTGATATGTATGTTCCTATTCCCATTTCCTTAATTGTTTTGGGTTCATTATTGTAGGTATATTCCTTCTGTTGTGTTTCTTGCCTAGAGAAGTCCTTTAGCATTTGTTGTAAAGCTGGTTTGGTGGTACTGAACTCTCTCAGCTTTTGCTTGTCTGTAAACATTTTAAGTTCTCCATCAAATCTGAATGAGATCCTTGCTGGGTAGAGTAATCTTGGTTGCAGGTTTCTCTCCTTCATCACTTTAATTATGTCCTGCCACTCCCTTCTGGCGTGTAGAGTTTCTGCTGAGAGATCAGCTGTTAACCTGATGGGGATTCCCTTGTGTGTTATTTGTTGTTTTTCCCTTGCTGCTTTTAATATGATTTCTTTGTGTTTAATTTTTGACAGTTTGATTAATATGTGTCTTGGTGTATTTCTCCTTGGATTTATTCTGTATGGGACTCTCTGTGCCTCCTGGACTTGATTAACTATTTCCTTTCCCATATTGGGGAAGTTTTCAACTATAATCTCTTCAAATATTTTCTCAGTCCCTTTCTTTTTCTCTTCTTCTTCTGGAACCCCTATAATTCGAATGTTGGTGTGTTTAATGTTGTCCCAGAGGTCTCTGAGACTGTCCTCTGTTCTTTTCATTCTTTTTTCTTTATTTTGCTCTGCATCAGTTATTTCCACTATTTTATCTTCCACCTCACTTATCCGTTCTTCTGCCTCAGTTATTCTGCTATTGATCCCATCTAGAGTATTTTTCATTTCATTTATTGTGTTTTTAATCGATGCTTGATTCATCTTTAGTTCTTCTAGGTCCTTGTTAACTGTTTCTTGCATTTTGTCTATTCTATTTCCAAGATTATGGATCTTGGCAATAGAATCTTGGATCAGCTTTACTATCATTATTCTGAATTCTTTTTCAGGTAGACTGCCTATTACCTCTTCATTTGTTAGGTCTGGTAGGTTTTTATCTTGCTCCTTCACCTGCTGTGTGTTTTTCTGTCTTCTCATTTTGCTTATGTTTGGGGTCTCCTTTTTGCAGGCTGCAGATTCGTAGTTCCCATTGTTTTTGGTGTCTGACCCCAGTGGCTAAGGTTGTTTCAGTAGGTTGTGTAGGCTTCCTGGTGGGGGGGACTAATGCCTGTGTTCTGGTGGTTGAGGCTCGATCTTGTCTTTCTGGTGGACAGGTCCACGTCTGGTGGTGTGTTTTGGGGTGCCTGTGGCCTTATTATGTTTTTAGGTAGCCTCTCTGCTAATGGGTGGGGTTGTGTTCCTGCCTTGCTAGTTGCTTGGCATAGGGTGACCAGCACTGTAGCTTGCTGGTCGTTGACTGAAGCTGGGTGCTGGTGTTCGGGTGGAGATCTCTGGGAGATTTTCGCTGCTTGATATTATGTGGAGCTGGGAGGTCTCTTGTGGACCCGTGTCCTGAAGTTGGCTCTCCCACTTCAGAGGCACAACACTGACTCCTGGCTGCAGCACCAAGAGCCTTTGATCCACCCGTCTCAGAATAACAGGGAGAAAAAGTAGAAAGAAAGAATTAGTAGAAGAAAGGAAGAGAGAGGGAAAGAAAGGAAGAAAGGAAGAAAGGAAGGAAGGACGGAAGAAAGAAAGAAAGGAGGGAGGGAGGAAGGATGGAAAGAAAGAAGGAAAGAAAGGAGGGAGGGAGGGAGGAATGAAAGCAAAAGGAAGAGTGAATGGAAGAAGGGAGGGAGAGAGGGAGGAAGGAAAGAAAAAGAAAGTGGAAAGAAGAAGGGTGGGAGGGAGGGAGGGAGGAAAGAAAAAGAAAGAAGGAAAGGAGGAGCGGAGGGAAGGAGGGAGGAAGGGAAGGTAGGAAAAAAAGAAAGAGCAGGTAAAGTAAAATAGAATAAAGTATGAAATATAGTAGCGTTATTAAAATTAGAAAGTAATTATTGAAAAAAAAAAAAAAAAGGACCGATAGAACCCTGGGACATATGGTGGAAGCAAAGCTATACAGAGAGAATCTTACACAGAAGATTACACATACACATTCACAAAAAGAGAGCAGGGGGAAAAATCAAAAATCTTGCTCTCCAAGTCCACCTCCTCAATTTGGGATAATTCGTTGTAAAAAGAGGAAAAGGGGGGAAAGTCTTAAATCTTGTCCTCAATGTCCACTTCCTCAATTTAGGATGATTCGCTGTCCATTCATGCACTCCACAGACGCAGGGCACATCAAATGGGCCGTGGAGCTTTAATCCGCTGCCTCCGAGGCTGCACAGAGAGATTTCCCTGTCTCTGCTCTCACATCTCCCGGGTCTCAGCCTTGGACCTGGCCCCGCCTTTGCGCGTAGGTCGCCTGAGGGCGTCCGATCTTTGCTCAGACAGGACAGGTTTAAAGGAGCCGCTGATTCGGGGGCTCTGGCTCACTCAGGCACAGTATAACGCATCTTAAAGAAAACACAGGCAGGAGTCTTTGTGGTCTTAAGGTAGGCAAAAATTTCTTAGATAGGAAATATAAAATACAGACTACAAATGGAAAAAATAATAAAATAGACTTTGTCAAAAGGTAAATCTTCTGCTCTTAAAAGCACTTCTCTTAAGGGTAATATGCTGATGGTTTCCAGATCTTTATGTTGAGGCCAGACTGCTCTCCTGCACTTTAGACAGCAGACTGCACAGTCCCCGCTGAATGTCTCAAAAGCAGGGCCAGGTACATCATTTGTGAGCCTGGCAGGCAGCGAAACGCTCGCCGTTCCCGGGCCGCGCATCCTCCGCCCGGCTCTCCGTCGTGAGCAGCGGCCCCGGAGCCTCGCTCGTCCGCCACTCGGACGGCGGCGCCGGGCCTCCCAGCACGCGGGCGCTTCTGCGGCTCGGCAGCACGGACTTAAATCAATTTCTAAATAAAAAAGTCCATATATCCAACTGTCTCTTGACTGTTAAGTTTGTATGTGACAAACTTAAATGTCTAAAATAGAGCATTTGGTTCTCCCTCAAATCTGCCCCTCCCCTAATCTTCCTTGTCTCAGCAAATGACACCAAAATTCATGGAGTTGTTTCTATGCATTTCTTAATTAAAATTTTGTGTATGTGTCTGAAGAGGAGTGGTCTGTTGTATAATCACTGGAAGTTTGCCATGCGTGTTCCCAATTTACACTATAAAGTTCCTCTTTTTTTAAATGTTTTTTTGTTTGTTTGCGCTATGCAGGCCTCTCACTGTTGTGGCCTCTCCCGTTGCAGAGCACAGGCTCCGGATGCGCCGGCTCAGCGGCCACGGCTCATGGGCCCAGCCGCTCCGCGGCATGTGGGATCTTCCCGGACCGGGGCACGAACCCGTGTCCCCTGCATCGGCAGGCGGACTCGCAACCACTGCGCCACCAGGGAAACCCTAAAGTTCTTCTTAAGGGGGATCTTTGTATGAAGACAGAATGACTACTAGAAAGTTTTTCATGAGTGGTGCTAGATTATAAAGACCTGGCATAATCACATGTACATTAATATTTATTGAGTGCCTACTAAGTGCTCAGTACTCTTTTAAGCACTGAGAATACGTCTCTGAATTGATGTACCCCAGCTCTGCAGAGACAAAACCAAATGGATGAATCATATAATCTGATGAGAGTCAACTCCACTATTGCAGTTTCCTACTGGCGACACACAAAACAATTGCCAAATTCCTTTCTATCATTAAGAATGTCTTATTTTTGGTAGAACCAATTTTAAAAATTAAAAATAAAATGAGTCCAAAATAATTCAAGCGATCTTTAAGTCAATATGAGCTAACGTAGCTTATACAACATACATGAATATATATGCATGAGGAATTCAGAGGAAATAAAAGAATTGAGTCAACTGAGTCATTAGTTAAACAAACACATATTGAGAACTGGTTAACCAGTTGCATACATTTGGTATGCTTACCTACAAGAATAGTCATGACTGTTCCTTGCTTCTTTCACTCAACACATGTTTACTTACTGTTTACTCTATGGTGGGCACCAAGCTAGGGGCTGGGCATAAAGGTTGCATCAGACACATCCTTGTCCTCCTGGATTTCATGCAAGATCCACTGGGTCTCATGAGGGGGCAATTTTCTAAGTCATTTATATTTTCTGGAAGCTGATATTTCTTGTTGCTTATAAGATGTGGTCGCGATTATACATCACCATCTGCAAAATACAGGGTAGTCACCCTGGAATCAGGTCCCATTTCAGCAAAGTTTTAGAAACGCTTGGCCTGTGAATTAGCTGCCTCTTTTGTAAGATCTCTGGGCCTGATCTTGTGTCCTGACCTGTGAGTTGAGGTAGCTTTTCTATTCTCTGCTACCCACTGGGAGTTTTAGAATTTGGATTTCCTGTTGTTCTCAATTCTCACTGCTTGAGCCTTCAAGCCCTGGATGGGGGTGGGATGAGCTTTCAACTGGAGGGACCAGAAAACGGAGCCTTGAGCTGAGCAGTGACCCCAGCTATGTAGCTCTTACCTTAATAAATTTCAGTTTTCTCTTCTGCACAACAAAGAATTTAAGGAATTTTAGGGATCCCTAACAACAGCAAGTATGAACCTCTGAGTCTCAGATGGTCTGTAGAGCCAGGGTCGGGGGATGAGAGGTGGGGAGATGAGGAGACAGCTTGTCTATTCCCACGCTTCCCTTGTAGGTGTGAGTATGTGTCACGTGCCTATGATGGGGAGAGTGTTGATATTTTCACTAAAACCCTTCCCCTCCTCACACTTGCTGGGCAAGGAAACATCCTACCAAGTTCATCACAGGGAGTTGGAGAGATCTTAGAACTCTTCCATTCATCCCATTATTTGGTAGATGAGGAACTTGGGGTCTGAAGGGGGTCAAGGCAGGAGAACCTAACTCTCTTGACCACCAATCAATCAATTATCCTGCCTTTCTAAATTTGAACTAATAGGCTACATTTTTCAAAACGTTAAATTGATGATGAGAATTCTTTAAAAAATGGTATTGCACTCTGCCTCCTCTCTCAGATTACAAAGTGAACTTTGCTTATTTTTTAAAACTCAGGGGTGTATCATTATGAACTTGATGGAATTGTTAATTGAAGAGTCTCTGGAGACAGAGCTGGATTCAAGTCCGGCTGTATCACTGATTAGCTTTGTGATGGTGGGCACAGCCCCTCTGATCCTGTGTCCTTTCCCACAAAATGGAGTCATACTCATTGGTTGTCTACTGGGAATTTTTCAAACAACATCCTGCTCTGTGTAAAGGGATCCCCCACTTTGACCCCAACGATCTCAGTGAACTGAGAAAAAATTCTGAGCTGCCTGGTGTGATGGTGTTTCTGGAAAGCTGGAGAAGGGCCTGGCTTGCCTGTATTGGTCTGTGAAGGGCAATTGCCAGTCCACGGAATTTAATGTCTTATGCAAAAGTGATGATAAGGCTGAGAGACACTGTTAGGACACATAATGATGGATGATTTTATTTCCTCTATTTTTTCATTAATAAAATAATTGCTTCTCATAGGCGATCAGCCAACACATACAAGAACAGTTCCTCAACTAACAAACAGGAAATCTGTTCTTAGCTGATAATGTACTCCTGCTGACCTTTCACTCAACCTGTAAAACATCGTACCTGCAGATTGGGATCTGGGATATCATAATAAATGCCTTTATCCCCAATATTTGAATCAGCCTTATAATGATTGAAAAGACCTTGTTTTCCAAACCTTTTAACAATTCAATTTCAGAGTTATTAAACTGACAAAATTTCTCTTTTGGTAAAAATGCTTCCTGGGAATGTATGTTTACACATGTTAGTGGGCATATGTGAGCATTTATGTGTGTGTGTGTGTGTGTGTGTGTGTGTATAAATTGCAGGAATCTTCTGAAAGAAGCCATTAGGAAAAAAAACAACCAAGGTAACACAGAAAACGCCACTGACTATAACAAAATGTCATTCATTAGAACCCCAAAAGATAGTTTAAATTTTACTAGTTTGACTTTTTTGGCATGAAAATCAAATTATGATGAATTTCACATAGCTTAATTTTGAAATGATTCTAAGAAGTGATTTTAAATGAATATGTTAAGTATGACATTGGGTGGATGCACCAGGAATTCTGAGAAGTCTGGGCTAGAGACAGGAAGTTGGTTGCCCTTGGGATCTAAGTGGTATTTTAAGCCAAGTGAATGGATTAGATCGCTCAGAAAGAATGTTCTATATAATCAGTAGACAACCCCATCCATAAAATGACTTAATATGTCAGATTGAACAAATCTTTCAATATCAAGTGGGATTAGCTTTAAAATATCTATCTTTAAGGAATTATTGCTACTGTTACCTTCAAAGTTTATAATTTTTATCACGACTAAATAAGATCCTTAGAGAACTTTGAATAGTTTGCTAAATCCTTAGCAATATTCTAAAGGTGGCTTATATGTAGTGACTTTTTAAAAGACTATATTTGATGTTCACAATTGGCAGATAATCAAAAACTCACTTCTCACTTAAAACAAATGCATTACCAATAGGAATAGTATAAATGGTGTTTGAATTCTCAGGTCAGTCCTATAACTGAGTTATAATCTTCTAAATATGTTTATATATCATTAAACATTTGTTCCTTTATTTATACATGTGGAGAAAATAAAGCTCAAAGCTAAATAATTTGCCTACAAATGCAATGATATCTGTGAAAGTGCTTTATACATAAAGCCCTAAAGGAAGGTATTTTTCTTAGCATCACTTTGTACATGGATTAGAGCATCTTCCTAAAACCACTCATGAAACATCCTACTGATTATTCACTGGAAAATGTCCTTTTGTGGTAGACAGCATGTCATCTGCTAACTGTTCAATATAAACAGTACTTCTCTGGAGCTCTTTGTAATGAAAGAAAGAATCACTTGTCTAAAGAGCACTTGGACCCTGCCGCGCAGTAAATGAGAACCAAGGTGAGACCTTGCAGTTCTGAGAACACAGGCAAGAGTTTGAAGTGGGGTGTGTGAAGATGCTAGAGCAGGATGCATGGTCCATTCAGTGCATACCAGCTCCTTTCCTGCCTTCACACTATTCTGTCGCGGACACTCCCCATGGTAGCGATGCTTATTACACACCATGGCGCTCACTGCTGCCCTTGAGCTGGGAGTGGCTGGTAGTCATTCATGCTGGAAGACTATCTTGATCTGGTGTCTGAAGACCCAGGTTCTAGCCTACAATGAGTGTGTTGATGAGAATCATTCTTCCTACTCTTGAGTCTCTGTTGCATAATTAGTCAAACTAGAAATGCCTTCAGGTTGGAATTCAAGTTATCCACGTGGCCCAGAATGTCGAAAAAATGAGCCTGCATTCTTCTGAACTATGGAAAGGGGTCTGAGCTTTGTATTGATACAAATGTAGGCTGGGGCCTGAAAGGATTGTCAGTTTATTCTAGGAGCAAAAAGAGAGTAATAATAAAAATAGACTTTTCTCAAGGGGTGAAGTCAAGGAGAAGCTGGCTTCTAAGGACTGGGTAGATGTCTCCAGAACCAAGGAAACGTGGAGAAGGATGTTCGCCCTGAAAACTTCTTAGCATATGGCGTGCTTGATTTTCTGCATTCAGCTTGTGGCAAAGCCTTAGGACTAAGAAATGATTTGAGGGAAATTTGGGTGTTATTTCTGTAGGTCTCAGGAAGGCATCAAAGGACACCCACCAGGCAGTGGCAGGAAGTAGAGAATGCTTGAGAGTAGAGAAGTAGATTCTCATGTCTATGGAGGGGGTGCTGAAAAATGCAATGGAGGTCAACTAGCTCCACTGGTTAAAACAGTCCGGAGGCACTGAAATCTAACAAAAAGTACAGCTCAATATCTAATCCTGAATCCCCTTCCTGGACTGGGAGAGATCTTTTTAAGACCATCCTCTACTACTCTTCAGTTTCCTAATCTAAAATAGGAGTAATATCCATTCCTTCTTACCTGTGAACATGTTGTGTAGATTAACATGATGGAGTTTGAAAGATGCTGTTTAAATACAATACGTTATTAAAGTATTATCATTCTAGTTGCTGGTGATTATCTAAAAAGCTTTAAATCACCTGGTTATTTCCGGGATTCAATTTTCATTGTCGGTTGCTATTTCTCCTTTCAAAGACATAACATTTCTTTGTCACATAGCACAGACTTTATAGTTTTGAGTTTTGGAGTAGGGAACACTAATTTGTATTTCGCTTGAATGCATTCAGAATTGTGGTATTGGGGCTTTTTAGAAGTAGGTTGCTTAATAATTTTAAAGGAGTTATGTGAGGCCATCTTTAGGATGAGTTTTCACCTTGTTTGCACATTTTTATTTGGGGGGGATGAAATGAAAAATGTGGTTCCGGTCATCAATATTCAGCTACAGATGCAACGAAATATGAAAATCCAGAGATTACCGGCATAGCAGTTCTGTGTGCCTAGCATATATCTGTGTAGATTTTATCCATTATTCGATTTACTGCCCAACTTTTAAAACTATATGCCATTCCCCAGAAGGCTGTCTTTTCTTTGCTCTTTCCTTTATGGATATTGGTTATTTCTCATTCAATAACCTTGACCCAGATTTTTTTTTTCTTTACCATAAAAGTATATCTATTCTACGTAGAAAGCTTTATAGTCTGGGCTACGTAGAATTCTTTTTCATTTGAAGTGAATGTTGTTTTTCTAAACCGCTTTTGCCTTTTGACCCCTTTATAATCAATACCGGAATGTTTTCACTTTAACTTATTGGGTGGTTGAAAGAAATGTGATTGAATGTCTGTTTACTTCCTGAGCTAAGATATTTCTAGCTTGTTATACAAGTCAGTGGAACGTGGGCTAAGGGATCCAGTCTGGGGACACAAAACAATAGCATAACCTTTCCCGCAAGCTTCAGAAAGCATTTTTAAGATTCACTTTTTAGAATAGTCTTATGATTTTTCCCTTAATTTCACTGCATTTACATACTTGACAAAGAGTCAAAAGACCCATTCACACTTTTATGACTTGTATTTCCCCTTCAATAACCATAGCTGCTTCCCCTAATGTCACTGTACACTCCTTCAAAATGCAGGCTATTTCTTCCCTCCTGGAATCTTTAATGAACTTTGAAACTCTAGTTGCTTTCTTTTCATTAGTGGTGACCTGGTGACAATGAACAGATGGATATAAAGGTACAACTTGTGTAGTTTGGGAGAGTTTTGCTTTAAAAGTGTTACTTTTATGATTCTCCTCCTATGTTCATGTACTTGTTGACAATTCATCATGAATGAATTTACTTAAGAAACAATAAACCTAAAAACTGATGACTTTTCATTCTTGTAGACTTTGACCTTTCCATTTTTTTAAATTAAAATGTAAATAGTTGATTCAAACTGTTGGGTTAGTTTCAGGTGTACAGCATAGTGATTCAGTATTTTTGCAGATTATACTCCATTATAGGTTATTACAAGATAATGGTTATAATTCCCTGTGCTATACAGTATATCTTGGTTGCTTATCTATTTTATATATAATATTTTGTATCTGCTAATCTCATACCCCTAATGGGGAGAGGGAAGTGGGGAGGGACAAAGCAGGGGTATAGCTTTTCCATTTTTAACATGTGATGTGTCTTTTCTTTAGTAGAATTCTCACTCTATTAAGAACTGAATCATTGTGCTGTACACCTAAAACTAACACAACACTGTTAATCAACTATACTCCAATATAAAATAAAAATTAAACAGGAACAAAAATAAAACAAAATATAGACTTTAAATATTTCTCATTTTTCTTCAGAAAACAAAAAAGAACTGTACATATAAATCACTCAGAGAAAACTTTCCAATATGTTTTCAATTAAAAGTGACTCTAGTCTCCTAGTTTAATTAAAATAAAAGAGAAAAGGGGTAATTTTTTAGTAGATATCAAGGCTGCAGTTATTTATACAATGCTCGAGACACACAATGCCCCAAAGAAAGCAAATGGCGACATATTGTGTAGCTCCAACTTCCTGCACTGCTGAGCATTGTACAGTCACTCCCTTTGCTTATCTGTTGGGCAGGCCCTTCCTGACAGAGGTGCACACACTCTGTCTTAAGAATTGGGGGCATGTCCATTTGGGAGTGTGTTTCCCCACTCTGTGCCTCACGTGAACAATGGGGAATTTTGTTATCTCTCCATCTGTTGTCTACGATGGCATTCAAGTTCTTACCATGCCAACATTTTCAGTTCCTCCTGTGAGCAGAAAAGAAGAAAGCTGAGTATTACGGCTATTGTCCAATGGTATAAAGTGGCTTATAGAGATTAATTTGAAATGACACTGTGGAGCTCAACAATGCACGATGGCCATTTTCATTTACTTGACAATTTTGCATGCTTCTGGCATGAAAAGGCTTCCTTGGGAAATGACCCTGTTTTATTGATTGTTATTCTAAATGAAATAAGTGTCAAAGCAAATGATGAGCAGACCCTCACTAACGTGTAAATTACTGTGCAAGATACTTTTTCAGTAAACAATTACTGGCAAATAATTGAGAAATGTAAACTCATATATGGTGCAAAACTCAATCAGTAAACACTTCCCCATTATTGCTTTCAAACTCTTTTCTCCTTTCCACATGGAAATGCCGTGCCAATGAATTAACACTCACTATTTGGTTTAATTGGCACGCTCACTTACCAACTGTTGCTGAGAAATTAGGATTCATGGAACATTTCTAGGAATCTGTCAAACTCTCCATTTTTAGCAGGCAAGCGTTTGTTGAGGCAAAGGGGAAAGCTCAGTTTACTATGTGAGTGGAAATGCTGAAAAGCTGGTGTAGGGTGGTACCAGCTGCTGCGGGCTGCCATTTATTAGAGAATTGTGAGGATATGTGTGATTCTAAAACTGTCCTCTTTTTAAAATCTACTGTTGTTTAAAAAAGAGGTGATTTATACCCTCAGTGTGAACACTTTGTTATCTTCATGTGTGACAACCTATCGCATAACTAAAGCAATCCCATTTCTCCTCTGCGTCCTTGAATCTCACCTCTCTCCTTTCTCTTCTGTACTCTGAATTCAAAATACAGCTTCCAAAATAATTTAACCTACTATTTTTTTTATCATAATATCACTTCAGTTGGGAAAGTTTCATTTTTCCCTTTTATCCGAAATTATAAGAGCTAAATAAAAAGAAAAAGAAAAAAAATGGTCAGGCACCTGATTGTCAAATATCCAGATGCCTGGTGCTAGATACACAATCTGAACGAGTGACCCAATTTTTAAATTTCATCTGGACATCAATATTCGAGGAGGGAGGGAAGAAGGGAGGGAGGGAAGGAGGGAGAGAGTGGGAGAGAGAGAGAGACACAGAGAGAGAGAACTCGAACGCCTTTGCTTGTTATTCTTGGAGGTTCTCATCATGTTCAAGCAAATTACCTAATTCTTTCCTTGGTCTCCTGTCTATTCTTTTCCATGTCTTTGATCTACTTCATTATATTTCTGAAATCGCAGAATGATCGATCAATTAACAAATTCCAATCACTTGTTAAACCTCTCTAGAATGCATAGTACTGTAGACGCCTGTGAAATGGGACAATTCTGACCTGGAGGAGTTTACATTTTTGTGATGTGATGATCAAAACATCCAATGACTCAATAACATGATCATATTGCATACTTATGGATGCAAAACAGTGTGATTTAAGTTGAATACATAAACAGGACATGGAAGATGTTTGGTTTAAGATATTTTTTGAAGTTGCAAATTACATTTACTGTAGATAAAAGGTAGATGAGCAGTTTCTTAAAGTTAAACTGCATTTTCAGCTCTTGGAAATTGGAAGGAATTATGGTTATTCAGAAGAAGTAACAGACAAGAGGACTGAAATACTTTTCTTTTCCTTGCTGGAATTTGAAAGTATTAAAAATCTCTGACCTTTTCCATTATAGGTTATTATAAGATATTGAATATAGTTCCCTGTGCCATACAGTAGGTCCTTATTGTTTATCTATTTTATATATAATAGTGTGTATCTGTTAATCCTAAATTCCCAGTTGATCCCTTGTCCCCTTTGGTAAAGCTAAGTTTGTTTTCTATATCTGTGAGTCTATTTCTGTTTCATAAATAAATTCATTTGCATTATTTTTTTAGATCCCACATATAAGTGATATATGGTATTCGTCTTTCTCTGTCAGACTTCACTCAGCGTGATAATCCCTAGGTCCATCCATGTTGCTGCAAATGGCATTATTTCATTCTTTTTTTATGACTGAGTGATATTCCATTGTGTATATGTACCACATCTTCTTTATCCCTTACCCTATACTGGAAAAGAATCTGAAAAAGAACATATATATATATAATACATATGTATGCATAACTGAATCATTTTGCTGTATACCTGAAACATTGTAAATCAACTATACTTCAATAAAAAACAAGTAAACAAAAAAATCTATGACCTTATTTATTGTGTTCATTGCCTAGTCCAGTACTATAGGAGTCATTTACTGGTTTGCTTAGTGTCTGTGTTGTGGAATTGGATGGGATTTTCAATGTTGATCTCTTGCTACTATTACCTCCCATTAGGGGTCCAGAAAGGAGAATATTTTTATTACTAGTATCATTGACTATGTGCTCTGAGAATCTTAACACACCAGAATGTGGTGAAATCTACATACAGTGCTGGTGAACAGATTCTCAGGACAGCAGGCTGCTAGGCTTTATTTTTAATATTTCATGATGCCGCATCCCTCCACGCCCGTCTCCTTCAGTTCCTCTTTTCTACATGTTTATTTCACAAATGGGGGCAGAACTTAGCCACTCAGATTCATTACTGAATACCAACTCTCTCTCTCCCCTCCACAGCCTATTTTCCCAATCAATTCCAGCAGGAATAAAAAAAACATTGAAAAGTTGCCAATAGGGTATTTATTTGAAATGAGGGAAATTGGGGTAAAATTGTATTCTCTAAGTTAAATAGAGAGCACTCATCTTACCTTGCCTAATGTGTATGATGTCATAAGTCTGAAGAATGTATCTCATCTGTCTGTGGTGCTTGTCTTGCAATTTGGAAACATTGTATGGCTCAGTCTTCCCTCAAAGGACATAGCAAGTCATATTTAGCTGTCAGTAGCAATCGATATTGTAATACCTTTAGATATAGGAACCCCAGCTCTTTCTTATCTAGGTGGTAGGAGCGGTTAGACACTGAGAGAGATTGCTGGGCAGGAAGTGAAATCTTCCCCGGTGACCTCAGCATTCAGATGGTTGTCACTTT
Source organism: Mesoplodon densirostris (assembly GCF_025265405.1). NCBI lineage: Eukaryota > Metazoa > Chordata > Mammalia > Artiodactyla > Ziphiidae > Mesoplodon > Mesoplodon densirostris. The sequence goes on along the minus strand of NC_082677.1, from coordinate 72,400,875 downwards.
GCCTCTTTTTACCTGGACGCAGGCATATGTCCTGGAGGACATCTAAGGGACCTCTCAGCTCTGCAGGTGGGTCTACTTGGGAGAAGAAAAAGTGGAATCCAATCAGAATTTATACTTATATCCATTCTGTCCTCTCCATGTGGGAACTTTCAGACATTTATTTCTTGGGCAAAGCATAAAGGGGGGAAGATGTGAATCTATTCTAGTCTCATGTAAGAGGGTCGTTGCAAGTGCAGCCCTTGGACCTACAACCTTATCAGAGACACTATAAGCATCTGGTAGCACATTATTTTAATTTCTGACAGATCACAGTCTATTACAGAATGGCTCACCTTGAAGACACTGAAGCATCCTTGTAATTCTTTCCTTTCCAGTGGTCTCATATAAAAAGCGGGACCAATTTCTTGAAGAACTGCTTAAGCTGGTGGTCTTCCCAAGAAAACAGAAAGAATTAATGCTTTTTTTTTTTTTTTTTTTTTTTTTGCCGTGCCACACAGCTTGTGGGATCCTAGTTCTTCGACCAGGGATTGAACCCAGGCCCATGGCACTGAAAGCACTGAGTCCTAACCCCTGGACCGCCAGGGAATTCCCTGCACTTAGAAATATATGCATGTCTATATCATATGTTTGTAATGAGTGAGCCTACCTAATCATTCTCATTTAAGGAAAAGAGTAAAAAAAGTATCATAAAGAAGTGGGATATATGTTTTTACTTTCCAAAGAATTAAATGTGTAAGTTTCTTCCTCTAAAATGGGAGAAATAAATTCCTGAAATTAAATATATATTATCTGATGCTGTGAAATAGGAAGTCACCTTATTCCTTGAGGAAAATTATTGTGTTAAGACACAATACATGGCTTAGATTTGATCATAGGAAACCAACCAAAGGACAACATGTTCAGTTTTGTCCCATCTTTGTTCTGTTTTTCATTCAAACAGGCCAAATTGTTGGTTGGTGGATTATGGTACAAATAGCAGCACACAGAGAAGTTAAGTGAAAAAAAAAACACCGAGGGTTAACAAATCTCAGAGACAGCAGACGATTGTGTCTACAGTCGACTTTCCTTTGTCTTTCTTCTGACATTTCTCTCACCACATTGTGGGAAGGGGTAAAGCATCATTGAGTGGACAGGAATGAAAAGCTTCATGAAATGAATGGGTCTGAAGGAGGATTTAAAAGGCCTCTTCAGGGCTTCCCTGGTGGCGCAGTGGTTGAGAGTCCGCCTGCCGATGCAGGGGACACGGGTTCGTGCCCCGATCCCGGAAGATCCCACATGCCGCGGAGCGGCTGGGCCCGCGAGCCATGGCCGCGGAGCCTGTGTGTCCGGAGCCTGTGCTCCGCAACGGGAGAGGCCACAGCAGTGAGAGGCCCGCGTACAGCAAAAAAAAAAATAATAATAAATAAAAATAAAAGGCCTCTTCAATAGCAAAGGGTGCTGGCTCCAACAGCAGAAAATTCCCCATTTTCCTTGAGTTAAAAGACTACAGAGAAAGGAAGATAATCTTCTTTGTTTTAAAATATGGTGGCACTTACCTTTTAGTTAAAGGAAAATCATGCATGCAATTTTTAAAAATCTCAACCTTTTACATTTTATGGCTGAGTAAATACATTTATAATTTGAGGAATGTTATCTTTTCCTATTCAGAGGGGTTAGTTTGTGAGAATTTGAAGTCTGAATTAGGTGGAAATGGAAAATTTACTTCTTGCTTCTTTCTTTCTTCTATCTTAGTTTTTCCTAAAATGCAAGTGATTTCAGAGCTGGTAATTGTTGATTAAAGAAGACATAAATAGACTCTCCAGAAGTGATCCCCTCATAATTTGATGTCAACTGGCAGCTCGTGGTATTCTAGTACATTTGTGCAGGTTCATACCACAAGGAATTATCCCTAGGGGTCCTACATTTTTTATTATTTTGGTAATAATTGCTTCTATCCAACGTTTACTTAATTATCTATATATGCAAATGAAAAAAAATTTTATTGACATATAGTTGATTTACAATCTTCTGTTAGTTTCTGGTGTACAGGAAAATGATTCCGTTAGATACATTCTTTTTTTTTTTTTTTTTTTTTTTTCAGTACGCGGGCCTCTCACTGTTGTGGCCTCTCCCGTTGTGGAGCACAGGCTCTGGATGCACAGGCTCAGTGGCCATGGCTCACGGGCCCAGCCGCTCTGCGACATGTGGCATCTTCCCAGAACGGGGCACAAACCCGCGTCCCCTGCATCAGCAGGTGGACTCTCAACCACTGCACCACCAGGGAAGCCCCCATTAGGTACATTCTTTTTCAGATTCTCTTCCATTATAGTTTGTTCCAGGATACTGGATATATTTTGCTGTGCTAAAAAGGAGGACCTAGCTGTTTATCTATTTTATATACGTAGTTGTTTGTATCTGCTAATCCAAAACTCCTGATTTATCTCTCCCCATATGTAGATTTTATACATACATAAAATATGTGTTGCATATATAATATATGTACTCCAACACACGGCTTTCCATACACTTAATACTTTTGACCTTCATCATTAATTTCCATTGGATTTTACCGGTACTAGATAGTGCAACTGATTGATATTTATTTCCTTTTACTGCTGGAGGAAATCCTTACAACTTTCAGACTTCTCAGGAAAGCCCCAGTTTAGTGCTGATGGTTAATGAACCCTCCCGTGCACCTGGTTTTATGGTTGGGAAGAAATCATTTCTCTCAAGGGTCCCGTTTCTGTAAACCTCCTTTAAACTAGTAAGAAGATAGTATATAGGCAAAACTCAGGTTACTCCAAATATTTGGTCTAGAATTTGCTTTTGAAATCCAGTGGATATTAGAAGTAAGGATTTGAAATCCCCTGGGTACAAGAGGTTACTATTAAAATTGTGAATGTTTTAAAAGGATTTAATTCAGATAAAAATCCTTAATTTTCAATTTATATCACAGAAGGACTTAACCCTGAAAGGCTAACTAAATTACATGACAATTTCCTTAACCATTTGAAAAAAAATGTGCTTTTTTTCTTAAACCAAGTTTAATAATGATAACATCTTTTATTTGGAGTAGGGATTTAGGAAAGTGCTATTTTGGATTTACCATAGAGCTTTATTCTCTCAATTTGATTAAAAAGTCCTCCTTTTAGTGGTTTACCAAGCTCAATTAGAGAGGTCCTAGAGAGAATATGGCTCTGGGCCCTGCATGTCCCAGAAAACAATTGTTCTCTTTAAAAGTAGTTTTGTGGTCTTTGGTTCAAATGAATGCCCCCTAGGTAAAGGTTTACATTTGGTTTAATTTTGGTTAAATATAACTCTCGAGTTTGAAATACAAAAAGTTTCCTGAGAAAAGCTTGTAAAATCTTTTGGGCAGTGCTGTTCAAGTGAATCAGAAACATATGGGTTCAAATTTCTCTGAAAACACACAGTTATATGTGTTTGGGAGGACAATTGGGGATTTTACTGCTCCCCAAACTTGAGATATGTGGCTTTTTAGGAAAGAGCCTCAGACGTGTAAGAATCCTCTCTGCAGGGCTGTGTCCACTCTTCCCTCACAGAAACCCTCATCAGAAAGCTCTGGTGTGAATTTATTTTTCATGCCACTAGTGGTCTAGATGACTGCCTCAAAAATTTTACTTTAACCAAAGTTGTGCTCTATCTTTCCGATGGTGAAATATTCCCTATAAGCTTGAGCCATTTGGTTTTCAGGGGACGTCACCATAGACAAAATGAAAGATGTGATTTGCTCAGTGAGCCTCAGTTTCCAATTGTGTCAAGTAAGAAATGAGCTGGGCCTGACCACAGGGGCTGGTCTGGGCTCAAACCTGGGCGAGAATAATGCTTCAGACTCCAAAATGTTGTTTCGATTCATTTTACTATCAAATGAACAAACAAGCAGTGCAGAGACAAAAAAGATCACAGACAAAAGTGAGTGTATGCAACTGTGGGATGTTATCTTTCCCCCTTAGTTTTTTAAGGAGGTCATCACGAAGTTTGTGGTTGCCTTGTGCTTTTGAGGAATGAAAACCCCCAGAGCAGAGAAGCCAGAGCTGGCTGCTTTTTATGGGGTTACTTTATCTGAGCGGGTTGGGGGAGAAGGGTACACACCAGTAATCAATGGTCGACCTATTCCTGTATCTGCAAATTCTTGCTACCCGAAAGTTACCCAGTTCCTACTTGATTTCTTCCTGGGTTGGAGCCTACTCACCACCTTTGTGGAGGAGATCCTTCCTCAGTCTTCCAAAGGCTGGATTAGTATGTTAGAAAATAAAAACACGGTCCTTTTCTGATATTTTAAACCTGAAATTGTCTCATGTCCACTGAGAGCCTCTTAGTCAAAAATCATGACATTCACTTCGATGGAATCAGAAAAACATGTTCCAGGGGCAAATGACATTTAAATTTCTAAACAAGCTGGAGAGAGGTGATGCATTGATTTCCAAGTGTGTGTGTGTGTGTTTTATTTTAACATCTTTATTGGAGTATAATTGCTTCACAATGGTGTGTTAGTTTCTGCTTTATAACAAAGTGAATCAGCTATACATATACATGCATCCCCATATCTCCTCCCTCTTGGTCTCCCTCCCACCCTCCCTATCCCACCCCTCTAGGTGGTCAAAAAGCACCGAGCTGATCTCCCTGTGCTATGTGGCTGCTTCCCACTAGCTATCTATTTTACATTTGGTAGTATATATAAGTCCATGTCACTCTCTCACTTTGTCCCAGCTTACCCTTTCCCCTCCCCATGTCCTCAAGTCCATTCTCTGTCTGTGTTTTTATTCCTGCCCTGCCCCTAGGTTCTTCAGAATGCTCCCTTTTTTTTATAGATTCCATATATATGTGTTAGAATATGGTATTTATTTTTCTCTTTCTGACTTACTTCACTCTGTATGACAGACTCTAGGTCCATCCACCTCACTACAAATAACTTAATTTCATTTCTTTTTATGTCTGAGTAATAGTCCATGGTATATATGTGCCACATCTTCTTTATCCATTTGTCTGTTGATGGACACTTAGGTTGCTTTCATGTCCTGCCTATTGTAAATAGTGCTTCAATGAACATTGTGGTACATGACTCTTTTTGAATTATGGTTTTCTCAGGGTATAAGTCCGGTAGTGGGATTGCTGGGTCGCATGGTAGTTCTATTTTCAGTAATTAAGGAATGTCCAGACAGTTCACCATAGTGGCTGTATCAATTTACATTCCCAACAACAGTGCATGAGTGTTCCCTTTCTCCACACCCTTTCCAGTATTTATGATTTGTAGATTTTTTGATGATGGCCATTCTGACTGGTGTGAGGTGATACCTCATTGTAGTTTTGATTTACATTTCTCTAATGATTAGTGATGTTGAGCATCCTTTCATGTGTTTGTTGACAATCTGTATATTTTCTTTGAAGAAATGTCTATTTAGGTCTTCTGCCCATTTTTGGATTGGGTAGTCTGTTTTTTTGATATTGAGCTGCATGAGCTGCTTGTAAATCTTGGAGATTAATCCTTTGTCCGCTGTTTCATTTGCAAATATTTTCTCCCATTCTGAGGGTTGTCTTTTGGTCTTGTTTATGGTTTCCTTTGCTGTGCAAAAGCTTTGAAGTTTCATTAGGTCCCATATGTTTATCTTTGTTTTTATTTCCATTTCTCTAGGAGGTGGGTCCAAAAGGATCTTGCTATGATTTAAGTCATAGAGTGTTCTGCCTATGTTTTCCTCTAGGAGTTTGATAGTGTCTGGCCTTACATGTAGGTCTTTAATTTATTTTGAGTTTATTTTTGTGTATGGTGTTAGGGAGTGTTCTAATTTCATTCTTTTACACATAGCTGTCCAGTTTCCTCAGCACAACTTATTGAAGAGGCTGTCTTTCTCCATTGTATATTCTTGCCTCCTTTATCAAAAATAACATGACCATAGGTGTGTGGGTTTATCTCGGGCTTTCTAACCTGTTCCATTGATCTATATTTCTGTTTTTGTGCCAGTACCATACTGTCTTGATTACTGTAGCTTTGTAGTATAGTCTAAAGTCTGGGAGCCTGGATTCCTGGTCCATTTTTCTTTCTCAAGATTGCTTTGGCTATTCGGGGTCTTTTGTATTTCCATACAAACTGTGAAATTTTTTGTTCTAGTTCTGTGAAAAATGCCAGTGGTAGTTTGATAGGAATTTCATTGAATCAGTAGATTGCTTTCGGTAGTATAGTCATTTTCACAATGTTAATTCTTCCAATACAAGAACATGGTATATCTCTCCACCTGTTTGTATCATCTTTAATTTCTTTCATCAGTGTCTTATAGTTTTCTGCATATAAGTCTTTTGTCTCCTTTGGTAGTTTTATTCCTAGGTATTTTATTCTTTTTGTTGCAGTGGTAAATGAGAGTGTTTCCTTAATTTGTCTTTCAGATTTTTCATCATTAGTGTATAGGAATGCAAAGATTTCTGTGCATTAATTTTGTATCCTGCTACTTTACAAATTCATTGATTAGCTCTAGTAGTATTCTGGTGGCATCTTTAGGATTCTCTATGTATAGTATCATGTCATTTGCAAACAGTGACAGCTTTACTTCTTCTTTTCTGATTTGGATTCCTTTTCTTTTGTTTTCTTCTCTGATTGCTGTGGCTAAAACTTCCAAAACTATGTTGAATAATAGTGGTAAGAGTGGACAACCTTGTCTTGTTCCTGATCTTAGAGGAAATGTTTTCAGTTTTTCACCACTGAGGATGATGTTGGCTGTGGGTTTGTCAAATATAGTCTTTATTATGTTGAAGTAAGTTCCCTCTATGCCTACTTTCTGGAGGGTTTTTATCATAAATGGGTGTTGAATTTTGTCAAAAGCTTTTTCTGAATCTATTGAGATGATCATCTGGTTTTTCCCCTTCAATTTGTTAATATGGTTTATCACATTGATTGATGTGCGTACATTGAAGAATCCTTGCATTCCTGGGATAAACCCCACTTGATCATGGTGTATGACCCTTTTAATGTGCTGTTGGTTTCTGCTTGCTAGTAATTTGTTGAGGATTTTTTCATCTGTGTTCATAAGTGATTTTGGCCTGTAGTTTTCTTTCTTTGTGACATTTTTGTCTGGATTTGGTATCAGGGTGATGGTGGCCTCATAGAATGAGTTTGGGAGTGTGCTTCTCTCTGGTATATTTTGAAAGAGTTTGAGAAATATAGGTGTTAGCTCTTCTCTAAATATTTGATAGAATTCATCTGTGAACCCATCTGGTCCTGGACTTTTGTTTGTTGGAAGATTTTAAATCACAGTCTCCATTTCCGTGCTTGTGATTGGTCTGTTTATATTTTCTATTTCTTCCTGATTCAGTCTCATAAGGTTGTGCTTTTCTAAGAATTTGTCCATTTCTTCCAGGTTGTCCATTTTATTTTCATATAGTTGCTTATAGTAATCTCTCATGATCCTTTGTATTTCTGCCAAGTCAGTTGTCACTTCTCCTTTTTTTCATTTCTAAGTCTATTGAGTCTTCTCCCTTTTTTTCTTGATGAGTCTGGCTAATGGTTTATCAATTTTGTTTATCCTCTCAAAGAACCAGCTTTTAGTTTTATTGATCTTTACTAATGTTTCCTTAATTTTTTTTCCACTTATATCTGATCTGATCTTTATGATTTCTTTCCTTCTGCTAACTTTGGGGTTTTTTGTTCTTCTTTCTCTAATTGTTTTAGGTGTAAGGTTAGGTTGTTTATATGAGATGTTTGTTTTTTCTTGAGGTAGGGTTGTATTGCTATAAACTTCCCTCTTAGAAGTGCTTTTGCTGCATCCCATAGGTTTTGGGTCATTGTGTTTTCATTGTCATTTGTTTCTAGGTATTTTCTGATTTCCTCTTTGATTTCTTTAGTGATCTCTTGGTTATATTTAGTATATTGTTTAGCCTCCATGTGTTTGTATTTTTTACAGATTTTTTCCTGTGATTGATATCTAGTCTCATAACGTTGTGGTCAGAAAAGATACTTAATACGATTTCAGTTTTCTTAAATTTAACAAGGCTGGAATTGTGACCCAAGATATGATCTATCCTGGAGAATGTTCCATGAGCACTTGAGAAGAAAGTGTATTCTGTTGTTTTAGGATGGAATGTCCTATAAATATCAATTAAGTCCATCTTCTTTAATGTATCACTTAAAACTTGTGTTTCCTTATTTAGTTTCATTTTGGATGATTTGTCCGCTGGCAAAGGTGAGGTGTTAAAGCCCCCTACTATGAGTGTGTTACTGTCGATTTCCCCTTTTATGACTGTTAGCATTTGCCTTATGTATTAAGGTGCTCCTATGTTGGGTGCATAAATATTTACAATTGTTATATCTTCTTCTTGGATTGATCCCTTGATCATTTTGTAGCGTCCTTCTTTGTCTCTTATAATACTCTTTATTTTACAGTCTTTTTTTTCTGATATGAGAATTGCTACTCTAGCTTTCTTTTGATTTCCATTTGCATAGAATATTTTTTTCCATCCCCTCACTTTCAGTCTGTATGTGTCCCTAGGTCTGAAGTGGGTCTTTTGTAGACAACATATATACGGGCTTGTTTTTGTATCCATTCAGCCAGTCTATGTCTTTTGGTGGGAGCATTTCATCCATTTACATTTATGGTAGTTATCGATATGTATGTTCCTATTACCATTTTCTTAATTGTTTTGGGTTTGTTATTGTAGATTTTTCCTTCTTTTGTGTTTCCTGCCTAGAGAAGTTCCTTTAGCATTTGTTGTAAAGCTGGTTTGGTGGTGCTGAATTCTCTTTGCTTTTGCTTGTCTGTAAAAGTTTTAATTTCTCCATTGCATCTGAATGAGATCCTTGTTGGGTAGAGTGATCTTGTTTGTAGGTTTTTCCCTTTCATCACGTTAAATGTGTCCTGCCACCCCCTTCTGGCTTGCAAAGTTTCTGCTGAAAGATCAGCTGTTAACCTTATGAGGATTCCCTTGTATGTTATTTCTTGTTTTTCCCTTACTGCTTTTAATATTTTTTCTTTGTATTTAATTTTTGAAAGTTTGATTAATATGTGTCTTAGCATGTTTCTCCTTGGATTTATCCTGTATGGGACTCTCTGTGTTTCCTGGACTTGATTGATTATTTCCTTTCCCATATTAGGGACGTTTTCAACTATAATCTCTTCAAATATTTTCTCAGTTCCTTTCTTTTCCTCTTCTTCTTCTGGGATCCCTATAATTCGAATGTTGATGTATTTAATGTTGTCCCAAATGTCTCTAAGACTGTCCCCGATTCTTTTCCTTCTTTTTCTTTATTCTTGTCTGTGGTAGTTATTTCCACTATTTTGTCTTCCAGATCACTTATCCATTTTTCTGCCTCAGTTATTCTGTTATTGATTCCTTCTAGAGAATTTTAAATTTCATTTATTGTGTTGTTCATCATTGTTTGTTTGCTCTTTAGTTCTTCTAGGTCTTTGTTATATGTTTCTTGTATTTTCTCCATTCTATTTCCAAGATTTTAGATCAACTTTACTATCATTACTCTGAATTGTGTTTCAGGTAGTCTGTCTATTTCTTCTTCATTTGTTTGGTCTGGTGGGTTTTTACCTTGCTCCTTCATCTGCTGTGTGTTTCTCTGTATTCTCATTTTGCTTACCTTATTGTGTTTGGGGTCTCCTTTTTGCAGGCTGTAAGTTCGTAGTTTCCATTGTTTTTGGTGTCTGCCCCCAGTGGCTAAGGTTGGTTCAGTGAGTTGTGTAGGCTTCCTGGTGGAGGGGACTAGTGCCTGTGTTCTGGTGGATGAGGCTGGATCTTTTCTTTATGGTGGGCAGGACCACGTCCAGTGGTGCGTTTTGGGGTGTCTGTGACCTTCTTATGATTTTAGGCAGCCTTTCTGCTAATGGGTGGGGTTGTGTTTTTGTCTTGCTAGTTGTTTGGCATGGGGTGTCCTGCACTGTAACTTGCTGGTCATTGAGTGGTGCTGGGTCTTAACGTTGAGATGGAGATCTCTGGGAGAGCTTTCGCTATTTGATATTACTTGCAGCCAGAAGATCTCTATTGGACCAAGGTCCTGAACTCAACTCTCCCACCTCAGAGGCACAGGCTTGACACCCAGCTGGAGCACGAAGACCCTGTCAGCCACACAGGTCAGAAGAAAAGGGAGAAAAAAGAAAGAAAGAAAAAAATAAAATAACGTTATTAAAATAAAAAAATTAATAGAATTATTAAAAATGAAAAAAATTAAAAAGTAATTAAAAAACAATGAAAGAAAGAAAGAAGAGAGCAACCAAACCAAAAAACAAATGCACCAATGATAAGAAGTGCTAAAAACTATACTAAAAAGAACCCCCCAAAAAACCCAAAACAGACAGACAGAACTTTAGGACAAATGGTAAAAGGAAAGCTACACAGACAAAATCACACAAAGAAACATACACATACACACTCAGAAAAAGAGAAAAAGGAAAAAAATATATATATCTATTTATAAAAAAAATAAAGGAAGAGAGCAACCAAATCAATAAACAAATCTACCAATGATAATAAACTCTAAATATTAAACTAAGATAAACATAAAACGAGAAACAAATTAGATGCAGAAAGCAAACCCCAGGTCTACAGTTGCTCCCAAAGTCCACCGTCTCAATTTTAGGATGATTTGTTGTTTATTCAGGTATTCCACAGATGCAGGGCACATCAAGTTGATTGTGGAGATTTAATCCGCTGCTTCTGAGGCTGCTGAGAGAGATTTCCCTTTCTCTTCTTTGTTCGCACAGCTCCTGGGGTTCAGCTTTGGATTTGGCCCCTCCTCTGTGTGTAGGTCGCCTGAGGGCGTCTGTTCTTCACTCAGGACGGGGTTAAAGGAGCAGATGATTAGTGGGTTCTGGCTCACTCAGGCCGAGGGGGGCGGGGAGGGGTATGGAATGTGGGGCGAGCTTGCGGCAGCAGAGGCCAGCGTGACGTTACACCAGCCTGAGGCATGCCGTGCGTCCTCCTGGGGAAGTTGTCCCTGGTTCATGGGACACTGGCAGTGGCGGACTGCACAGGCTCCTGGGAGGGGAGGTGTGGAGAGTGACCTGTGCTTGCACACAGGCTTCTTGGTTGCTGCAGCAACAGCCTTAGTGTTTCATGCCTGTCTCTGGTGTCTGTGCTGATAGCCACAGCTTGCACCCATCTCTGGAGCTCATTTAGGTGGTGCTCTGAATCTCCTCTACTCATGCACCCCAATACAATGATCTCTTGCCTCTTAGGCAGGTCCAGACTTTTTCCCAGACTCCCTCCCAGCTAGCTGTGGCACAATAGCCCCTTCAGGCTGTTTTCACGCTGCCAACCACAGTCCTCTCCCCAGGATCTGACCTCCAAAGCACGAGCCTCAGCTACCAACCCCCACCCATTCCGGCGGGTGAGCAGACAAGCCTCTCGGGCTGGTGAGTGCTGGTCGGCACCGATCCTCTGTGCGGGGGTCTCTCTGCTTTGCCCTCTGCAACCCTGTGGCTACGCTCTCCTCCATGGCTCTGAAGCTACCCTCTCTGCCACTAGCAGTCTCCACCCATGAAGGGGCTTCCTAGTGTGTGGAAACATTTCCTCCTTCACAGTTCCCTCCAAAGGTTCAGGTCTCATCCCTATTCTTTTGTCTCTGTTTTTTGCTTTTGCCCTTCCCAGGTACGTGGGGGAGTTTCTTGCCTTTTGAGAAGTCTGAGGTCTTCTGCCAGCATTCAGTAGGTGTTCTGTAGGAGTTGTTCCACATGTAGATGTATTTCTGATGTATTTGTGGGGAGGAAGGTGATCTCCACCTTTTTCTCCTCCGCCATGTTGAAGGTCCTCCCGAGTGTGTTTTTAACTGAAGTGCTTCACTTGGAGGAAAACAACCCTTGGTTAATTTGGCATGGTAGAGGAATTGAGGTGCTCTATGGCAGAAATTTTCCAGATAGTAAAAAAATGCTCAAGTATCAACACTTTGGTCTTTTAACTATTTTCAGGAAATATATTTTCTGAATGTATTTCATGCCTTCCTACCACCACCTTTAAAGGTGGGGGACATAGGGTCTTCCCTGGTGGCACAGTGGCTAAGAATGAGTCTTGCTTGGCCCTACATTCATTCACTGGCAAAGGTGATTCCTTTGCCTGTTTTTAGTTAAAAGGTTTACAATAAGCATGTATCATTTTCATCTTACTCTTTAAAAAAAATAAATTTATTTATTTTTGGCTGCGTTGGGTCTTCATTGCGGTGCACAGGCTTCTCACTGCAGTGGCCTCTCCTGTTGTGGAGCATGGGCTCTAGGTGCACAGGCTTCAGTAGGTATGGCATGCAGGCTCAGTAGTTGTGGCATGCAGGCTCAGTAGTTTTGGCTCGCAGGCTTTAGAGCGCAGGCTCAGCAGTTGTGGTGCAGGGGCTTAGCTTCTCTGCAACATGTGGGATCTTCCCTGACCAGGACTCAAACCCGTGTCCCCTGAACTGGCACATGGATTCCCAATCACTGCACCACCAGGGAAGTCCCTCATCTTACTCTTTTTTTAATCAACTTTTTCACTAAGTACAGGTGTCAATCATATAAATTAGGAGAGCTTCTTCTGTATAAAACAGACTTATATATTGCTAATCAAAAAGGATAGTTTTATGTTAGAGGGTAGGAAGAAAATTCAAAATGATATTGCTAGTGTAGAACTAAATTAATTGCATAAGTTCAGGAAAAGTAAAACTGACCTCAGATCATTGCAAGTGAATATTTGCAGGGAAATGGGACTCCAGGTAAAGGATAGGTTATGAGCAAAGAGGTTCAAAATTCCATGTAGTTTGGGGAATGAAGAGGTCTAGTCAGTGGCACAGACTGTACTGGCTGCAAAAGATAATGTAGAGGTTATTCTGTAGGAAATGGGAAGTCATTAAAAACATCTCCAGTGCATTTATAAAAAGGCAGGTTTCAGTTCAAGTTAAGGGTACATGTATCACCCCTGAAAGGTTTTTGAGAAATGCATATAGGCTTTCTTATGAGATATTAAGTTAATAAAGCGAGTCCAGGATTAGAGTTCTTATTTTTGTGCTATGGACCCCTTTTGGCAGACCCTTCTGAAAACAATGTTCTTAAATGCATAAAATAAAATACATAGGATTTCAAAGGAAACAAATAATATTTAAAAACAATTATGAAATAATGAAAAAACATACTTTAACATAGTAGTCTGTGTGTTTCATTATGCATACACGACTAATAAGATCTAGGTGTGGGTCTATTTGATGAGCATGATGAATAGAGATATCTGATATGAAAATACGGGTAATTTCAATTAGTGACAAAGTGCCAGGTATGGCTGGTGCTACTGTGTTTTTTTGCTTACATTCATTATTGAAGGAAGTGAAAGGGAAGGTACAATTTTATTCATTTCCTTATCCAAGTTCATGGATTTTCTGAATTCCATTCCTCAAATAGAAGATATTCAGGCTTACGTGATTCTACTGAGTGACAATAACTAATTAGAAGCATTCAGAACTTTCAATAATACATAAAGAGTAACTGGCATGTTTTTTTCACCCTGAGGTTTTCAGAGTTTTTCAGGAGAGAGGATTTATGAGAGACTCTTTTCCTAAACCAAATATTTCTAAAACTTAAAACGTTTCACACAGATTCATCTGTGTGAAAGGGCACTATAGTAATACCCTCTCTGCCTCCCAGGCTTGTGTAGAAGCCAATCATCGATGCCTAGATGTTACAAGCCTTGCAGACAGCAATCTCTAAATAAATATGTGCGATCATTTTGCAATATACACATATGTAAAATCACTATGTTGTATACCTTAAACTTACACAATGTTATATGTCAATTATATCTCAATAAAGCCTGAAAAAAGACATTATGGCAAAACAAGCAAACAAACAAAAAGAGTAAATAGGAAATAAGTTTCTAAAATCTGAGGAATTCAATAAGCACTTTTATCATCATCATCTTGGGCTCAGGAATTGCCAAACATTTGTACATATAATATTTTTTATATTGAAATAGAGTTGATTTACCATATTGTGTTAATTTCAGGTGTATAGCAAAGTGATTCAGTTATACGTATATATATATTTTTAGATCCTTTTCCATTATAGGTTATTACAAGATATTGAATATAGTTTCCTGTGCTATATAGTAAATCCGTGTTATTTATCTATTTTATATATAGTGGTGTGTATCTGTTAATCTCATACTCCTAATTTATCCCTCCTCCCATATAATTTTATTAATTAATAAAAATCCAGGGTTACAGTCAGTGTATTCTATAATGAATTGTAATTGAAGACTGAAAACTTTACTTGAATATTAATTTCAGCAATGAACTTCCAAAATTTTAGTCAGGATATCCATAAAATGTACATCCAATTATTTGATGTGGTATTTAGGTTGGTTTGACTGATCTGAACTATCTAGTGTCAGCTATATTGTATGAGACTCAGTATATATATATATATATAAATATATATATATATATATGCATCATTGTGATTTATTTGGGCCAGACATTGATAAAAAATAATGTAAAAATTTGAAATTCTGCTAATGTCGATGTTATTTGCTGATCCATTCAGCTCCTTAAGTAATAACATAGTATTATTTCAATAGTAGTTCTCAGACTATATCAAATTTGGGTCGAAGAGTAAGGTCAAAATGCTGAGATTCAAGATGTGTCAGATGTAAAACCATGAGGGATTTGGGGAAGATGAAAAGACGAGACTTTTGATGTGACCTGATGTAGCTTAGTAACTCACAAAGTCACAAGTCAGTATCTGACTATAAAAGAGATATCTGATCAGATTGTCATGCTTCAGGTTTAATGGAGTGTTACGGGGACTTTGGCACAAATCATTACCCACTGTTTGCTTATTCAAGGCAGAAACCTACTGGAAAAATGAGTGAGATTATCCATACTTTAACAGCTTTGAGCTGATTGCATTATGATCAAAATTTCTAAAACACGCCCTTCCGAAGACATAGGTATCAAATACTATTGAGTTCTGTTACAGTACTTTAATCGTCCTGTTTTACAAGATTATTTCTATCCCTGGAATATGAAGTAACATTGTGTATTTGTGAGAGAATTTAATACCGACATTTGGATCTGTGGTTTGTCAGTAGCTGTGCTGTTTGGAAGGTTACTGTTAGCCCAGAAAGTCAGTTAATTTTCACACTATTCTTTTCTCAACCTTCCTGTTTTATTTCCAAATTCCCAGCACTTGTTCTTTATTTGGGTTCCTTAGAGTTACATGGTAAACCAAACATGAACTTTCTTGTGTTCTAGGCTGATTCAAAGAAAGCTTTTCAAGTAAGACATAATAGAACTCTGAAACTCAATGAACAGTTCAGGTACTATTTTTTTTTTTTTAGTCAGTTGCTAACATTATATGGGAATGTGCTTAATAAATTAAAGCTATGTTTAAAATTGTCTTTTCAGGCCCTGCAAAATCATAATGAACAAGTAAAATGGAAGAAATCATCAACAAATATTAATGTGAAGTTGGAATTTTTTTAAAATAATAAATGAACATTTTCCAAAGATTCTGTTAGCCAAAAAAATTATATAAACTGCTTTACTGACAAATGTCTTATGTATATTATATAATATTATCCTTTAATTAATGAATATAATATACAACAGATTTTAATAAAGTTTTCCTGTTTTTGTTACTAAGTTTTTCACATTTGATGCATATTTTTATTTGCTTTAAGGTATTTTCAAAGAAGAGTTTTGCAAAATGAACCAATTTAATAATAAAAAGTTGCTCATGATCTAAAATTTAATCACTCATATGATGATCTTTGTCCCAGAATAATCTTTTGATTCTAGTTTCCTCACCATTTGAAAGTCTGGCACCCATTGTAAGATAAAATTAATTTTTTCATCATAGAGTCTAGTGGCATCAAGATGGGGCCTAAGGTTAATCATGCCAGTCAAATACCCAACTTGAGAAAAATTCCACTGGAAAGCTCTTCAAATATCAGCAGTGACATTT
The DNA here is from genome assembly GCF_025265405.1 of Mesoplodon densirostris. Taxonomy (NCBI): domain Eukaryota; kingdom Metazoa; phylum Chordata; class Mammalia; order Artiodactyla; family Ziphiidae; genus Mesoplodon; species Mesoplodon densirostris. The sequence continues at coordinate 72,384,973 of NC_082677.1, read as the reverse complement.
GAAGTAATTGCAAAGCTCAAGCACCAATTTAAATGAAAGACTACCCCCCTCCGCTATGTTCTCTTTTCTCTAGTTGAACATTATAATGTTGAAAGCATCAAAGTAGTATAAGGTGAATTAATAATGCGGCATTTTATTGATTGCCTATATATTCATTGGAGAACTCTATTTTTCAGCCTAGAGATTTTATGGAAAGACCATTTCTAAACACATATTGTACAAAGTTCTGAAAGCTATTTTTTTTTTCAAATGCTGCTTAAAGGGCAGTCAACTCTGAAGGGCCCTTAGGTCTTATTTGAGCCACATATTCTGCTTCTAAAATTATACTCATAACAAAATTTTTCAGGCAGTGCCATCTAATGAGCCTTCAAATGGTCATTAAAGCTGTAATCCAGGAGATTAAAAATAGGTTACTATCTCTTACTCAATGTACTTTAGTAGACTGGGGATAGATGGGAAGAAACTAACTGAAATTTACTTATATTGGTGACAAATTAAGGCTTTTCATGTGAAACAACTTGATAGGTGTTTAATAGATATGACATTTTACAAAGTCATGACAAAATAACTATTTTTATACTTTTAATATGTTAATAGGCTCCTATTAGGAATATATGCACTGTATAGAATTTAGTGCATTGTTGACTAATGAGAATAGGATGTATATGAAGAAAGGAAGATGAAAACAGACAGTCCCAGACACCGAAATTAAGCAATGAGGAAAAGGCAGGAGAGGTACTGCTTTCAAGCTGTTGATGTGGGGAATGAGCCGGGTAGATAGACACTTGTCACCTAAGCTCTATCTTGCATTCTTATACTAACCAGAGGCTGGGAAAACATCCTCTCAAATTAAGCTTTGCCGGCTGGTCCCACCCTGACTTTCATTCTTGATGGGTTTTCAATGCCAAGTGTAGAAATGATAATGTGGGGACTATTTATTTCATAAATAATATTTGTTCTGTCTCCTGATTATGAAAGTAGTCTATGGCGAGAATACAACAGCTTAAAAATGGAGGAAGCCAAAAAGAAAATTCAACACAACCATGAACCTACACCCCAGTGTTTCATCTTGCTGCAAGTCATACACATAATTATTTTACTTAAAATAATTCTTTCAGGAATGTGTTTTGATTTTAGTTGTCTAAAAGTGTGTTGCATCTCCGGGACAGTAATGGGGCAGTGAGGGGACTTCAGTACAGGAGGTGACATCCTGTTTCTTCACTGTCTTCACCAAGGTGATGGGCTGTGAGATGAATCTTCTAGAAACTCCTGGGCTGACTTCAGTGGAGTGTTTTTTTGTTTTATATCTAGAATGCTTGTGCATCAGTTAAGATGCTTTCGGGTACAAGTGTTATAATACCTGATTAAGAGAAGTGTGGACAAAAAGGGCTTCCTTTTCTTCACTTAACAAGAAGACCAATCACCTCCCGTGGGATGGTTTCAGGACTCTGGGTTCACTTCCTTGCAGTCCTCTCGCGATTGTCTCAAAGTGGCCGTGGTTACAGACATCGTGAATTTCCACAACACTTCCCCAAAGGCAGGAAGACGGTGTGGTGGGGAGGAAGACACATGCTTGGGAGGGGACAGGAGTTCTCCTTTCATCAAGGAGGAACATCTTTCCAGGAAGATGCCCAGATGACATCTGAATTGGTCATAACAGGGTCTGACCCCATTCAACAAATTGGGTTTCTGTAAACTGAGGAAAAAAGGACAAAAGAGGCTTGTAGTAAACAGATGGTACCTGCTCACATTTTCAGCTCCGTAAACGGCCATCAGAATCATGTCACAATTCTGGTCCCCATCACTTTACCTAACCGTAAAGCTCACATTTGTGTTACCAGGTTGATTTGTCTTTAACAAATTAGAAAGATCTTCTGAAACTTAAAACAATAAAAAAAACTCATCCGATTTTTTTCATGACTCCACATTTTATACTGTCCTACTTACTGTTTTTTAAAAACTGAAAAAAAATGAACGAAAGACTGAAGGAAACTTCTAGTTCCAGAAACAATTTAAGATATTTTTTACAAAATTATGAATATTTAACAAAATAAGTGAAAAATTAAAATGACAGACAATGGAAATGTAAGGGTTGAAAAGTAAAGACCTAAAGGAGATAAAGTCGGGACACAAAAGACAAGTAAACAACTTCGATATATTTGTTTGGAGTGTGCCATACCTTTTGCTCTAAATTGCTTAGAAATCAACACATAAAGGGTTGTCCTATTGATTATAAGACACACAATAGCTATACTGAATTAGTTAAGAGATGGATACTGAGATTGGTAAGATTTCTCCCATGAATTCCCACTGAAATCACACTGTATAAAATGAATCTCATCCTTGATAACATAGTGAGAATGAACATTATTATAAGCCTCTTTTTAAAGACATATCCTAATATTAGGTTTACAATAACCTCCTAAAAGGAACCCTTTGGAAAGAGAAACAATGATATAAACATGATCGGTGTCTATTGGGACCTTCCTGGGCAAACCATGATGGATTGCTACCCCTGCAGTACCAGAGGAGCCATAACTTCAGAGGAGACATCTCTAGGCAGGTCTTTCTCCGAACCCCCACAGTAGACATTTCAGCCCTTTCTTTTTCTTTCTAAGTTCCCTAGACCTTCATCCACCTTGTCGTTTTTGGCATATAACCTCATCTCTAACTTCAAGTGTAGAATTAAAGTTACTTGGCAGACACTCTGTCCCCATGAGTCCCGCTTCCTCTCCAGGTGCCCTATCCAAGCTTTCTTCTTTTTTAAAAATTTTCCTGAGCTTTGGGGTTATGTTTTTTTAATTTTTAAAATTAAAAAAAATTAAATCTTTGGCCGCACTGTGCAGCTTGTGGGATCTTAGTTCCCCAACCAGGGATCGAACCTGTGCCCCCTGCATTGGGAGCACAGAGTCTTAACCACTGGGCCACCAGGGAAGTCCCCCTAGCTTTCTTGTGTCCTTCTCTCCTGTCACAACCTGAAAGGGCCTCAGGTCCCCCTTCACTGCTGTCTCTTCTTTGAAGAAGCATCGCTGTGCAGGGAAGGACAGTTTTCTGTGCTCGTCATCTTCATTTCCGTTCCTCCCTTCTTCTGCTCTGTCTACTATCTCATGGCTTTTGCCTCTAACTCTCCACAGAAAATACAGGAAAGCCCACCCATCCCATCCCAGGGGCCATGTTTTAGCCCTGATATTCAAGGTCCCTTCTGTGTCACAGCGTTCTCAGTGGCTCCTTCCTTGACACCCAACCTTTCTTGCTCTTCTGTGACACCACACCCTCTGCTTTCCCTCTTTCTTCTCTGATTGTATCTTCTGGTTTTTCCTCCCTTGGATTTCTTCTGCTGGTCCCTTAAATGTAGTGTCAACACAGTCAGGGACAGTACTGCCTGGTGGTTAGAATGAAGGCTGAGTCCAGGTCATGGGGGTTTGAGCTCCTTACTGTACCATTTACTCTATATGTTACCTTGGGCAGAATACTTTACCTCTCTGTTTCTCAGTATTTTTTCAACAGTAAAAAAAATGAAAAGGATGCATTCATCTCCTATGCTTGCTGTGAAGATTAAGCAAGTTAAAATATACAAGACAAACAAACAAAAGAACATGAAGGCTCCTAAAAGTTTCTTTTAAATGAAATAAAATACATAAAGCACACAGAGCTCTATATAGCTATTACTTTAAGAAGAAAACAAACAGATTTTCCCCCTGAAGTCTGTTCTCTTTGTTGTTAATGAAACAGTTATCTCAAATGGCTTCTTGGATCAACTGTACATCGATACACTGGATGATTTTGCCCCAGTCCACACCTCCTTGAGCAATAGATGCAAGCTGGCTAATGGACATCTGCACTCACCTCAGACCAGTCATCCTGGATGAGCTCATCACCTCCCTTTAGTCTTTCCTGATTTTCTTTCTTGGCAAAGTGTGTCCAAATGCACCAGGTGGGATATCGGGGACTATTTTTCATTTTTTCTTCCTCCACCCCACGTCTAATCAGTCGAGTCCCGTCAAATTCACTGACATTGTATCTCCTGCCTCTCTCCCTTCCCTCCCTTCCCTTGGTCCCTCCCTGAGTCCAGACACTCTCCCAGTCCTGGATTAGTGGATCAGAGTCTCATTCGTGTCCTGGGCTCTGATCTTTTTCCTCTGCTCTTCGTTCTCCATGGAGCTACTGCAGGGATTTGACTTGACTGAAGAGCTGATCAGATTACTCCCCTTTGAAAAGTGATTCATAGATTCCTAATAGTGTTCAGGATAAAGTCCGAAGCCTTTAGTATTACTTGCCCAATCCTTCATAATCTTATCCTCCTACTTCTACAGCTTCATTTTTTGACACTTCTTCCCTTGAAATGTACACTTCCGCCAAAATGATGCACATATGGAATCAATAGGCTCTCATCCTACTGAATTAACTTCAAAGTGAATTTTTATCTAGAGAATGTTTTCTCTAGCTGATACAGTAAATCAAAGTATTGCTTGTCTAAATGTTTATGTAGCACAATTGAATTGTATACAGTTTATTTTGCGTTTTTTATTTCCTTGAAAATATCTGATTGGGAATATTATCTCGTGAGTTAATATTATACTTGATATTTGATTTGTTAATTAGGCACCACAGTATCAGTGCACTTAACACATTCTTTCACGAAATTAAAATTTCTAATTCATTTTGCTTCCACTGTAAGCTTCACATTGTACCAGTTCCTTCTTTCAAGTCTGTTTTGTTTTGTTTTGTTTTTTTCTGGGTAGAATTTTGGAGATTAAAAATTTACCATGTTTAGGTTTAGCCCTTATTAACGTTTTTATTTTGTTCATTGTAATTTCCAATATTATTTATTATGGATTGAATTAAAAACTAATTTCATGTATCTTCATTTAATTGAAAAGACTATAATGAACAGTTCTCTCAGGCATTCCAAGATTGTTCAGAATGGTCAGATGATCTATTGTGTTGATAATCTATTTCTTTTGTGTATGTCCTACCATTTTCTCTGACACTTACTCACAGTCCATATTTTGGCAGAATACAGAATAAGGAACATGGTTAAAATGGCAGGAGCAAAATATCAAGATAATATGGTCAAAATGGTGGATTGGAAAGGAAAGTTACGAATACCTTTTTCTGTACTTACTGTATCATGGATGTGCCATGTTTGTGTCATCACAGGTTTTGCTCTTCCTAGAATGCCTCTGTGCTAGTCAGGACCCATTCAATTGAGAGTGAACAAAAACCAAGTCAAATAAACTTGAGAAAAATGTGCATCTAGTTGCTATCATTAGAGAGTTTCTCTATCAGCATCCATGAAAAAAATCTCAAGAAACGTTTCCGATTGGTCCACTTTGGGTCATGTGTTCACCCTGGACCAATCACTGTGGCCAGGAGGATGGGGCATTATGATGGGCCATTCTTGGGTTACGTGCTCACCTCTATGGGGGAAGGGCCAGGAGGTGGGAGTATTGGCTGGAGAGGATGATGGAGCAGCACTCCAGGCAAAGAAGGATGCTGTCTTCAGAAAGAGAAGAACGGATACTGGAGAAATGGCAACAAAGTGCTTCATCTTCTGCGTGCCTCTCTTATTTGCTCCCCAAACACTTTATACATTTTCTCATGGTTTTATAACAAGATACTGTAATGCTTTTTAAGCGTGATTGTCTTTCCCACTAGCTGGGACTATCTTTACGATGGGGAGAACTCTTGCTGCACTTTTGTGCACCCGTTTACCTAATACTCAACAAAAAGCAAGTGATCACTAATATCTGTGGAGAGAGTAAACAAAGGAGGGGTAGTTTGGGAATTCACTGTTTTAAATTAGTTTATATCTGATCCATGAAACTTGGTTCTTGGAGTTTCAAATCTTCACTTTGGAGATAATTTTTTCATCTCAAATTCAAATTCTGGCTCATTTGCATTGAATTTTATTTATTATTATTTTTTTTGCGGTACTTGGGCCTCTCACTGTTGTGGCCTCTCCCGCTGCGGAGCACAGGCTCTGGACGTGCAGGCCCAGTGGCCATGGCTCACGGGCCCAGCCGCTCCGCGGCATGTGGGATCTTCCCGGGCCAGGGCACGAACCTGTGTCCCCTGCATCGGCAGGCGGACTCTCAACAACTGCGCCACCAGGGAAGCCCTTGAATTGAATTTTAAAGATGAGGTTAACTACTGATCATGAACTGACTTTGTAGAAAGAAAAATGAAAAAGTAAAGTCCTCACATTTGGTAATTTTTGAGCCTTAGAGAGAAAGTAACCAAGAAAGGTGAAGCAATGAAGAGAAGAGAGAGAAGAGAACAGAACAGAAGAGAAATAATTTTTCAAGTTGTTTGAAGTATTATGTACCAGGGGAGCACGATCTTTCTGAAAGATTGTCTAGTGAAATGATAAACTTGGGGAATGAATGGGGATAAGTGATCACCAGGATTGATAAAATGCAATGACTATCAGCCATTTTAGAGAGAGATAATATTTGCAGCCATTTAAAGTCACTGCCACACATAAGGTGAAGCCACCTATGGAAATCACGGACAAAGGCATAGACCTGGCACCGCAGAAGATTTACAACCTTGCCAGGCAATGAACTCAAAGGTCACTCCTGAATTAAGTTACCTTTGTATGACTTTCTGTTCTGGGTGTGAAAATACACAGGATGGTGAAATCCATTAAACTACAGTTGACAGCAAGAGGGGTTCATTAATTCAGGAGTGGGAGGAGGTTTGCTTTTCTGCAAACACCTCGTGGGAAAGCGATGGGCATGGTTTGGTTCTTGGCGCCAAATGGAGCACTAAAAGAGAAGACAGCTTTGGGAATAAAACCAGGCACTAGAACCTCTGCCTAAAAATAGTCATCGCCTGAACAGGCCATGTGGTGGCCAGGGAGAAATCACATTTGACCCAGTGCATGAGGGCTTTGTGATAATTACATGGCGACAGGAACTGGTAAACCACTCCCAGTACATGTTGGAGAAATATAGTGTCACAGCAGCGGTGCCATCACTGCAGGTAGCAAATGAGCAGCTGGTAGAAGCTGGCATGGATTTGCAGTGAGGCTGCAGTCTGCACAGGGAAGAGGTCAGGGTCTCTCATACCAAGGAGTAATTCAACATTCCTTGAAGCCAGAGGCTTGATAGTAACAGAAAGACTGCATTTTCTCCCCAAAATGGAATTAGATGCTGTACCTCCATGGTTTAACGTTTTAAGAGATGTGTTTAATGAATAGGTTGCTATATAGGGGAATCAGGAGGCTGCCAGTAGTCACTGATGAGAAGACTGATCCAGGATGGGAGGACACTGACCTCCACCCTGTTCTTCCCAGGATGCCATGCTGACATGGGAGAAAGCAAACAACAGTGCTGGTTCAGACATGTAAGGGTTGCAGCTTGAGAAGCATGACAACACAGGAAAAAAAAGAACAAGAGCCATAACAACCATCAGAAACCCTTCCTGTGAACGATCTTTTTCAAAAAGTGGGTGAGGTTTTTCAGCTGGAGAACAAGCAGGTGCCTGTGGTCTCGATGCTGCAGAACCAGGTTGGAGCCGGGGGTTCATCTGGGGACACCTTCTTGCGAAGAGCAAAATCTCGACGGGCACTTCCTTTTTGTTGTCCAAAGAAAAGCTCAAGCCAGGGAGAATTCCAAGGTTATTTCCTTATTACTGAGATGGCTCTGCTCTTCAGGAATTAATCCTGGGGGCGCCTAGTGGTCCCGTACAGCCTTTTGGAGGCAAGGAGGCAGGGACAGAGAGATCTTGAACCTGGAGATGTAGGAGAGGATCTTACTTTGGTTATTAAGTATTTGGTAAATTAACTAAGGCTATATCTGGGCTAACCTTAAATGCAAATGTATTCCTTTAGCCTAGCACAGTTAGTTGTATTGGAGAAAGTAGAAGAAATAAGCCTCTGATATTTTCTGCATCTGCTGTGCCACTGCTGGCTGGGTCCCTCCTTCTGGAAGTCTTCTGAGGTCAGTCCCATAGTCACAGTCGTGGCCAGCATCCCCCCAAGGGCTCTGGATCCCTTTCCCTCCTTCTCTGGCATAGATCTTATTTGAGCCATTGGTCCACAGCAATTATGAAATCCAGCTGGGCACGTATTGCCAATTCTTTGAATTATCTGCTCCCTGGGAATGATTCTCCATGGTTCTTGGCTTTGGGCCCTGGTTTCTTGTTTCTTCCTTCAAGTCATCTTTCTTTCTCCATAAAATATAGACTGTTCACATCTGAATGTTTCCTCTGCTTTCTTTCTGCCCATTGTAGTGTGAGGAGGGGTAACCAAAGTCACCCTTATTCCTTCAGTCCAAGTTGATATAATTCTTTTAAAAACATCATAGATTCCTTGTGTATCACATTATAGTACAATTCAGGAGACAAAAGTCAGACTCACATTTTTCTAATACAGTCTCTTTATATAAGCCAAGAGTCAGGATGCTGTGGGAAAATACCCTTAAGATCTCAGAAAACTTTTTGCTTAGTTGGAAGGGTCTTTGAAACATCTCAGTGCTATAGTACCCACTGTCTAAGAGAGAAGATCTCAGAGTAAAGGTCTTAAGATTATTCGAGGTCCTGCCAGGCACACACATAAAATATTCTGAGGGTGCATCTAAAGCTTTCATAATCACACTATTAAAGTCTTTACACTGAGGCCATGCTTTACTGATAGTACTCTGGATATAATATTCATCCTGAAGCCATTTCTTATTTTTTGAGTCTTTTGCTCTCTGGATCAACTTGGAGTAAGAATTAGTTTAACGGGCTTCCCTGGTGGCACAGTGGTTGAGAGTCTGCCTGCCAATGCAGGGGACATGGGTTTGTGCCCCGGTCCAGGAAGATCCCACATGCTGTGTAGCGGCTGGGCCCGTGAGCCATGGCCACTGGGCCTGCGCGTCCGGAGCCTGTGCTCTTCAACGGAAGAGGCCACAACAGTGAGAGGCCCACGTACCACAAAAAAAAAAAAAAAAAAAAAAAAGAATTAGTTTAACTTTCTTTTTCTGTTTATGTCTTAAATTTTTGTTTTTTATTGAAGTATATTGGTTTACAATATTGTGTTAGCTTCTGGTGTACAGCAAAGTGATTCAGTTATATATATATATATATTCTTTTTTGAGTTGTTTTCTCTTATAGGTTATTACAAGGTATTGGGTATAGTTCCCTGTCCTATATAGTAGGACTTTGTTGTTTATCTATTTTATATACAGTAATGTGTATCTGTTAATCCCAGTCTCCTAATTTATCCCTTCCCCACTGCCACCGCAACCCCATCACTCTTTTCACTCTCTTATTTTAGAACACCTCTTTGTTGTATGGTTAAAGTACTGGATCTATCACTTTTGTTTTTGTCTTTTAACCTTGTCTCAAAAAATAATTTCACATTTTCTATGCATTTTGGAAGAATCCCATTGTTTCCTGTACTTCTTTTTATTTGATTTATCTGTTTTTCTCTGTTTCTCAGATCAATTAAATTTTTTTAAATAGTGTTTTTAATTTCTTGGGATACTTACTGACTTTTTTTCTTGTAGTATGCTACTTAAAGTAACTGCATGTGATGTATCTTTCCAAATCTGAGAATAATAATAATAATTCTGAGAATAATAATTCAAATAAAATTTATTTGAAGTTTTTTTCTTCCATTGATACAGCTTCAGGAATTATTTGCAATGTATGTGATAGGTAAATAGGTCTTTGACTCATTAATCCCACCTGTAGGATTTATTTTAAGGAAATACTCTGAAAAGTTCCAGAAGATATATGCACAGGGTTATGGAATAACAACCTGCTGGTAGAAAGAAAGAAAGAGAGAGAGAAAGAGAGAGAGAAAGGAAGAAAGAAAGAAAGAAAGAAGGAAAGAAAGAAAGTCCAATAATAGAAATTTCGTTAAATATATTTTGGTCTATTCATTAAAAAAATGAAAAAAAAAAAACCAACATATATTAACCTGGAGAGGCGTGTATAATTTTGTAACAGAATCCCAGTGATAATCCCCTTAAAAAATATATATATGTATAATAATGTAGATTTCTATAAAACACATTGATCATGGTAGTTATTTCTGATAGTTGAGATTAAGAAAAAATTTTACTTCCTATTTTAACCACTTTTAGTTTTCACTATTTGATATACTTGTCAATCAACATGGTATTTTATAATCAGCCATCTATTTCCATTTACAATTCAATACATGCCTGCTGTCAAAATATTCAGAAAATACCTGAAGGTATAAAAAAGGAAGTGAAAAATGACCTATAATTCTACATACTGACATAGCCTATCTTAACAGCTTGACACTTGCCTTATTTATTTTCAGATGCGCGTGCACACACACACACACACATTTACATGAAGGACACACACCAAGCATGCCCTTCTTACTCTTTTTTTTTTAACGTGGGCTTTACCTAGCAGTATTTTTGTACATCTTCCCGTGTCGATAAAGTCGTGTTTGTATCTCTACAAATAAACACATCATCATCGTCATCCTGCTATTTTATTGTTTATCACAACAATTTCCACCCCTCTCTCTGAGGGCTTCTCACCTTCTCTTCCTGTTGCACTGTGTTTGCTTCTGTGAGCTTCCTCACCTCCAAGTGAACCAATGTGCTTCATCCATCCCCACCTCCTCCCCACGTCCTGAGGGGGGTGCCTGACACATAATGGATTCTCCATGTTTCCCGCTGAGTGAATGTGTGAATGAACAAATGAATGAGTGATTCCATCCACCAGAACCCATTTCACCAAGCACACAGAGGCCAGTCATCATGTGTCTCTGGGAAGATCAGACCTTTCTCTGCGGTTAGTTGTCCATCTGGAAGCTGAGAGTAATAAATGCCACATCACAGGAAGTTTAAAAGGATGAAAGAGATAATATTTATAAAATACTTAACTTCTTTAGAAGGAAAATCCCTGCCAAGTCCAATGTGTATACTATTATCATTGACTCTCCCCATCAATCACACAGAGGATTCGCTGGCTTGTGCTTTCTCCCAGCAGCTGCGTTTCTAACTGTTTTTTCCATTAAAGTATTCCAGGAAGTTGAGATGAACACTATTCCGTGTGAACCACACACCTGTCTTAAAATCTCAGCACGTTCTACACAAATTAAAAAGGTGATGTTGGGTTTGCCTGGTGGCGAAGTGGTTGAGAGTCCGCCTGCCGATGCAGGGGACACGGGTTCGTGCCCCAGTCCAGGAAGATCCCACATGCCGTGGAGCTGCTGGGCCTGTGAGCCATGGCCGCTGGGCCTGCGTGTCCGGAGCCTGTGCTCCGCATTGGGAGAGGCCACAGCAGTGAGAGGTCCGCGTACCGCAAAAAAAAAAAAAAAAAAAAAAAAAAAAGGTGATGTTTCTTAATCCTCCCGACATCTCACTGAGATAGGGGAGGGAAGCTATTATTACCCTAATTTTGCAGTGAGGGAAACCGACACAGAGAGACACTCACTCACTTCTCACTAGATGGAAGATGATAACAGAGGCAGAACTTGAATTTGAAATCTTTTGGTTTCTATCCTTAAGCTGATGAGCTCACAATAAAATCACACTTTAGGATGCATTAAACTTTTCTGAGTCTGTACGGGGGAAAGGGGGCTGGTAGTCCCCTTACCTTGGGGCTTTTAGCTTGAAGTGAAGTCTCAAAACACATTAGGGGCTGTAATTCCTATACAAGGTTGAAATCACGCCTGTTTGAAATGCTAAGCCCTCTTCTGTTGCATCGCAAATAGCTTCCCCTTATTTTTCTCAGGGATGAAAACAAATCGCCCGTGTTAAAAACAGACTAATAAAGTATGGTTGCTTTCTCTATTAGTTATCCAAATACTTCTTGAGCCCCGATGACGTGCCAGGACCCCTGGCTGTTGGAGAGACCGAGGTGAGCAAGAGAAGCAGAGTCCTCTCCCTCCCAGAGAGTCTACATCGCAGTAGGAGCGACCATAAGCAAACAGCAAATAGAATAATTAAAAGTCATCTGAAATTCCTATCGTGATGAGTACCACGAAGTAAACCAAGCAAAGGGGAATTTGGAGAGTGATGCAGGAGGGGAATCAGAGGGGGCCTTTCTGAGGACGGGCCCTTTCAGCAGAGACTTGAATCTTAAAGAGAGGAGCTGCCAACAAAGCTCTCGGGAGCATATTCCAAGCAGAGGGAACAAATATATATATATAAGGGCTCTGTTTCCCCAGCCCAAAAGGTTTCTCTATTTCTCATGCACCTCTCAAGATGAGCCCATGTGGAATTGCTAACCTTTTCCTCCCCTTGGGGCTCTTTGGCACATCTGCTTTGTACTTTATTCCAGCCCCTCTTAAGTGACAATGTGGCAACAGACTGCGGGCTGCCCCTCACCGGGACCTCCTCCAGTTCCTTGTGTTCACGGCACCGAGCAGAGCACCGGACACACAAGCCTCCACAACACTTCCATAAAATACCTAGATCACAGACTTCTGTTTTGGCCCAGGCCTTGTACGTCCTGGCTGAGTCTGAAACCTTTATGGCTGTGATGAAGACTTGATAAGAGATCAGCTGTCTAGCTGTTGGAATGAGGCATCCTCATGCTTTCAAAATTCTCCTTATCTTGTTTTATCTGCCCTGTTTCTCTTTGGCACCAAGTCGAGGACGGGACACAGGCAACACCTTACAAAAACAAAGATTTCTTCCTGAAACGTCACAGATTTCTGGAACACACTCTTGGCACCAGGCGGGGGACATTTCAACCCCGGGAGGTAGATAAATTATGTTTTATGCTCTCAGGGCACATCCCTCCCTTTCTGGGTCTCAGACACCTCCATGAATACAGGAACAAGACCACAGTGGTCTATTTTTGTGCCAAATAGCAGTGGCTGGTCGGCAGAGGCAGCCAGGTCCCTGGTAAGGCTGTTCCTAATTCCTGCCTCTCTCTTTACCATTCTGGCTTTGTTTGGAGAGTAAAGAAAGTTTTTATATATTTTGAACCCCACGGTCCTTTGGGGCATTCCTGGGTCTTCTCTCCTTTCACTGAAACATAAAACAACCTGTGACTGTTTGCTCGTATTGTCCTTTCTCTTTTGTACACATGCAGGAGAATGGGGTATAATTCAACCAATTGGTCCTCTCCCAGCTTCTGTCACATTCCTTCTGATGTGAAAGGCTCGGGATCAAGAAACACTCGTTTGGAAGATGGAGTCGCCCCAGGTGGCTTATCTCAAAGAAGTAGCAAGGGAGAAAAGGTGCTGGCCTCACGTGCAAGTTCGACAAGGTGCAGTTAGGAGCTCACCACTTGCCTCCTACGTTTCCTAATAAGGTACTCCTGGTAAATGATAATAAAGTCATGGCTTCCAGGCTCAACGGTGTGACTCCCACAAATGGGCCAACTTCACTCCTCAAAATCATATTCAAACAAGGCTTTGATCCCACCTGCGGTCCACACCTGTTTTGCGCCAGCCCAGCGGCCTGCTGGGAGGGCACAGGCTCTGTTCCCTGCACCACCCCACCTTGTGCTCGGGATCACATACACCTATTGCCCCAGCCCCTGTCCCCTGGCTTTGATCTCTAGGCATCCTGGAAGCAATCGTCTGTGACAGAGTTTTGGTTCAGCCTCATTGCCTTGGAATGCAGGTCTCAAGGGCTCTGCACCTGGAAATTGGATAACGAGGTAGTACACGTTCCAGGAGTGTAGGCTGGCATGTTGGGACATCTCAAAGATGCTTTTCCATAACTTCATTCTTCTGGGGACTGGCCAGTAGTGATAAGTAGCCCATAACGCTAGAGGTTGAAGCATCTCCCACTCCCAGGTTCAGTACTGTCTGGATACAATTGCGCTTTGCAAAGACAGTCGCTGTGCCGTTCTTCCCCTCAGGGCTCTGAAGCAGTAGGCTTTCCTCTCTCTCTACAAGCAGGTGGGAAATCTGTATAAAAATTGGGGTTTCAGGTATTGTAAACAGCTGGGAATATTTTTACAAGAGGAAAAACAAGAGGGTTGACCCTTATTTAAATGGGACCTCTCGCAGCAGATAAGGTGAAACCTCTTTTTTTTTCTTTTCTTTTTTAAACGGGCCACCGAAATGTTCTTTGCCAAAACCCACATCTGACTCAAATAAGCAAATCTGTTGTATATAGCCTATGCATGTAAAACAAAATCCAAATGCAAGCATGCATGCTTTCATGTTGTTCAACTACAGCAATCCGTATCTTATTTGTGTGTATCTTTGATGTCTATTATGTTATGTCGTCTGAAGTGATTACACTGCTTTCATTTAATAAAAGTTTTTCAAGTTGTTTTACGTCTCTGAATGGAAAGACCAAAAAAAAAAAAAAAAGCTGAATTCTTATTTGCTGCATCTCAGCTTTTATGTTGAAAGCAGCTTATGTTGAAGTTCTTAGTCTAAACAATTTACAGTTTTCCGGATTAAGATCATGTAGGAGTAGGATGAAAATCTTCAAGACAACGTTACATAAACGCTCCTGCAACTTAGGGGGAAATTAGATATTTGCAGACTCTAACTGCTGGGTACGATGGGAATTTTCTCAAGTGGGAAAAGGTGAGATTCCCTGGGAAAGTTCCTAGATGCGGGAAGATTAAATCTACTCCCCAAACCTGGTTGCCCACAAAGGCATATATGCCCTCGTGCTAAAGCCAGGAGGGAGCGCAAAGCTTTCAGGTCGTTGGAAGGGAAGACAAACTTATTTGCTGCCCATCTGCTGATAGGAAGGGTCGGAAAGTCTTGGGCAGCTGACAGAGCAGTTCCCCGTGAATTTGACTATTATTTCAGGTTTCTATCTTTTCCTCTTCGATAGGAAGATATTAAAAGTAGGTCTCTGGCAAAAAAAAAAAAAAGACAGAATAACACAGAGTCTCTGAAATTGCAACCGGTACAAATTCCTGGCCCCAAACCTTCATGTCTGGTGCTTTTCATCAACAAGCAGTTTGCAGAGTTTGCTCTCTTAAAGGATTAGAGAGCGCTGGACAATTTCAGAAATATCATAGCCTAGAAATTTACAAACTCTTAAGAGGTGAATGAATACTTGTTCTCTGATGGAAGAAATTCCATGGGGAGAACTTTGAGTACTAAG